>NW_028317852.1:7031250-7650000 GCF_062004578.1 Staurois parvus | reverse complement strand
GCCCTAGTTCACGGATTTCCCTAGATAGTGTGGCAGTGATGCGGTCTGAGGTTTGCTTCAAAGCTTTGTGTAGCATTATTTCAAAGCGGGTCAGCAGGTCTGGGGGTGTAAGGTCATGCGTCAGGGCTTGTGCAGGGACATCAGTTTCAGTGTCAGACTCACCCTCAGATGTGCAGGGATGGCTGGGCTGCGGATCCTGTAGGCCTGCATATGTATTTGTCACCTTCTTGCTTCCATGTGCTGAGGCGGTGGCCATCTTTGTGGAGGCCTTTGCCAGGGCCGCCTTGATTGACTTGGTAGAAGGGGGGACCTGGTGCCGGGGTGCCCCCTTAACCATTCTGCTGCTTGTCAGTCGGGGGGGGGGCTGTTATGGTGTTCTCAGCCCCCCTTTTCTTTCTCTCTTCTGCCCAGGTTCAGTGCGGTGGGCGGGCCTGTGCGGAGCTCGCCGCAGGGACACGTGTCCCGTCGGATATCTCCAACCCGCTGCAGGAGATCCGCCGCAGACCAGGGCGGATCGGACCCTGGGATGGTTGCCGCTGTGCTCGGGTCCCCCTGGGGTATGTTGCGGGCCGGGACCCGCTGCTTGGCGGCGCTGTCACCCGACGGGGGGGCGGAGCCTCAACTGGACATGTCCGTCCCACCGGCCGCGCATGCGCACTCCCGACTGTTTTTTTTTTTAACTAATTTCCAACATTTTGCTTCCATGGCTGGGGGATTCCCAGCTATGTAAATTAATGGGCCTGGTGATGTCACCAGCATCCCTAACAACCATTGACAGCAGAAAGCTGATAGTGGTAGTAAAAATGTTTAGGTGTTCATTCTAACAGCCAAGGCTCAATTTGAACTTGTTCAGAATGAACCTTAAAGGATAAGTTCACCTTTGGAACATGTTACACCCATTTTTAGGGTGAAACATGTAACATGTTCCCATAGCTGCAGCAGCACCGTCCGCCCCCCCTCCCTCAAATTTGAAAACAGTGTGGCCATGCGGGGCTCTGCCCACACGGTCACGCCACTAATTCACATAGTTCTGTGAATGAGTGCCCACAAGCCCTGGCAGCCTTAGCAGCTGTCAGCTTGCAGTTTTCAATGAACTACCACAGGGCTGTGGAACGCCGTGGCAGTTCATTCAATCTTCCTGTCAGAATAACTGCTTGACCGTACATCGCATACGGCTAGCAGATAATCTGAGAGGTCTGCAGGACACCTGCATGGCATCAGCGGTCTACTGATCGCTGGTGCAATGCTTTACAGGCTCCTTTGAACAAAAATAATAAATGCACATTTTTTTACCTGCAAAAAAATGTGCACTTATTATTTTTGGCCAAAAGGTGAACTTATCTTTTAAGCTCATTCCTAATTTTTGGTAGACGCTTTGATTTCTCTCTGGGACTGGACCACTGCTGTAACTGTATTAGCTCTATTAGGATGTTACTACTAGCTCTCTGCCCAGTTATACTCCTTCCAGTGCTTGCAGAGTGTGCAGAAATTCCCTGACTTCTTTATGAGAAGTGTGCAGGCATACCGTCAACATCCCAGCCCTGTGACCCCCTGACAAAGCATCTTGTCTCCACATTGATGAGGACAAAGTCCTCTTCCCCACAACTTTTGTTAATTGTTGGGCTCTGCGAGTTGTAAACTTGCTAGAATATGGAAGCACCCTTTAACAATAAGAGGGAAGACAGAGGGAAGCTGTCATGTATAAAAACAGTAGTAATACAGCTATAGTACATAATGTTGAGCTCCTGCTGAACTGGTAAATGTTCGGGCATTCATCCGAGTGCAGAAGAGCCAAAGTTCAGACTAAACCTAAATGGGAAACTAGTGGGTACCTAATGGGAACCTAATGGTTAGTAATACCACTAATGTACATAATGTTCAGCTACTGCTGAACGAGTAAATGTTTGGGCTTTCAAATACCCAAACAGCCAAAGTTCAGACCGAGCCTAATGGAATTTGTTCCACTTTGCCACTCCAAAGCTCGACTCTTAGTATCACAGAGTTATAGTATAACATCTTCCTCCCTGTATGGTTGAGGCTATCTCATTAGAGATGGCCCAGCTTGAGTGCCCTACAACACGTATGGTGACCCTTCCTGCCTTAGCCACCTCTGAGATGGAGTTTACCTTGTGCATTAGAGGTATATTCTTGCCTGTGCTTCAATTCTGATAACTGTTTGGAGCCAAGCCATCCTTCTTGTAAATTTTTATATGGACACCTCCCATGGAGCTGTCTGTTGCAAGAGGATCTATCAATTTCACACTTCAGCAACAATGGGTGCAAACTTTTAAGTTTCTGCTCCTGACACACTATGACTTCTTCCAGCAGTTTGTGGAACTTAAAATCTATTTTCCTCTTGAAAGGTTTATCTGACCTTGTTGGACAGCAGTCCATTCATAAATTGTTCCTTCAGCCATCTGTCTACATGAACGCAGCACTTAGCCCCATTCCCTACAGCGTATTTCTGCTGATATGCCTTACAGTTTCAGTGCATATTGCAGCATAAATTCCCCTTCTCATTTTTTTCTGTCAAGGGAATCCTGGTCTTCTGGAAGGTGCAGGATTAAACTTTTTTGCTTTCTCCTTTAGGACTTCAATGGCCTGTTCTGTTATGATCAAATTATGCTCAACAATTTCCAGAGTCCAGACCAGGCTCTGCGTACTTGGATAACTGTTCTTTGTTCTTGGTGAATTCTGCCACAAATAATGGAATTATTATCGCAGACATTTTAGGTGATTTTCTTCCATCTAAAATAGTACCATTTTTTATCCTACACCCATCACCATTGCCTGATATAGCTGATTCAGTTTTTAGATGCCAAATTTACCAAGATAAAAAATAGGACAAATTAAATGTAGCTTGCAGTTTACTGGTGGAAAGTTAGGAGCAATATTGCAAATCAGGTTCAGGATGGCTCTACACTGCAGAATGAGCAAAACAGATTATGAAAGAATCACAGACATGGGCTCTACATAGAAATGTCTCTGTGGCTTAGTCAAGAGAACATGTGGCTGCGAGGAATAGTCTCTATAAAAGACTCAATAACATCTGAGAGACTAGCTGAGAACCATTTCTTCAGTACAACAGTTCGGGACACAAACAGGTACTTTTGATTATCCTCATAAATAGCATTCCTCTCAGTAATGTCCAGGGCAGGTCTTGCAACACAAGTGAACAACTGGAGGAATACAAGGACAAAAATGCCACCTGAGCGGTACACTGGTAACAACTGGGGAGGGGATCCCCATAGTAACTTTCTTCCAGAGAAACTGCATTCTATTATTATCCTGCTTGGCTGCCTGCCAGTTGTGAAAGTGGAGGGTTTCTCACCTGAATGCGGGTCTTTTACTCATCCCTCTGCCTCATGGGGTGTGGCCTTTTTAAATAGCTGAGGTAGGTAGGTGTGTGTGTGTGCACATGTACAAGTGTGTGTATGTATACGTGCATAGATATGTGTTTTTGCAATGATTTCAGACACCTTTTTAAGCATTCACCTTTAGTCAGGGAAGTTTATCAGTAAGTTATGTATGTATGTACGTATGCTATGTTGCCAAAAGTATTGGGACGCCTGCCTTTACATGCACATGAACTTTAATGGCATCCCAGTCTTAGTCCGTAGGGTTCAATATTGAGTTGGTCCACCCTTTTCAACTATAAAAACAACCCCAAACCACAATCCCCCCTCCACCAAACTGTACAGTTGGCAGAATGTGATCAGGCAAGTATCGTTCTACTGGCAACCGCCAAACCCAGACACATCCATTGGATTTCCAGACAGAGAAGCACGATTCCCCACTCCAGAGAATATGTCTCCACTGCTCTAGAGTCCAGTGGCGGAGTGCTTTATTCCATGAAGCTCTCTATTCACTGTTTTTGTGCTAATCTGAAGCCCACATGAAGTTTGGAGGTCTTTAGATATTGACTCTGCAGACAGTTGGCAACTTCTGTGTACTGTGTGCTTTAGCATGCGCTGACCCCTGCTCTGTCATTTTACATGGTCTACCACTTAGTGACTGTTGTTCCCAGTTGCTTTCACTTTCATAATACAGCTAACAGTTGACCGTGGAATATTTAGTAGTAAGGATATTTTATGGATGGACTTATTGCACAGTGGCAACCTACCACGGTACCATGTTTGAATTCACTGAGCTCCTGGGAGAGAAACATTCTTTAACAAATGTTTATAGAAGCAGTTTGCATGCCTAGGTGCTTGATTTTATACATGGAGGTGGCCATGGAGGTGATTGGAACACCTGAATCCAATGATTTGGAGGGGTGTCCCAATACTTTTGGCAATATAGTGTATGTATATATGTCAGTCAATGGTTATGTGTGGGAAAATAAACCACTGTTAGGTGAAGTAGGAGTTCCTGAGTTACAAAACAAAACACAATTTCTGTAAAATCTGAAACATGTATTCGAGAATAAAAAAAGCCAAAGTTGAGCATGTCTCATACTTTCCTCCGCTCAGTGAAGTTAAAACAATGGAATAATTTATAAGCCAAGATTCCAGCATGGTAGGTTGGCATTCCCAGCTGTGAAGAAAAGATTAGCATTTTTCATTTTGTTTAACACTGTGCTATGCAGTGATGGTATGCATACATACAACTCACCAACCAGTAGGTGAATGAAATAGTGCTCAGTGCATCAGTCAAGATTATGGGGCCTGCGGTGCTTCTCATATGTTTTTATGAGATATACATCACAACAGGCACTTGTTTCTAAACACAGTGCAATTTAGTTCATGCTACAACAAACAGGGAGCAAAATGAATGGCAAATCAGCATGAGTTGCAAATTAAACTGCAAACATAATAAATGTACAAACATTTAGTTTTTGTTACCAAACTGCTTGAAGCAGCTCCAGATGAGCAGAGTAAATAATCTTCATGCAAGACTTCTAATGATGGCTCAGATAAAGCTGCAGCTTCACATTTGACTATAGCAGTACACTCTTAGATATAATGCAGAAAATAAGGCAAGAAGACAACAAAGTTAAGGTCCCATTTAAGAAAAATGAATATATAGAAATGTTTAGTCACCTGTTAAAGCCCAACTGATGTTTCTAAATCACATAAACTACATTCCAGATACAATACCTTACAGTTAATGTTCTTTGGAATGCAGTCACAGAGAATTGGTCTTTTGTTAGAGAAAATTGGTAAGGGACAGGTGTTTTTATTCACAGTAGGCTGTGGCTGCTTTCCGAACAAAAAAAAACTTAGCACACATTTTGTTGTTGAGGCAAATTAAATGTTTTTATCTGATTGAAACAAAGTTTAGTAGAGCTTTAAGAGCCCATTCACACTCGGGTGAATCTTTGTGATGTGCACTTTTTTCACCCTGATGCATGTCCACCGACCAAAAGAGTGCATCTGCATTTTATTTTATTTATTTATTTTAAGTGCACCTCAGGGCAACATACACTCACCGGCCACTTTATTAGTTTTCACCTGTTCAATTGCTTGGTAACACAAATTGCTTATCAGTCAATCATTTGGCAGCAACTCAAGGCATTTAGGAATCTAGACACGGTGAAGATGACTTGCTGAAGTTCAAACTGAGCATCAGCATGGGGAAGAAAAGGGATTTAGATGACTTTGAATGTGGCATGGTTTTTGGTGCCAGACGGGCTGGTCTGAGTATTTACAAAACTGCTGATCTACTGGGATTTTCACGCACAACCATCTCTAGGGTTTGCAAAGAATGGTCCAAAAAAGAGAAAATGTGAGTGGCAGTGTGAGTGGCAGTTGTGTGAGTGAAGATGCTTTATTGATGTCAGAGGTCAGAGGAGAGTGGACAGGCTGGTTCGAGATGATAGAAAGGCAACAGTAACTCAAATAACCACTTGTTATAACCAAGGTATGCAGAATACCATCACTGGATGCACAACACATCGAACCTTGAAGCAGATGGGTTACAGCAACAGAAGACCACAGCGGGTGCCACTCCTGTCAGCTAAGAAAACAGGAAACAGAGGCTACTATTCACACAAGCTCACCAAAATTGGAAAAACATTGACTGGTCTGTGGAATCTCTGTTTCCCTGGAGATAGCTGTGCATGAAAATCCCAGTAGATGAGAGTATGTAGCCTTACAGGCCCAGGAGGGAGGGGCAGATGAGTACATGCCCTCCCCCCTAAACCATACCTGGCCACATGTCCTAAACATAGAGGAGATACCTTGGTAAGAGGGCTTCCTCTCCATAACCCTTGGTTATGGCGGTTTGCAGGTGGAAGGCCTTTTGACAATAAGGGGCACACAGATATTATCCCACATGTAAATGAGTAAGGGGTACATAGTGCCCCTACTCATTCACGAAAAAATTTAAACAGTAAAAGTTTTTGTCAAGTCCTTTAATTTAAAAAAAAAAGTCCCACGAGGCACATGCACAGAGGCTGATGGTGGACGCTTGTTAGTGCTGCTCCGCTTAACTGCTACTTCACTCAGCTCCTCCGCAACAATCACCAGCTTGTTTTAGCAGGGGAGCACTGGCACTGGATGTCACAACACCAGAAGATTCTTGTTGAATTTTTTTTTACTAGTTTCATTAGAACACAAATGTCAGAACAGACAAGTTGAACACTCAGGCTATTTTGATGTCATATGTATACAAAATATACAACAGGTATAAATGTAAATGCAAAACAAGGACCTAAAGAGATAATCGACGGTTTATGTTTATGTGGTTGTTATAAAAAAAATTAGGCTGGACATATGAAAATATAACTGACATATAAAATAAGGTAGCATCAGTAAAGTAGACTAGGGCTGGGGGTTCGATGAGATGAATTAGGCAAGGATCATTCAAGTGTACCAAGCCATAGTACAAGTAGACCTAACTTGAAAATATGGCCTAGGGAGAACAGAGAAATAAGAAGAGAGTGTAGAAGAAAGGAAGGCTCAGAGTAGTAGAGGTGCCCAGCGGAGCAAACTATCTAGTTTCAGACCCAGCTGTGGTGAAGGTTCAGAAAAGGAGAGACACAAGAAAAGGAGATATAGGAGGGAGCAGGGAGAGAAGAGAAAAGAGGGTCCCTGAGAGGGGCACAGCCAAAGATCAAGTATCCCTGTGTGAGTGCTTCACTATGGTAAGAGCACCGACTCATCAAAATCAGGGGGAAGACAGTATTTGATCCATGGCTGCCAAATAGTTTCAAATTTCTCACTCAGGTCTTTTTCTAGGGATTCCATTTTGGTGTGTATTATGGTGCAATGAATTCTATGCTTGACCTGGTCAAAGGTGGCAATTTCCACGCAATAGCTATGGTCTGTTTAGTGGCTGTCAGAAGCTGGATAATAAGTCTAAAAAGTCTAAATTGTCTGCATGTCAAAGGCACTAGATTCCCATTGAGAAGAGCAGTAGTAGGGTCTGGTGGGAGTACTACCTCAAAGAGGACAGAGGCTAGTGCAAAAATTTCCTTCCAAAATGATTGAGCCATTGGACACTCCCACCAAATGTGCAAATGCGTGCCCAGATCCAAAGAGCCATGAAAACAGAGAGCTGAGCTAGTTGGTGTAAATGTAGCAATTCTAGTGGGCACTAGATACCATGTGGCCAAGACTTTATAGTTAGCTTCCATTGCAACAACGTTGGGCAAAGAGGATTTGGTAGCTTGCCAAATCTCCGACCATTCAATGTGCGGCCCAAATCCTTTTCCTACTTTGCAACATAGGATGGGGTACCTTGGTTAGGTTGAAAAGAATCTGTTTGTAAAGGGTCAAAACAAGGCCTCTGGCGTTAGGGTCCTTAGAACAAATTCATTCAAACTGGGAGAGATGGGTCAGTACAATATCTCTAGACATGTAGGGGGAGTAGGAATTTTTTATCTGTAGATAATGAAATAGCTCCGAGAGGGGGAGGGGGGAGGCCAAAGGATTCGCAGAGAGTGAAGGAGCGAAAGGAGAGAAAGTAGGTCACGTTGACCATCTTACAAAGGCGGATATAAGGCATGTTGCAGACCACACGTGGAATGAAGCAGGGCTATCACAGGCTGGGAAAAAGGCAGGGTTTTTGAGGAAAGAAAGAGGCAGGTTGTGAGAGGATTGCAATCTGTACACAGTCTTAAGTTTATTCCAGATGGAGAGATAATGCTTTGTAATTGGGTTGTATAAAAAAGCTTGGTCCGCTGGTTGAATCCACAGCAAGTTAGCTACCGTCAGAGGGTCACATTCCACTGATTCACCCATAGCGGGGTTTCACCGACCACGTGATATTTGCTAGATGTGCTAGATGAGCTGCATAGTAGTAGTAGGAAAAGTGGGGAAGACCCAATCAGCTGCAGAGTTTGGGGAGATATAGCGTAGATTTAGGTTTCCTTGTGCCCCAAATGTATGCCAAGGTTCTCCTTTGTAGAATCCTTAAGAAATAGGCTGGGAGAGGAACTGGCAAGACTCTACAAAGGTATAAAAGTTTGGTCAGTATAACCATCTTGAGAACAATCATTTTGCCTATTCAAGAGAGTTGGATAGAGGACCATTGTGAAATTAGGCAGGTCATCTGTTTAATCATCTGGGAGTAGTTAGCAGCGAAGAGGCCGGTATGTGAAGCAGTTAGCTGTATGTCCAGATAGGTAAGGCGGTGGAGGGCCCATGAGAAAGGTAACGCTGCTTCAGCTAAGTATTTTTCTTCTTCAGTTAAGGATATATTAAGTGCGATGGATTTGTGGACGTTAACAGAGAGGCCAGAAAGAGAAGCAAATTGGGTAAGTGTGACCAGCAAGTTTGGTACCGATATGTGCAAGGAGGATAGGAACAGCAGAATGTCATCTGCAAATAGGCACAATTTGTGATGATGGCCAGCAAGCTCAATTCCCGTGATTTTGGGATAAGAACAAACTGTGCCAACAGTTTGATGAGGAGGGCAAATAGTATGGTACAAATTGGGCAGCCTTGGTGTGTGCCCCTGCCAATGTGGAATAGGTCCGATTTGTATTCGGCATATTTGACATACACTCTTGATGAATCATACAGGGCTGAAATCCAGCATAGGAAGTAGGGACCGAATCCCCACTTTCGTAAAGTATAATGTAAGTAGAGCCATGATATAATATCGAATGCTTTTTTATGTCGAGTGAAAGGTAGCGGGAAGGGATACATCATGCTTTAGCTGCGTGAGCTATCAACACCATCTGACCAATGTTGTCACCAGCTTGACGAACTTGGATGAACCCTACCTGATCACGATGTATTAGACCCCCAATGACTTTATTCAGTCTGGTTGTGAGGATTTGGGCTAGAAGCTTGATGTTAGGATTCAGTGGGGATATTGGGCAATAGTTAGTCCAGGTCAAATTGTCAGAGTGAGGTTTAGGGAGCATACAGATGATAGGCATTAGGGTTTCTGGGCAGAAGGAGTGTCTGTCAAGTAAGGTGTTGAGGGATCTAGTTAAGAGAGGTTTTAGAAGCTCTGTGAAGGTTTTATAGTTTATGGCAGAGTAACCGCCTGGCCCTGGGTTTTTTTCAGTTTCAAATCACAAATGGCTGTGGACACCTTGGCTTCAGTGATAGGGCACTCAAGCTGGGAACAATGAGACAGAGAGCTCCAGCAATGTTATATGCAAGAAAAAAGTGCCTGTCTACATGGCATCTAAGGTATGATCAATATAGAGAAGCTAGGTGCGACTGGAACTTGTGTAGTATCTTGACCGGGTTACTTGTATAGACGTCCTGCTACGTTAAGTTGAATGAGTTTTTACAGGGCTTGTCCAAGGATTTAAGTGTACGTGCAAGCAGAGTATATTGTTTGTTAGCTTTGAGATAGTATTTATGTTTGGAGCATCTCAAGGATTTATCTGCCGATTCGGTAAGGAACAGGTCAAACTCCAAACAAGCTTTGTCGAGTTGGATTTTATTTGTTGAGGATGGGTTCGTTTGGAATGTAGGATGTAGGCCACCTATTGGGAGCGTAGTATGACACAATAGTAACATCAGTGTCCATAAGTTGACCGGTGAGGATTACATAGCGCCCGTCCGATCTTTAAGTTAGGCTGAGTGAATGAAGTGTGTGATGCGATGAAATGCAACCAAAACACCCCATTGTTTAGTTGTAGCAGAGTAAGTATATACCTGGGTGTATTGTGAGTGAAAAAATTGGGAGTGGCTTGTGTTGAAAAATGTGTTTCCTGTAAGCAGAGTATGTGAGCCTTCTTGGCCACAACATCTTTTGTGCGTTTTTGGGGAATATTGAGTCCCTGAGCATTCAGGAACAGAATGTTTAAGGGGGCCATGATGGTGATCTGTGGAAGGGTATAAGGTAGATAGGCATACTTACCATGGGTGGTGCGCCAACCCTCAGGGGAGAGAGATCAGTAGAAAAGATCCAGGAGAAGGCGAGAGAGAAAGAGAGACTTGGTAAACAACAGCATACAAAATGCAACATATAGAAAAACTGTCTAATTGCAGGTCTTTTGGAGGGAAAATCAGCAACACTCCAAAGGCAACAGTGATATTGTTGGGTGCTCACATAAATAGGGTCAGCAGCCGAGGGTATCGAAGTGGGGACTCAAGGAACAATCCCGGAGGATTGAAGTATATAGTGATGTAAAATTTCTGAGACCGGCATGGGAGTTCTATTGCTCCAAGAGTGGATAGCAGGGGAGCAGAGGGTCAAGAGGAAGGTGTAGAGGGTGAGGATGGGGAAGGGCAAGGAGGAGGAAAGGAGGGGTGGTAAAGGGAGGGATAGCCATAGGAGCAAGGGAAGACAAACAAGTTGTGTATCCAAGAATAAGCCCGGATGAGCAGTACAGAAAAAAAATAGACAACAGTTGCCTGCACTGAACCATAGCCGAGGGTGAGAAATGATCAAAAGTAAATACAGGTCAACTAAAATGTGACCTAGTAGCTAAGCCCCATATTTTGTAAAGGGGTTTGTTGGGAATCAGAAGGTAAAGATTCAGCTAAAGTGGGGAGATGAGCAAGGTGTCCAGACTGACAAAAGGTAAAATCATGAGATAATTCAGTGTCCAATGTTCAAGTCACTGCAGCCTAGTGGAGGAACAGGTATATCGATGGAGGATCAAGTGTGGATACCAGGGAGGGTAAGGGGAGTTGGGAGGTAGAGGAGGGTAAGGGAAACTATAGGTGCAGTCTAAGGACATGGAATCCTGGTAATACTTACCCATGGTGTGCTGGCACCTGAAGAATTAGGTGCAAAATTGGGACGTTTTTAAAGGGGGACATGGAGCTATACGTACATGTCAGCTGAACCAGTAGAGCTCAATCAAGTTTTCATCCTACTGAGGTCAACACCACATAGGCAAACAAGGAGAGGTTCCACTGGCGTTGGTGGATAACTGTCAACCCATCGAGTCTTCCACTGCCGGGGCAGGTGAAGCAAAATGACAGCACTTGTAGGAGCTTTGCCGGTCTCTTCCGGAGGTGGCGGAGCTGAATTTGCACGGAGAGCTGGAGGCCGAACAGCGGCACACACCTTCGGAGTAGCAGGGTCATTCCGACAGCTGTAGGTCCTGTAGTATAATTTTCACTTCCTCAGAAGAGCTGCATGCATGCTTGGATCCTTGTTAGGTAAATCGGACAGAGAATGGAAAACCCCATTTGTATGAGATATGGTGTTTTTGAGAGGACTTGGAGCTGCGGCTTCATGGCCTGCCTCTTGAAGATTGTAAGTGGAGACAGATCCGCAAAGAGTTGGTAGCAGTTACCCTGAAAACATAGGTTTTCTTTTCCTCTGGCTGCTGCCAGGAGTTGCTGTTTAGTGCAGTAGTAATGACATTTACGTACACTGCTCAAAAAAATTAAAGGAACACTTTGAAAAAACACATCAGATCTCACTGGGGAAAAATATCATGCTGGATATATATATTGATATGGACTGGGTAATGTGTTAGGAACAAAAGGATGCCCCATCCATCCATTGATGGAAATTAAAATTATCAACCTACAAAGGATTAAATTCAAAGACACCCCAAAAATCAAAGTAAAAAAATTATGCAACAGGCTAGTCCATTTTGCTGAAATTTCATTGCAGCAAGCAAAATGGTACTCAGTAGTTTGTATGGCCCCACATACTTGTATGCATGTATGCCTGATAACGTCTAATGAGACAACAGATGGTTTCCTGGGGTATTCCTCCCAGATCTGGACCAGGGCATCACTAAGCTCCAGATTGTTTCTGGTTATCAGAGACATTCATGCCAGTGGCCTGCTAGAGGTCATTTTGTAGGGCTCTGGCAGTGCTCATCCTGTTCCTCATATTGATGTGCCATCCTGGAGGTGTTGGGCTCCCTGTGCAACCTCTGTAGGGTCTAGGTATTTCCTCATGCCACCAGTAGTGACACTAACCCTAGCCATATGCAAAACTAGTGAAAAACAGTCCGAAAAGATGAGTAAGGAAAAAAATGTCAGTGGCCCCCACCTGTAAAACCATTCCTGTTTTGGGGGTTGTCTCATTGTTGCCCATCTAGTGCAACTGTTAATTTCATTAAAATTTTGTAGTTGGAGTTGAGTAAGGCTATAGGCCTGTAGTTAGCTGGTAAAGTGGGATTTTTCCTGAGCTTTGGTATTACAGTGATATAACAGTATTGGAAATGAGAGTACGGTACTTCCCCCTCCATTAAATAAGTGTAAAAAACTAGTAAGGATTGGCTTCAATTTGGGTAAATGTAGCTCAGAGATAAAAAAATAATGAAATAGCTCTTTGTTAAATGGTGGGTTCTGATCAGCAGACAGGCAATTATAAAGTTTGCTATATAAATTAGTGAAGGTTGCTGCAATGCCCTGGGGACAGTAAGAATAGGAGTCCTGTAAGGCTGACAAATAAACTCTGGGATAGTTCCCTTGGGTCTTGCCTGTAGTTTATTTACTAACATTCTGTGAGGTTTATTGGAACATTGTTAAAAAACGTTTTTCATCCAAAGCAGGTTCTTTAACAGCCCTTCAACATCCAGTGCCTTTAACTTATTCCTGAGCTACCATTTGTAGATTAGAAACTGAGGGATGGTTTATGAGTGTTCTCCGCATGAGTTAGTTGAGATAGAAGATCCATTTTTTTGTTTAGCTGAGTTTTCTTTGAGTAAAGAGACAGCTACTATAAATTGACCTCTGTTGTAGGCTTTATGAGCCTCCCACAAAGTGGACGCTTTGGATACTGAACCCTCATTAAGCCTGAAATATTCCTCTATGGCCGCTGAAAATTTCAACCTGTTGGAGTAAGTTATCATTTAGATGCCAATGGCATGTACAAGAGACCAGCTTTCCCATAAGGGCCAAGAAGGAATGGTCTGTCCAAAAGAGCACTAATATGTGACCACATTTGTTCCCATGCTTATAAAATGTATGGGCATAGTAGCACAGCTTGTTGTGAGCTTTCCTCTCAAGGAATTCTGATAATTTAGACCTCAAATCTGTCAGTAGTGTCAGGTCATGTGGTTGGAGTCGGCTCTTATGCATCTGTTCAAGTGAACGGATTTTGTCCACTAGATCGTCAATTTCTTTACGTGTGGCCTTCTTAACTCATGTGACAACACTAAAGAAAAGACACTTTGCTACAATGTAAAGTAGTGAGTGTACAGCTTGTATAACAGTGTAAATTTGCTGTCCCCTCAAAATAACTCAACACACTGCCATTAATCTCTAAACTGCTGGCAACAAAAGTGAGTACACCCCTAAGTGAAAATGCCCAAATTGGGCCCAAAGTGTCAATATTTTGTGTGACCACCATTATTTTCCAGCACTGCCTCTTGGGAATGGAGTTCACCAGAGTTTCACAGGTTGCCACTGAAGTCCTCTTCCACTCCTCCATGACGACATGAAGGAGCTGGTGGATGTTAGAGACCGTGCACTCCTCCATCTTCCATTTGAGGATGCCCCACAGATGGTCAATAGGGTTTAGGCCTGGAGACATGCTTGGCCAATCCATCACCTTCACCCTCAGCTTCTTTAGCAAGGCAGTGGTCATCTTGGAAGTGTGTTTGGGGTCGTTATCATGTTGGAATACTGCCCTGCGTCCCAGTCTCCAAAGGGAGGGGATCATGCTTTGCTTCAGTATGTCACAGTACATGTTGGCATTCATGGTTCCTTCAATGAACTGTAGCTCCCCAGTGCCAGCAGCACTCATGAAGCCCCAGACTATGACACTCCCACCACCATGCTTGACTGTAGGCAAGACACACTTGTCTTTGTGCTCCTCACCTGGTTGCTGCCACAAACGCTTGACACCATCTGAACCAAATAAGTTTATCTTGGTCTCATCAGACCACTGGACATGGTTCCAGTAATTCATGTCCTTAGTCTGCTTGTCTTCATCAAACTGTTTGCAGGCTTTCTTGTGCATCATCTTTAGAAGAAGCTTCCTTCTGGGATGACAGCCATGCAGACCAATTTGATGCAGTGTGGGGCGTATGGTCTGAGCACTGACAGGCTGACCCCCCACCCCTTCAACCTCTGCAGCAATGCTGGCAGCACTCATATGTCTATTTCCCAAAGACAACCTCTGTATATGACGCTGAGCATGTACACTCAACTCAACCATGGTGAGGCCTGTTCTGAGTGGAACCTGTCCTGTTAAACCACTGTATGGTCTTGGCCACTGTGCTGCAGCTCAGTTTCAGGGTCTTGGCAATCTTCTTATAGCCTAGGCCATCTTTATGTAGAGCAACAATTCTTTTTTTCAGATCCTCAGAGAGTTCTTTGCCATGAGGTGCCATTTTGAACTTCCAGTGACCAGTATGAGAGAGTGAGAGCGATAACACCAAATTTAACACACCTGCTCCCCATTCACACCTGAGACCTTGTAACACTAATGAGTAACATGACACAGCAAAGGGAAAATGGCTAATTGGGCCCAATTTGGACATTTTCACTTAGGGGTGTACTCACTTTTGTTGCCAGCGGTTTAGACATTAATGGCTGTGTGCTGAGTTATTTTGAGGGGACAGCAAATTTACACTGTTATACAAGCTGTACACTCACTACTTTACATTGCAGCAAAGTGTCATTTCTTCAGTGCTGTCACATGAAAAGTTATAATAAAATATTTACAAAAATGTGAGAGGTGTACTCACTTCTGTGAGATACTGTATATTAGGTCTATTCTCAAATACGAATTATGGACTTGGGAGTAATAACTATAGTCCTTTGAAGTGGGATTGGGCACCCGCCAGCCGTCTACCAGATGGAGATCTTGCGGAAAGTGGCGCTGTCAAGGAACGGGGCTTGACAGCGCCACTTTTGTCTCTGAAGAGTGAGCACAGAGGATTGCTGTGTCCTAAAATGTAAAGTGCCATACACATGTTTTATATGTAAGTCCATTTTAAAGTGTTTTTTACTCAATAAATATGGTATTACGCTATGGAAGTTTTCCTTTGTTGTTTTTATGGTGGTGGAGGAGTATTGCTAGAATACCACCTGCACCTACTGGAAGTTAATAATAAGTATGAAATTGTAGTTGGAACTTGGTCATAAACTTGGTGACCTCCTAGAACCCACCCCCTAAACCGGGTGATTTGTCAGTTGTTCTCAGACGACACCCATTTAATACCACAAAAAAGGAGTGACAGACCTGGTGAAGAGTGCTCTTGTTTAACATCAATCAAGAAACAACTTAATGGACTTGAGAGCCAAGGCAACATTTTTGCTCGGACAATTGGATTCTGCTAAACCAGGACTTTGCAAATATTCTGCCTTCTTAACGCCTTTCTTTTATTTCTCTGTTGCTTTATCATTCTCTTGATGTCTTTGTAACATCTTTTTCTGTAAATATTTTAATTGCACCATTTTGATCTTTTTAGTAATAAACCCTATTTTGAAAAGTGTTGAAACTGTCTCTAAAGCTTTTAATGCAAACTAAAGAATCCCTGTTTCTTGAAGAGTGCTACTGTATGTAATAATCCTCTGAATATCCCTGTCTGTGGTGACAGTGTGTGTTGCAGACTCTTATGCTAATATCATAGTGTTATTGCTAGGATTTGTGAGTTTCCTCCTTCTCTGTAAAATGAGGTGGTGGCAGTATGAAGGGTTAATTGCGCAATTAACCTAACCCAGTAACAATTGTTCTCAGGCTGCTGGCACTTAGATTGCGGTCCTGCGAGCTGGGAAATCTTTGTGCAGGATGCAGCTGAGAGTGGCATTGTTATGCAAGTGACAGTGCGCTGCGAGATTGGCTGGTCCTCGGTCACGGGTTGGTGAGAAGAGCAGGGCGTCGGGCACCATGTTCCATCACAGGGACTCCCCCCACGGTGCTCCAGTCCAGGAAATCTACCTGAGGCATGTCTAGTGTTTCTAGGAATGTAGGTAGGTCATCTTTGTTGTGGAGTGTGACAGATTTTCCGTTCTTCCTTGCTGTAAGGGAGAAAGGGAAGCCCCAGTGGTAGGTCGCCACTTCCTGACGGAGGACTGCCAACACTGGGCCAAGAGCTCATCTCATCAGGAGTGTAGGTCTGGACAAATTGCATTGCAGACATGATGGCCTCCTTAACGGAGTATTTGGGAATTTTGCAGATAATGTCCCAAAGTTTGAGACCTTGTGGAGGTAGCAATAGGGCCCTATGCACCCGGTCAATCTCCACAGAGACCACTGTGGTGTCTCCCAAAATAATGCCAAAGATCTCCTGGAGAGTGGGCACTAGGTCTGGCAGGCCCTGGATGCGTTTATTTTGAGCCTCTCCCGGTTTTCATAGTCATCTAGCTGCAGAAGTAGGGACTCTTTCATGTCATCATGTTTACGGGAAGCATCCCCCAATCTATCCACAGTGTTAGACACTGGTGTTACTGTGTTAGGTTGCCACCTGTACAATAAGTTCAGCTGTGAAATTTCCTTGCTAATAAATATTTCACAGTCAACTGTAAATGATGTTGTAACAAAGTGGAAGTAACTGGAAACAACAGCAACTCAGCCACAAAGTGGTAGGCCACGTAAAATGACAGAGCGGGGTCAGCGCATGCTACAGCACACAGTGTGCAGAATTCGTCAACAGTCTGCAGAGTCAGTAGCTAAAGACCTCCAAACTTCATGTGGCCTTCAGATTAGCACAACAACAGTGTGTAAAGAGCTTCATGGAATGGGTTTCCATGACCAAGCAACTGCATCCAAGCCTTACATCACCAAGTGCAATACAAAGGGTCACATGCAGTGGTGTACAGCACGCCGCCACTGGACTCTAGAGCAGTGGAGACATGTCCTCTGGAGTGACAAATCACGCTTCTCTGCCTGGAAATCCGATGGATGTGTCTGGGTTTGGCAGTTGCCAGGAAAACAGTACTTGCCTGACTGCATACGTTTGGTGGAGGGGGGATTATGGTGTGGGGTTGTTTTTCAGAGGTTGGGCTTGGACCTTTAGTTTCAATGAAGGGAACTCTTAAGGCGTCAGCATACCAAGACATTTTGGACAATTTCATGCTCCCAACTTTGTGGGAACAGTTTGGAGATGGCCCTTTCCTGTTCAAACATGACTGCACACCAATGCACAAAGCAAGGTCCAAAATGACATGTATGAGAGGGTTTGGGGTGAAGAACTTGACTGGCCTGCATAGAGTCTTGACCTCAACCCAATAGAACACCTTTGGGATGAATTAGAGCCGACACTGTGAGCCATGCCTTCTTGTTCAACATCAGTTCCTGACCTCACAAATGCGCTTCTTGAAGAATGGTCAAACATTCCCACAGACACTGCTAAACCTTGTGGACAGCCTTCCCAGAAGAGTTTAACCACATGCCACCCAGCCACTGTAGAAATACGGCGGCAGGGCGGCACGGCTGGGTAAAACCACGTTTTAAAACGTGTGTTGTTAAAACAGGTAGGGGACGCGTGCAGGGCGCGCCGCTGCCCTACCTGTCCCACTGATCATGGCCGCGGATGTCAGTCGCCGGGTCACAGTTGGTCGTTACTGGCTATGTCCCGGCGATTAGCGGCAATCAGTGACAGAGAGCACAGCTGCAGTAGCTGTGCTTTCTGTCAGTTCCCTGACAGCTCCTGACACGCTGATCAGGACAGAAGAGTTTATCTGTCCTGATCAGCGGTGTTGCCTGCAGTACACACCCCCGCCCCCTAGCAAAACACTCCCCTCACACAGTTAACCCTTTCACTGCATAATAAAGTGAACCCCTTCCTGCCCAGTGCCATTAGTACAGTGTCAGTGTTTTTTTTTGCACTGATCACTGTATTGGTGTCACTGGGGATGTCAGTGACCCCAAGTCAGTTCCCCCCCAGTGTCAGAATATCCGCCGCAGTCCCGCCATAAGTCGCTGATCACCGCCATAAGTCACTGATCGCCGCCATAAGTCACTGATTGCCGCCATTATTAGTATAAAAAAAATTACAAATCCCAGTATCTTTCCCGCCATTTGTAAACGCTATAATTCTCACGTAAACCAATTAATTTACACGTATTGGGGTTTTTGTAGCAAAGACATGTCGCAGAATGCATTTTGGCAGAAATTTATGACTAAATTTGATTTTTAAATTTTTTTTTACAGGACATGTTTTATAGCAAAAAGTCCAAAAAATTGTTTTTTTTCCTCAAAATTGTCAGCCTTTTTTTTTATAGCGCAAAAAATAAAAAACGCACAGGCGATCAAATACCACCAAAAGAAAGCTCAGTTTGTGGGAAAAACATTGATGTAAATTTCATTTATGTACCGTATTGCATGACCGCGCAATTGTCCGGTTAACTAGCGCAGCACTGTATAGCAAAAAAATGGCCTAAATTTATAACTAACTTTGAGTTTACTATATATTTTTTATAGCTGAAAGTAAAAAATATTGTTTTTCTTCCAAATTTTTGGTCTTTTTTTGTTTATAGCGTGAAAAATAAAAAGCGCACAGGTGATCAATTACCACCGAAAGAAAGCTCTATTTGTGTGGAAAAAAAGGACGTAAATTTCGTTTGGAAGCAGCATTGTATGACTGCGCAATTATCAGTTGAATTAGTGCAGCGCCGAGTAGCAAAAAGAGGCCTGGTCATCAAGGGGGGTAAATCCTCTGGAGGGCAAGTGGTTAAGCTGTTATAGCTGCAAAGGGTGGGCCAATCCTATACTGAACCCTACGGACTTAGAGCTCATGTACACAGGGTGTTTGAAAAACTTTTCTGACCGCTGTAAACTGACTGCTAGAAAATGTAGATCAAAAACATCAGTTTAGCTGCGTTTACCTACCACATTTATGTGCAGTTGCGTTTAGCCGTGTGTATGCAAGTTTGCTTTTAGAAGCGTTTTTAAAAGATAAGATCATGAGACCCTCTGAAATGCCCAGAATGCACTGAAAAATAGTAAATAATTAACTATTTCAGACGTTTTGTGAAAAATAGAGCAGAAGCAGGGAGAGCAGTATGTTTTGAGATTGCCTGTCTTTTCTGGTTTTATTCACTATGTATCCCATCATGACCATAATGCAGAGCATTCTACCATTTTTTCCTGCACGTGAAAACTGGAACTAACTGCACTGGTGTTCTAGGTCCATTTGAATACATGGAAAATGCTGTGCATGCATTTTTGATGAGGAAAAAAGGCACTGGACAGCATCTGGATATGGACCAGCCCAAAAATGCATCTAAACGCAAATGTGCATAAACGCATTTAAACACGTTTACAAGCAGTTACATGGGGTTACAAGCATTTGAAATACTGGTAAACTCTACTCCTGAATGCGATTTTTGTGCTTTCAAAAAAATGCCTGTAACCTCAACTGCCTGTAAACTACTGTAAACGACTATGTGTACATGGGCACATAGGAAAACATAAAGGAGAATTCAGGGGCTGCTGAAAAAAACTCAAAACTTCTCCTAAACTTCAGTTTAGCAGCTGCAGTGTATATAAGCCCTAAGACTGGGATGCCATTAAAGGTCATGTGTGAGTAAATCCCAATATTTTTGGCAATATAATGTATGTAGACATAGATAATGAACATTAATTTGATGCTTTTAACTGAGGGAAATCGTTAGAGACAGCCATGCACAGGGCCTATAGATATGGTACTTTCTCAGGCGTGAAAATCAGCCTGCAGAAATTTGTGGTTATGCCACTGGACCAGGGTCGGACTGACAACTCATGAGGCCCCCGAGCAATAGGGGATCATGGGGCCCCTGTGTCCTTGCCCAAACTCAAAAAAGCCCATGAAAAAGGTACCACGGGCATTTCATGGGGCCCCCTACTGACCCCGGGCCCTCGGGCGGTGCTGGAGTTTCCAAATGGTCAGTCCGCCCCTGCACTGGACTTGAAGCCCAGGGAACCAAATCAGAAATGCAGAAAGTCATCATTGCAGTAATCTAAAGCCTGTGTGTTCTTACTTGAATCTTGATGTTATCTGTACATTAATCCAGATGTTCTGTATGCATTTCTTCTGGCACTGTGTGGGCAGTAATTCATTGTGAAACTTTGGCTCTATGCAGTAGTTTCCTGTAAAAGAGACTGGTCACTGCTGCTCTTTATCCATGTGCAGGATAATTGGCCTTGTAATCACATACCCACCAGATGTTTTTTACAAGTAGCCTTCAGACTTGTCCACAAAGTTGATTTGTCTTCATTCTTGCTATTGAGAAATATGTTTAAATTGAAGTTCTTGTTCCTGGAGTTTATCTTTAAATACATAGATAAGTAAATACAATAGACAAGTTGGCAATATCTATTTTGACCTCTGTTGGAGTATATTAAGGGTTAGATAAGGTTCTAGTTCAAACTACCACTATCTCTGATGTGTCATTTTACTCTAAATAAACTTATTTTTCTCTCCAGTAGGAATGAGGTTTGGGTTCACCACTACTATGGGTTCCAAGCAAATCCTGTGTGTTCTTGGTTAGCAAAATAATGCATGATGTAGCCATAGTAACAGAAATGTACTGCGTGCCCTTTAAACTTAGGTCAGCTGGTTTAAGGGGCCAATAAATTAATATTTGGATAAGACATCCTCATTGCTTGCACCAGGCCAAACGGAATAAAATAGTCTAATATTTTTATATGACTTTTTTTCAACAATAATTTAGATGATTTTGGACTCTTTCATCCAGTTTGGTCTGGCGCACTTTTCTGCACATCTGTGGTTAAAGACACTGTTGGACACCCGTCGAGGGAAACCTTTCTGTGTGGAGTCACCTTGCTAGTGCTTGTTTCAAGTTTATGTTGTTTTTAAATAATTGCCCTCCAGACTAAAGACCACCATATAAGTTGTTTTGGACAAATATATGATAAAAGCACTGCCCACCTGCACGATTACGTGGTAAGCATTGTTTATAAAGCATTTTCATATTGGATGCTTTGATGTTGTGTATTTTATCATATATACTTAGAGTATTTCAGACAGATCAACTGTACATATAGTACTTTAAACAGCTACAGTCATCATCACCCTGAGGAAGAGGCCGTGGACCGCCAAATGTGTTGACTAATTTAGGGTGTTTGATGTTTATTTAATTTGTTTCTTTGATTTACCATATGAACCATATGTTATATACATATAAGTTTTTAATACAATAAGGAATGAAACTGAGTTGTTTTCTTTTTTTTTAAGTGGATTAATAAAAGGATATTTTACTGAGATAATATCTGGTGTCTTGAGGACATACTCTTTCCTCGTAGGTACATTAAAAGTCCTGATTTATTGTTGCTGACTGAATTCTTTTTAATATCTTTTTTTTAAACAGGCCTTCCATGACAATGGAAAGGTGATTTAAAAATAAATGTGTTGCAACATATCCCCATTATGGTATGTATCACTTGCTTTTCTTTTCAAATCTGTATTATTAAATTTTTCATAAAACAATTACAATAACATAGATAGATCAAGGTAGAAAGTATACATAGATATATCTTAACACCATGGCGCCAATGCACTCTTAGATCTGGAAAAGCAGTTATATATTGGCCTACAAATGCATATATATTAGAATAGGTCAATGTTTTCAATACAAGGATCCAGCAGACTAAGTGACCCTTAAGGCATATAGTGCATACATAGTGCTTATTATAGACCTAGATAGCTCAAAAGAGGTAAGGAGGGAAGACAAAGGAATAAAGAAAGAAACAGATAGAAAGAGATGAGAACAGAGCACAGATGCAGCCAAAGAAACAATACGATATGTAAAACTGTATACTCATACACTCATATCATGGGGCATAAACCTTCCTGTCCAACCAGACCAATTCAGATCAAATTTCCCCATATGCTGACATTGAATAGGCACAGCTCTTTCGCAGATGTAATTCGAGTTAATCCTATGGATTACTTCTAAAATGGAGGGGATCTTCACTAACTTCCAGGCAGCAGTGATAGACATTCTGGCAGCGATATGGCTGGCAATTGTTCTAAACTGAAAGGGAAACAAGTGTAATGTGATATTGAGTAGCGCTAGATGAGGTGCTGGGCTAGTTAACATTCCAGATACCCGTGAGATGAGTGCAAAGACCTCTTGCCAGAAATTTTGTAAGCAGGGGCATGCCCACATAATATGGAGTAGATTGCCTTCCTTTCCACAGTTCCTCCAACATAGGGGAGACACATTGGGATACAGTTTAGCAAGTTTATAAGGGGTAAGGTAGCTACGATAAAATATTTTAAAGAGCAGCTCCAATGATGTGTACATTTAGTAATAATTAAACTATTGCCCAGGGCAGCATCCCATTCATCTTTAGTGAATGACCTTCGAAGGTCTACCTCCCATTTACCTATACTACTGAGAATAGCAAGATTGTTATCATAATGTAAATAATTGTAGAACCACGAATCAATTTCAATCCATGTCTTCAGATTCACCCTATGGTATCCTCTAATCTGTAGAAGGGGTGTAGACCTCTAATTGGGATAATATTCCCTATTTCAATAAAAGTGCTGTAACCCAAATCTTGTAGAAGCTTGGTGTTGAGTTTAGGAATAAAGTATTCAAACGCTGAGAGTGGTATTTCTATTTGAATCTTGGGGGAAGAGGAATTTAATTTATTTATGTCAATATCCATGCCTCAAGAGATGCAGTGATAGATGGAGGAAATGTATTGAGGAGTTTGGATTTGGCAGATTTAGCTACCAATAGAGCCCAAAGATCTCTATTAGGAACTGCAGATTTCTCAATTTGTACCCATAGTTTGACGTGGTGAACCACTCCGGAAGTTGGTCCAAAATAGATGCATAATAATACCTGGAGAGCACTGGAAGACCGATCTCCCCTGTAGATTTATGTTTAGTGAGGGATAGGAACGGAATTCTCAGTTTCTTCCCTTGCCAGATATAGGTTCTAATAGCCACCTCTAATTTTTTGAAATAAGCATGAGGGACAACAATTGGAATCGTTTGAAAGTAGTACAATATTTTGGGGAGAATCAACATCTTAAAAGCCGCTATTCTACCTATCCATGATGTTTCAAATTTATTGAGTCGGTGTCGCTCCACTAAAAAGAACTGGTATACCTTTTCGTAATTATCTTTGAAGGTATTAGAAGCTGGAGAAGATATATATATATATACCAAGGTAATCCAGTTTTTTATGGGTCCAACTGTAGGGGAATTTAGCTATGAGCTCTTTTAAGAGAACCTTCGTTATGGCTATCGGTAGGGCACATGATTTTGTAATATTAAGTTTATAATAGGAAACTGCACTAAAGGATTGCTAGGAAAATGAAATTTCTGTAAGGGATTTCACAGGGTCATTGACAGTAAGTATAACGTCATCAGCAAATAAACCAATTTTATGGGAGGTATCCACAGCTTGATTGCCCGAGATCTGTGGATTATCTTGTATCGCAGTTGCTAGTGGTTCCATTACTAAGGAGAAGATAATGGGAGATAGTGGGTAGCCCTGCCTTGTTCCATTAGTAATGCTAAAAGGTTCCGATAGGGCATTGGACGTAAATACCTCTGCAGTGGGGACAGTATAAAGTGCCACAATAGCCGATTTTATGAACCCACTTATACTGAACTTGGTTAAAGTAGCGTCCAAATATTGCCAATGAACCCTATCAAAAGCTTTTTCGGCATCCAAAGCCAAGAACACTGCCTGCAATCTACGAAATTCGATTAAGTGCATTAAGTCAAGTATTCTACGGGTACCATCCGCTGCCTGTCTGCCCTTAACAAAGCCCACTTGATCAGCCCGAATTAGGAGAAGAGTTATACTAAGGAGGCGAGTCCCTATAATTTTTACCTATATTTTGAGATCAGTATTTAGTAGGGAGATGGGTCTACAGTTTTGAGGGCGGTCCGGAGTCTTCCCCAGTTTAGGTAAGGTAACAATTATAGCCTTTAACATTTCCGGTGAAAATGTGGACTTAAGTATAGCTTCATTAAATGTACATTTAAGGTGGGGTACTAATATGGATTGGAATTCCTTATAGTATTCATTTGAAAAACCATCAGCTCCCGGAAATTTCCCTTTTGGTAATCCTTTGATAGTCGCAATAATTTCACTTTCTAAAATGGGTTGGTTGAGTCCTGCTAGTTTTTGGAGATCTAGCGTGGGTAAAGACAGTTTATTCAAAAACTGATTAATCGAATCTGGTGTAGGTTGGAGAGTGTAAGGATCATCTTTGAGGTTGTATAATTGGGAGTAGTAGGAGCGGAACGCTTCTGCTATTTTGTTAGGATGATAACTGGGTGTGTTAGATATAGGGTCCAAGAGTGAGGATATTTTGGATTTGGTTTGTCTAGTTGCTAGGTATTTTGCTAGCATTTTGCCTGCTTTATTCCCTTGTGTGTAAAATTTAGCTTTAGCCTTTTTTAGGTTTTGACCATAATGCCCTAATCGTAAACTAAAGTGTAAGTCTAGTTGTTTGGAGCTCCTGTAAGATGTCAGGGGATTAAGTTTGTTTATGTGTACGTTCAAGTCTAGCTATTTTATCAATTGTGTCAGAAAAAATTTGATTCCGATTACGTCTAGCCTGTGATGCAAACTTCAATAATAAACCTCTACAGTACACTTTATGAGAGCACCATACATTAGATGCACTTGTGTCAGGGGACGAATTAATAACAAAATACTCCTCCAAAGCTGTAGAGAGAACAGAACGGAAAGTAGTATTACAAAACATGGAGATATCATTTCGCCATAGAAATACTGGAGAAAATTTCAGAGTCTCCTCAAAACTCAAAGAGATAGGAGTGTGTTCCGACCACGTCATCGGGTGGATCTCAGCTTTAGCAATATTCTGCAACAATTGTACATCCGTTAGGAAGAAGTAAATTCTTGAATATGATTTGTGAGGTGCTGAGTAATGTGTAAAATCCTTTTCAGATGCGTGTAGACATCTCCAGGGATCATATAGGTTGGCTTCAGTCAGGGCATGAACTAAAGTCTTCCGTAGGAAGTTGAAAAAGTGGACCTGGTGAATATTGGGGGCATAGAGATTCAAAATGGTATAGACAATATTGTTGATTTCACCCACAATGATTAGGAATCTACTCCTGTTGTCTGATACCTGAGACTGTAATGAGAAAGCAACAGAGTTTCGAATAGCAATTAAGACCCCACATTTCTTATCAGGACCATTAGATTTAAAAATATGTGGGAACAGGCGGTTTGAGCAGTGTGGAGCTTTAGAGGATGAAAAGTGTGTTTCCTGAACACAAATCACATCACCATGTAGCCATTGAGCTTCTTTCCACATCATTTGGCATTTAAAAGGGCTATTAAGACCATGAGCATTCAGAGAGATTATCTTTAGACCATGAAAAAACTTGGAATTGTTAGATGTGGTCAAGTGGTAGAAGTGGAAATGGCATTACAGAATTTAAAAGCCAAATAGGTAATCTTATAGTATCCATGGCTTTCCAGCATGGAAAAAGGAGATGCAACTCTCCGGGGTCACCGTAAGATATCATACTGAGATCCAGCAGCACAAATGGTGCTGCTGCTCTGTAGAAAAATGCTAAAAAAGGGAGGAAAACTTATGAAGAAAAACAAAACAAAAGAGTAACATATAAGTTCGTGTAAATAATTCAAGGTCCTCCTGCGCTATGAGAGTGAAAGTATAAAACCTATTGACTAGCTGCCAGCACTCTAAACTGATACCAATCCACAGTGTCAATAAATCATAAAACAGTGCAGCGCTCAAAGAATTAAATAATAATAAATCAATAAAATAAAATAAATATGAATAAAATAATAGTGCCAAAAAACATAAAAAATTAGTGCCAAACCATAATAGAAATAAAGACAAGGTGTCAAACCATAAAAATAAATGGTGTGTACACAATTGATAATAATAAATCACACTCCAAAAGAAACCATCCAATATAAGAAAACTTAGCAGTGCTCACATAGTGCCACAAAAAAATGAACATGAATAAATGCATCCAAAGCAATGTCCTTATAGTGAAAAAATGACATAAATCTTAGCAGTGCTCACATAGTGCCACAAAAAAATGAACATGAATAAATGTATCCAAAGCAATATCCTTATAGTGAAAAAATGGCATAAATTTTAGCAGTGCTCACATAGTGCATTAAAAATTTTTTTTTTTATAAATAAACGTATCCAGACCAATGTCCTTTTAGTGAAAAAATTACAATAAATCATGCGACGTGCAATAGTGATATTAAATGCAACACGTGACTGTGCCAAACTCCTCCTCGTGAGCAGCTAAATTGCCTCCTCACCTCCTCCTACTGACCCCTGGGGGCCAACAGGCTTGCAGGATCACCCTGGATCCTTAATAGATCATGGTCAGCAGCTTCCTTCCTTCCCTGAATCTCCTTAGAGGGGCTCCTATTTCCCCTATTCAGCCAGGGCGGTCCTGAAGAGTAATAGCTCACAATCCAGTGAGCCACAAAAAAAGCCTCTAAGTGCAGTATTCAATTAACTCAGTTTTATTTTAAAGAGTAAAAAAGTACACCCACACATCAGTGAGGAGGGAGATTGTCTGTAATGTGAGTGAAACCTTTTTTACTCTTTAAAATAAAACTGAGTTAATTGAATACTGCACTTAGAGGCTTTTTTTGTGGCTCACTGGATTGTGAGCTATTACTCTTCAGGACCGCCCTGGCTGAATAGGGGAAATAGGAGCCCCTCTAAGGAGATCCAGGGAAGGAAGGAAGCTGCTGACCATGATCTATTAAGGATCCAGGGTGATCCTGCAAGCCTGTTGGCCCCCAGGGGTCAGTAGGAGGAGGTGAGGAGGCAATTTAGCTGCTCACGAGGAGGAGTTTGGCACAGTCACGTGTTGCATTTAATATCACTATTGCACGTCGCATGATTTATTGTAATTTTTTCACTAAAAGGACATTGGTCTGGATACGTTTATTTATAAAAAAAAATTTTTTGATGCACTATGTGAGCACTGCTAAGATTTATGCCATTTTTTCACTATAAGGATATTGCTTTGGATACATTTATTCATGTTCATTTTTTTGTGGCACTATGTGAGCACTGCTAAGATTTATGTCATTTTTTCACTATAAGGACATTGCTTTGGATGCATTTATTCATGTTCATTTTTTGTGGCACTATGTGAGCACTGCTAAGTTTTTTTATATTGGATGGTTTCTTTTGGAGTGTGATTTATTATTATCAATTGTGTACACACCATTTATTTTTATGGTTTGACACCTTGTCTTTATTTCTATTATGGTTTGGCACTAATTTTTTATGTTTTTTGGCACTATTATTTTATTCATATTTATTTTATTTTATTGATTTATTATTATTTAATTCTTTGAGCGCTGCACTGTTTTATGATATAAGTTCATGTGAAGCTATTCACTTGACTGGATGGGGGAAAGTGCCAGGGGGTGCAGCCAGGGAAACAGCTATCCAAATGCGCAGTGGGTAAAACAGAAGGACCAGGAGAATGCAGGATGGTAATGGAGACTGACGTCATCCTGCTACTTGTTCCCACTCTGAGGAACTTTTCCTGGGAGAGGCTTTGGTAGGCGCAAGTTCCTCGTCTGCTAACTGGAAACCATCTTACTCAGAAGTGACCGTAAGGACTCGGTTATCTTTCGTAATCAGCAGTTTGGTAGGGAAGCCCCATTGATATTTAATGTTGTTGTGCAATAATTTCGTAAAAGAAATTCATTTCTTGCCAGCTGATATGGTATGTTGAGAGAGATCAGTAAACAGGGAGATCCCACTGTAGGGTGCTGGAAGTGGATTGGTCTTCCGCACGAATAGCATTAATTCCTCCTTCACATGATAGAAATGGATTCTCGCTATTACATCCCTAGGGACATGGTCTGGGAGGAAGGAGGGCTTTATCAGTCTATGCGCCCTATCCACAACTACCTCCCTATTCGGAGTGTGCGACAACAATGTAGATTTCATTTGCTCAATATATTTGTGAAGATCTGTGACAGGAGTATTTTCACCAATCCCCCTAAATTTTATATTATTTCTATGGGAGTAGTCCTCAAGATTTGCTATTTTCACCTTTAAGGCTTTCAGGTCATCCTCAGCCTCGTTGTGGGCATCCGCTAATTCGTTATGAGCAATGGTGAAGTCACCCATTTTAGTTTGCACATGTGACTCCCGATCTCCTAGATTTTCCAATTCTGTATTGATTTGTGTCACAAAGCTCATCATATCTTTATGTAGGGATCAGGGGCGGACTGACCATTTGGGCCCAGGGTCAGTAGGGATGAGATGCCCCTGGTACCTTTTTCATAGGTTTTTTTGAGTTTGGGCAAGGACACAGGGACCCCATGATCCCCTATTGCCTGGGGGCCCTATGAGTTGTCAGTCCGCTCCTGATAGGGATCCTTTAAGAGTAACTAACATATCTTTCATAACTGTAGCAGTAAGTGGCATAGATTCTGCAGGGTAGTCCTCCAGATTTTCTATAAATTCTCTCGTAGTGTTTTGTGAAAAGGAATCTTGAAAATGCTCACCCATATGTTGCTCATCTGGAGAATATTTCTGCTTGTTCTTTTGAGGGCTGCAGATTGGTGTTCTCAAAGCAGATTTTGCCAGGACTGTGTGCACGGCAGGGCTAGATGCATGCAGGGGAGAGCTGTGGCTGTCTCCCTCCTCATGTCCCTGTGGGTCCGGAGGAGAACAGGGACCAGTGCCATTTTGGGGAGGGGGGACCCGGAGTGAAGAATTTTGTGGGGCCCCTCCTTTATTTTCCTTTTCCCCATCTCAGGGATCAGTGCCCCACACCTTCCGGGAGATAGCAGTGTTGTCAGCGGGTGTTCCCACAGACGATCATCGCTGTAGATAGCTGCAGCACTCGGTGGCTCTCAGAGTTCTCCTATTGTGCAGCCATCTCTGTCTGCGGCCGGCCATGCCCATGTATCACTTGCTTTTCAATGGTAAACTAAATTAAAAAAAATATTGAAATGAAAAATAAATGTGTTGCTAACAAAAATATAAGTAATCTTGGCCCCAGCTTTTGACGCTTTTGGGAAGTGTGGCTGATGTCACCGCACCTTATCCCTGCCTCCTGAGATAGCAAGGCACTTAAAATATCCTGAGAATATACACCTGCAATGGACTGCAGTGCATTGCTGCCAGATTTTGGAACACTCAGCTATACAAGTAGGCAGTGCTGAGACAGCGACAGAGACATTACATAGTTATATAGTTAGTCAGCTTAAAAAAGGAACAAGTTCATGTAGTTCAACCAAAACCAGAAAAAAACAACTAGAAAACCTCCATATATATACAATCCTATATTCAAAGTTGACCCAAAGGAAAAGCAAAAGCAAGTATTTTGCTAGCTTTAGAAATCTCATTTTGGAATTGCTTGCTATTGAGACTAAGATCTACCACAATGGTCTCCAAACTGTGATCCTTTACTTGCCTTTATCCATTCTATGGGGCACAACTCCTTCAACTGACACCAATGATGGGGTGCTATTCCTTCCACTGACACCACTGATAGGGCACTCTTTCTCCCACTAAAGCCAATAATGGGGCACTACTCCTCCCTTTAAAATAATAATAGGGCACTTTTCCTCAGTTTAAAACTAACAATATGGCATTGCTTACTTCCACTGACCATAGTAGGGCCTCTTAAAGTTTGAAGAACATCAAACTGGCCTTTTGCTTAAAACGTTTGGAGACCACTGATCTACCAGAAAACCCAGATGCTTCTGCACCATTGACTACCCATGTGTTCTCTTAGAATACATGTTTTTATCCCCCAAGTGCATAACTTTACATTTATCAATATTAAACCTTGTTTGCCACATAGTTGCTCAAGTAAATATTGCATTAAGGTTAGCTTGTAAATTGCAGAAATGCTTTAAGGACATTATTCCACTATAGATTGGTGTCATCCAGGGACGGACTGACAACTCATGGGGCCCCCTGGGCAATAGGGGATCATGGGGCTCCTGTGTCCTTGCCCACACTCAAACCACACCCAAAAAAGCCTATAAAAGGTACCAGGGGCATCTTATGGGGCCCCCTACTGACCCCGGGCCCTTGAATGGTCAGTCCGCCCCTGTTGTCATCTATAAAGAATGGAATGCTACTTTTAATCCCAATTTCTATATCAGTTATAAATAGGTTAAAAACTGTATAGGAGTTGGAAATATATTACTGTAGAGCTCTGCAAACCAAGAACATGCAAGGAGCTGTAGTGTTTTCTTGAGTGTAATAGTGGACTCTAGGGTACCAAGAAAAGACTTGATAGATTTTATAATGTTTAAAAAGTTTTATCTGAGTACCATAAGGCTACATTCACACCGGGGAATGATTACATGTAAGAACCCCAGCAGGGGTTCCAACAACTAGCTGTGGGAGGCAATCCCATTGAGAGTAAAGGATAGCTGCCAGCTCCTGAATCGAATCCCGGCTGATCACACGTAAATGCAGTCTGCTTACAGGTGATCGCTGCATGAGAGACTACATGTGAGCGGACATGTTTAGCGGGCTCCTTAAGCGTCGTGACAGCAGATCCCCTCCCTTTTGTGTCAGCCTTGTGCAGGGTCCATGCTAATCTTCTCTGTATTGTTCCAATTTTAGTATATGTGCTGCCGAAGCACAAAGGGGAGGGGCTCTGCCATTGCAACGCTTAAGGAGACAGGCAACACACAGCAAGTACACAGCACGGATTTCAAATGCACACTGTGGATTGATTTTTAAGTGGTTTAAAGTGATTTTAACTACAATTACATGTGAGTGCACTATTTATTTGATGAATGTTTTAAAAGAAGATAAGGCGGGGGCACATGCGCGGCCGGCTCGAGGATGGACGCGCGATAGTTCCCGCTCCGTTCACCCGCCAGCATTGAAGCGGCTCACTCAGACCCCAGGGAAAACTAAGAGCACACGGCAGCTCCCGTAGTGTGCCCGCAGCCCACTAGACATGCCCCGCAGGAAAAAGAGCCCGGGGCAGCCAGGGAAATTAACAAACTTCTTCCCGGCTGTTATGCAGGGAAACCAAGATGGCGGCCGCCATACGGACATGCGGGGAGGCTGCAATGGCCAGGAGGAGGACTACAGGTCCCAGAGCGCGGATCCCAGGCTGCACCACCAGCTTTACCCAGGGGACCCTGGTGAGTTGTCACCCCCACTGTCACCCACGACCTGCAGCCCAGCTAAATCACGGCCACGGCTAGAGAGTGACCCTGATGACTCCTGCCAAGCCATAAACGTCCCACCTCAGCCATCACATTCCTCCTTGCCTGACATAGACGCATTCCCAGCATCTGACCAACCTCTGACCGAAATCTGCATGAAGAACATGCTAACATCACTGCGTCAAACTTTACATAATGATATATCTGCGCCATTAACCCAAATTACTGCCTTGGTGCAAAGACAGGAACACAGAATCCTCCATATTGAGACCAATATAGCTGACACAATGATTTGATTGATGCTCACACAGACCATGTATCGGACATCGAACAAATTAATTTAAAATTGGCTGACATGGAGGACCGATCGCGCCGTAACAATATCAAACTCAGAGGGGTCCCAGAAACAGTGTCTACCGATGCACTGCTGCCATATTTGCAACACTTCCTAAAGCTTTTAATCCCAACGCTCTCTGAAGTAGAGGCCACGATCGATCGAGCACATCGACTTCCTAAGCCTTCATTCCTGTCAGCATCCATCCCTAGAGATGTGCTCGTCCGCATACACTTCTACCACGTTAAAGAGAGAATTATGATGGCGGCTAGAAACCCACCTCCACTCCCACCCTCTCATGCGAATCTGCGTCTCTATGCTGATTTGTCCAAGGCCACACTTTCCAACAGGAAAAAGATGATTTCAATCACAAAAGCGCTCAGGAATCATGGTATGGCCTATCAGTGGGGATTCCCAACAAAATTAATAGTGCGACACCAAGGCAAGATTTATACTATTAAAAATTTGGAGGCTGGATTGGACTTCCTTAAGGCTTGGAGCATTTTACCTGCAGACCCACAGAAGAACAACCCTGGCTCCGTCCAAAATATGGAAGCGACTTGAAGGGCCCAGCGGCAAAAACGTGTTTACGCATGCTTATGTTTTTCCCTGGAGGTTCTCTCTGAACACTCCTATTTCTGGCAATCGGCCTATACCTAATGACTTTCGTTTGCAAAGTTTTCTATAGGTATGACCCCTCCGGTGGTCAAAACCTGTTTGGCTCCCCCATTTTTGCAGTAGCGTTCCTGGCTACATTGGTTATTTGCGTTATACGTAAGTGTTTTTTTACTCCTGTTTTCTCCCTTTCCACCTATCCCTTCCCATGGCACCACCAGCTATATATCTCTGACACTAGATTTAAGTATTCTGACCCAGAATATTACCAAATAACATCCCAAATATGCCTCTACCCCGAAAATCAGCTTATAAATGATTACTATCACCTCTCTTAATGTACGAGGCCTCAACTCCCCTTTCAAGAGATCGATGCTATCAAGAGAAATCCGAAAATCTCAAGCAGACCTATTCTTTATACAAATGTCTCACTTCGCCACGGAAAAGACCCCTAAACTGTATCTTCACCGATTCTCTCAACAATTCATGGCAACGAATGATAAAAAAAAGAATTGAGTTATTATCGCTGTTAATGACGCTCTCTCTTTGCAACTCACCTCCACCATAATCGACCCACAAGGGCGCTACCTTATCTTGATATGCCAAATTAATGAGCTTACGTATACCTTGGTGAACGTATATGGCCCGAATAGTAAACAAATCAGATTTTACCGCAAACTCTACAACCTCATTTCCCGACACAAACGAGGTAGACTCATTATTGGAGGAGACTTTAATGTCCTTGGCAATTCACTTATAGATTCCTCTTCTAACAAGAAACACACCAACCTGTACTTCAACCGCTTCATGCATGACCATGACTTATATGACATTTGGAGATGCCAACATGGTTCGGAGAGAGACTACACCTATTTTTCACCCCCACATCTCTCGTACTCTAGAATTGACATGTTCGTCACTGACAAATGGACTCTACAATACGTGTCCTCATCCAACATCGGTACTATAACTTGGTCCGATCATGCTCCGATCAGCGTCTCTTTGGATGATCACCGACGGTCAGCGATTCCTCCTATTTGGAGACTTAATTCTACACTTCTGAAACACCCAGACAACCAAAAATTTGTTTTAGATGCTCATCACCTCTTTTTTGAAACTAACATCACTCCGGATATCTCTATTACCACACTTTGGTTAACATATAAAGCTTACATGAGAGGTATCCTCATCCAACTAAATTCTCGCATTAAAAAACAACGGTCACTGCAAATTGACCAACTCCTAGCTTCTATACGCAAGAATGAAGACACTAACAAACAAAATCCGAACCCCACCACGACCGCGGTCTTAAACCGAGATAGGAACACACTACGTACTATTCTATTACATACTTATGATACGTACCTCCAAAAAACAAAATCCCAATTCTATGCGCTAGGCAACAAATCAAATTCTCTTCTTACTAAAATCATCAAACAAAAACGGCTTAAAAACAAAATTGCCACGGTCCAACACCCAATCTCACGTGCCCCATTGACCAACCCACAAGACATAGCTGACGCGTTTGCGTGTTACTATCAATCTCTCTACAATATAAAAGACGACCCCAACACGACTCAACCAACAACCCCATCGATTGAAAATTTCCTACGTCATACCAATCTCCCCCACATTACTCCTTCCCAGTTAGCCTCCCTCTCTGTACCGATTTCACCCACAGAGATCGAGAAAACCATAAATAAACTCCCTTTGAACAAATCACCAGGTAACGACGGTTTCACTAATGAATATTACAAAATGTTTGCTCCCTCCCTCACACCACACCTTTCGGATCTTTATAACTACGTTGCTTCTAAAGGAGAATTTCCCTCTGATATGCTACAATCAATAATTTCTACTATCCCAAAACCAGGTAAAGATCACCAATTAGTTCAGAACTATAGGCTAATCTCACTGCTCAACACAGACCTAAAAATATATGCCAAGATATTAGCTCTACGACTGCTTCCCTATCTTCCCACCCTAATCCACCCTGACCAAGTAGGATTCGTACCAGGTAGACAGGCCCCCGATGCGACTCAACAAATTATATCACTACTACACCACCTTGATTCAGAAAATCAACCCTCACTTCTCCTATCTCTGGATGCAGAGAAAGCATTTGACCGCATTCACTGGCAGTTTATGACACTCTCCAAAAATTTGGAATTACGGATTGGTTGTTGTCTGCAATTCTATCTCTATATTCCAAACCCTCTGCTAGAGTTCTCACCAATGGCACACTTTCACAACCGTTCCAAATTTCCAACGGAACTAGACAAGGCTGCCCTCTTTCCCCCATAATCTTCGTTTTACTCATTGAACCACTAGCATCTAACCTCAGAAATGATTCCAGTTTCTCAGGAATTAAATTTCTTAAGCACGAACACAAAATTAGCCTCTTTGTGGATGACATTATTCTAATGATTACAAACCCTTATAAGTCACTTACTTCAATACGCTCTCACATACAAACCTACGCAGATGTCCCAATGAACCCAAGTCTTCTATTTTAAACTTATATACTCCTGCTCCACTTCAAAACCGGCTTATAAAACATTTCCCTTTCCAGTGGGAAACTCACAATATTCCCTACTTGGGGATTAAACTGACTGCCAATACCAATCAACTCTATACAGCTAATTTTAAACCGCTACTTGACATAATTCTACAGGAGCTTAGAAGCCTACGTACAGCTACCTTATCTATGTTAGGCAGAATAGCGACTATCAAAATGTGCATACTGCCTAAAATTTTATATATCTTCCGCACGCTGCCTATTTCTATACCTTCCTCCTTTTTTTCCACACTTCAAAAAATTCTGAATAAATTCATATGGAATTCCAAACGGCCTAGATGTACCACAAACCTCCTGATACGCCCACCCTTCAGAGGGGGAGCCGGTCTCCTTAAAATCCTATTACCAAGCTGTCTTATTAGATCAGCTCTTCTACTGGTGGCACCCCACCCAAGACAAAACCTGGACTATCATGGAATCCTCTTTGTACTCACCGGGATTATTAATAGATTTACTTTTTGCCCCCCACATAGCTCAGACTGGTCCTCTACATTCACATCCATGTATTCAGGCCTCTCTGATGGTTTGGCATGATTTTCTGACATACACGCATTCACATAAGGCTAATCTACGAATCCCTACCCCCATATCATCACTGCACTTCTTGTCCCCCCACTTAAACTTAACTTCTTGGAAAGCGTGCGGTATACATCATATTCAAGATCTCTATACTACTCAAAAACCAGATTCTTTTCAGACCCTCCAGAGGAGATTCCATCTTCCTGATAAGGAGCAATTCACTTTTATGCGCGTAACCCACTTGCTTCATAAAACGAACATACCACTCGAAATAGACTTTCCTGCTACCGCACACCATTTCTTCCAGAAGACTATTTACCCGAAGAAGGGAATATCCACCTTCTATACATTACTAATTGAAGCACAATTTACAACCCATACGTCGTCCCTGACTAACTGGGAGAGGTTTTTACTTCTCCCAACCACTTCACAATCCTGGCAAGCAACGTTCGCCATCACATACAAAGCCTCAAAATGTAGTTCCCACTGGGATTCATATTTGAAAATTCTCCATCAATGCTATTTAACCCCTGCCAAATTATCTCTGTACTATCCACAACAGCCACAAACCTGCTGGAGACATTGCGGCGAAACTGGCTCGCTCTTTCATTTGCTATGGTCATGCAGATCCATCAAGTCGTATTGGAATAAAGTGTTTCAAATGATTTCTTCAATTATAGATACACCAATGACCCCAAATCCTGGTCTAGCCCTCCTTCATATAATGATAGAAAAATTCCCCAAACGCTCACGCACTATTATTGTACACATTCTGGCAGCAGCTAAGATAAACATAACTAAACTATGGCGAAATACGTCACCCCCCTTATTGTCCAGTCTCGTTGCTGATATCAATCTACAATGCGAGATGGAACGAAGAACGGCCCTCCGAAACTCCACCTATCATAAATTCATACTACACTGGTCTCGGTTAAAACACCCCAATTGTTCACTCACCTGATTACTAGTCCTAAATCCTATCGGATACTGTATTCACAGCTCATTGGTGCCCTCTTCCCTCCCTCCCCCACTCTTCCTACCCCTTCTCTCAACCACTACCTAGTTTCTTTTGTTTTACGTTCTACAACATGGGTCATGAACCACGAGCATACCTCTCATGTAAACTTGATTACACTTAACAGGTCCCCAGCCGGATGGTGGGGATCTATCACCTCTTCTTTTATCTTACGTCTTGTAAACTTGCTTTTGTAAACCTCTCACTTGAATGTTTCTATACGCTGTTATCCTGTTTTAAGATGATAAAAATTTAATAAAAATTATTTGAAAATAAAAGAAGATAAGGCACTATGTTTTTATTACTCTTTATGGCATATACACCTATGGAGGAAGAGTCTTAAGGAAGTGAGGGGATCTCTAACTTTGGAAAGTGACATTCCCATCCTATTCTAAGTCCAATTTAAAGGGACACAAGCCTTATATGACCTCACTTAACGGTTTGGTCATACCTACCAGGTGAGAGCACAGCCGGTAAAGGTGTACATTTGGTTGTTATCACAACATATTATTGGTGGATTCAAAATTTTTTTAACTGTATTATTTTGTCATTACCACAAGTTGTTATATTTGGGCCCTTAAAAATCCATGCTACATGGACACATCATCATAGCATTCCTTTCTATTACATGGGATCTGTTCTTAGATCTTGTTTCATTCATAGAAGCTGTAGTCGATAGTTGGAAATATACAGGTATCAGTTCTCGCAGAAGCAAATTTACCTACCCAGCTTACCATTTAACTTGTAAGTTAAGAATGGTACATCTTTCATCAAACTTTGAGAATAACAAACCTTCGGACTTGTCCTCTCCATACACAGGTTTCAGTATGGACATTCTTCAATCACTTTCCTTCCACGCTATAGATGATATACTGTTACAGCACGGCTCTTCAGCTCTGGGAGGGAGTCCCTGGACATCCTTCCATGTGCTCTCCTCCTACGTGCCCCCTGGGCATGCATCGGGAGCACTCTGTGACCATTGTGTGCCTTGGACACAGCAGATCACAGATCCAGGTAAAGAGCCAATCACAATGGCCCTTCACCATGTGATCAGCTGCGCCCAACCACAGCGGTCACAGCATAAACAGACTTGATTTTTTTGCCGGTTATGGACTCTCCTTTCGTCACACAGAGACCGTGTGTGAAGGAAGAAGAATCGGATCTGTGAGGGGCACAGTGAGTATAGTGTTTTACCCCAATACACAACGCCCTGATCATCGGTGCAGTCTCACCGGTACCCTGCTTATCAGTGCAGCCCCATCACCAGCAATCATGCCAAATAGGAATTTCAGAATCATTTGGGTCCCTGAATAACCAAAAAATGAATATATCTCCCATATAACAAGGTTTGCAAGACATGTTCATATGCTTTTTAAATCTCTCCTTGCAACCAGTGTTTTACATTTTCATAGCTTTGTAATGTAAGGTAAAGGAGTTCTGAGCTTTTGAAACTGTTTAGAAAATCAAATCTTGATATTGTGATAAAGAAGTACATATTGACAGGATGATAGCCTTCTCCAGGGGTAAAGTGGCACATGTTTCTTTGTAAATACTACCTCTGGGAAAACTTTTGAAGCAGCCTTAGCTAATTGTCATTCTGTGAGAACAACCCTATCAAAGCGTATTTCCTTTTCTTTAACATAGTTTTGCTAAATAGACATTTGTTTTATATGATTACAGCCCCAGCGGTGTTTAATTTTTTTTAATCCAGAATTTTCTGGAGCATTTTAGATTTAATTTAATAGATGTCTCCAATTAGGAACACGCAGAAAGAGCATTTAGGACCTATTTCTACCCCATTATGACTAGTGTGTTAGTGTTATTGTCTCATGACCTTCAAGAATGTACAGTATATCTGCAATATGTACTTGCAAAATCTGCTTAACCCTATTGCTGCCAATGAGATGTATGGTATTGAAAGGCATCAAACGAGCTTACGTCCCATACACACTCTCAAAATAAGGGTATAAGTTGCAAATGCTCCTTTTTGTTCTCTCAGGTTCAGTCTCAGCACAATCTTTATTTTGTCAGGCTTATCACTAAGGCTTCATGCACACTGGAAAAGCTAAACATTACTTTAGAAACACTGGACAAAAAACGCTTATGTTTCAGCATTTTCTGCCAGCTTTTAGCAGTGTTTAGCCTAGTGTGTAAGCTACATGTAGTAGCTTCAGCGTTAAGAAGTGAGGCCACTATTGTTAAGGAGAGGGCCAGGAAGCCGGCCGCCATATCCTTAACAACGGATGAGTCATCAGCTGTCAGTGGGATTCCCCACTGACAGCTGCATGTAAAAAAAAAGCATTGCTGGCAAATTAAAAATATGTGAAATAAATGGTGTCTATCTATACCAGGCCCAAAATAAAAAACAAAATGTGTGCCCCCCCAGAATTGATACCAGACCCTTATCCGAGCATGCAGCCCGACAGGTTAGGAAAGAGGGGAGAGAAGCGAGCCCCCCCTCCCCTGAACCATACCAGGCCACATGCCCTCAACATGAAGGGGGTTACTTTGGGGCAGGGGGACCCCTCCAAAGCACTTTGTCCCCATGTTGATGAGGACAAGAGCCTCTTCACCACAACCTTGGCCAGTGGGCCGGGGGCTTATTGGAATCTGGAAGCCCTGTTTAACAAGGGGATCCTGGCCCCCTCCATGTGAATGAGTAGGTGATACACAGTACCCCTACTCATTCACCAAAAAAGTGTAAAAACTAAATAAAAAGTTTTTGATAAGTCCTTTATTAAAAAAATTAATTTTTTTCAAAATTGTCGTCCGGTGTAGATCCATCGTCAAACACGATGCCACCACCACCGACCTGAAAAACCCCCCAAAAAACTCTGGTCCCAACAAAGGCTCCTACCGTCTGGCAGCTCTGCTGTCTGACAGCTCTTAAACAACTAAGGGGCAGGGCCCAGCATGCCCCAAGTCGGTGATGGTACAAGGGGCAGGGTGTCCCGGTGATGTCACCGGATGGCCCCACTCCTTACTTATTTTTACATTCAGCTGTACAGCTGATGACTCATCCATTGTTAAGGACACAGCAGCCAGCTTCCCAGCCCTCTCCTTAATGACCAGTGAATAGAAATCTCTACTAAATGCTGGGCACTGGTGTTTAGCAGAGTTTCGGAGAGTTTAATAGAATTTAGGAACTGTCAGAAAGTAATGGTACCTTTCTTCAACAGAATTTGTCTCCCACCATGCAACGCCCAACATGTTTTGAAGGTGACTTCATCAGGGGGCAGGTAGTCAACCTTTATCCTTCTTGAAGATATAAGAAAGACAATGAATTAGTACCTCCATTTGTAGACTAAATGGATAGAGATTACTTCCCCTTATCATATTGCATTCATCTCCCATTTCATAAATACAGTAAAAACAATACAAATAAAATAAACACACACACACCAGCATAGAATTCCTTTCTATTACATGGGATCTGTTTGTAGATCTTGTTTTATTCATAGAATCTGTAGTGGATAGTTTGAAATAGTAACAACATACACAGCCATCCACAACTCTGCCCCGAGCTACATCACCAATCTTGTCTCCAAGTATCACCCAAACCATCTTCTCCCCTCCTCTCATGATCTCCTGCTCTCAAGCTTCCTTGTCTCCTACTCCCATTGTCAGGAATGGACTTGCCAGTAATGGTGGGACTCACCTGCCTTGTGGGCTGCAGTACCAGGGCTGGCCAGCAGGTGTTCCCAGCAATCAGAGACTCAACCCTGCAGCCAGCCAAACACCTGAAGTTGATTATGCAGGTGTATTTAAGGGATGGCCAGACCTGCAGTCTCTGCCTTGTTTTTCCTGGGCCCTGTATCTTGTTCCTGCATCCCTGTTCCTGTTCCTGTTCCTGTCCCTGTCTCTGTCTGATTCGTTGCTGACCCTGCCTGATCCGGACCTCTGCTGACTTCTCCTGTTTTATCCCTGGCTTGTGACCCCGACCATTCTCTGCCTGACCCCCTGTACCTACCTGCCCGATTGTTATTGACCCGGCCTGCCTGACGACACTTGCATTGTATGTACTGTTATCTGTGGGTGGTTTGGTTTGGTTCGTTTGCACTGTGTTATGTTTTAGTATTGCACTGCGTTTATGTTTGTATTGTTAGTCTTTAATAAATTATATTGTTTATAACTTATCTGAAGCCTGCGTTTCCCTGCGTCAGTTCACATACCTCTGGTCTCACCCCGGAGCCCTGACACCCATGCTCATCTCCAGGACTTTGCCCGAGCCTCTCCCATCCTCTGGAACTTTCTACCTCAATATGCCCTCTATTACCTACTCTGGCTTCCTTTAGGCAATCTTTGAAAACTCATCTCTTCAGGGAAGCCTATCACTCCTCTGAATAAACATTTATCACTTCCATCAGCTCATCCCTCACAGTTATAAACCTTTGTACCACTTGCCCCGTCCTAATAGATTGTAAACTCTTATGAGTAGTGCTCTCTTAATCCTCTTGTTTTGATTGTATTGTAACTGTACTGTCTTGCTTTATATTGTAAAGTGCTGCGCAAACTGTTGGCGCCTTATGAGTCCTGTATTATAATAATAATATATACATACTTGTAGAAGCAAATTTACCAAAGCCAGGTCACCATTTATCTTGTAAGTTGAGAGTGGTACATCTTTTGTCATACTTGGAGAATACCAAACCTTCAGACTTGTCCTCTCCATAAACAGGTCTCAGTATGGATATTCAATAACCACTTCCCCACCATGCTATAGCCGATATACGGCTACAGCCTGGCTCTCCAATTCTGGGAAGGTGTCCCTGTACATCCACCTACTCGGCCATCGGGAGCTCTCTGTGACCACTGTGTGCCTTTGACACAGTGGATCACAGATCAGGGTAAAGGGCTAATTACAGCAGCCTTTTACCATGTGATCAGCTACACACACACACTATAGGAGGAAAAGAAAAAGGGAAAGAAAGAAAGAAAGAAAGAAAGAAAGAGAGAAAGAGAGAAAGAGAGAAAGAGAGAAAGAAAGAAAGAAAGAAAGAAAGAAAGAAAGAAAGAAAGAAAGAGAGAGAAAGAAAGAGAAAGAAAGAAAGAAAGAGGGAAAAAATGAAGGAGGGGAAAAAAAGGAGGGGAAGAAAGAGGGAAAGAAAGAAGGTAAAAAAGGACTGTCAGTACTGGAGACAGAATATGCTGACAGAAGCTGTGGGGAGGGGAGAACCCAGCAGCAGCACTGCAGGAGATGAGGGGAGGGAGCGGCTGTGGGGGAGCATACAGGAGCCCACAGCAGCATGAGATGGATAGGAGGGGCAGCCGGGTGACTCATAGAGGAACCAAAAAATGCACGGATTGGTTCCTCTATGTGCCGGCCGGCAGCCCCTCCTATCCAGGCAGCCCCAGTCCATCTGACAAATGCCTGGTGTGCACTATGGCCAGTCCGGGCCTGTGTGTTATGTTGCAGTAACAGGCGGTAAAATGCATGTTACCACAATGTGTATATGTAAAGTTAGCCCTAAATTGGAGACTTTTTTAAAAATTACACATTACTAGTGAGAGTCAGTATACACAAAATAATAGTTTGACTTTATTTTGACAGACTGGTCTTCATCTCCCATAGACCAAAGAAATGTGAACATTTTAAAGTGTTACTAAACCCAGGACCCTGCATTCACTATATCTGATCTCCCACACTACACAAAACATGTAAATGCAATTATTTTAGTAAATAAACTACTAAATATATTTTCTTATCAGAAGTTAGAGCAGTCCTGTGTCTTCTATCAGTGTTCAGCTGAGCACTGGTTGAAGATTGTAGGAGGAGTTTTCATTCTCCTCTCACTGCCCTATGAGATTGCAAAATCCCTGACCCTCTGGGCAGTGCTGATTGGACCTGTGCTGTTTACATGCACCCTACTAAGAAAAAGCAAAAACTTTCTAGCAGTATATGACAAACTGAGCATGTGCAGAGTGTCCCCAAGGCTCTGTTCTATTAGGAGATGAAATGGGGAATGTGAAAGAAGGGGAGGATCAGAGAAGACAGGATCAAAGATCCTTTTTGTGCAATGCAGGGGATTAATGTTTTTTGCACTATAAACAAAAAAAGACTGTGAATTTTGAAAAAAAAAATATTTTTGACTTTTTGCTATTAAAAATAACCAGTAAAAAAATTAAAAAAATCTAATTTTATCATAAATTTAGGCCAAAATGTATTCTGCTACATGTCTTTGCTAAATAAAATCCCAATATGTGTAAATTAATTGGTTTACATGAAAGTTATAGCATCTACAAATGGCAGTATATATACTGGAATTTTTTATATTAGTAATGGCAGTGATCAGCGACTTATAGTGGTACTGCGGGACTGCGGCAGGCATTCTGACACTGGGTGGGAACTGACTAACTGTCACTGACATCCCCAGTGACACTAATACAGTGATCAGTGCTAATAAAAAGCACTGACACTGTAATAATGACATTGGGCAAGAAGGGGTTAACATCCGGGGCGATCAAAGGGTTAACTGTGTGCGGTGTGTATTTCATGTTATGTGCTGTGAGCTGTTTGACTGTGAAAGAATCCTATGCAGAACAATTCAAAGCAGCTGATGCTGACAAGAGAGAGACCTGTATTGTTTACATACAGACTTCTCCCCTGTCAGTGTTCCTCGGCAATCGTCGGGTGCTGGTGTGGAATCTCTGGCCGGGACCCGGTGATCGACAGCTGTAGCTGCTAATGGCAGCGTGTGCACACGTACCCCCTACCCGGAAATACAAAATCATATATATGCTTGATTTTGCGCCGCCCTTCTGCCCTGTACCAGTAGTTCTGCTATAGGGCGGTCAGGAAGCTGTTAATTATGGACCTAAAAATTCAGCAACAGATTTGTTATTACTTATGATATGAAGTAATCCATATATCTTAGTTTTTCAGGATGTGCAAGACTTTTTTGGCAATATTCCATTGCAAATTGTTTTGTGTTATTTTTTATGTATTTGTATCTAAAAATAAAATAAATCAAATAAATAAAAAAATTTTTAAAAAGTTTTTTAGTTTAGCCAGCATTAGTTTTAAACCACCCTATCCATAATTTGTCCCATTTATAATGAAAAGAAAAAAAAATAGGATGTATTAGGGTAAACTAATGGTGATAATGGGTTATATAGATGCAGTATTTATGAAATGATAAAAACTTAATTTTTTCATTTGTGGGGTTTGTTTAACTATGTGATTAGACATTATCTGCAGATCACATGAAAGCATATGCCCGAACAAACCATAAAAATAATATTGTTATGATGTATTTATAAATGAAGTGATTGCAAGTGCTGTTTTTGCATTTAAGCTTTAGGGTGTCTGCCCAAGGTACAGAACTGTTGTTTTTTTGTTTTTTTGTTTTTTTTTTACAAAGTAGGAGTGCTTTATTGAAAAAATGCAAAAACAATACAAATGAGATTCAAACATAAACTGTTTGACATGGTGAGTGTAATACAGAGAGGAATGTAAAAATTCCAGATGAAAAGCTTTATAACAGTGGTTCTCAACCTTTCTAATGCCGCGACCCCTTAATACAGTTCCTCATGTTGTGGTGACCCCCAACCATAAAATTATTTTCATTGCTACTTCATAACTGTAATTTTGCAGTGGGAGGAGTAGTGCCATGTCATTGGTGTCAGTGGAAGGAGTAGTGCCCCATCACTGATGTCAGTGGGATGAATAGTGCCCCATCGCTGGTATCAGTGGGAGGAATAGTGCCCCATCGTTAGTATCAGTGGGAGGAATAGTGCCCCATCACTGATGTCAGTGGGATGAATAGTGCCCCATCACTGGTGTCAGTGGGAGGAATAGTGCCCCATCACTGATGTCAGTGGGATGCATAGTGCCCCATCACTGGTGTCAGTGGGAGGAATAGTGCCCCATCACTGGTGTCAGTGGGAGGAATAGTGCCCCATCACTGGTGTCAGTGGGAGGAATAGTGCCCCATCACTGGTGTCAGTGGGAGGAATAGTGCCCCATCGTTGGTGTCAGTGGGAGGAATAGTGCCCCATCGTTGGTGTCAGTGGGAGGAATAGTGCCCCATCGTTGGTGTCAGTGGGAGGAATAGTGCCCCATCGTTGGTGTCAGTGGGAGGAATAGTGCCCCATCGTTGGTGTCAGTGGGAGGAATAGTGCCCCATCGTTGGTGTCAGTGGGAGGAATAGTGCCCCATTGTTGGTGTCAGTGGGAGGAATAGTGCCCCATCGTTGGTGTCAGTGGGAGGAATAGTGCCCCATCGTTGGTATCAGTGGGAGGAATAGTGCCCCATCGTTGGTATCAGTGGGAGGAATAGTGCCCCATCGTTGGTGTCAGTGGGAGGAATAGTGCCCCATCGTTGGAGTCAGTGGGAGGAATAGTGCCCCATCATTGGTGTCAGTGGGAGGAATAGTGCCCCATCATTGGTGTCAGTGGGAGGAGTAGTGCCCCATCATTGGTGTCAGTGGGGGGAGTAGTGCCCCATCATTGGTGTCAGTGGGGGGAGTAGTGCTCCATCACTGGTGTCAGTGGGGGGAGTAGTGCCCCATCACTGGTGTCAGTGGGAGGAGTAGTGCTCCATCACTGGTGTCAGTGGGAGGAATAGTGCCACATCATTGGTGTCAGTGGGAGGAATAGTGCCCCATCATTGGTGTCAGTGGGAGGAGTAGTGCCCCATCATTGGTGTCAGTTGGAGGAGTAGTGCCCCATCATTGGTGTCAGTGGGAGAAGTAGTGCCCCATCATTGGTGTCAGTGGGGGGAGTAGTGCCCCATCATTGGTGTCAGTGGGGGGAGTAGTGCTCCATCACTGGTGTCAGTGGGGGGAGTAGTGCCCCATCACTGGTGTCAGTGGGAGGAGTAGTGCTCCATCACTGGTGTCAGTGGGAGGAATAGTGCCACATCATTGGTGTCAGTGGGAGGAGTAGTGCCCCATCATTGGTGTCAGTGGGAGGAGTAGTGCCCCATCATTGGTGTCAGTGGGAGAAGTAGTGCCCCATCATTGGTGTCAGTGGGGGGAGTAGTGCCCCATCATTGGTGTCAGTGGGGGGAGTAGTGCTCCATCACTGGTGTCAGTGGGGGGAGTAGTGCCCCATCACTGGTGTCAGTGGGAGGAGTAGTGCTCCATCACTGGTGTCAGTGGGAGGAATAGTGCCACATCATTGGTGTCAGTGGGAGGAATAGTGCCCCATCATTGGTGTCAGTGGGGGGAGTAGTGCCCCATCATTGGTGTCAGTGGGGGGAGTAGTGCCCCATCATTGGTGTCAGTGGGAGGAATAGTGCCCCATCACTGGTGTCAGTGGGGGGAGTAGTGCCCCATCACTGGTGTCAGTGGGAGTAGTGCCCCATCACTGGTGTCAGTGGGAGGAATAGTGCCACATCATTGGTGTCAGTGGGAGGAATAGTGCCCCATCATTGGTGTCAGTGGGAGGAGTAGTGCCCCATCATTGGTGTCAGTGGGAGGAGTAGTGCCCCATCATTGGTGTCAGTGGGGGGAGTAGTGCCCCATCATTGGTGTCAGTGGGGGGAGTAGTGCCCCATCACTGGTGTCAGTGGGAGGAGTAGTGCTCCATCACTGGTGTCAGTGGGAGGAATAGTGCCACATCATTGGTGTCAGTGGGAGGAATAGTGCCCCATCATTGGTGTCAGTGGGGGGAGTAGTGCCCCATCATTGGTGTCAGTGGGGGGAGTAGTGCCCCATCATTGGTGTCAGTGGGAGGAATAGTGCCCCATCACTGGTGTCAGTGGGAGTAGTGCCCCATCACTGGTGTCAGTGGGAGGAATAGTGCCACATCATTGGTGTCAGTGGGAGGAATAGTGCCCCATCATTGGTGTCAGTGGGAGTAGTAGTGCCCCATCATTGATGTCAGTGTGGTGGAGGGGAGAATAGTGCCCCATCATTGGGGTCGGGGGGGGGGGAAATAGTGTCCCATCGTTGGTGTCAGTGGGGGGAGGAATAGTGCCCCATCATTGGTGTCAGTGGGAGGAATAGTGCCCCATCATTGATGTCAGTGTGGTGGAGGGGAGAATAGTGCCCCATCATTGGGGTCAGGGGGGGGGGAAATAGTGCCCCATCGTTGGTGTCAGTGGGGGGAGGAATAGTGCCCCATCGTTGGTGTCAGTGGGGGGAGGAATAGTGCCCCATCGTTGGTGTCAGTGGGGGGAGGAATAGTGCCCCATCGTTGGTGTCAGTGGGGGGAGGAATAGTGCCCCATCGTTGGTGTCAGTGGGGGGAGGAATAGTGCCCCATCGTTGGTGTCAGTGGGGGGAAGAATAGTGCCCCATCGTTGGTGTCAGTGGGGGGAGGAATAGTGCCCCATCGTTGGTGTCAGTGGGGGGAGGAATAGTGCCCCATCGTTGGTGTCAGTGGGGGGAGGAATAGTGCCCCATCGTTGGTGTCAGTGGGGGGAGGAATAGTGCCACATCGTTGGTGTCAGTGGGGGGAGGAATAGTGCCACATCGTTGGTGTCAGTGTGGGGAGGAATAGTGCCCCATCGTTGGTGTCAGTTGGGGGAGGAATAGTGCCCCATCGTTGGTGTCAGTGGGGGGAGGAATAGTGCCCCATCGTTGGTGTCAGTGGGGGGAGGAATAGTGCCCCATCGTTGGTGTCAGTGGGGGGAGGAATAGTGCCCCATCGTTGGTGTCAGTGGGGGGAGGAATAGTGCCACATCATTGGTGTCAGTGGGAGGAATAGTGCCCCATCATTGGTGTCAGTGGGGGGAGGAATAGTGCCCCATCGTTGGTATTAGTGACACAAATGATGGGGCACTATTCCTCCCACTGACACCAATGATACTTACTTTGCTGACCCCTGCTCCAGCCTGGGCTCGCTCTCTCACTTACCTGTCAGCTGTCTTCCTTCTCTGGCCGCTCTCCTCTTCACTCGCTCCGGCAGCTCCCTCGGTCTTCTTTGATGTACGCGTGCTGCCGCAGTTCATTTACAGCGGTTGAAACATTGTATCTATTTGTTTCCATTTAGGATACAGATGTTTTTATTCGGAAATAAATAGATACAATGTTTCAACCGCTGTAAATGTGAAGGAACTGTCAGAGAACTGTCAGAAATAGCGGAGCTCTCTGCAGATACACTATTTGCTGTACTGGAATACTTCTTCTTTTCATTCTTCTTCTTCTTTTCATTCTTCTTCTTCTTCTTCTTCTTTTTTTCATTCTTCTTCTTCTTCTTTTCATTCTTCTTTTCATTCTTCTTCTTCTTCTTTTCATTCTTCTTCTTCTTCTTTTCATTCTTCTTTTCATTCTTCTTCTTCTTCTTTTCATTCTTCTTCTTCTTTTCATTCTTCTTCTTCTTCTTTTCATTCCTCTTCTTCTTCTTTTCATTCTTCTTCTTCTTCTTCTTTTCATTCTTCTTCTCATTCTTCTTTTCATTCTTCTTCTTCTTCTTTTCATTCTTCTTCTTCTTCTTTTCATTCTTCTTTTCATTCTTATTCTTCTTCTTTTCATTCTTCTTCTTCTTCTTTTCATTCTTCTTCTTCTTCTTCTTCTTCTTCTTCTTTTCATTCTTCTCTTCTTTTCATTCTTCTTCTTTTCATTCTTCTTTTCATTCTTCTTCTTCTTCTTCTTTTCATTCTTCTTCTTTTCATTCTTCTTTTCATTCTTCTTCTTCTTCTTTTCATTCTTCTTCTTCTTCTTTTCATTCTTCTTTTCATTCTTCTTCTTCTTTTCATTCTTCTTCTTTTCATTCTTCTTTCATTCTTCTTCTTTTCATTCTTCTTCTTCTTCTTCTTCTTCTTTTCATTCTTCTTTTCATTCTTCTTCTTCTTCTTTTCATTCTTCTTCTTCTTCTTTTCATTCTTCTTTTCATTCTTCTTCTTCTTTTCATTCTTCTTCTTCTTCTTTTCATTCTTCTTTTCATTCTTCTTCTTTTCATTCTTCTTCTTCTTCTTTTCATTCTTCTTTTCATTCTTCTTCTTCTTCTTTTCATTCTTCTTCTTTTCATTCTTCTTCTTCTTCTTTTCATTCTTCTTTTCATTCTTCTTCTTCTTCTTTTCATTCTTCTTCTTCTTCTTTTCATTCTTCTTCTTTTCATTCTTCTTCTTCTTCTTTTCATTCTTCTTTTCATTCTTCTTCTTCTTCTTTTCATTCTTCTTTTCATTCTTCTTCTTCTTCTTTTCATTCTTCTTCTTCTTCTTTTCATTCTTCTTTTCATTCCTCTTCTTCTTTTCATTCTTCTTCTTCTTCTTTTCATTCCTCTTCTTCTTCTTTTCATTCTTCTTTTTCTTCTTTTCATTCTTCTTTTCATTCTTCTTCTTCTTCTTTTCATTCTTCTTTTCATTCTTCTTCTTCTTCTTTTCATTCTTCTTTTCATTCTTCTTCTTCTTCTTTTCTTCTTCTTCTTCTGGCAACTCCACCACGCAACTCATTTTTGTTCCAGTATTACTGTATTTTGCTCCTTCAAAATCCTGAAACTTTCTTTTGGCAGGTGTACAGACTCAGGTACTCAGTGCAGGAATGGTGGGAATCCCTCACAATGGACACAGCAGGTGTACATACAGACCCAGGAATTCAGCACAGGGATGGTGGGAACCCCTCATAATGGGCACAGCAGGTATGCATACCCAGAGCCTCAGCACAGGGATGGTGGGAACCCCTAGTAATGGGCGCAGCAGGTGTGCAGACCTGGGACCTCAGCACAGGGATGGTAGAAACCCCTCATAATGGGAACAGCAGGTGTACAGACCCAGGAATATAGCACAGGGATGGTGGGAACTCCTCCTAATGGGCAGAGCAGGTGTACAGACCCAGGAACTCAGCACAGGGATGGTGGGAACTTCTCATAATGGGCGCAGCAGGTGTGCAGACCTGGAACCTCAGCACAGGGATGGTGGGAACCCCTCATAATGGGCACAGCAGGTGTGCATACCCAGAACCTCAGCACAGGGATGGTGGGAACCCCTCATAATGGGCACAGCAGGTGTTAGGGGGTTTAACTCTCCAGCATCCATTAGAGACTGATATAGTAATATAGTTCATTCTTCTTTTCATTCTTCTTTTCATTCTTCTTCTTCTTTTCATTCTTCTTCTTCTTTTCATTCTTCTTTTCATTCTTCTTCTTCTTTTCATTCTTCTTCTTCTTCTTTTCATTCTTCTTCTTCTTTTCATTCTTCTTTTCATTCTTCTCATTCTTCTTTTCATTCTTCTTTTCATTCTTCTCATTCTTCTTCTCATTCTTCTTTTCATTCTTCTTCTCATTCTTCTTTTCATTCTTCTTCTTCTTTTCATTCTTCTTTTCATTCTTCTCATTCTTCTTTTCATTCTTCTTTTCATTCTTCTTCTTCTTCTTTTCATTCTTCTTCTTCTTTTCATTCTTCTTTTCATTCTTCTTCTTCTTTTCATTCTTCTCATTATTCTTTTCATTCTTCTTTTCATTCTTCTTCTTCTTTTCATTCTTCTTCTTTTCATTCTTCTTTTCATGCTTCTTCTTCTTTTCATTCTTCTTCTTCTTCTTTTCATTCTTCTTTTCATTCTTCTTCTTCTTCTTTTCATTCTTCTTCTTCTTCTTTTCATTCTTCTTCTTCGTCGTGCCCCGTGACTGCCCAAATGAGTGAAGTGTGCGGTGATTCTAAGATCGACGGCACTCATCTGCATGTCATACTGACTGACAGTATTATTTCTCTTCCCCAGCAGACTCCAAGGGCATTTAAATTAAAGGTACAGTGTTCTGCACTAATATAAAGGCTCTCTGAAGCCTAGAAACCCTTTAAATAAGTTAAATTCGCGGCGAATAAATTTGCATTGAATTTCTCCCGCAAATTCGGCGAATCAGCCGAATCAAATTTTTTAATAATTCGCTCATCTCTAATCACAAGCTTAATAATGGCATGAAATCCCAAGCTGCGGTTTCTAAAGTGAGCAAAATCCTCTCTTGTATTAAAACAGGTATAGACTCCAAAGAGAGATATATTTTACCCCTGTGCAAATCATTAGTAATACCTCATCTGGAATATGCAGTTCAATTTTGGGCACCAATTCACAAAAAGAACATTGGGGAACTGGAGAAAGCACAGAGGAGGGCAACCAAACTGCTAAGAGACATGGAGGAACTCAGCTATGATGAAAGATGAGAGGAACTGAATGTATTCTCTCTTGAGAAGAGCAGATTAAGGGGGAATATGATCAACATGTATAAATACATCAGTGGTTCATATAGTGAACTTGGAGTAGAGTTATTCACCTTGAGGTCAAGGGGGCACCCTTTACGTCTGGAAGAAAAGAAATGTAATCTCCAAACACGGAAAAGTTTCTTCACAGTAAGAGCTGTGAAAATGTGGAATAGACTCCCTCAAGAGTTGGTTCTGGCCAGCTCAGTGGATTGCTTTAAAAAAGGCCAGGATTCTTTCTTGGATACACAGAATATAACTGGTTACTAACATTTATATGTAAAGTTGATCCAGGGAATATCCGATTGCCTCTCAGGGGATCAGAATGGAATTTCTTCCCCCTGCAGGAGCAAATTAGATCATGCTTTGCTGGGTTTTTGTGCCTTTCTCTGGATCAACTGTGGGTGTAGGATTGTAACTTTTTTTTTTATATGGTTGAGCTGGATGGACTTTTGTCTTTTTTCAGCCAGACTAAATATGTAACTGTGTAACTATTTAACAAAGCAACTGGATGAAGTTGAGCCTTCCTAAAATTCTAGGAAGAGATCATCACGGCTCTTTTGTATCTGGAAGGTGTTGTGGCTCAAACCCCCAACCCAGATGAAGTGAGCCGGCTGCATGAGAGGCATTTTCCTGATGCTATTTTTGGTACTCCAACCAAAAAGTCACCCCAAAAAAGATGTAATGTCTGTAGCAGACAAGAAATTAGGTATGACACCTGCTTTATTTGTCCCTTCTGTCCTGGCCAACCTGGTCTCTGCCTCAAGGGATGCTTCTGTTGCTACCACACACTAGTGTAGTATTAATATAGGGTACTGCAAGGCACAGTTTAGGGCACATATTTACACAGGGTCTCAAAAGACGCTAGGTAGTCAGGAAACAGGCATTTTGAGAGACCCTAACATTTTGAAATGTTTACAGTTTAAGAAAAAAGAATTAAAAAATAAATATACAACAAAAAAGTAAAAAAAACAAAAACAAAAATAGTTGTCATTTTATTGAATTACTGTTATATTGTTACTGTTTTATTGTTGACCATTGTTGTTTTCTTTGCAGTACTGATCTGTTTATTCGGACAGCAGCAGAGTGTGCTCTCAGAATATATATCAGTGTGTGCAGTGCTTCTGGATGAGATTTTTCATCCACAGTTAAAAAAAAAGAACATATATGCCCAAGCATGGGAGTCTGGGGTGGCCAATGGGTGGATCGCAGCTATGCTTTGACATATATATTTTATAATATGTTTTGCCACAGATTTAAATAGAAAAAGTTGTTTTATTGAGTTAGTGTTTTATTGTTACTGTTTTATTAACTGTTTTTGTTTTCTTTGCCATTCAGCTGCAGCACTGATTTGTTTATTCTGACAGCAACAAGGTGTGCTCTCGGAATACACTGTACATCAGTGCGTGCAGCGCTACTAGATGAGATTTTTCATCCGCAGTTAAAGCACGGGGGCATGGGGTAGCCAGTGGGTTGATCACTCCTATGATTCCGCATATATTTTTTAAAATATTTTTGGCACATATTTCAATAAAAAAGTTGTTTCATTGAGTTACTGTTCTATTGTTAGCTGCTGCTTTCTTTGCAAGAAACCGGAAGCTATGAGCATTTAATCATTTCTGTTTTACTGAATATACACAGCGCAATTTTTAAATTGGGAAAGCATCTGATCACACCAATCTTGGTGAGATCAGATAATTTAAGGACAGAGGAGAGATTTAGAGTTTAATAGACCCCAGATTTCACAGAAAAGAATACCTGTCACTGCATATTGCTATCACAGGGGATAGTTACATTCCATGTGATAACAATAAATGTGATTAAAAAAATAAATAAAAGGGACAGTGTAAAAAAATAAATATAAAAAAATCTAAGTAAATAACTAAAAAAAAAAATAAAGCACCCTTGTCTGCCCTCGTCTATTTTACATAACATCCTCTTTTATGTTGTACCAAACAATTGTCCAATATATTGTGTTTTTTAAAATTCAAAAAAGTGTACATTTGGGGTTCAAAGTAATTTCTAGCAAAAAATACTGATTTTTTTCATGTGAACAAAAGGTGTCAGTAAAGGCTTGGAGTGATTGATGTGTGACACAAACTACTAATGCTGGGCATAAAATGCCAAAATAACATCTCTATTTGTTAGAAAAAAATGACAAATTTCATTTATGTACAGCATTGCATGACTGCACAATTGTCAATTAAACTAGAGCAGTGCCATATAGCAAAAATGGCATAAATTCCAGTATCTATAGCATAGTTTGTAGACGCTATAACTTTCACATAAACCAATTCATATACACTTATTGGGATTTTTTTTACCATAGTCATATAGCAAAATATATTTTGGCCTAAATGTATGATGAAATTTGAGTTTATTGGATATTTTAATAAAATAAATTAGACAATATTGAAATTTTTTTTGTTTATAGCACAAAAAATAAAAAACCCAGAGGTGATCAAATACCACTGAAAGAAAGCTCTATTTGTGTTTAAAAAAGGACATAAATTTAATTTGGGTACATCGTTGAATGAATGCTTAATAACCAGTTGAAATAGCGCAGCGCCTAATTGCAAAAAATGGCCTGGTCAGGAAGGGGGATAAACCTTCCAGAGGCAAGTGCTTAAATAAAATAAATAAATAAAATACCATCAGATCACCAAATTTACAGTACACATCAAAGTCTGCCCATTGCATGCCATTGGATCTGACAAGCTATATATACATAGAATCAAAAAGAAGAAAATTGTGTTAAAAAGAAAAGGTAAGGATTAAAGAACAACAAAATAGGAAGCAGTTTCAGATTACTTGATATGGTATAAAAATGCAGCGCTAAACAAATAATTATTATAATTTTGTGAAACAGTCAAGTGCAACGTATAAAGTGAAGTAAATATAGTCCATAAAATATATTAAAAGTGTATTAGTGTCCGTAGGAGTACAAGACACAGCAATCACAGTGAAGGATAAAACTGTGATAGTAGTCCACTGAGGGAATCCACCACCTCTGCCAGATGTAAACTCACCAGAAAGCTACTGGTGAATAGCATGTATGCACATCACATCAGGGAACCAGAAAACAGCCAGAAGACTCTAATTTGGACTGCTCCGTCACAGGCAAAATGAAGGTGGACCCTCTCCTAGGAAGAATAGCTCACCACTTACAGAAGAACTTCATTAAAACCAGCAACGTAATGTCAGTAGTTCATCATTACTCTGAAGGCCCTTAGGATTTTCAGCAAGTATTTGAAGTCCATGCAGTAGGCTCTCAAATAACCTTGACAAGTCCCAGACTGATGAGTGAACCCTCTCCAGGAGATGCAGACAGCAAAACCACCATCCATGGTGTAGAGAAGTAGTGAGTATACAGCTTGTATAACAGTGTAAATTTGCTGTCCCCTCAAAATAATTCAACACACAGTCATTAATGTCTAAACCGCTGGCAACAAAAGTGAGCACACACCTAAGTGAAAATGTCCAAATTGGGCCCAATTAGCCATTTTCCCTCCCTGGAGTCATGTGAATCGTTAGTGTTACAAGGTCTCAGGTGTGAATGGGGAGCAGGTGTGTTAAATTTGGTGTTATTGCTCTCACTCTCTCATACTGGTCACTGGAAGTTCAACATGGCACCTCATGGCAAAGAACTCTCTGAGGATCTGAAAAAAAGAATTGTTGCTCTACATAAAGATGGCCTAGGCTATAAGAAGATTGCCAAGAACCTGAAACTGAGCTGTAGTACGGTGGCAAAGACCATACAGCGGTTTCACAGGACAGGTTCCACTCAGAACAGGCCTCACCATGGTTGACCACAGAAGTTGATCGCACGTGCTCAGCGCCATATCCAGAGGTTGTCTTTGGGAGATATATGTATAAGTGCTGCCAGCATTACTGCAGAGATTTAAGGGGTGGGGGGGTTAGCCTGTCAGTGCTCAGACCATACACTGCACACTGCATCGAATTGGTCTGCATAGCTATTGTCCCAGAAGGAAGACTCTTCTAAAGATGATGCAAAAGAAAGCCCGCAAACAGATGCTGAAGACAAGCAGACTAAGGACATGGATTACTGGAACCATGTCCTGTGGTCTGATGAGACCAAGATAAACTTTTTGGTTCAGATGGCATCAAGCATGTGTGATGGCAACCAGGTGAGAAGTACAAAGACAAGTGTGTCTTGCCTACAGTCAAGCATGGTGGTGGGAGTGTCATGGTCTGGGGCTGCATGAGTGCTGCCGGCACTGGGGAGCTACAGTTCATTGAGGGAACCATGAATGCCAACATGTACTGTGACATACTGAAGCAGAGCATGATCCTTTCTCTTCGGAGACTGGGCCGCCAGGCAGTATTCCAACATGATAACGACCCCAAGCACACCTCCAAGACAACCACTGTCTTGCTAAAGAAGCTGAGGGTAAAGATGATGGACTGACCAAGCATGACTCCAAACCTAAACCCTATTGAGCATCTGTGGGGCATCCTCAAATGGAAGGTGGAGAAGCGCAGGGTCTCTAACATCCACCAGTTCTGCTATGTCGTCATGGAGGAGTGGAAGAGGACTCCAGTGGCAACCTGTGAAGCTCTGGTGAACTCCATGTCCAAGAGGGTTAAGGCAGTGCTGGAAAATAATGGTGGCCACACAAAATATTGACACTTTGGGCCTAAATTGGACATTTTAATTTTTGTTGTCAGCGGTTTAGATATCAATGGCTGTGTATTGAGTTATTTTGAGGGGACAGCAAATTTACACTGTTATACAAGCTGTACACTCATTATTTTACATTGTAGCAAAGTGTAATTTCATCAGTGTTGTCAGATGAAAAGATATAAAATATTTACAAAAATTTGAGGGGTGTACTCACTTCTGGGAGATACTGTATATCTTATAAGGGGTTGTTACCTTTACCTTGTGTGCTAGCTGCTTTATATTTGCTCCAAGCGCTCGCCTATATATGATATATTTAGATTATTTGATATACAGTATATACAGGCAGTGCCCGAGTTACAAACTTTTAGCTTACATATGACCCATACTTAAGAACGGAGGCAGCGTGATGTCATGCTGGTCCTGCAAACCACCAGATAGCCATCTTGCTACTCACTGCAAGCTGCCACCTACTGTCTGGCAGACCTGTCAGCAATCCCACTTCACTGCATGGCCAATTAATCCTTCCCTATGCTATCCAAAACTTAAAAATATTTTTTGTGCTGGAGTTACACTTAAAAAATGCAACTGTTTCAACTTACATTAATATTCAACTTAAGAACAAACCTACAGAATCTATCTTGTTTGTAACCCGGGGACTGGTTGTACAGAAAACATGACAAGAGCAGTTTCCACAAAATATACTAAACAGAGTATAAATGTTGGTCAAGCCTGACAGTGTTGCCATTCACAAATTTCCACAATATTCAACTTTTCTTGCTAACTAATCAATAACTGTACTTTTTGCTTTCTCAATAACAGTCACATTTTAAAAATGTGTTACTCAACATCAATATGAGGTCATGCACACATGTAGTCCTTCATAACTCATTCATTAAAGCCTCCAAACTGACCATAAAACACCAGAATCAGAAATCTTTAGATCTGTTGTATAACTTATTGAAAGTAACCTTCTCTCAGTCCATCTTCTAGGCAGTTCTTTCAATGTAGTCGGTATTATCAAGATTTTTGTGTTATCATCCATCTTCTTGATTCTTGGAAGGAACACAATGGAAATGTTACATTTACAAGTCTCTTCAACAAGCTTTCTACCCTATCTGCAATTCTATTCCAGAGCCTATTGCTCGTTCTACACCTAAATAGCATATGATTAAGATTCAGAATAGGAGCCCACTATTCAAACACTGAGAATTGCAATCATCTTTCTATTTTGAATATTTGGCTGTAGAAATTGTGCCTCTATTAATTACTTAAAAATTATAAAGATGAGAGGTACAGAATGTATGGCTTATGTTGTTGTAATTCATTTTAATATCATTACCAAAAGTTTTAACACAAAACTTTTTTTTATTAATGCACACAATAAAGGTTAAGTGAGTCCATCAAACCAATCTGCTGTATCTAGAGACTTCATTATTTTTAGAAAGGTTGATGTATTAGCTTTAGCAATTGCACTTCTCCTGGGATATTTGTCATGCCAGAGTAACGCCGAATTCTCTTGGTGCAGAGAAACATTCAATATCTACAGGTATTTAAGTTTCCTAAACTTTAACTATTATTTAAATTTAAAAAGTAGCAAATATTGTATTAACTCGATGCTTGAACTGAAATAGCTAAATGCAGAACTTACTGTTAAATAAGACGTAAGGACTTAGTGAGCGCTTACAGAATAGCAGCTATTGCACCAAAAAAGGAACCACAAACCTTCTCAATAGACAATAACATAAAAACAGTGCAGCGCTAGAATCAATGAAGTGAATACATAAAATAAATAGTATCGATGAGGTGATAAAAATAATAAGAACTATGACGTAAATGAAATTGCCAATAACTGATTAGGTAGCAATCCACATTGATATAGTAATAGAAGCAATACAATGATTATGCCAATACACATGAAATACATAAAGAGAAAACATCCCACTAAAGTGCAGAATATACTGATAAGACTCAGTTGGGGACTAAATCTCAATGGTTAATTATAAACAGTTCCAGAGTGATTAAATCTAAGTGTGAATCTTTATGGCCCCAGTGTGAGCAAATGATATTCCGGTGATGTGCAATAAATAGTAAGATTGCAAACTCACCAGAAGCGCAATCTTAATGCGCATTAATCATATGAATCAGCCAGAGGTCTCCTCTCTAATGGGGTACAGCCTGGTGCAGGAATCACCTCCTCTGTGGGTCTGGGCGTTCAATCAGAGGTCCCTTTGGGGGTGAGTTGTATTAGGGTCTGGTCACAAATAGGCTCCCTCCTCTGGACTGGAAAGAACACCTGGGGTCCTAGGGGGTTTAAGGGCTCATTGCGGAGCAAAAATATAGATACCCATAGTGTAGTATTCCAAGATTTTTCGGGTAAGTATCCAAATTCATAAAAGTATATAAGCATAAACACACATGTGGTAATAGAAGTATCCTCAGATGTAAAATGACATGCAGCTTAAGAGCTGCTTAGTACACTAACCAGCTGTGTAGGAAAGATGGCCACCGGACCTCCGTGATCCGGCAGCGTGACGTCACGGTGTACTAATATATTTTAAAACATGTATGCCTAGTTATTTCGAAAAAATTAATATCATAACTATAATATGATATAATATAGTAGTGTAGTCATAGACACCAGAAATAAACAGTATCCTGTATTGGGTAGTGAAAAATTAATAAAATTAGATATCCAAAAAAGGCATGGCAAAATGTATATAAATTATGATGTGTTAAAAAATTATTAATAAGTTAAATAGCATAAAATATTTTTTTATGTATAAATCATTAATTAAAAATTGAAAAGTTAATATTCATAAATATGGTTAAAAAAGCTGATTGCTGTGCAGAGCTACGTGCATCCGGCCCTACTCCAATAACATATATATGAATAATAAATTAGACATAGTAAAATACATTATGATAAATAAAACCAATAGATGTAAAATCAACAAAACACAATAAAAATATAAAAATCACAATAAAAATCACATAATATTTGAAGAAGTCAGTAAATAAAACACCCAAAAGGAATAGTACAATTATAAATCTCAATAAATACTGTAAAATGCATGAGGGACATATCATAGGTGTAATGGGTATATCAACTGTTATCTATAAAATAATTTATGTCTATACCGACATTATAGCCTGCGGGGGTCAGGGTCTTCATTTCATATATCCACTTTGATTCCATCTGGGAAACAAGTCTGCATTTATTTGAACCACGCCAGTGGTATTGGACCATATCGATACCTATAAATTTTAAAGTTGATGGGTCCCTGTTATGGAAATATCTAAAGTGCTTTGACAACAAGTGCTTTCTGAATTCCCTCTTGATATTGTAGCAATGTTCTTGAAACCTGTCACATAATCTCCTTGTTGTACGGCCGATATATTGTTTACGGCACGGACATTTGAGGAGATATATGGCATATCTAATATTACAGGTTATAAAGTGTGAGATGTTAAAAATTTCCAGTCGTGGAAGATGTAAATGTCTCTACTTTCTTTTTGGACATCTTACTCTGTTGACAAATGAGACATCTTTTACACAGGTAAAAACCCTTCATATTAGTAGACTGGGTTTGGGAGGGGAGATCAATAACATTGGGCAAAATTTTATTCCTGAGAGTAGGTGCCTTTCTAAAAACGACCTCAGGCCTATCTGGTAAAACAATAGCAAGGATAGGATCATCTTTTAAGATGTCCCAATTTTTTCTAATAATTTTACTGATAGCTTTGTGCTGTATGGAGAATGAAGTGATTAAAGGACAAAATTTATTTTACCTCTGTGAGGTTGGGCCAGATAACATCTCATCTCTATTCATCTTGGCTACATTGTCCATCTCAATATCTAAAATCCTTTCTTCATATTTTTTTCCACAAACCTATGTTTAAGAACTGTGACTTTAGTGCGGTAAGTATCGATATCAGTGCAGTTGCCTAACCCTCATAAACTGGCTTTTGGGGATGTTCGCCAACCACGATTGGTGATGGCAACTTTCAACCAGAATATAGCTATTTCTGCCTGTTTGTTTAAAATATGCCTCTGATGTTAAATATCTTCCTTTGTTCAATATCGTTATGTCCAAAAAGTTAATCTCAACAGTGCTATACGTAAAGGTAAGCTGAATATTTAAATTATTATTGTTCAATGTACCAAAGAAATCGACAAGGGCTGTTTCTTCCCCTTGCCACAGACGCAAGACATCATCAATATATAATTTATAAAATAACAGTTCGAGCCATTCCCTGGAATAAATTACATCTTCTTCCCACCTGGCCATAGATTAGCCAGGCTGGGAGCGAATTTGGTCCCCATTGTGACACCTCTAGTCTGCAGGTAATACGTTTTGTTAAACCAGAAGTAGTTTTTTTGCATCGCGAAATCCAATAATTCTAAAATAAACGTTTTATGGGCTATAGAGATATTATCTGCTAGATCTAAATAATAATTTACTGCCATCATACCATTGTTGTGATCAATGTTACTATACAAGGAAGCCACATCGGCAGTTACAAAAAATGTTAAGAGCTCCGGGTTGCAATTTAAAGATTTAATTTCATTTAGTACTTGTTTTTTGTATTTAATTAGAGATGAGCGAATCGAACCAGGCGAAGTGGAATTCGTTTCGAATTTCAGGAAAAATTTGATTCGCGTCGAATCCGAATATTTGCATAATTCGGGTGCGCGAATCGGATTTTTCCCGATCAGCCGGCAAAAGTGTCCCTGCAGAGAGCTCCGCTATTTCTGACAGTTCTCTGACAGTTCCTTCACATGTACAGCGGTTGAAACATTGTATCTATTTGTTTCCATTTAGGATACAGATGTTTTTATTCAGAAATAAATAGATACAATGTTTCAACCGCTGTCAACCGCTGGAACTGTCAGAGAACTGTCAGAAATAGCGGAGCTCTCTGCAGATACACTTTTTGCTGTACTGGAATACTTCTTCTTCTCATTCTTCTTTTCATTCTTCTTCTTCTTCTTTTCATTCTTCTTTTCATTCTTCTCATTCTTCTTTTCTTCTTCATGAAAAGAAGAATGAGAAGAAGAATGAAAAGAAGAAGAAGAATGAAAAGAAGAATGAGAAGAAGAATGAAAAGAAGAATGAGAAGAATGAGAAGAATGAAAAGAAGAATGAAAAGAAGAAGAAGAAGAATGAAAAGAAGAAGAAGAATGAAAAGAAGAATGAAAAGAAGAAGAAGAATCTTTTCATTCTTCTCATTCTTCTTTTCATTCTTCTTTTCATTCTTCTTCTTCTTTTCATTCTTCTTCTTCTTTTCATTCTTCTTTTTATTCTTCTCAATCTTCTTTTCATTCTTCTTCTTCTTTTCATTCTTCTTTTCATTCTTCTTCTTCTTCTTTTCATTCTTCTTCTTCTTCTTTTCATTCTTCTTTTCATTCTTCTTCTTCTTTTCATTCTTCTTCTTTTCATTTTTTTTTTCTTCTTTTCATTCTTCTTTTCATTCTTCTTTTCATTCTTCTCATTCTTCTTTTAATTCTTCTTTTCATTCTTCTTCTCATTCTTCTTTTCATTCTTCTTCTTTTCATTCTTCTTTTCATTCTTCTCATTCTTCTTTTCTTCTTCATGAAAAGAAGAATGAGAAGAAGAATGAAAAGAAGAATGAAAAGAAGAATGAAAAGAAGAAGAAGAATGAAAAGAAGAATGAGAAGAAGAATGAAAAGAAGAATGAGAAGAATGAAAAGAAGAATGAAAAGAAGAAGAAGAATGAAAAGAAGAATGAGAAGAAGAATGAAAAGAAGAATGAGAAGAAGAATGAGAAGAATGAAAAGAAGAATGAGAAGAATGAAAAGAAGAATGAGAAGAAGAAGAAGAAGAATGAAAAGAAGAAGAAGAATGAAAAGAAGAATGAAAAGAAGAAGAAGAAGAATCTTTTCATTCTTCTCATTCTTCTTTTCATTCTTCTTTTCATTCTTCTTCTTCTTCTTTTCATTCTTCTTCTTCTTTTCATTCTTCTTTTCATTCTTCTTCTTCTTCTTCTTTTCATTCTTCTTCTTCTTTTCATTCTTCTTTTCATTCTTCTTCTTCTTCTTTTCATTCTTCTTCTTCTTCTTTTCATTCTTCTTTTCATTCTTCTTCTTCTTTTCATTCTTCTCCTTCTTCTTTTCATTCTTCTTTTCATTCTTCTCATTCTTCTTTTCATTCTTCTCATTCTTCTTTTCATTCTTCTTCTCATTCTTCTTTTCATTCTTCTTCTTCTTCTTTTCATTCTTCTTTTCATTCTTCTCATTCTTCTTTTCTTCTTCATGAAAAGAAGAATGAGAAGAAGAATGAAAAGAAGAATGAAAAGAAGAAGAAGAATGAAAAGAAGAATGAGAAGAAGAATGAAAAGAAGAATGAAAAGAAGAATGAAAAGAAGAAGAAGAATGAAAAGAAGAATGAGAAGAAGAATGAAAAGAAGAATGAGAAGAATGAAAAGAATAATGAAAAGAAGAAGAAGAAGAATGAAAAGAAGAAGAAGAATGAAAAGAAGAATGAAAAGAAGAAGAAGAATCTTTTCATTCTTCTCATTCTTCTTTTCATTCTTCTTCTTCTTCTTTTCATTCTTCTTCTTTTCATCCTACTTCTTCTTCTTCTTCTTCATCCTCATCCTCATCCTCTTCTTCTTCTTCTGAGGATGAGGATGAGGATGAAGAAGAAGAAGAAGAAGTAGGATGAAAAGAAGAAGAATTCCATGCCGGCAAAAAGTGTATCTGCAGAGCTCCTCTATTCTGCAGATACACTTAGAGGAGCTCTGCAGATACACTTTTTGCCGGTTTGGAATTCTTCTTATTTTCATCCTACTTCTTCTTCTTCTTCTTCTTCTTCATCCTCATCCTCGGAAGAAGAAGAAGAGGATGAGGATGAGGATGAAGAAGAAGTAGGATGAAAATAAGAAGAATTCCAAGCCGGCAAAAAGTGTATCTGCAGAGCTCCTCTATTTCTGACAGTTCTCTGACATAGAACTGTCAGAAATAGAGGAGCTCTGCAGATACAGTTTTTGCCGACTTGGAATTCTTCTTATTTTCATCCTACTTCTTCATCCTCTTCTTCTTCTTCTGAGGATGAGGATGAAGAAGAAGAAGAAGAAGTAGGATGAAAATAAGAAGAATTCCAAGCCGGCAAAAAGTGTATCTGCAGAGCTCCTCTAAGTGTATCTGCAGAATAGAGGGGCTCTGCAGATGCACTTTTTGCCGGCTTGGAATTCTTCTTATTTTCATCCTACTTCTTCTTCTTCTTCATCCTCATCCTCATCCTCAGAAGAAGAAGAAGAAGAGGATGAGGATGAGGATGAAGAAGAAGAAGAAGTAGGATGAAAATAAGAAGAATTCCAAGCCGGCAAAAACTGTATCTGCAGAGCTCCTCTAAGTGTATCTGCAGAATAGAGGAGCTCTGCAGATACACTTTTTGCCGGCTTGGAATTCTTCTTATTTTCATCCTACTTCTTCTTCATCCTCATCCTCATCCTCTTCTTCTTCTTCTGAGGATGAGGATGAGAATGAAGAAGAAGAAGAAGAAGAAGTAGGATGAAAATAAGAAGAATTCCAAGCCGGCAAAAAGTGTATCTGCAGAGCTCCGCTAAGTGTATCTGCAGAGCTCCGCTAAGTGTATCTGCAGAGCTCAGCGGTTGAAAAATTGTATCTATTTGTTTCCATTTATGGAAACAAATAGATACAATGTTTCAACTGCTGTATGGAGTGAATGTCAGAGAACTGTCAGAAATAGGCTATTTCTGACAGTTCTCTGACATTCACTCCTCAACCGCTGTATGGAGTATTGAATGTCAGAGAACTGTCAGAAATAGCCTATTTCTGACAGTTCTCTGACATTCACTCCATACAGCGGTTGAAACATTGTATCTATTTGTTTCCATTTATGGAAACAAATAGATACGTTTCAACCGCTGTATGGAGTGAATGTCAGAGAACTGTCAGAAATAGCGGAGCTCTGCAGATACACTTAGCGGAGCTCTGCAGATACACTTTTTGCCGGCTTGGAATTCTTCTTATTTTCATCCTACTTCTTCTTCTTCTTCTCCATGTGCTGGCATCCATCTTAGGTTTCTGCAAAGCATGGTGGGAACCTTTATGCCTTCAGGCTTCTGCGGCTCCTCCTCAGAAGGGTGTGGTTGATCACATTTAAGCCTGCTGTCTGCAAGTGCTCTCTGCATTCGTGTCCTGTATGTTCCCTTGTCGCAAGCCCTTGTGCTGTTCTCGTTGCTCTCCTGGTAACCGACTCGGCTTGGACAAGACTATTCGCTGCTTTAACCCTTTACCTGACCTCCCGTTGCTGAACCCGGCCCGTGATCTGAGTATTCTTTGCCTACCGTCTAGTACTGTCTGCTCCGCTGTTATTGACCCGGCCTGTCTGACTACGCTACACGTGTTCCCATCTAGCTCCCACCAGCTGTACGCCATTGGCAGCAGTCGTTACCGCAGCTGGGGTTACTCGGGGGCCGCGACCTGGTCTCAGGATGCGTCAAGTCCATCCCCACCATCAGGGGCTCTGGTGAAGGGTAGCCTGGGGCATAGACTCCGCGACCTGAGGGACTCTGGTCTATGGGTAGTGGCTGTCGTCAGTCACTGCATGACCTTACCATAGGCCTGCCTGCCCATTCCATCGTTCCTGCCCTGACAGTACCAAATCATGAGCAAGCCAAAGTCAGGAACAGAGCTGGGAATAGGAACTAACAACAAGGCAGGAGCAGAATCTGAAGTCGGGTCAGGAAAAAGCCCGGTCAGCAACAAAGGGATCATACAAGAATACAGCAGGACACAGGGAAACAGCTGAAGACCAGTCAGCACTAAGCACAGGCAGAAGCATCCTTTAAATAGTCCGTCTGGTGCCAATATTCACTGTGCATGTGCTCGTGCCTGTGCACGATCCTGCATTTCTGCACGTCTGGTCACTATTCTGCTGAGATTGATGTGCACATGCGCATTTCTATTAGCCAGCCATCTCACAGGAATTCCCTTACAATCTTCCTCTAAATTTGCATCTGAACAACAGCAAAAAAAAAAAACTGTAATTGTTTTTTTTACCAGTTGAAATCTGCCTGATTTCTCCCTCTTAAATTGTGGTCTATCAAAAAAGATTAAAATCTGTGCTGCAAATCTGTACAAATATTTTGTCTTCACTTTAAAAAAAAAGGCACCGCAATGATTTCTTTCCAGATTAAATCTGCTTGTTCTCCACTTTTGAAATAGAGGTCTATCAAATAGAATTAAAAGCTGTACTGCATATCTGTTCAATTTTCCTTTCCTCTGTCTGAAAAAACACACTGTATTTTTATTTCCATATGAAATCTGCTTGATTTCTCCCTCTGAAATTGCATCCTGGAAACAATTTGTTGAATTCTGTGCAAATTAACCCAGGTACATTCAGATCATCACTGTTACTTCATTAAAACTGCTTTTTGTGATTATCCTTATAAATAGCATCCCTTGCCGTGAAGTGCACGGTAGTTGTGGTATTACAGGTGAACAGCTGGAGGGATCCAATGACAAAGGGCCACTCCACTGGAACTGGAGTACTCAGGTATCAATCAAAGAAGGGATCCCCACAGTAGTCAGGTTTTCTGGAGAAGCTGTGTGCTATTAGGACCAGCTGCATTCCTACTAGTTCTGACAGCAGAGGGTCATCCACCAGGCTGTAGATCATTGCCAAGCTACATCTGCTTCAGCAGAAGTGACCTTGTCTGTACTTTTGAAGGAGAGAATCTGAACGATTTATGCTTCCTGGGTGTCCAGGCACCTTCAACTAAGCATAGTCAGTAACTGGGCACTCCACCACAGTACCTTTAAAGCTCAACTCCAGGATTTTTTTTTTTATTTGCCATTTTCCTCTCCCACCCACCTGAAACCTATTCTTCTTAGTGTAAATTTTTTTTTTTTGTGGCAGAGTGTCTCAGAGGGAGCCTGGAAAAGTAATGTTCAGGGTTTACACATATCCCAGGCTCCTCTCATACACTTTTAGAGACCTCTGATTCCTTGTGCAGTTTGGGTTTTGCACCTCTCCATTTTGGCAATTTAGGATCACCTGATTTTCAAAGTCAGTGCTCAAGAGCTTGGGGAACAGACAAGTAATTTCTTTGAGAGCTGAAAAGTTGGTGGAAGCTGTAAAATATTATGTCGAGACTCACCAACATTAGGCTTGCTCAGACTGCTAGTTCGGACATGGATGTGTGTTATTAGTGTGGGACATAGGATTAGGCTAGGATTTTGTTTTGGAATTTTTTGACTTGTTTATTTTGTGGAACACTGTACAGCATCTGTAAACAGATGTGTAAATAGCACAAATAAACACTGCACTGGACTGATATTGGTGCCTGAAAGTGAGCTCATCCCAGGGAGCTCTGTACCTGCTACTTATCCTCAGCTCACACCTGGTGAAGCCAGTTATACTCATATGATTCCCCTCATCCAGCTCCCTCGTTGATGCTGTTTCCGCCTGAAGGGACCACTAGTTCATCACCACACACTGATCTTCATTATTCAGTCCCCTTCACTCCTCTTGGTCCAATGTCAGATGTCTTCTGGATAGCCCAATGGTATCACAATAATAGTACACTTCAATACCGTATAAGTGCTCTTAACAGACCAATATAAAGTCTGTGATATAAAATAAATCATCAATTAATCCTTGTATTCATCAATAACATCTTTCATAAATTATTCAGTGCAAGAGTTAATGTCATTCCTTCAAACACACCACAATAATTGTGTTCCAATCTTCCACCGCTGTGAAAAGGTGCTCACCACTCCCTGAAAGACACCACACTCACTTTCATTTACTGATTGACAAATATAGCATTCAGCTTAATCCCCTTCATGGTTACTGTAAATTTAGCACAATTCCAGCACTTTTCCGTATTCCTCCATATAATACTAGAACTCAGAAGAAAAAGTAGCCCGCATAGTGTAATCCCATTTAAAATAATTTTATTAAAATTAAAATGCTCATGCACTCACAAAGGTAATTCTTTAAAAACCCAATAGAAAATATCACTATCAGATGTGCCCAGAATATGATATGACAGATGTGCCCAGAATATGACATCTTATCCGGTTGACATATAGTTCCACTCTGACAAATTTTGTCACTTCCGACTTTGTCTGAAGGACACTTTTGTGTCTGAGCAGACATAAATTCAAGCCCTAACTCCTTTTCTCATTCTCTCATGAACTATGGGAAGAAAGACAGAAGCAATTTTCTGTGGATCTCATAGTGGTCAATTATTTTTTTAGCAAAATCAGACAATCCATTGGTTCATGAGAAACTGACCAAATTGCTGTCTCAATGTATCTATCATGCGGCAATAGCTTCACCTTAGGGGAAAATGTATAAATGTTAGTGATACCATCACTATCCTATAATAAAAAAAAGGTCCACATTCGAACTATGGGAATCCATCCAAAGGATATAGTGAGGAAGTAATGGGTAATAACTATGCTTTGATGTTAACTCTATCCCACAATTTAGTAGTGGCTGTATTAGTGGGTGAGGTCCAACTTGATAAACCTGTGAGGCTACCAGGAACACAAGGGGCACTGGCTTAATTACAGCCAACTATTAATTTTGCCAAGAAATGCATATTTATTAGCAGTATGGTGGTGCCAAGTAATTATTTGGACCAAAACCATAGCTTTGTAGTGAATATTAGGGAGACCCAATCCTTTATCCATTTTTATCCTGAAAAGTAAAGAGTAAGCTAACCTTGTTTTATTATTCCATACATAAGCTATGATCAAGTTTCCTATGTGAGTAAAGAACATTCGGGGTAGCCCTGAAGAAATAGCATACAATAGATATATAATTTGTGGTAAATATTAATTTTAACTACATTTACTTTCCCTAGTAATGTTATAGAAAGTTATTGTCATTGGTAAAGCTTGTTTTTGATAGGGAAAAGTAGGGCATCATCATTTCTGCTATACACAGTAGTATTTTAGGATCCAGGGATATTTGAGTGCCCAAATAGGAAAATGCATGCTCTCTCCTGACAGACGAAAAGTTCTGTTGAAGTTGATTGACTATAGCCCCTGAAATAGTAATTGGGAGGATCTTTTTTATTTGATCAATTGATTTGAAAATCTGACAGCTGACCAAAACATGTCAGCTCTGACATCAGAACAGGTAAAGTAGTTCTAGGTCCAGCCTGTAGAGGTCTTTGCATCCCTCCATGGATATGACTCCCCAGACCATCACTGACCCACCACCAAAACGGTCATGTTGAATGATGTTACATGGTGAACCTGCTCTCATCTTTGAAAAGCACAGAGTGCTAGTCGTGGACCTGCTAATTCTGGTGTTCGATGGCAAATGCCAATCGAGCTCTGGGTTATGCCAGGCAGTGAGCACAGGGCCCACTAGAAGATGTCAGGCCCTCAGGCCAACTTCATGAAGTCTGTTTCTGATTGTTTGGTCAAAAACATTCACACCAATGGCCTGCTGGTGGTAATTTTTTAAGGCTCTGGCTTTGCTCATCCTGTTCCTCCTTGCACAAAGGGGCAGATACTGGTCCTGATGATGAGTTAAGGACCTTCTATGGCCTGGTCCAGCTCTCCTAGAGTAACTGCTTGTCTCCTGGAATCTCCACCATGCTCTTGAGAGTGTGCTGGGAGACACAGCAAACCTTCTGGCAATGGCACGTGTTGATGTACCATCCTGAAGGAGTTGGACTGCCTGTGCAACCTCTGTAGGGTCCAGGTATCGCCTCTTGCTACCAGACCTGTCCCCTTTGGAGCTTACAATAGACAGGATACATCATATACCTAAGCCTCTGCACATCTCAGAACATGTACCCAGGGACATATTACTTCGAATCCACTTTTTTCACATAAAGGAGCGACTAATGTTGTTAACACAAAAAGAGAAACACCACTCCTCCACTTATTCTAATCTTCCATTTTACACAGATCTATCACAGCATACACCACTACTGTGTAAAAGTTTGAATGATAGTGCAAAGGTCCTCCGGAACCACAACATTGGGTGCGAAGCTTATCATAACCAACAATGGAACCAGCCATGTCATCACGTTGCCTAACAAAGGTTTGCAACTGCTGAAAGCCTGGAATATTATTCCCAATGACGCACCAAAAACATCGCTTCTCAGTAGCCCTAACAAAATAATACCAGATTGGAAACGTGTATCCAATTCTTGAATACCATTCAGTGCCTTAAGGACTCTTCAGGTATTTGAACGTATAGCCCAACACAGCACTTTCCGTCATTAGGAGTTCAAGCCAAATATTTCACTCCCACATGCTTAAGCAGAAATTCTCTGCACTAGGGTTTTTTAACCACTTGAGCTCTAGAGGATTTACCCCCCTTAATGACCAGGCCTCTTTTTGCTACTGCACTAATTCAACTGATAATTGCGTGGTCATGCAATACTGCACCAAAACAAAATTTCCGTCCTTTTTTCACACAAATAGAGCTTTCTTTCAGTGGTATTTGATCATCTGTGCGCTTTTTGTTTTTCACGCTATAGACAAAAAAAGGCAATATTTTTTACTTTCAGCTACAAAAAATATATAGTAAACTCAAAGTTGGTTATAAATTTAGGCCAAAATGTATTCTGCTACATGTTTTTGGTAAAAAAAATCCCAATGAGTGTATATTGATTGCTTTGTGTGGAAGTTATAGCGTCTACAAACTATGGTATAAATACTGCAATTTACGCCATTTTTCTGCTATACAGTGCTGCGCTAGTTTACCGGACAATTGCATGGTCATGCAATATGGTACATAAATGAAATTTACATCCTTTTTTTCCCCACAAATTGAGCTTTCTTTTGGTGGCATTTGATTGCCTGTGCGGTTTTTATTTTTTGCGCTATAAAAAAAAAGGCTGACAATTTTGAGGAAAAAAAAACAATATTTTGGACTTTTTGCTATAAAACATGTCCAGTAAAAAAAAAAAATGCAAAAATCAAATTTAGTCATAAATTTCTGCCAAAATGTATTCTGCGACATGTCTTTGCTAAAAAAAAAAAAAACAAACAATACGTGTAAATTAATTGGTTTACGTGAAAGTTATAGCGTCTACAAATGGCGGGAAAGATAGTGGGATTTTTAGGTTTTTTTATACTAATAATAGCGGCGATCAGTGAATTATGGCAGCGATCAGTGACTTATGGCAGCGACCAGCGACTTATGGCGGGACTGCGGCGGACATTCTGACACTGGGGGGTACTGACTTGGGGTCACTGACATCCCCAAAAACACTAATACAGTGATCAGTGCAAAAAAAAAACACTGACACTGTACTAATGGCACTGGGGAGGAAGGGGTTAACTTTATTTTGCAGGGAAGGGTTATCTGAGTGAGGGGGTTTTACTAGGGGGTGGGGGTGTGTGCTGCACGGGACACCGCTGATCGAGAGAGAGAAACTCTTCTTTCTCAATCAGCTCGTCCTCGAGCTGTCAGGGAAGTGACAGACAGCACAGCTACTGCAGCTGTGCTGTCTGTCACTGTTTGCCGCCGATCGCCGGGAAACAGACGGTAAGGACCGGCTGTGACCCGGCGACTGACATCCGCGGCGGTGATCGGCGGGACAGATAGGGCGGCGGTGCGCCTCGCGCGCGCCCCCTATCTGTTTACAAAACACGTTTTAAAACGTGGTTTTGCCTGCCTGTGCCGCCCTGCCGCCGTATTTCTAAAGTGGCAGGGCAGCAAGTGGTTAAAACCCCCAGTTTATACAAGAGTTTCTTGTTTTCTATATATTTTTGGTTATCAGTGTTCTTGTTGTTCCATCGGACTGTACTGCCATCTCCCCTTGCTGTGCAGGATATGTACTCAGATACCATTATAAGGCCTTTATATATACCCAACTCCGCAACAACGACTGCCTGTTCCTAGAGGTCTCCATGCTTAGTTCAGAAGAGTGATGACGATAACAAATTAAAAATTTACCAACATGCCAATCACTATTTTATCTGTTAATGCACATAGCCTGAATCATCCCGCCAAAAGAGCATCACTGTGGAAAGAAGTGGACAGATCACACTGTGATATTTTGTGTGTTCAGGAAACACACTTTCATCAAGAGTCGGCACCTAGATGCACCCATAAAAATGTTCAACATTATTTTACTGCAAATATGCCTACGAAGAAGAGAGGAGTGCTGATCGCGATAATTGACTCTGTCTCATTCCAGCTACACAAGGAAATGAAAGATCCAACAGGGTGTTTTTTGATCCTAATATGAGATATAAATAACACTAGATTCACACTAGTAGCTATTTATGCACCAAATACGTATCAAATTATTTTTTTGAATAGCTTGATGAGGAAAATTAAGAAAATACAGCAAGGATCCATTCTTCTCTGTGGTGACTTTAATATGGTTCCAGATCCACATATAGATTCCACAACAGATTCTTCTGTTAGAACACCATCACTGTTGCCTTTTATGCATTCTCATGATCTATATTAGAGATGAGCGAAGTATTCAAAAATTCGATTCGACTGATTCGGCGAATTCGTAGAAAAAATTCGATTCGAGTCGAATATATTCGCTGTGAATTTAACTTAAAAAAGGGTGTTTCTAGGCTTCAGAGAGACTTAATATTAGTGCTGAACACTGTACCTTTAATTTAAATGCCCTTGGAGTCTGCTGGGGAAGAGAAATAATACTGTCAGGCAGTATGACATGCAGATGAGTGCCGTCGATCTTAGAATCACCGCACACTTCACTCATTTGGCCAGTCACGGGGCCAAAACCAGAGTGTGGAGCCACAGTGTGGCGGTGGAGGCAGCAGCAATGGGAGGCCATGCAGCACCCTATGACAAAAATGGAAACCACCAGCAGTGTGAGGAGACCTGAAAGTGGCACATGGCAGAGTGTGGCGATAGAGACAGCAGCAATGGGAGGCCGTACAGGGACCCATGACACACTCTGGACCTGGCAGCAGCATGAGGAGGCGGTACAGGGGCCCATGGCAGATTACGGGCCTGGCAGCAGCATGAGGAGTCGGTAGGGGGGCCCATGGCAGATTACAGGCCTGGCAGCAGCAATGGGAGGCCGTACAGGGACCCATGACATAATCTGGACCTGGCAGCAGCATGGGGAGGCGGTACAGGGGCCCATGACAGATTACGGGCCTGGCAGCAGCATTTGGAGTCGGTACGGGGGCCCATGACACACTCTGGACCTGGCAGCAGCATGAGGAGGCGGTACAGGGGCGCATGACAGATTACAAGCCTGGCAGCAGCAACTTGGACAGGAGGACGTTCAGTTTCTGCACCGTCTGGTGCGTGCTCGCAAACTGTTGTCTCTTGGAAACGGATTCCAAGAAAGACTGCTGACGGAATCCGTGAAGAGGAGTAGCAGGAGAAGGAGCATCTGAACGAGCGGAATATGCCAACAAGCGACAACAGGGGCCCATGACAGATTACGGGCCTGGCAGCAGCATGAGGAGTCGGTACGGGGGCCCATGGCAGATTAGGGGCCTGGCAGCAGCTATGGGAGGCCCGTAATCTGCCAGCACCCTATGACAAAAAATGGAACCCACCAGCAGTGTGAGGAGACCTGAAAGTGGCACATGGCAGAGTGTGGCGATGGAGACAGCAGCAATGGGAGGCCGTACAGGGACCCATGACACACTCTGGACCTGGCAGCAGCATGAGGAGGCGGTATAGGGGCCCATGGCAGATTAGGGGCCTGGCAGCAGCTATGGGAAGCCCGTAATCTGCCAGCACCCTATGACAAAAAATGGAATACACCAGCAGTGTGAGGAGACCTGAAAGTGGCACATGGCAGAGTGTGGCGATGGAGACAGCAGCAATGGGAGGCCGTACAGGGACCCATGAGAGACTCTGGACTTGGCAGCAGCATGAGGAGGCGGTATAGGGGCCCATGGCAGATTAGGGGCCTGGCAGCAGCTATGGGAGGCCCGTAATCTGCCAGCACCCTATGACAAAAAATGGAACACACCAGCAGTGTGAGGAGACCTGAAAGTGGCACATGTTTGGGGCATGATTCATGGCGGATTTAGTCAGTTGTGTCAGGAACTGGTGGTTTGAAATCCAGACTAATCCACGCCTGATTCATTTTCACAAACGTCAGTCTCTCCACACTTTGGGTGGACAGTCGTGTCCTCCGCGGAGTTGCAATACCTCCTGCCGCACTAAACACGCGCTCCGATGCCACGCTACTGGCCGGCATGACAGCCTTTCAAGGGCAAATTCAGCTAGTTGGGGCCAAAGGTCAAGTTTCGTTGCCCAGTAGTCAAGGGGATTGTCTACCTCGGTTGGCAGGGTGCTGTCCAAGTAGGCCTAAGCCTGTTGTTTGAGGTCCTGCTCCAGGTCCACCTGATGCTGCTGCTGCTGCTGCGGCTGGTTAGTAGTTTCCTCACTGCGCTGGTGAAGAAAGCTACTCATCATCGACTGCAGACTGAGGCAGCCGCTGCTGGTGGAGCTGCCACTGCTCCTACCACCCCACCCCTCCCCTGCTGCCATCGCAGCGGAACGCGAGCGCACAGGGCCCACAGTGTCTGAGGATGGACGTTGGCGCAGACAGGCAGAGACCAGCTGACTACATAGGTGGTTTTTATAGTACGTTATTTTGGCCTCCCTCTCAGCAGGTGTGAAAAAGGCCACCATTTTGGAACGGTAGCGAGGGTCCAACAAGGTGGACAGCCAAAAGTCATCCCTCTGTCTGATGGTTATTATTCGGCTGTCGCTACGCAAGCAACCGAGCATGCTATGGGCCATTTGTGCCAAGGAATGCGAGGGACTCCCTGCCTCCATCTCCACAGCATACTGCCACGGTGCGTCTGGGTCCTCTGTCTCCTCCTCCTCCTCCTCCTCTACCAGATGCTCCTGCTCCTCCACTCCTGTCCGCTGAGTGGAAAAACCACCCATTTCACTCAATAATTCCTGAGCACCAATGTCCTCCTCTACCTCCTCCTCTTCTTCCTGTCCTGCCCCCACAGGGGTCATGTGGCGTTGAGATCTGTGCGCCACGTCTACCGCACCCTGACCAGCCATTGTTAACAGCATTTGTTCCAGGACGTGCAACAGAGGAATGACGTCGTTCATCCCATAGTCCTGCCGACTCACGAATAGCGTGGCCTCCTCAAAGGGCCTGAGCAAGCGCAGGTGTCACGCATGAGCTGCCAATGGCTGACATCTAAGTTACACAGGGAATACCTTTATCCGCTTTTAACATCAGGAAATCTGTGATGGCCTTTTGCTGTTCGTAAAGGCGGTCTAACATATGTAGGGTTGAATTCCACCTTGTTGCAACGTCACAGCATGAGGAGTCGGTATAGGGGCCCATGGCAGATTAGGGGCCTGGCAGCAGCTATGGGAGGCCCGTAATCTGCCAGCACCCTATGTCAAAAAATTCTACACACCAGCAGTGTGTGAGGAGACCTGAAAGTGGCACATGGCAGAGTGTGGCGATGGAGACAGCAGCAATGGGAGGCCGTACAGGGACCCATGACAGACTCTGGACCTGGCGGCAGCATGAGGAGGCGGTATATAGGGGCCTATGGCAGATTAGGGGCCTGGCAGCAGCTATAGGAGGCCCATAATCTGCCAGCACCCTATGTCAAAAAAATTCTACACACCAGCAGTGTGAGGAGACCTGAAAGTGGCACATGGCATGAGAGACTCTGGACCTGGCAGCAGCATGAGGAAGCGGTATATAGGGGCCTATGGCAGATTAGGGGCCTGGCAGCAGCTATAGGAGGCCCATAATCTGCCAGCACCCTATGTCAAAAAATTCAACACACCAGCAGTGTGTGAGGAGACCTGAAAGTGGCACATGGCAGAGTGTGGCGATGGAGACAGCAGCAATGGGAGGCCGTACAGGGACCCATGACAGACTCTGGACCTGGCAGCAGCATGAGGAGGCGGTATATAGGGGCCTATGGCAGATTAGGGGCCTGGCAGCAGCTATGGGAGGCCCTTAATCTGCCAGCACCCTATGTCAAAAAATTCTACACACCAGCAGTGTGTGAGGAGACCTGAAAGTGGCACATGGCAGAGTGTGGCGATGGAGACAGCAGCAATGGGAGGCCGTACAGGGACTCATGACAGACTCTGGACCTGGCAGCAACATGAGGAGGTGGTATATAGGGGCCTATGGCAGATTAGGGGCCTGGCAGCAGCTATGGGAGGCCCTTAATCTGCCAGCACCCTATGTCAAAAAATTCTACACACCAGCAGTGTGTGAGGAGACCTGAAAGTGGCACATGGCAGAGTGTGGCGATGGAGACAGCAGCAATGGGAGGCCGTACAGGGACCCATGACAGACTCTGGACCTGGCAGCAGCATGAGGAGGCGGTATATAGGGGCCCATGGCAGATTAGGGGCCTGGCAGCAGCTATAGGAGGCCCATAATCTGCCAGCACCCTATGTCAAAAAATTCAACACACCAGCAGTGTGAGGAGACCTGAAAGTGGCACATGGCAGAGTGTGGCGATGGAGACAGCAGCAATGGGAGGCCGTACAGGGACCCATGACAGACTCTGGACCTGGCAGCAGCATGAGGAAGCGGTATATAGGGGCCTATGGCAGATTAGGGGCCTGGCAGCAGCTATGGGAGGCCCTTAATCTGCCAGCACCCTATGTCAAAAAATTCTACACACCAGCAGTGTGTGAGGAGACCTGAAAGTGGCACATGGCATGAGAGACTCTGGACCTGGCAGCAGCATGAGGAAGCGGTATATAGGGGCCTATGGCAGATTAGGGGCCTGGCAGCAGCAATGGGAGGCCCATAATCTGCCAGCACCCTATGTCAAAAAATTCTACACACCAGCAGTGTGTGAGGAGACCTGAAAGTGGCACATGGCAGAGTGTGGCGATGGAGACAGCAGCAATGGGAGGCCGTACAGGGACCCATGACAGACTCTGGACCTGGCCGCAGCATGAGGAGGCGGTATATAGGGGCCCATGGCAGATTAGGGGCCTGGCAGCAGCTATGGGAGGCCCATAATCTGCCAGCACCCTATGTCAAAAAATTCTACACACCAGCAGTGTGTGAGGAGACCTGAAAGTGGCACATGGCATGAGAGACTCTGGACCTGGCAGCAGCATGAGGAAGCGGTATATAGGGGCCTATGGCAGATTAGGGGCCTGGCAGCAGCAATGGGAGGCCCATAATCTGCCAGCACCCTATGTCAAAAAATTCTACACACCAGCAGTGTGTGAGGAGACCTGAAAGTGGCACATGGCAGAGTGTGGCGATGGAGACAGCAGCAATGGGAGGCCGTACAGGGACCCATGACAGACTCTGGACCTGGCAGCAGCATGAGGAGGCGGTATATAGGGGCCTATGGCAGATTAGGGGCCTGGCAGCAGCAATGGGAGGCCCATAATCTGCCAGCACCCTATGTCAAAAAATTCTACACACCAGCAGTGTGTGAGGAGACCTGAAAGTGGCACATGGCAGAGTGTGGCGATGGAGACAGCAGCAATGGGAGGCCGTACAGGGACCCATGACAGACTCTGGACCTGGCAGCAGCATGAGGAGGCGGTATATAGGGGCCTATGGCAGATTAGGGGCCTGGCAGCAGCTATAGGAGGCCTATAATCTGCCAGCACCCTATGTCAAAAAAATTCTACACACCAGCAGTGTGAGGAGACCTGAAATTGGCACATGGCATGAGAGACTCTGGACCTGGCAGCAGCATGAGGAAGCGGTATATAGGGGCCTATGGCAGATTAGGGGCCTGGCAGCAGCTATAGGAGGCCCATAATCTGCCAGCACCCTATGTCAAAAAATTCAACACACCAGCAGTGTGAGGAGACCTGAAAGTGGCACATGGCAGAGTGTGGCGATGGAGACAGCAGCAATGGGAGGCCGTACAGGGACCCATGACAGACTCTGGACCTGGCAGCAGCATGAGGAGGCGGTATATAGGGGCCCATGGCAGATTAGGGGCCTGGCAGCAGCTATGGGAGGCCCTTAATCTGCCAGCACCCTATGTCAAAAAAATTCTACACACCAGCAGTGTGAGGAGACCTGAAAGTGGCACATGGCATGAGAGACTCTGGACCTGGCAGCAGCATGAGGAAGCGGTATATAGGGGCCTATGGCAGATTAGGGGCCTGGCAGCAGCAATGGGAGGCCCATAATCTGCCAGCACCCTATGTCAAAAAATTCTACACACCAGCAGTGTGTGAGGAGACCTGAAAGTGGCACATGGCAGAGTGTGGCGATGGAGACAGCAGCAATGGGAGGCCGTACAGGGACCCATGAGAGACTCTGGACCTGGCAGCAGCATGAGGAAGCGGTATATAGGGGCCTATGGCAGATTAGGGGCCTGGCAGCAGCTATGGGAGGCCCATAATCTGCCAGCACCCTATGTCAAAAAATTCTACACACCAGCAGTGTGTGAGGAGACCTGAAAGTGGCACATGGCAGAGTGTGGCGATGGAGACAGCAGCAATGGGAGGCCGTACAGGGACCCATGAGAGACTCTGGACCTGGCAGCAGCATGAGGAGGCGGTATATAGGGGCCTATGGCAGATTAGGGGCCTGGCAGCAGCTATGGGAGGCCCTTAATCTGCCAGCACCCTATGTCAAAAAATTCAACACACCAGCAGTGTGAGGAGACCTGAAAGTGGCACATGGCAGAGTGTGGCGATGGAGACAGCAGCAATGGCAGGCCGTACAGGGACCCATGAGAGACTCTGGACCTGGCAGCAGCATGAGGAGGCGGTATATAGGGGCCTATGGCAGATTAGGGGCCTGGCAGCAGCTATGGGAGGCCCTTAATCTGCCAGCACCCTATGTCAAAAAATTCAACACACCAGCAGTGTGAGGAGACCTGAAAGTAGCACATGGCAGAGTGTGGCGATGGAGACAGCAGCAATGGGAGGCCGTACAGGGACCCATGACAGACTCTGGACCTGGCAGCAGCATGAGGAGGCGGTATATAGGGGCCTATGGCAGATTAGGGGCCTGGCAGCAGCAATGGGAGGCCCGTAATCTGCCAGCACCCTATGTCAAAAAATTCTACACACCAGCAGTGTGTGAGGAGACCTGAAAGTGGCACATGGCAGAGTGTGGCGATGGAGACAGCAGCAATGGGAGGCCGTACAGGGACCCATGAGAGACTCTGGACCTGGCAGCAGCATGAGGAGGCGGTATATAGGGGCCTATGGCAGATTAGGGGCCTGGCAGCAGCTATGGGAGGCCCTTAATCTGCCAGCACCCTATGTCAAAAAATTCAACACACCAGCAGTGTGAGGAGACCTGAAAGTGGCACATGGCAGAGTGTGGCGATGGAGACAGCAGCAATGGGAGGCCGTACAGGGACCCATGACAGACTCTGGACCTGGCAGCAGCATGAGGAGGCGGTATATAGGGGCCCATGGCAGATTAGGGGCCTGGCAGCAGCTATAGGAGGCCCATAATCTGCCAGCACCCTATGTCAAAAAATTCAACACACCAGCAGTGTGAGGAGACCTGAAAGTGGCACATGGCAGAGTGTGGCGATGGAGACAGCAGCAATGGGAGGCCGTACAGGGACCCATGACAGACTCTGGACCTGGCAGCAGCATGAGGAAGCGGTATATAGGGGCCTATGGCAGATTAGGGGCCTGGCAGCAGCAATGGGAGGCCCATAATCTGCCAGCACCCTATGTCAAAAAATTCTACACACCAGCAGTGTGTGAGGAGACCTGAAAGTGGCACATGGCAGAGTGTGGCGATGGAGACAGCAGCAATGGGAGGCCGTACAGGGACCCATGAGAGACTCTGGACCTGGCAGCAGCATGAGGAGGCGGTATATAGGGGCCTATGGCAGATTAGGGGCCTGGCAGCAGCTATGGGAGGCCCTTAATCTGCCAGCACCCTATGTCAAAAAATTCTACACACCAGCAGTGTGTGAGGAGACCTGAAAGTGGCACATGGCATGAGAGACTCTGGACCTGGCAGCAGCATGAGGAAGCGGTATATAGGGGCCTATGGCAGATTAGGGGCCTGGCAGCAGCAATGGGAGGCCCATAATCTGCCAGCACCCTATGTCAAAAAATTCTACACACCAGCAGTGTGTGAGGAGACCTGAAAGTGGCACATGGCAGAGTGTGGCGATGGAGACAGCAGCAATGGGAGGCCGTACAGGGACCCATGACAGACTCTGGACCTGGCAGCAGCATGAGGAGGCGGTATATAGGGGCCCATGGCAGATTAGGGGCCTGGCAGCAGCTATGGGAGGCCCATAATCTGCCAGCACCCTATGTCAAAAAATTCTACACACCAGCAGTGTGTGAGGAGACCTGAAAGTGGCACATGGCATGAGAGACTCTGGACCTGGCAGCAGCATGAGGAAGCGGTATATAGGGGCCTATGGCAGATTAGGGGCCTGGCAGCAGCAATGGGAGGCCCATAATCTGCCAGCACCCTATGTCAAAAAATTCTACACACCAGCAGTGTGTGAGGAGACCTGAAAGTGGCACATGGCAGAGTGTGGCGATGGAGACAGCAGCAATGGGAGGCCGTACAGGGACCCATGACAGACTCTGGACCTGGCAGCAGCATGAGGAGGCGGTATATAGGGGCCTATGGCAGATTAGGGGCCTGGCAGCAGCAATGGGAGGCCCATAATCTGCCAGCACCCTATGTCAAAAAATTCTACACACCAGCAGTGTGTGAGGAGACCTGAAAGTGGCACATGGCAGAGTGTGGCGATGGAGACAGCAGCAATGGGAGGCCGTACAGGGACCCATGACAGACTCTGGACCTGGCAGCAACATGAGGAGGCGGTATATAGGGGCCTATGGCAGATTAGGGGCCTGGCAGCAGCTATGGGAGGCCCTTAATCTGCCAGCACCCTATGTCAAAAAATTCTACACACCAGCAGTGTGTGAGGAGACCTGAAAGTGGCACATGGCAGAGTGTGGCGATGGAGACAGCAGCAATGGGAGGCCGTACAGGGACCCATGACAGACTCTGGACCTGGCAGCAGCATGAGGAGGCGGTATATAGGGGCCCATGGCAGATTAGGGGCCTGGCAGCAGCTATAGGAGGCCCATAATCTGCCAGCACCCTATTTCAAAAAATTCAACACACCAGCAGTGTGAGGAGACCTGAAAGTGGCACATGGCAGAGTGTGGCGATGGAGACAGCAGCAATGGGAGGCCGTACAGGGACCCATGACAGACTCTGGACCTGGCAGCAGCATGAGGAAGCGGTATATAGGGGCTTATGGCAGATTAGGGGCCTGGCAGCAGCTATGGGAGGCCCTTAATCTCCCAGCACCCTATGTCAAAAAATTCTACACACCAGCAGTGTGTGAGGAGACCTGAAAGTGGCACATGGCAGAGTGTGGCGATGGAGACAGCAGCAATGGGAGGCCGTACAGGGACCCATGAGAGACTCTGGACCTGGCAGCAGCATGAGGAAGCGGTATATAGGGGCCTATGGCAGATTAGGGGCCTGGCAGCAGCTATAGGAGGCCCATAATCTGCCAGCACCCTATGTCAAAAAAATCTACACACCAGCAGTGTGTGAGGAGACCTCAAAGTGGCACATGTTTGAGGCATGATTCATGGCGGATTTAGTCAGTTGTGTCAGGAACTGGTGGTTTGAAATCCAGACTAATCCACGCCTGATTCATTTTCACAAACGTGAGTCTCTCCACACTTTGGGTGGACAGTCGTGTCCTCCGCGGAGTTACAATACCTCCTGCCGCACTAAACACGCGCTCCGATGCCACGCTACTGGCTGGGCATGACAGCCTTTCAAGGGCAAATTCAGCTAGTTGGGGCCAAAGGTCAAGTTTCGTTGCCCAGTAGTCAAGGGGATTGTCTACCTCGGTTGGCAGGGTGCTGTCCAAGTAGGCCCAAGCCTGTTGTTTGAGGTCCTGCTCCAGGTCCACCTGATGCTGCTGCTGCTGCTGCGGCTGGTTAGTAGTTTCCTCACTGCGCTGGTGAAGAAAGCTACTCATCATCGACTGCAGACTGAGGCAGCTGCTGCTGGTGGAGCTGCCACTGCTCCTACCACCCCACCCCTCCCCTGCTGCCATGGCAGCGGAACGCGAGCGCACAGGGCCCACAGTGTCTGAGGATGGACGTTGGCGCACAAAGGCAGAGACCAACTGACTACATAGGTGGTTTTTATAGTACGTTATTTTGGCCTCCCTCTCAGCAGGTGTGAAAAAGGCCACCATTTTGGAACGGTAGCGAGGGTCCAACAAGGTGGACAGCCAAAAGTCATCCCTCTGTCTGATGGTTATTATTCGGCTGTCGCTACGCAAGCAACCGAGCATGCTATGGGCCATTTGTGCCAAGGAATGCGAGGGACTCCCTGCCTCCATCTCCACAGCATACTGCCACGGTGCGTCTGGGTCCTCTGTCTCCTCCTCCTCCTCCTCTACCAGATGCTCCTGCTCCTCCACTCCTGTCCGCTGAGTGGAAAAACCACCCATTTCACTCAATAATTCCTGAGCACAAATGTCCTCCTCTACCTCCTCCTCTTCTTCCTGTCCTGCCCCCACAGGGGTCATGTGGCGTTGAGATCTGTGCGCCACGTCTACCGCACCCTGACCAGCCATTGTTAACAGCATTTGTTCAAGGACGTGCAACAGAGGAATGACGTCGTTCATCCCATAGTCCTGCCGACTCACGAATAGCGTGGCCTCCTCAAAGGGCCTGAGCAAGCGGCAGGTGTCACGCATGAGCTGCCAATGGCTGACATCTAAGTTACACAGGGGAGTACCTTTATCCGCTTGTAACATCAGGAAATCGGTGATGGCCTTTCGCTGTTCGTAAAGGCGGTCTAACATGTGTAGTGTTGAATTCCACCTTGTTGCAACGTCGCAGATCAGGCGATGCTGTGGAATTCCGTTCTGCCGCTGCAGCTCAATGAGGGTGTTCTTTGCGGTGTAGGAATGGCTGAAATGCATGCACAGTTTACGTGACATTTTAAGGATGTCTTGCAGTGGGATGGTGGATTTTAAGAACCGCTTGACAACCAGATTGAACACGTGAGCCATGCATGGCGCATGGCACAACCTTCCTTGACGCAGAGCAGACACCATGTTCTTTCCGTTGTCGGTCAACATGGTTCCGATTTTCAGTTTGCGCGGAGACAGCCATCTGTCGATTTCTCTGTTCATTACACTCAGAAGTTCCTCCCCTGTGTGACTACGTTCGCCAAGGCATACCAGGTGCAGAACAGCGTGACACCGTTGCGCCCTGCACATGTGATATGCCGGTCGGGTAATGGGACTTGGCACGGGGGTGGCGGCTGAGGACACGGCGGAAGAAGAGGTGGTAGAGGCGGACATCTTTGCCGGACCAAGGACGTGCAAACGTGGAGGCAAAAGCGGCGTGACCTGTCCAAGTTGCTGGTGCGGCTGTGACGGCACCACGTTCACCCAGTGGGCCGTAAATGACATGTACTGTCCCTGACCGTAGTTACAACTCCACACGTCGGCGCTGCCGTGCACTTTGGCAGAGACCGACATGCTCAAAGACTGGCCCACCATGTCTTCTACATGTGAATGCAGGGCTGGCACTGCCTTTTTGGCGAAGAAATGACGGCTTGGCACTCTCCACCGCGGCGCGGCACAAGCCATCATTTCTCTGAAAGGTGCTGAGTCCACCACTTGGAAAGGGAGGGACTGCAGCACCAGCAACTTGGACAGGAGGACGTTCAGCTTTTGCACCGTCGGGTGCGTGCTCGCAAACTGTTGTCTCTTGGAAACGGATTCCAAGAAAGACTGCTGACGGAATCCGTGAAGAGGAGTAGCAGGAGAAGGAGCATCTGAACGAGCGGAAGATGCCAACGAGCGACAACTCCCCTCAGCAGAGGTGTTGGAGCCTTGACTGGCTGATGGAGGGCGATTGACGTCGGGTGACGGAGCAAGTAACGGAGCGGGTGATGGAGCGGGGGCTGGGGCGGGCAGAACCGCCGTATCTTTATCACGGTTTTCCCAGGCCACCAAATGGCGACGCTGCATATGCTGCCGCAGCGCTGTAGTCCCAACATGGGCCCCCTGGCCACGCTTGACTTTCTGGCCACATAGTCGACATACGGCTACGTTTACTTCCTCGGGCGGCTTGACGAAAAATTGCCACACCGCCGAGTAGGAAACTTTGCCCCCGATACTCCTCACTGGCTGACTGCTGCTTCCTCCGTGCACACCGGCACCACTACTGGCCGTGGTGGTAGGCTGCAGTGGAGCTGGTGCTCTACTCCGTGGCCGTTTGGCTCCACTGACACTGCTGCGACCCTGCTGCTGTCTCCTGGGCAACCCACCGACTGTTTTGCTCGCTGCCAAGCTGCCACCCTCTTCTCCTGATGATGCGGAAGAAATTGCCTGATGACGACGAGGCTGCCAAGTGCGATCAACCTCCTCATCATCAAGTAGGGTCTCCGCCTCACTACTAGCCCCCTCGGCTGCGTCTGGGTCAGGAGACAGACCTGTCTCTAGACCGGCTACCGAGCCACTCTCCTCGCCACTACTTCTTCGCCTGGCTGCTGAAAAGGCGGATGTCTCCCCCCGTTCCTGACCGCCCTCTGTTAGCTCTTCCTCACTGTACAGTGGGGCTGAGCCCACAGCATGCGATACTTCGCTTGGTGAGGAAACACCAAAGGACAGGGGCAGGTAGAGGACACGTGATTTCAGTGGGCTTGGTCCCGGGCCATGCCAACTAACGGTTGTGTCTGACGTACCCACCGACCGTTGGCTGTAGGTGTCAGAGGTGACCTGGGAAGAGGAAGACGACCGAGCCAACCAATCGACGACGGCAGGGTTGTCGGTGGAGACACGACCGCTGGATGACACCGGGAGCACTGGCCTCTGGCTGCGAATAGTGCTGCCTCGACCCCTTCCTCTGCTGCCACGTCTGCTCGCTCCTAAAACATTGCCTCCTCTGCCACTCCTCTGCATGTTGTCTGACATACTCTTTAATTAAACGATTATGTGTCCCTGAGTAACAATTCTGTGTCCCTGAGTAACAATTCCGTGTCTGTGCGAGTAACAATTCTGTGGCCCTAAGTAACAGTTCTGTGGCCCTCAGTAACAATTCTGTGTCCCTGATTAACGTTTCTGTGGCCCCAAGTAACAGTTCTGTGGCCCTCAGTAACAATTCTGTGTCTGTGCGAGTAACAATTCTGTGTCTGTGCGAGAAACAATTCTGTGGCCCTAAGTAAAGTTTCTGTGGCCCTAAGTAACAATTCTCTGGCACTCAGTAACAATTCTGTCTGTCCCTGAGTAACAATTCTCTGGCACTCAGTAACAATTCTGTCTGTCCCTGAGTAAAAATTCTGTGGCCCTAAGTAAAGTTTCTGGGGCCCTGAGTAACAATTATCTGGCACTCCGTAACAATTCTGTCTGTCCCTGAGTAACAATTCTCTGGCACTCAGTAACAATTCTGTCTGTCCCTGAGTAAAAATTCTCTGGCCCTAAGTAAAGTTTCTGGGGCCCTGAGTAACAATTCTCTGGCACTCCGTAACAATTCTGTCTGTCCCTGAGTAACAATTCTCTGGCACTCCGTAACAATTCTGTCTGTCCCTGAGTAAAAATTCTGTGGCCCTAATTAAAGTTTCTGTGGCCCTAAGTAACAATTCTCTGGCACTCAGTAACAATTCTGTCTGTCCCTGAGTAACAATTCTCTGGCACTCGGTAACAATTCTGTCTGTCCCTGAGTAACAATTCTCTGGCACTCAGTAACAATTCTGTCTGTCCCTGAGTAAAAATTCTGTGGCCCTAATTAAAGTTTCTGTGGCCCTAAGTAACAATTCTCTGGCACTCAGTAACAATTCTGTCTGTCCCTGAGTAACAATTCTCTGGCACTCCGTAACAATTCTGTCTGTCCCTGAGTAACAATTCTCTGGCACTCAGTAACAATTCTGTCTGTCCCTGAGTAAAAATTCTGTGGCCCTAATTCAAGTTTCTGTGGCCCTAAGTAACAATTCTCTGGCACTCAGTAACAATTCTGTCTGTCCCTGAGTAACAATTCTCTGGCACTCAGTAACAATTCTGTCTGTCCCTGAGTAAAAATTCTGTGGCCCTAAGTAAAGTTTCTGGGGCCCTGAGTAACAATTCTCTGGCACTCATTAACAATTCTGTCTGTCCCTGAGTAACAATTCTCTGGCACTCAGTAACAATTCTGTCTGTCCCTGAGTAACAATTCTCTGGCACTCAGTAACAATTCTGTCTGTCCCTGAGTAAAAATTCTGTGGCCCTAAGTAAAGTTTCTGGGGCCCTGAGTAACAATTATCTGGCACTCCGTAACAATTCTGTCTGTCCCTGAGTAACAATTCTCTGGCACTCAGTAACAATTCTGTCTGTCCCTGAGTAAAAATTCTCTGGCCCTAAGTAAAGTTTCTGGGGCCCTGAGTAACAATTCTCTGGCACTCCGTAACAATTCTGTCTGTCCCTGAGTAACAATTCTCTGGCACTCAGTAACAATTCTGTCTGTCCCTGAGTAAAAATTCTGTGGCCCTAATTAAAGTTTCTGTGGCCCTAAGTAACAATTCTCTGGCACTCAGTAACAATTCTGTCTGTCCCTGAGTAACAATTCTCTGGCACTCGGTAACAATTCTGTCTGTCCCTGAGTAACAATTCTCTGGCACTCAGTAACAATTCTGTCTGTCCCTGAGTAAAAATTCTGTGGCCCTAATTCAAGTTTCTGTGGCCCTAAGTAACAATTCTCTGGCACTCAGTAACAATTCTGTCTGTCCCTGAGTAACAATTCTCTGGCACTCAGTAACAATTCTGTCTGTCCCTGAGTAAAAATTCTGTGGCCCTAAGTAAAGTTTCTGGGGCCCTGAGTAACAATTATCTGGCACTCCGTAACAATTCTGTCTGTCCCTGAGTAACAATTCTCTGGCACTCAGTAACAATTCTGTCTGTCCCTGAGTAAAAATTCTCTGGCCCTAAGTAAAGTTTCTGGGGCCCTGAGTAACAATTCTCTGGCACTCCGTAACAATTCTGTCTGTCCCTGAGTAACAATTCTCTGGCACTCAGTAACAATTCTGTCTGTCCCTGAGTAAAAATTCTGTGGCCCTAATTAAAGTTTCTGTGGCCCTAAGTAACAATTCTCTGGCACTCAGTAACAATTCTGTCTGTCCCTGAGTAACAATTCTCTGGCACTCGGTAACAATTCTGTCTGTCCCTGAGTAACAATTCTCTGGCACTCAGTAACAATTCTGTCTGTCCCTGAGTAAAAATTCTGTGGCCCTAATTAAAGTTTCTGTGGCCCTAAGTAACAATTCTCTGGCACTCAGTAACAATTCTGTCTGTCCCTGAGTAACAATTCTCTGGCACTCCGTAACAATTCTGTCTGTCCCTGAGTAACAATTCTCTGGCACTCAGTAACAATTCTGTCTGTCCCTGAGTAAAAATTCTCTGGCCCTAAGTAAAGTTTCTGTGGCCCTGAGTAACAATTCTCTGGCACTCCGTAACAATTCTGTCTGTCCCTGAGTAACAATTCTCTGGCACTCCGTAACAATTCTGTCTGTCCCTGAGTAAAAATTCTGTGGCCCTAATTAAAGTTTCTGTGGCCCTAAGTAACAATTCTCTGGCACTCAGTAACAATTCTGTCTGTCCCTGAGTAACAATTCTCTGGCACTCGGTAACAATTCTGTCTGTCCCTGAGTAACAATTCTCTGGCACTCAGTAACAATTCTGTCTGTCCCTGAGTAAAAATTCTGTGGGCCTAATTAAAGTTTCTGTGGCCCTAAGTAACAATTCTCTGGCACTCAGTAACAATTCTCTCTGTCCCTGAGTAACAATTCTCTGGCACTCAGTAACAATTCTGTCTGTCCCTGAGTAAAAATTCTGTGGCCCTAATGAAAGTTTCTGTGGCCCTAAGTAACAATTCTCTGGCACTCAGTAACAATTCTGTCTGTCCCTGAGTAACAATTCTCTGGCACTCGGTAACAATTCTGTCTGTCCCTGAGTAACAATTCTCTGGCACTCAGTAACAATTCTGTCTGTCCCTGAGTAAAAATTCTGTGGCCCTAATTAAAGTTTCTGTGGCCCTAAGTAACAATTCTCTGGCACTCATTAACAATTCTGTCTGTCCCTGAGTAACAATTCTCTGGCACTCGGTAACAATTCTGTCTGTCCCTGAGTAACAATTCTGTGGCCCTAACTAGCGTTTCTTTGTCCCTAAGTAACAGTTCTGTGGCCCTCAGTAACAGTTCTGTGTCTGTGCGAGTAACAATTCTGTGTCTGTGCGAGTAACAATTCTGTGGCCCTAAGTAACAGTTCTGTGGCCTTCAGTAACAATTCTGTGTCTGTGCGAGTAACAATTCTGTGTCTGTGCGAGTAACAATTCTGTGGCCCTAAGTAAAGTTTCTGTGGCCCTAAGTAACAATTCTCTGGCACTCAGTAACAATTCTGTCTGTCCCTGAGTAACAATTCTCTGGCACTCAGTAACAATTCTGTCTGTCCCTGAGTAAAAATTCTGTGGCCCTAAGTAAAGTTTCTGTGGCCCTGAGTAACAATTCTCTGGCACTCAGTAACAATTCTGTCTGTCCCTGAGTAACAATTCTCTGGCACTGAGTAACAATTCTGTCTGTCCCTGAGTAAAAATTCTGTGGCCCTAATTAAAGTTTCTGTGGCCCTAAGTAACAATTCTCTGGCACTCAGTAACAATTCTGTCTGTCCCTGAGTAACAATTCTCTGGCACTCAGTAACAATTCTGTCTGTCCCTGAGTAACAATTCTGTGGCCCTAATAACGTTTCTGTGGCCCTAAGTAACAATTCTCTGGCACTGAGTAACAATTCTGTCTGTCCCTGATTATGAATTCTGTGGCCCTAACTAGCGTTTCTTTGTCCCTAAATAACGATTCTGTGGCCCTCATTAACAAGTCTGTGTCCCTGAGTAATGGTTCTCTGTCCCTAAGTAACTTTTCTCTGTCCCCAATTATCGTTTCTGTGGCCCTAACTCTGTCCCTGTCCCTAGTACAGAGCGGTCTGCCTCTGTTCAATAACTGCAGGCAAATGAAGAATTCCAAAATGGCCGCTATTTATAGCTCGACCATTACACAGTGCTGGCTGGCTGGCTGCTGATAGGCTGATGCGATCACATGTAGTTGAGGCATGCATTATGGGTCAGCGCGCCTTGTCTGCGCGCCTTCCCAGACATCCCCGCTCCGTCGCCGCACATGTCAGCCGCCATTTTCTGAAAAATTTCGATTCGCGCGTCCGAATTAGGCTATTTTTCGGATTCGGCACGAATCGAAATTTTTCAGATATTCGACTCGAATTCCACTTCGGATACTTCGATTCGCTCATCTCTAATCTATATGATGCATGACGTTGTATAAATGCGAATGAAAGAGATTATACATTTTTGTCTAATAGACACTGTACATACTCTAGAATTGATTTATTCTTGACAGACAGGTAGCTCCTGCAAAAAATCACTCAAGCTAAAATTAATGATATCACATGGTCAGACCATGCATCAATACTTCTTACTGTGACTGATGCATTACCAAAAACATCAACCATGGTGTGGTGTGCTAACTCTATCTATATATCTTATACACAATCCTACTACTCAAAAAATTCTTAAGAGCCACCTGGCTGACTACTTTGAAATTAATTCACCTTCCATGGATAACCCGTTTACTCTGTGGAATGCCCACGAAGCGTTCATCCGAGGCATTTTCATTAAACTGGGTATGAATGAAAAGAAACAAAGACAGTGTAGGTCGGATGATCTTATCTTGGATATTTTCCAAAAATGGCGGCGACATGTGTGGCGACAGAGCGGGGATCTCTGGGAAGGCGCGCAGACAAGGCACGCTGACCCATAATGCATTCAATCATGACATGTGATCGCATTAGCCAATCAGCAGCCAGCCAGCCAGCACTGTGTAATGGTCGAGCTATAAATTGCGGCCATCTTAGAATTCTCCATTAGCCTCCGGTCATTCAAGAGAGACAGACCTCTCTGTATTAGGGACAGAGTTAGGGCCAAAGAGACTTTAGGGCCACAGAATCGTTACTTAGGGACACAGAATTGTTACTCAGGGACACAGAATTGTTACTCAGGGACACAGAACTGTTACTCAGGAACACAGAATTGTTACTCAGGGACAGACACAGAATTGTTACTGAGGGACACAGAATTGTTACTGAGGGACACAGAATTGTTACTGAGGGACACAGAATTCTTACTCAGGGACACAGAATTGTTACTCAGGGACACAGAACTGTTACTCAGGGACACAGAATTGTTACTGAGGGACACAGAACTCTTACTCAGGGACACAGAATTGTTACTCAGGGACAGACACAGAATTGTTACTGAGGGACACAGAATTGTTACTGAGGGACACAGAATTGTTACTCAGGGACAGACACAGAATTGTTACTCAGGGACACAGAACTGTTACTCAGGGACACAGAATTGTTACTCAGGGACAGACACAGAATTGTTACTGAGGGACACATATTTGTTACTGAGGGACACAGAATTGTTACTGAGGGACACAGAATTGTTACTCAGGGACAGACACAGAATTGTTACTCAGGGACACAGAATTGTTACTGAGGGACACAGAATTCTTACTCAGGGACACAGAATTGTTACTCAGGGACACAGAATTGTTACTCAGGGACACAGAACTGTTACTCAGGGACACAGAATTGTTACTCAGGGACACAGAACTGTTACTCAGGGACACCGAATTGTTACTCAGGGACAGACACAGAATTGTTACTGAGGGACACAGAATTGTTACTGAGGGACACAGAATTGTTACTCAGGGACACAGAACTGTTACTCAAGGACACAGAATTGTTACTCAGGGACACAGAACTGTTACTCAGGGACACTGAATTGTTACTCAGGGACAGACACAGAATTGTTACTGAGGGACACAGAATTGTTACTGAGGGACAAAGAATTGTTACTCAGGGACGGACACAGAATTGTTACTGAGGGACACAGAATTGTTACTGAGGGACAAAGAATTGTTACTCAGGGACAGACACAGAATTGTTACTGAGGGACACAGAATTGTTACTGAGGGACACAGAATTGTTACTGAGGGACACAGAATTGTTACTGAGGGACACAGAATTCTTACTCAGGGACACAGAATTGTTACTCAGGGACACAGAACTGTTACTCAGGGACAGACACAGAATTGTTACTGAGGGACACAGAATTGTTACTGAGGGACACAGAATTGTTACTCAGGGACAGACACAGAATTGTTACTGAGGGACACAGAATTGTTACTGAGGGACACAGAATTGTTACTCAGGGACACAGAATTGTTACTCAGGGACACAGAATTGTTACTCAGGGACAGACACAGAATTGTTACTGAGGGACACAGAATTGTTACTCAGGGACACAGAATTTTTACTCAGGGACACAGAATTGTTACTCAGTGACACAGAACTGTTACTCAGGGACACAGAATTGTTACTCGGGGACACAGAACTGTTACTCAGGGACACAGAATTGTTGCTCAGGGACACAGAACTGTTACTCAGGGACAGACACAGAATTGTTACTGAGGGACACAGAATTGTTACTGAGGGACACAGAATTGTTACTGAGGGACACATAATTGTTACTCAGGGACAGACACAGAATTGTTACTGAGGGACACAGAATTGTTACTGAGGGACACAGAATTGTTACTGAGGGACACAGAATTGTTACTCAGGGACAGACACAGAATTGTTACTGAGGGACACAGAATTGTTATTGAGGGACACAGAATTGTTACTCAGGGACACAGAATTGTTACTCAGGGACAGACACAGAACTGTTACTGAGGGACACAGAATTGTTACCCAGGGACACAGAATTGTTACTCAGGGACACAGAATTGTTACTCAGGGACACAGAACTGTTACTCAGGGACACAGAATTGTTACTCAGGGACACAGAACTGTTACTCAGGGACACAGAATTGTTACTCAGGGACAGACACAGAATTGTTACTCAGGGACACAGAATTGTTACTGAGGGACACAGAATTGTTACTGAGGGACACAGAATTGTTACTCAGGGACAGACACAGAATTGTTACTGAGGGACACAGAATTGTTACTGAGGGACACAGAATTGTTACTGAGGGACACAGAATTGTTACTCAGGGACACAGAATTGTTACTCAGGGACACAGAACTGTTACTCAGGGACACAGAATTGTTACTCAGGGACACAGAACTGTTACTCAGGGACACAGAATTGTTACTCAGGGACAGACACAGAATTGATACTGAGGGACACATAATTGTTACTGAGGGACACAGAATTGTTACTGAGGGACACAGAATTGTTACTCAGGGACAGACACAGAATTGTTACTGAGGGACACAGAATTGTTACTGAGGGACACAGAATTGTTACTGAGGGACACAGAATTGTTACTCAGGGACACATAATTGTTACTCAGGGACACAGAATTGTTACTCAGGGACACAGAACTGTTACTCAGGGACACAGAATTGTTACTCAGGGACACAGAATTGTTACTCAGGGACACAGAACTGTTACTCAGGGACACAGAATTGTTACTCAGGGACAGACACAGAATTGTTACTGAGGGACACAGAATTGTTACTCAGGGACACAGAACTGTTACTCAGGGACACAGAATTGTTACTCAGGGACACAGAACTGTTACTCAGGGACACAGAATTGTTACTCAGGGACAGACACAGAATTGTTACTGAGGGACACAGAATTGTTACTGAGGGACACAGAATTGTTACTCAGGGACAGACACAGAATTGTTACTGAGTGACACAGAACTGTTACTGAGGGACAGAGAATTGTTACTCAGGGACAGACACAGAATTGTTACTCAGGGACACAGAATCGTTACTCAGGGACACAGAATCGTTGAATTAAAGAGTATGTCAGACAACACGCAGAGGAGTGGCAGAGGAGGCAATGTTTCAGGAGCGAGCAGACGTGGCAGCAGAGGAAGGGGTCGAGGCAGCACTAGTTGCAGCCAGAGGCCAGTGCTCCCGGTGTCATCCAGCGGTCGTGTCTCCACCGACAACCCTGCCGCCATCGATTGGTTGGCTCGGTCGTCTTCCTCTTCCCAGGTCACCTCTGACACCTACAGCCAGCGGTCGGTGGGTACGTCAGACACAACCGTTAGTTGGCATGGCCCGGGAGCAAGCCCACTGAAATCACGTGTCCTCTACCTGCCCCTGTCCTTTGGCGTTCCCTCACCAAGCGAAGTATCGCATGCTGTGGGCTCAGCCCCACTGTACAGTGAGGAAGAGCTAACAGAGGGCGGTCAGGAACGGGGGGAGACATCCGCCTCTTCAGCAGCCAGGCGAAGAAGTACTGGCGAGGAGAGTGGCTCGGTAGCCGGTCTAGAGACAGGTCTGTCTCCTGACCCACACGCAGCCGAGGGGGCTAGTAGTGAGGCGGAGACCCTAATTGATGATGATGAGGCTGATCGCACTTGGCAGCCTCGTCGTCATCAGGCAATTGCTTCCGCATCATCAGGAGAAGAGGGTGCCAGCTTGCCAGCGAGCAAAACAGTCGGTGGGTTGCCCAGGAGGCAGCAGGGTCGCAGCAGTGTCAGTGGAGGCAAACGGCCACGGAGTAGAGCACCAGCTCCACTGCAGCCTACCACCACGGCCAGTAGTGGTGCCGGTGTGCACGGAGGAAGTAGCAGTCAGCCAGTGAGGAGTAGCGGGGGCAAAGTTTCCTACTCGGCGGTGTGGCAATTTTTAGTCAAGCCGCCCGAGGAAGTAAACGTAGCCGTATGTCGACTATGTGCCAGAAAGTCAAGCGTGGCCAGGGGGCCCATGTCTCCATCGCCACACTCTGCCATGTGCCACTTTCAGGTCTCCTCACACTGCTGGTGGGTTCCATTTTGTCATAGGGTGCTGGCAGATTACGGGCCTCCCATTGCTGCTGCCAGGCCCGTAATCTGTCATGGGCCCCTGTACCGCCTCCTCATGCTGCTGCTAGGCCCGTAATCTGTCATGGGTCCCTGTACGGCCTCCCATTGCTGCTGTCTCCATCGCCACACTCTGCCATGTGCCACTTTCAGGTCTCCTCACACTGCTGGTGGGTTCCATTTTGTCATAGGGTGCTGGCAGATTACGGGCCTCCCATTGCTGCTGCCAGGCCCGTAATCTGTCATGGGCCCCTGTACTGCCTCCTCATGCTGCTGCCAGGCCCGTAATCTGTCATGGGTCCCTGTACGGCCTCCCATTGCTGCTGTCTCCATCGCCACACTCTGCCATGTGCCACTTTCAGGTCTCCTCACACTGCTGGTGGGTTCCATTTTGTCATAGGGTGCTGGCAGATTACGGCCTCCCATTGCTGCTGCCAGGCCCGTAATCTGCCATGGGTCCCCGTACCGCCTCCTCATGCTGCTGCCAGGTCCAGAGTTTCTCATGGGTCCCTGTACGGCCTCCCATTGCTGCTGTCTCCATCGCCACACTGGTCCATGTGCCACTTTCAGGTCTCCTCACACTGCTGGTGGATTCCATTTTGTCATAGGGTGCTGGCAGATTACGGGCCTCTCATTGCTGCTGCCAGGCCCGTAATCTGCCATGGGCCCCTGTACCGCCTCCTCATGCTGCTGCCAGGCCCGTAATCTGTCATGGGTCCCTGTACGGCCTCCCATTGCTGCTGTCTCCATCGCCACACTCTGCCATGTGCCACTATCAGGTCTCCTCACACTGCTGGTGGGTTCCATTTTGTCATAGGGTGCTGGCAGATTACGGGCCTCCCATTGCTGCTGCCAGGCCCGTAATCTGTCATGGGCCCCTGTACCGCCTTCTCATGCTGCTGCCAGGTCCAGAGTGTCTCATGGGTCCCTGTACGGCCTCCCATTGCTGCTGTCTCCATCGCCACACTGTGCCATGTGCCACTTTCAGGTCTCCTCACACTGCTGGTGGGTTCCATTTTGTCATAGGGTGCTGGCAGATTACGGGCCTCCCATTGCTGCTGCCAGGCCCGTAATCTGCCATGGGCCCCCGTACCGCCTCCTCATGCTGCTGCCAGGTCCAGAGTGTCTCATGGGTCCCTGTACGGCCTCCCATTGCTGCTGTCTCCATCGCAACACTGTGCCATGTGCCACTTTCAGGTCTCCTCACACTGCTGGTGGGTTCCATTTTGTCATAGGGTGCTGGCAGATTACGGGCCTCCCATTGCTGCTGCCAGGCCCGTAATCTGCCATGGGCCCCCGTACCGCCTCCTCATGCTGCTGCCAGGTCCAGAGTGTCTCATGGGTCCCTGTACGGCCTCCCATTGCTGCTGTCTCCATCGCCACACTGTGCCATGTGCCACTTTCAGGTCTCCTCACACTGCTGGTGGGTTCCATTTTGTCATAGGGTGCTGGCAGATTACGGGCCTCCCATTGCTGCTGCCAGGCCCGTAATCTGCCATGGGCCCCCGTACCGCCTCCTCATGCTGCTGCCAGGTCCAGAGTGTCTCATGGGTCCCTGTACGGCCGCCCATTGCTGCTGTCTCCATCGCCACACTGTGCCATGTGCCACTTTCAGGTCTCCTCACACTGCTGGTGGGTTCCATTTTGTCATAGGGTGCTGGCAGATTACGGGCCTCCCATTGCTGCTGCCAGGCCCATAATCTGCCATGGGCCCCTGTACCGCCTCCTCATGCTGCTGCCAGGTCCAGAGTGTGTCATGGGTCCCTGTACGGCCTCCCATTGCTGCTGTCTCCATCGCCACACTCTGCCATGTGCCACTTTCAGGTCTCCTCACACTGCTGGTGTGTTCCGTTTTGTCATAGGGTGCTGGCAGATTACGGGCCTCCCATTGCTGCTGCCAGGCCCGTAATCTGTCATGGGCCCCTGTACTGCCTCCTCATGCTGCTGCCAGGCCCGTAATCTGTCATGGGTCCCTGTACGGCCTCCCATTGCTGCTGTCTCCATCGCCACACTCTGCCATGTGCCACTTTCAGGTCTCCTCACACTGCTGGTGGGTTCCATTTTGTCATAGGGTGCTGGCAGATTACGGCCTCCCATTGCTGCTGCCAGGCCCGTAATCTGCCATGGGCCCCCGTACCGCCTCCTCATGCTGCTGCCAGGTCCAAAGTGTCTCATGGGTCCCTGTACGGCCTCCCATTGTTGCTGTCTCCATCGCCACACTGTGCTATGTGCCACTTTCAGGTCTCCTCACACTGCTGGTGGGTTCCATTTTGTCATAGGGTGCTGGCAGATTACGGGCCTCCCATTGCTGCTGCCAGGCCCGTAATCTGTCATGGGTCCCTGTACGGCCTCCCATTGCTGCTGTCTCCATTGCCACACTGTGCCATGTGCCACTTTCAGGTCTCCTCACACTGCTGGTGGGTTCCATTTTGTCATAGGGTGCTGGCAGATTACGGGCCTCCCATTGCTGCTGCCAGGCCCGTAATCTGCCATGGGCCCCTGTACCGCCTCCTCATGCTGCTGCCAGGCCCGTGATCTGTCATGGGTCCCTGTACGGCCTCCCATTGCTGCTGTCTCCATCGCCACACTCTGCCATGTGCCACTTTCAGGTCTCCTCACACTGCTGGTGGGTTCCATTTTGTCATAGGGTGCTGGTAGATTACGGGCCTCCCATTGCTGCTGCGAGGCCCGTAATCTGCCATGGGCCCCCGTACCGCCTCCTCATGCTGCTGCAAGGTCCAGAGTGTCTCATGGGTCCCTGTACGGCCTCCCATTGCTGCTGTCTCCTTCGCCACACTGTGCCATGTGCCACTTTCAGGTCTCCTCACACTGCTGGTGGGTTCCATTTTGTCATAGGGTGCTGGCAGATTACGGGCCTCCCATTGCTGCTGCCAGGCCCGTAATCTGCCATGGGCCCCCGTACCGCCTCCTCATGCTGCTGCCAGGTCCAGAGTGTCTCATGGGTCCCTGTACGGCCTCCCATTGCTGCTGTCTCCATCGCCACACTCTGCCATGTGCCACTTTCAGGTCTCCTCACACTGCTGGTGGGTTCCATTTTGTCATAGGGTGCTGGCAGATTATGGGCCTCCCATTGCTGCTGCCAGGCCCGTAATCTGCCATGGGCCCCCGTACCGCCTCCTCATGCTGCTGCCAGGTCCAGAGTGTCTCATGGGTCCCTGTACGGCCTCCCATTGCTGCTGTCTCCATCGCCACAGTGTGCCATGTGCCACTTTCAGGTCTCCTCACACTGCTGGTGTGTTCCATTTTGTCATAGGGTGCTGGCAGATTACGGGCCTCCCATTGCTGCTGCCAGGCCCGTAATCTGCCATGGACCCCCGTACCGACTCCTCATGCTGCTGCCAGGTCCAGAGTGTCTCATGGGTCCCTGTACGGCCTCCCATTGCTGCTGTCTCCATCGCAACACTGTGCCATGTGCCACTTTCAGGTCTCCTCACACTGCTGGTGGGTTCCATTTTGTCATAGGGTGCTGGCAGATTACGGGCCTCCCATTGCTGCTGCCAGGCCCGTAATCTGCCATGGGCCCCCGTACCGCCTCCTCATGCTGCTGTCAGGTCCAGAGTGTCTCATGGGTCCCTGTACGGCCTCCCATTGCTGCTGTCTCCATCACCACACTGTGCCATGTGCCACTTTCAGGTCTCCTCACACTGCTGGTGGGTTCCATTTTGTCATAGGGTACTGGCAGATTACGGGCCTCCCATTGCTGCTGCCAGGCCCGTAATCTGCCATGGGCCCCTGTACCGCCTCCTCACGCTGCTGCCAGGTCCAGAGTGTCTCATGGGTCCCTGTACGGCCTCCCATTGCTGCTGTCTCCATCGCAACACTGTGCCACTTTCAGGTCTCCTCACACTGCTGGTGGGTTCCATTTTGTCATAGGGTGCTGGCAGATTACGGGCCTCCCATTGCTGCTGCCAGGCCCGTAATCTGCCATGGGCCCCCGTACCGCCTCCTCATGCTGCTGCCAGGTCCAGAGTGTCTCATGGATCCCTGTATGGCCTCCCATTGCTGCTGTCTCCATCGCAACACTGTGCCATGTGCCACTTTCAGGTCTCCTCACACTGCTGGTGGGTTCCATTTTGTCATAGGGTGCTGGCAGATTACGGGCCTCCCATTGCTGCTGCCAGGCCCGTAATCTGCCATGGGCCCCCGTACCGCCTCCTCATGCTGCTGCCAGGTCCAGAGTGTCTCATGGGTCCCTGTACGGCATCCCATTGCTGCTGTCTCCATCGCCACACTCTGCCATGTGCCACTTTCAGGTCTCCTCACACTGCTGGTGGGTTCCATTTTGTCATAGGGTGCTGGCAGATTACGGGCCTCCCATTGCTGCTGCCAGGCCCGTAATCTGCCATGGGCCCCCGTACCGCCTCCTCATGCTGCTGCCAGGTCCAGAGTGTATCATGGGTCCCTGTACGGCCTCCCATTGCTGCTGTCTCCATCGCCACACTCTGCCATGTGCCACTTTCAGGTCTCCTCACACTGCTGGTGGGTTCCATTTTGTCATAGGGTGCTGTATGGCCTCCCATTGCTGCTGCCTCCACCGCCACACTGTGGCTCCACACTCTGGTTTTGGCCCCGTGACTGCCCAAATGAGTGAAGTGTGCGGTGATTCTAAGATCGACGGCACTCATCTGCATGTCATACTGACTGACAGTATTAGTTCTCTTCCCCAGCAGACTCCAAGGGCATTTAAATTAAAGGTACAGTGTTCTGCACTAATATAAAGGCTCTCTGAAGCCTAGAAACACCCTTTTTATAAGTTAAATTCGCAGCAAATATATTCGACTCAAATCGAATTTATTCCGCGAATTCGCCGAATCGAATTTTTGAATACTTTGCTCATCTCTATACTTGACCTAGAAGTAACTCCAAAACATAAAGATAAATTACAGTCTGACTTCCGCTATATATGGCAGGATTCAGGTATATCGCATCTGGGATTTACACTTACCAATCACCCCAGGTAACTATTTAAAGCTAACTAACTACCTTTGGAAACTTGATTAACAACAAGCCTACAGGGCACTTATACCCCCTTCCTGTCCAGGCCAATTTCCAGCTTTCAGCGCTGTCGCACTTTGAGTGACAATTGCGCGGTCATGCAACACTGTACTCATATGAAATTTTTATCTTTTTTTGTGACTGATAGAGCTTTATTTTGGTGGTATTTAATCACCTCTGGGTTTTTTATTTTTTCTTAAACAAACCAAAAACCACTGAAAATTTTGAAAAAAAATAATTTTTTTCTTAGTTTTTGTATAAAATTCTGTAAATAAGTGATTTTTCTCCTTCACTCATGTGCGCTAATGAGGCTGCAGTGATGGGCACTGATAGGCTGCACTGATGGGCACTCATAGGTGGCACTGATGGGCACTGATGAGGAAGCACTTGTAGGTGGCACTGATGGGCATTGACAGGCATCACTGATGGGCACTGAAAGGCAGCTCTGATACATGGCACTGTTAGGCGGCACTGACTGGCACTGATAGGTGTCACTGACTGGCACTGATAGGTAACACTGATTGGCAACAGTGATAGGTGACACTGATTGGCATTGATAGGTAGCACTGATTGGCAGCAGTGATAGGTGACACTGATTGGCATTGATAGGTGGCACTGATTGGCATTGATAGGTGGCACTGACTGGCACTGATGGGTGACACTGAAAGGCAGCTCAGATGGGCACTGATATGTTGCATTAATGTGCACTGGTAGGCACTGATATGTGGCACTGATGTGGCACTGATGGACACTGGCACAAGGCACTGATGAGCACTGACACAAGGCACTGATGGACACTGACAGGTGGCACTGCTGGGGCTACACTGATCATCAGGACACACTGATCATCAGTGCCCTGATGATCAGTGTACATGTCCCCTCCGCGGAAAGCCGATTATCGGCTCTCTTCTCCTCTCAAGCTGTCAGCGTGACAGCTCGAGAGAAGAGAAATGCCAAAAACCGTCATTTCCCTGTTTACATCTGATCAGCTGTGATTGGACACAGCTGATCACATGACCGAGCCGACATCTTCGGCTCTTTCCGTGATGGGTGATCCGCTGTGTCCGAGGGACACAGCGCACCGCCAATCGCCACGCTGCGCGCTCCCTGAGCCACGCATGCGCGGTGACAATGGGATGACGTCATATGATGTCCTCCCAGAACGAGAGAACCACCTTGCATCCCTCATATTACTATATGGCGGGCTGGAGGTGGTTAAAGAAAGGTCTTTTATCTTTAACAAAGCACAAATTATCATGGTCCGGAAGTTTAGCTGCATTTAAAAGCAGATATTACCCCAAATTTTGTACATATTTCGCTCTGTACCCATACTAGCTAATAAGAAATTCTTTCATACTCTACAGTCTATCCTACATAGATTCCTCTGGGAAGGGAAAAAAGCACGATGTGCATTTACTAAATTGATTAAAATGAGATCTGCAGGGGGACTACCAGTCATCTTTGACTACCATATAGCCGCAATCTTGGCTCAATTGTGGTATTGGTTCCCAAACACACCTACCTCTATATGGAAGGAGCTTGAACAAACACAAATTCCAGGTGGGAATTTACAAGCTTATCCCTACCTTAAAAATGAACCACAAAATCTATCACCAACAATCTTAGTGACTTTGAGAGCTTGGAAACCACTGACCATCTCTATTAATAATCCACTTTCATCTCCTAGAATATATCTGCCTGTTCCAGTATCCATATTCACTATTTTATTGAAAGACCTCAACTTAGCTCAATGGGAAAAACATGGTATACAGCAGGTAACAGACTTAATGGTTGACTCTGCTCTGAAAACTTTCACTGCCTTCCATGTAGAATTCCAACTACTGGAATCAGAGAATTATACATATCTCAGGCTAGCCTCTTTTATTCGGAAAAGCACCCCCATTAAATATGAACTCCCATGGATAATTGGACTCTTTGTTATGTCCAAATCTATAAACAAAGGTGGGATATCGATATTTTATAGTCACCTTAGAGATAAAATAGGATTTGTTAAGACACCTTCCATATTAGCCTGGGAAAGAGATCTCAATAGCAATTATTCAGCTGTACAATGTCAAAAAGCTCTAAAGTATACATTCTCCGTCACTAAATGTGCTAATCTGTTGGAGATAACTTGTAATATCATCTTAAGGTGGTATCTTACTCTAAATTTCAATCTACGCAATCTTATTTATGCTGGAGAGGATGTCAACATACTGGAACTTTATACCATATTCTTTGGTCATGAAGTAAAGTGGACAGCTTCTGGCTCTCAGTGTTTGATATCCTCAACCAAATTATTGCCTACATCTCCATCATTAGCCATCTTTAACCTAAGGATTAAAGATATTCCTCCTTCCTATAGACAATTCACAACACATTTATTTTTGGCTGCAAAATTGAAAATCCTACGCATATGGAGATCCTCCCCAAGTGTAAATGAAACTGTTCAGACACTTCATACCCACTACACATATGAAAACATGCTAGCAGTTAATACGGGTAAATATTCCATCTTTAATACATCTTGGCAGACTTGGAATCAGTGGTACTCATCTTATAGGAAATTACAAATGTAAAATATATCCTATAATATCTTGTATTATTGCTAGGGTAACTGGAGGGGGGTCTGGTTTCTTGGTCATTGTATCATTTCCATTATGTTATTTATATGTTTTATATTCTATCTTTGTACAACTGTGACTTAAAGAAACAATTATATTTGAAAGTAAAGGATATAGCATGCTCATAACATGCCAATCTATTTCTGAAAATGTCTCATAATTACGAGATGATGTCTCAGTTGATTACTGTCTCACCTTATTTGATTTTGTTTCTGTTTATATGAAAAACACAATAAAGAAATATTGAAATTAAAAAGAATAAAATACACTCACATTTACAAGTACATAGATTCATGCACATGGACAAATAGCTGAGGGATTGAGGATATTCCTCCTTCCTATAGACAATTCACAACACATTTATTCTTGGCTGCAAAATTAACAATCCTATGCATATGGAGATCCTCAATCTCCCCAAGTGTAAATGAAACTGTACAGACACTTCATACCCACTACACATATGAAAATATGCTTGCAGTTAATACTGGTAAATATTCCATCTTTAATACATCCTGGCAGACTTGGAATCAGTGTTACTCATCTTATAGGAAATCACAAACATATAATATGTTCATATATTCTATAATGTCTTGTATCATTGCTGGGGTGGCTGGGGGGGGGGGGTCCGGTTTCTTGGTCATTGTATCACAGAACATTACCATTATGTTATTTATATGTTTTATATTCTATCTTCGTTACAACTATGACTTAAAGAAATAACTATATCTGAAAGTAAAGGACATAGCATGTTCATGACATGGCAATATATTTCTGAAAATGTTTCATGACCTCGAGATGATGTCTCAGTTGGTTATTGTCACACCTTATTTGATTTTGATTTTGTTTTTGTTTATGCGAAATATACAATGAAGAAATATTGAAATTAAAGATGAATTGATCAGTTGTAGCAATCTTCATCGCAAATCCAAAATGAAACTTCTGCCAGCAGTGATTAGCTTTCACCATTTTGCTGTAGGCCAACCCCACTTTGCCTTCAATAAAGCAGGTACTGTGATAATTCAGTATATAGTTCCACTGAACAGAATCCTAAAATGGTTTTAGATAGTATCATCTTGGCATTTATGCTTATTAGATCATCTCTGCAGACAAAGCAGCAGAAGAAATTCTTGCCAGCAGAAAGTTCTTTACATCCATATATGTCATAGACGTCAGCATATTATAAACAACTGATTCAATATAATTCAAATTCTGACTGGAGTGATAACTTTCACTTACCCCTCTTATAATTTTAGAGAAAGCCACCCAAAGTATTATATTCTCAACTTATTCTACCCCGCCTGAGCATAAGTGTGCAATTACTCAGACACCCAATAAGTTATGCTATGCCATTGTGTAGCATCTCACCTCAGGAGTTACAGACATACAGATGAGAGGAAAAAAAAAAGAAAGAAAATAGAAAAAAAAGGCTGCTCACAATGTAAAGTCCATTGCTTGAGGAATAAAGTGAAAGAGTCCATTATTCTTAAAGTCCTCCTAATTAATTTTATAGAGGTGTCAATTCAAAATAAAACATTTGCTTGTTCTCCCCACTAGCAAAACATTTTCACATAGATTGTGTAGATTTCTCATCCTTCTGTCTTTCACTTTCAAACGAGTATTTCTGGTCACACAAATTCAGTCTTCAACATCTGAAAGACAAGAAATTCTCAAACAAAGGTTTATTAGCCAAGTCTTTAAACATTGTGTTTGAAGATAACACAAGGTACTATTTACATTTTTACAGTTTCAAGCTAATTTACCCCCACTACCATAGAGGTTGAATTTACATTCAAAAACAGATCTGAAGGGGGTAGCGAATGCGCAACCAGGGATGATGGCAGACGCTTAAGCCACGCTACATTGCACAACTTCCGCTCTGGGTGAGTCCCATCCATCTTGCACCTGGCCCGGAACCAGGGGGAGATTTCCATGGGGAAGATATGGCCCTGGAAGCCGCCCTCCCCACCGCCACAAGATCCGCGGCCCTCACCGTTCTGGTGGTTTCTCTCTATGCCACAATCCCTGGCTTCCAGTAGTATCAGGAGTCCAAGGACCACTCTATTGTAGACAACTATCACCCCATTGCCCTACTAAACTCCGACTACAAGATTTTCACTAAAATCTTGGCCAACTGACTGTCCGGACTTATCTCCAAGCTCATACAAAGGGATCAGGTAGGTTTTGTGCCTGCCAGGCATGCTGCGGATAACACCTGGAGATCTATTGATAAGGTTGACTTGGTTAACCGATCTTCCATCCCTGCTATATTATTGAGTTTAGATGCTCAAAAAGCTTTCGACCGCCTAAGTTGGCCTTATATGTTTATGATCTTGGAGAGGTTTCCCTTCCGGGGTCCATTTGTGGCAGCCTTGAAAGCTCTTTATTCTTCCCCCTTTTCGCAGGTCAAATTAGCCTCCTTTCTTTCATCCCCTTTCCAGATGTCAAATGGTATGCGTCAGGGTTGTCCACTCTCTCCTTTATTGTTCATTCTCTGTCTGGAACCATTAGCTATCACCATCTGGTCTAATCCAGAAATCCGTGGGATACAATCCCATACCCACGAGTAGAGATGAGCGAATCGAACATGACGAAGTGGAATTCGTTTCGAAGATTAGGAAATATTCGATTCGCGCCGAATCCGAAAATTAGCAAACTTCGGATGCACGAATCGAATTTTCCCAAAAATGGAGGCGACATGTGTGGCGACGGAGCGGGGATCTCTGGGAAGGCGCGCAGACAAAGCGCGCTGACCCATAATGCATTCATTCATGACATGTGATCGCATTAGCCAATCAGCAGCCAGCCAGCACTGTGTAATGGTGGAGCTATAAATCGCGGCCATCTTAGAATTCTCCATTAGCCTCCGGTCATTCAAGAGAGACAGACCTCTGTGTATTAGGGACAGAGTTAGGGCCACAGAGACTTTAGGGCCACAGAATCGTTACTTAGGGACACAGAATAGTTACTTAGGGACATAGAATCGTTACTCAGGGACACAGAATTGTTACTCAGGGACACAGAATCGTTACTCAGGGACAGACACAGAATTGTTACTCAGGGACACAGAATTGTTACTGAGGGACACAGAATCGTTACTCAGGGACACAGAATTGTTACTCAGGGACACAGAATCGTTACTCGGGGACACAGAATTGTTACTCAGGGACACAGAATTGTTACTCAGGGACACAGAATTGTTACTCAGGGACACAGAATTGTTACTCAGGGACACAGAATCGTTACTGAGGGACACATAATCGTTACTCAGGGACACAGAATCGTTACTCAGGGACACATAATCGTTACTCAGGGACACAGAATTGTTACTCAGGGACACAGAATTGTTACTCAGGGACACAGAATCGTTACTCAGGGACACAGAATTGTTACTGAGGGACACAGAATCGTTACTGAGGGACACAGAATTGTTACTCAGGGACACAGAATTGTTACTCAGGGACACATAATTGTTACTCAGGGACACAGAATTGTTACTCAGGGACAGACACAGAATTGTTACTCCGGGACACAGAATTGTTACTCAGGGACACAGAATTGTTACTGAGGGACACAGAATCGTTACTGAGGGACACAGAATTGTTACTCAGGGACACAGAATTGTTACTCAGGGACACAGAATTGTTACTCAGGGACAGACACAGAATTGTTACTCAGGGACACAGAATTGTTACTCAGGGACACAGAATTGTTACTGAGGGACACAGAATCATTACTCAGGGACACAGAATTGTTACTCAGGGACACAGAATTGTTACTCAGGGACAGACACAGAATTGTTACTCAGGGACACAGAATTGTTACTCAGGGACACAGAATTGTTACTCAGGGACACAGAATCGTTGCTGAGGGACACAGAATTGTTACTCAGGGACACAGAATCGTTACTCAGGGACACAGAATCGTTACTCAGGGACACAGAATCGTTACTGAGGGACACAGAATCGTTACTCAGGGACACAGAATCGTTACTCAGAGACACAGAATCGTTACTGAGGGACACAGAATCGTTACTGAGGGACACAGAATCGTTACTCAGGGACACAGAATCGTTACTCAGGGACACAGAATTGTTACTCAGGGACACAGAATCCTTACTCAGGGACACAGAATCGTTACTCAGGGACACAGAATTGTTACTCAGGGACACAGAATCGTTACTCAGGGACACAGAATCGTTGAATTAAAGAATATGTCAGACAACACGCAGAGAAGTGGCAGAGGAGGCAATGTTTCAGGAGCGAGCAGACGTGGCAGCAGAGGAAGGGGTCGAGGCAGCACTAGTCGCAGCCAAAGGCCAGCGCTCCCGGTGTCATCCAGCGGTCGTGTCTCCACCGACAACCCTGCCGTCATCGATTGGTTGGCTCAATCGTCTTCCTCTTCCCAGGTCACCTCTGACACCTACAGCCAACGGTCGGTGGGTACGTCAGACACAAACGTTAGTTGGCATGGCCCGGGAGCAAGCCCACTGAAATCACGTGTCCTCTACCTGCCCCTGTCCTTTGGTGTTCCCTCACCAAGCGAAGTATCGCATGCTGTGGGCTCAGCCCCACTGTACAGTGAGGAAGAGCTAACAGAGGGCGGTCAGGAACGGGGGGAGACATCCGCCTCTTCAGCAGCCAGGCGAAGAAGTACTGGCGAGGAGAGTGGCTCGGTAGCCGGTCTAGAGACAGGTCTGTCTCCTGACCCACACGCAGCCGAGGGGGCTAGTAGTGAGGCGGAGACCCTAATTGATGATGATGAGGCTGATCGCACTTGGCAGCCTCGTCGTCATCAGGCTATTGCTTCCGCATCATCAGGAGAAGAGGGTGCCAGCTTGGCAGCGAGCAAAACAGTCGGTGGGTTGCCCAGGAGGCAGCAGGGTCGCAGCAGTGTCAGTGGAGCCAAACGGCCACGGAGTAGAGCACCAGCTCCACTGCAGCCTACCACCACGGCCAGTAGTGGTGCCGGTGTGCACGGAGGAAGTAGCAGTCAGCCAGTGAGGAGTAGCGGGGTGCAAAGTTTCCTATTCGGCGGTGTGGCAATTTTTCATCAAGCCGCCCGAGGAAGTAAACGTAGCCGTATGTCGACTATGTGGCCAGAAAGTCAAGCGTGGCCAGGGGGCCCATGTTGGGACTACAGCGTTGCATCAGCATATGCAGCGTTGCCATTCGGTGGCCTGGGAAAACCGTGATAAAGATACGGCGGTTCTGCCTGCCCCAGCCCCCGCTCCATCACCCGCTCCATTACTTGCTCCGTCACCCGACGTCAGTCGCCCTCTATCAGCCAGTCAAGGCTCCAACACCTCTGCTGAGGGGAGTTGTCGCTCGTTGGCATCTTCCGCTCGTTCAGATGCTCCTTCTCCTGCTACTCCTCTTCACGGATTCCGTCAGCAGTCTTTCTTGGAATCCGTTTCCAAGAGACAACAGTTTGCGAGCACGCACCCGACGGTGCAGAAGCTGAACGTCCTCCTGTCCAAGTTGCTGGTGCTGCAGTCCCTCCCTTTCCAAGTGGTGGACTCAGCACCTTTCCGAGAAATGATGGCTTGTGCCGAGCCGCGGTGGAGAGTGCCAAGCCGGCATTTCTTCGCCAAAAAGGCAGTGCCAGCCCTGCATTCACATGTAGAAGAGATGGTGGGCCAGTCTTTGAGCATGTCGGTCTCTGCCAAAGTGCACGGCAGCGCCGACGTGTGGAGCTGTAACTACGGTCAGGGACAGTACATGTCATTTACGGCCCACTGGGTGAACGTGGTGCCGGCACAGCCGCACCAGCAACTTGGACAGGTCACGCCGCTTTTGCCTCCATGTTTGCACGTCCTTGGTCCAGCAAAGATGTCCGCCTCTACCACCTCTTCTTCTGCCGTGTCCTCAGCCGCCACCCCCGTGCCAAGTCCCATTACCCGACCGGCATATCACATGTGCAGGGCGCAACGGTGTCACGCTGTGCTGCACCTGGTGTGCCTTGGCGAACGTAGTCACACAGGGGAGGAACTTCTGAGTGTAATGAACAGAGAAATTGACAGATAGCTGTCTCCGCGCAAACTGAAAATCGGAACCATGTTGACCGACAACGGAAAGAACATGGTGTCTGCTCTGCCTCAAGGAAGGTTGTGCCATGCGCCATGCATGGCTCACGTGTTCAATCTGGTTGTCAAGCGGTTCCTAAAATCCACCATCCCACTGCAAGACATCCTTAACCCCTTCACGCCTAAGGGTAAAACAAATCTAAATGCCTAAGCACAATTCTGAAACATTGACGTGTTAGTAAAACCGTACATATCGTCACAACTACTTTGTACATCCAGGTGGATTATACCTTGTTTTTTTCAGGACAAATTGGGCTTTCATTTGGTGGTAAATGGTCATGGATAGCTCCTAATTTTTTTTTATTATTAAAGGAAAACTGGGCCAAAATAGTAAAAAAAATCATTTTTTTAAATTTAACTGTGTGTTTCTTGTTACGACCATAACCTACCACCAAAGAACAACTCAAAATACATTTTCCAGTTCTTGACAATCGCAGCGATACCATACATGTGTATGTTATTTGTTGTTTGTACCCGTAGTACAGTCCAGAAAGAACAGTGCGCATTTTGTTTTTGTCTTTTTTTTTTATATAAAACACACTGTCACTGACATTGACATTAACACTAACTGACACTGATACCATTTTTTTTTAAATCCTGACCTTTGACCCTGACCTTTGACCCTGACCTTTGCCCTTGACCCTGACCTTTGACCCTGACCTTTGACCCTGACCTTGACCCAAACACTAACCCTGGTACTGAACTAGATCAAACCTTGATCTAGGTATTTTTCTTTATTTTTTCTTTTATTTTTTAATATTTATTTATCTTTTTTTTTTTTTTTTTTACAAACTTTTTTTTCTCTCTCTGTGTCAGGAGTTCGAGAGATACAATGTATCTCACTTCTCCATTCATAGAGAGAGAGAAAACAAGGGGGCCGGGCTGCACATTGATTGATCACTGTGATAGCCAATCAGAGGCTATCACAGCGATCACGTGACCCGGAATCGGGAGTCCCGGGTCCCGATCGTTAGAACGGGACCCGGGACTCTCAGTGACACCGCGGTCTTGGTGCTGGGAGCGCGCCGAGTGGCGCGCTCCCAGCACAAAGACAGGTACGCAAATATGCGGCCCCACGGAAAAAAGCCCAGGTCCGTGAGGCCGCATATTTGTGTTACGTTGGCGTCAAGGGGTTAAAATGTCACGTAAACTTTGCATGCATTTCAGCCATTCCTACACCGCAAAGCACACCCTCCTTGAGCTGCAGCGGCAGAACGGAATTCCACAGCATCGCCTGATCTGCGACGTTGCAACAAGGTGGAATTCAACCCTACATATGTTAGACCGTCTTTACGAACAGCGAAAGGCCATCACCGATTTCCTGATGTTACAAGCGGATAAAGGTACTCCCCTGTGTAACTTAGATGTCAGCCATTGGCAGCTCATGAGTGACACCTGCCGCTTGCTCAGGCCCTTTGAGGAGGCCACGCTATTCGTGAGTCGGCAGGACTATGGGATGAACGACGTCATTCCTCTGTTGCACGTCCTGGAACAAATGCTGTTAACAATGGCTGGTCAGGGTGCGGTAGACGTGGCGCACAGATCTCAACACCACATGACCCCTGTGGGGGCAGGACAGGAAGAAGAGGAGGAGGTAGAGGAGGACATTGGTGCTCAGGAATTATTGAGTGAAATGGGTGGTTTTTCCACTCAGCGGACAGGAGTGGAGGAGCAGGAGCATCTGGTAGAGGAGGAGGAGGAGACAGAGGACCCAGACGCACCGTGGCAGTATGCTGTGGAGATGGAGGCAGGGAGTCCCTCGCATTCCTTGGCACAAATGGCCCATAGCATGCTCAGTTGCTTGCGTAGTGACAGCCGAATAATAACTAGAGATGAGCGAATTATTCAAAAATTCGATTCGGCTGATTCGGCGAATTCGCGGAATAAATTCGATTCGAGTCGAATATATTCGCTGCGAATTTAACTTATAAAAAGGGTGTTTCTAGGCTTCAGAGAGCCTTTATATTAGTGCAGAACACTGTACCTTTAATTTAAATGCCCTTGGAGTCTGCTGGGGAAGAGAAATAATACTGTCAGTCAGTATGACATGCAGATGAGTGCCGTCGATCTTAGAATCACCGCACACTTCACTCATTTGGGCAGTCACGGGGCCAAAACCAGAGTGTGGAGCCACAGTGTGGCGGTGGAGGCAGCAGCAATGGGAGGCCATACAGCACCCTATGAAAAAATGGAACCCACCAGCAGTGTGAGGAGACCTGAAAGTGGCACATGGCAGAGTGTGGCAATGGAGACAGCAGCAATGGGAGGCCGTACAGGGACCCATGACACACTCTGGACCTGGCAGCAGCATGAGGAGGCGGTACAGGGGCCCATGACAGATTACGGGCCTGGCAGCAGCATGAGGAGTCGGTACGGGGGCCCATGGCAGATTACGGGCCTGGCAGCAGCAATGGGAGGCCATACAGCACCCTATGACAAAATGGAACCCACCAGCAGTGTGAGGAGACCTGAAAGTGGCACATGGCAGAGTGTGGCGATGGAGACAGCAGCAATGGGAGGCCGTACAGGGACCCATGACACACTCTGGACCTGGCAGCAGCATGAGGAGGCGGTACAGGGGCCCATAACAGATTACGGGCCTGGCAGCAGCATGAGGAGTCGGTACGGGGGCCCATGGCAGATTACGGGCCTGGCAACAGCAATGGGAGGCCCGTAATCTGCCAGCACCCTATGACAAAATGGAACCCACCAGCAGTGTGAGGAGACCTGAAAGTGGCACATGGCAGAGTGTGGCGATGGAGACAGCAGCAATGGGAGGCCGTACAGGGACCCATGACACACTCTGGACCTGGCAGCAGCATGAGGAGTCGGTACGGGGGCCCATGGCAGATTACGGGCCTGGCAGCAGCAATGGGAGGCCCGTAATCTGCCAGCACCCTATGACAAAATGGAACCCACCAGCAGTGTGAGGAGACCTGAAAGTGGCACCTGGCAGAGTGTGGCGATGGAGACAGCAGCAATGGGAGGACGTACAGGGACCCATGACACACTCTGGACCTGGCAGCAGCATGAGGAGGCGGTGCAGGGGCCCATGACAGATTGCGGGCCTGGCAGCAGCATGAGGAGTCGGTACGGGGGCCCATGGCAGATTACGGGCCTGGCAGCAGCAATGGGAGGCCGTACAGGGACCCATGACACACTCTGGACCTGGCAGCAGCATGAGGAGGCGGTACAGGGGCCCATGACAGATTACGGGCCTGGCAGCAGCATGAGGAGTCGGTACGGGGGCCCATGGCAGATTACGGGCCTGGCAGCAGCAATGGGAGGCCGTACAGGGACCCATGACACACTCTGGACCTGGCAGCAGCATGAGGAGGCGGTACAGGGGCACATGACAGATTACGGGCCTGGCAGCAGCATGAGGAGTCGGTATGGGGGCCCATGGCAGATTACGGGCCTGGCAGCAGCAATGGGAGGCCGTACAGGGACCCATGACACACTCTGGACCTGGCAGCAGCATGAGGAGGCGGTACAGGGGCCCATGACAGATTACGGGCCTGGCAGCAGCATGCGGAGTCGGTACGGGGGTCCATGGCAGATTACGGGCCTGGCAACAGCAATGGGAGGCCCGTAATCTGCCAGCACCCTATGACAAAATGGAACCCACCAGCAGTGTGAGGAGACCTGAAAGTGGCACATGGCAGAGTGTGGCGATGGAGACAGCAGCAATGGGAGGCCGTACAGGGACCCATGACACACTCTGGACCTAGCAGCAGCATGAGGAGGCGGTACAGGGGCCCATGACAGATTACGGGCCTGGCAGCAGCATGAGGAGTCGGTACGGGGGTCCATGGCAGATTACGGGCCTGGCAACAGCAATGGGAGGCCCGTAATCTGCCAGCACCCTATGACAAAATGGAACCCACCAGCAGTGTGAGGAGACCTGAAAGTGGCACATGGCAGAGTGTGGCGATGGAGACAGCAGCAATGGGAGGCCGTACAGGGACCCATGACACACTCTGGACCTAGCAGCAGCATGAGGAGGCGGTACAGGGGCCCATGACAGATTACGGGCCTGTCAGCAGCATGAGGAGTCGGTACGGGGGCCCATGGCAGATTACGGGCCTGGCAGCAGCAATGGGAGGCCCGTAATCTGCCAGCACCCTATGACAAAATGGAACCCACCAGCAGTGTGAGGAGACCTGAAAGTGGCACATGGCAGAGTGTGGCGATGGAGACAGCAGCAATGGGAGGCCGTACAGGGACCCATGACAGATTACGGGCCTGGCAGCAGCATGAGGAGTCGGTACGGGGGCCCATGGCAGATTACGGGCCTGGCAGATGACGACGAGGCTGCCAAGTGCGATCAGCCTCATCATCATCAATTAGGGTTTCCGCCTCACTACTAGCCCCCTCGGCTGCGTGTGGGTCAGGAGCCAGACCTGTCTCTAGACCGGCTACTGAGCCACTCTCCTCGCCAGTACTTCTTCGCCTGGCTGCTGAAGAGGCGGATGTCTCCCCCCGTTCCTGACCGCCCTCTGTTAGCTCTTCCTCACTGTACAGTGGGGCTGAGCCCACAGCATGCGATACTTCGCTTGGTGAGGGAACACCAAAGGACAGGGGCAGGTAGAGGACACGTGATTTCAGTGGGCTTGCTCCCGGGCCATGCCAACTAACGGTTGTGTCTGACGTACCCACCGACCGTTGGCTGTAGGTGTCAGAGGTGACCTGGGAAGAGGAAGATGACCGAGCCAACCAATCGATGACGGCAGGGTTGTCGGTGGAGACACGACCGCTGGATGACACCGGGAGCACTGGCCTCTGGCTGCGACTAGTGCTGCCTCGACCCCTTCCTCTGCTGCCACGTCTGCTCGCTCCTGAAACATTGCCTCCTCTGCCACTCCTCTGCGTGTTGTCTGACATACTCTTTAATTCAACGATTCTGTGTCCCTGAGTAACGATTCTGTGTCCCTGAGTAACGATTCTGTGTCCCTGAGTAACAATTCTGTGTCCCTGAGTAACGATTCTGTGTCCCTGAGTAACGATTCTGTGTCCCTGAGTAACAATTCTGTGTCCCTGAGTAACAATTCTGTGTCCCTCAGTAACGATTCTGTGTCCCTGAGTAACGATTCTGTGTCCCTCAGTAACAATTCTGTGTCCCTGAGTAACAATTCTGTGTCCCTGAGTAACAATTCTGTGTCCCTGAGTAACGATTCTGTGTCCCTGAGTAACGATTCTGTGTCCCTGAGTATTAATTCTTTGTCCCTGAGTAACAATTCTGTGTCCCTCAGTAACGATTCTGTGTCCCTCAGTAACAATTCTGTGTCCCTGAGTAACAATTCTGTGTCCCTGAGTAACGATTCTGTGTCCCTGAGTAATGATTCTGTGTCCCTGAGTAACGATTCTGTGTCCCTCAGTAACGATTCTGTGTCCCTGAGTAACGATTCTGTGTCCCTGAGTAACAATTCTGTGTCCCTGAGTAACAATTCTGTGTCCCTGAGTAACGATTCTGTGTCCCTAAGTAACGATTCTGTGTCCCTAAGTAACGATTCTGTGGCCCTAAAGTCTCTTTTGCCCTAACTCTGTCCCTAATACAGACAGGTCTGTCTCTCTTGAATGACCGGAGGCTAATGGAGAATTGTAAGATGGCCGCAATTTATAGCTCCACCATTACACAGTGCTGGCTGGCTGCTGATTGGCTAATGCGATCACATGTCATGAATGAATGCATTATGGGTCAGCGCGCCTTGTCTGCGCGCCTTCCCAAAGATCCCCGCTGCGTCGCCACACATGTCGCCGCCATTTTTGGGAAAATTCGATTCGTGCATCCGAAGTTTGCTAATTTTCGGATTCGGCGCGAATCGAATTTTTCCTGATCTTCGAAACGAATTCCACTTCGCCATGTTCGATTCGCTCATCTCTAATAATAACCATCAGACAGAGGGATGACTTTTGGCTGTCCACCTTGTTGGACCCTCGCTACCGTTCAAAAATGGTGGCCTTTTTCACACCTGCTGAGAGGGAGGCCAAAATAACGTACTATAAAAACCACCTATGTAGTCAGTTGGTCTCTGCCTTTCTGCGCCAACGTCCATCCTCAGACACTGTGGGCCCTGTGCGCTCGTGTTCCGCTGCCATGGCAGCAGGGGAGGGGTGGGGTGGTAGGAGCAGTGGCAGCTCCACCAGCAGCGGCTGCCTCAGTCTGCAGTCAATGATGAGTAGCTTTCTTCACCAGCGCAGTGAGGAAACTACTAACCAGCCGCAGGAGCAGCAGCATCAGGTGGACCTGGAGCAGGACCTCAAACAACAGGCTTGGGCCTACTTGGACAGCACCCTGCCAACCGAGGTAGACAATCCCCTTGACTACTGGGCAACGAAACTTGACCTTTGGCCCCAACTAGCTGAATTTGCCCTTGAAAGGCTTTCATGCCCGGCCAGTAGCGTGGCATCGGAGCGCGTGTTTAGTGCGGCAGGAGGTATTGTAACTCCGCGGAGGACACGACTGTCCACCCAAAGTGTGGAGAGACTCACGTTTGTGAAAATGAATCAGGCGTGGATTAGTCTGGATTTCAAACCACCAGTTCCTGACACAACTGACTAAATCCGCCATGAATCATGCCCCAAACATGTTATTATTTTTAACATAGGCCTCTGTATGGCCTTCAATTTAAGCTGCTTACTCTTCGCCACTCTGCCATGGGCCCCTGTACCGCCTCCTCTTGCTGCTGCCAGGTCCAGAGTGTGTCATGGGTCCCTGTACGGCCTCCCATTGCTGCTGTCTCCATCGCCACACTCTGACATGTGCCACTTTCAGGTCTCCTCACACTGCTGGTGGGTTCCATTTTGTCATAGGGTGCTGGCAGATTACGGGCCTCCCATTGCTGCTGCCAGGCCCGTAATCTGCCATGGGCCCCCGTACCAACTCCTCATGCTGCTGCCAGGCCCGTAATCTGTCATGGGCCCCTGTACCGCCTCCTCATGCTGCTGCCAGGTCCAGAGTGTGTCATGGGTCCCTGTACGGCCTCCCATTGCTGCTGTCTCCATCGCCACACTCTGCCATGTGCCACTTTCAGGTCTCCTCACACTGCTGGTGGGTTCCATTTTGTCATAGGGTGCTGGCAGATTACGGGCCTCCCATTGCTGCTGCCAGGCCCGTAATCTGCCATGGGCCCCCGTACCGACTCCACATGCTGCTGCCAGGCCCGTAATCTGTCATGGGCCCCTGTACCGCCTCCTCATGCTGCTGCCAGGTCCAGAGTGTGTCATGGGTCCCTGTACGGCCTCCCATTGCTGCTGTCTCCATCGCCACACTCTGCCATGTGCCACTTTCAGGTCTCCTCACACTGCTGGTGGGTTCCATGATGAGTAGCTTTCTTCACCAGCGCAGTGAGGAAACTACTAACCAGCCGCAGCAGCAGCAGCATCAGGTGGACCTGGAGCAGGACCTCAAACAACAGGCTTGGGCCTACTTGGACAGCACCCTGCCAACCGAGGTAGACAATCCCCTTGACTACTGGGCAACGAAACTTGACCTTTGGCCCCAACTAGCTGAATTTGCCCTTGAAAGGCTGTCATGCCCGGCCAGTAGCGTGGCATCGGAGCGCGTGTTTAGTGCGGCAGGAGGTATTGTAACTCCGCGGAGGACACGACTGTCCACCCAAACTGTGGAGAGACTCACGTTTGTGAAAATGAATCAGGCGTGGATTAGTCTGGATTTCAAACCACCAGTTCCTGACACAACTGACTAAATCCGCCATGAATCATGCCCCAAACATGTTATTATTTTTAACATAGGCCTCTGTATGGCCTTCAATTTAAGCTGCTTACGCTTCGCCACTCTGCCATGGGCCCCTGTACCGCCTCCTCTTGCTGCTGCCAGGTCCAGAGTGTGTCATGGGTCCCTGTACGGCCTCCCATTGCTGCTGTCTCCATCGCCACACTCTGCCATGTGCCACTTTCAGGTCTCCTCACACTGCTGGTGGGTTCCATTTTGTCATAGGGTGCTGGCAGATTACGGGCCTCCCATTGCTGCTGCCAGGCCCGTAATCTGCCATGGGCCCCCGTACCGACTCCTCATGCTGCTGCCAGGCCCGTAATCTGTCATGGGCCCCTGTACCGCCTCCTCATGCTGCTGCCAGGTCCAGAGTGTGTCATGGGTCCCTGTACGGCCTCCCATTGCTGCTGCCAGGCCCGTAATCTGCCATGGGCCCCCGTACCGACTCCTCATGCTGCTGCCAGGCCCGTAATCTGTCATGGGCCCCTGTACCGCCTCCTCATGCTGCTGCCAGGTCCAGAGTGTGTCATGGGTCCCTGTACGGCCTCCCATTGCTGCTGTCTCCATCGCCACACTCTACCATGTGCCACTTTCAGGTCTCCTCACACTGCTGGTGGGTTCCATTTTGTCATAGGGTGCTGGCAGATTACGGGCCTTCCATTGCTGCTGCCAGGCCCGTAATCTGCCATGGGCCCCCGTACCGACTCCTCATGCTGCTGCCAGGCCTGTAATCTGTCATGGGCCCCTGTACCGCCTCCTCATGCTGCTGCCAGGTCCAGAGTGTGTCATGGGTCCCTGTACGGCCTCCCATTGCTGCTGTCTCCATCGCCACACTCTGCCATGTGCCACTTTCAGGTCTCCTCACACTGCTGGTGGGTTCCATTTTGTCATAGGGTGCTGGCAGATTACGGGCCTCCCATTGCTGCTGCCAGGCCCGTAATCTGCCATGGGCCCCCGTACCGACTCCTCATGCTGCTGCCAGGCCCGTAATCTGTCATGGGCCCCTGTACCGCCTCCTCATGCTGCTGCCAGGTCCAGAGTGTGTCATGGGTCCCTGTACGGCCTCCCATTGCTGCTGTCTCCATCGCCACACTCTGCCATGTGCCACTTTCAGGTCTCCTCACACTGCTGGTGGGTTCCATTTTTTCATAGGGTGCTGTATGGCCTCCCATTGCTGCTGCCTCCACCGCCACACTGTGGCTCCACACTCTGGTTTTGGCCCCGTGACTGCCCAAATGAGTGAAGTGTGCGGTGATTCTAAGATCGACGGCACTCATCTGCATGTCATACTGACTGACAGTGTTATTTCTCTTCCCCAGCAGACTCCAAGGGCATTTAAATTAAAGGTACAGTGTTCTGCACTAATATAAAGGCTCTCTGAAGCCTAGAAACACCCTTTTTATAAGTTAAATTCGCAGCGAATATATTCGACTCGAATCAAATTTATTCCACGAATTCGCCGAATCAGCCGAATCAGCCGAATCAAATTTTTGAATAATTCGCTCATCTCTACCTACGAGTACAAATTATTCCTGTTTACAGATGACATCCTCCTCACACTTTTGAGTCCCCACATCTCCCTACCAATTTCACATAAGACCTTGCGACAATTCGGGGCCCTGTCAGGCTACAAAGTTAGCAAATCCAAAACGGAAGCACTCCCACTACACATCCCACCCATCGTTCAGGAATCCTTCCCTTACTGGTGATGCACCCACTCTTTAAAATATTTAGGTACTAACCTTACTTCCTCCTACCACTCCATATATGAGGCCAATTCCCCCCCCCCCCCATTTATAGCTATTTCCTGCTCTTTGAAACACTGGGATTCCCAACTTTTTTTCTTTTTTCGGACGCATCGAAGTACTAAAAATTACTGTGTTACCCAAACTTCTTTATTTATTTGCGACCCTACCCATTCCTGTCCCTATGTCTAAACTTCACTCCCTTCAGAAATCTCTTCTGCATTTAATTTGGCACAACAAACGGCATAGAATTTCACGTTCTGTACTACTCCCTGCTTTCTAAAGGGGGCTTGGGGGCACTGGATATAGTAACCTGCTACTATGCTACTCACCTTCGTTTTCTCATGTCATGGTCCACTCATTACTCTCCCAACATATGGACTGAGATTGAATCTTTGCAGTTATCTCTGGCCCATCCTTGCTCCCTCCTATGGTCGACCTTAGCAGTGGATGTCTCATCCTTTCGCCACCTATTCCTTGGTCCCATGCACTTTTCTCTGACTGTTTGGCAGAAATGTAATGCTAAATTTGCACTGGTCTCTGACTGTTCCCCACTGACAAATATTCTCTACAACCCTTATCTCCCAGACAATATGGCCATATCTCGGATGTCTTCTTGGGTTGCAGCCAACCTTTTCCAACTTCGTCACTTGATACACCCGGTGACTCGGAAACTACATTCATTTTCGAATCTCCAGAAAAAAGCTCTTCTACCATCCCAACATTTATATATTTACCTCCAAATACGCCACTTTTTTTTTTTACCATGTCACCCTCATTGATCCCGGGGAAACCTACTCCCTTTGAACATTTATGCATACAGGGTCCACACTAAAGGGGTATTATTTCTAACACATATAAACTCCTTATGGACACCCCCTCTTTATATACACTTACCTTTACATGCGTAAGTGGTCTCAATTTTTACAATGTGACATTGATTTGTTAATATGGAAGAAAATCTGGGAAACGCACCTAGATCTTCTGTCTGTGTGGTCTTTAAGGAAAATACATACAAGATCGTGATGTTGTGGTACAAAATGCCTGAAGTTCTCCACGCTTATAACCCGAATGCTTCTCCTGCCTGCTGGCGCTGTGGTAAAGACCTTGGTTCTCTTTACTATATTTTTTGGACATGCAGTTCCATTATTCCCTTTTGGGAAGAGGTTTTTTCCTTGTTACAATCGCTATTGCATACCTCTCTCCCATTTGAACCATTATATTTTTTACTAAGTCTACCATTCCCGGGACTATCTAAAATGTCCAGGAAACTTTCTGTACATGTCCTGACCGCAGCTATTAGAAGCATTACTATGTGTTGGCTATCCTCTACTCCCCCTTTAATGCCGATCTTGTACAACATTATTGCTGATCTAAGACAGATGGAGTATTTGACCGCCCTACATATTTGTTCAATTGCTGTGTTTGAGGCAGTATGACACCCATGGGATACCTTCATTTCTTCTTTAGCGGCCCAAAATGTAAGGTCCTAAAACCCTCTACACTGTTATTTTACAACATTGTTTGTCTTGAACCCATGCAGTTTTTTACCATCGATATACCTTTTTGTTATGTTTTTTTTCTTTTTCAAACACACTTTTTGTATATTTATGTGAAAACCAATAAAAATTGTTAATATAAAAAAAAACTGATCTGAAGGATTTTCACCTGCTATATCTACATTTATAACACTTTGTACTCTCCTCAACTGTTTGTGAAGATTTGCATTTGCTTAAAAACTCATACCACACATCCAACTGTCTATGGATTATCAACAAAATGGTTGTTCATCCCAGTGTAGTATCTTTGTGTAAATTAAGGCACCTCCATTTTCAGCTCTTTCAGTTGCTCCATAAACTGATGTCTTTCTTGCTTTAGCTGACTATTTTCAGATTGTAACCTTATTATTTGGGTTTTAAAAGAGACTTGGCTTTTGCTACTGTGGCCTCCATGCCTGGGAGAATTTCCCCACCTTGCCGATTAAACGTCTTTGTGTCTTGGTGCAGTTTTGGGGTAACGAGAGTTCTTTTGCTTACTACTATTACCATCAAAACAATATCCTGCAATGTGCCCCAACTTTTTACAAGCAAAACATCTCAGAGAAAATTTTATCGAGGTCTTGGACTTGTGCTTATTATCACAAGTCTTTGACCTGGTAAATCCATCTTGGCTGTTTGGATTATTTGTCCTAAACAATGTGGCTACATCAACTTTTACAGCCTGCTTGTTTGATTGTCCCCATAAATGATCTTCTCTTAATAACATGTCATTTAAATCATGAGGATTTGGGGTAACCAATAAAATATTTTCCTGGATATCCTCACGCAAAGCATCAAGAACCATATTCCTGCGTATCAAGCCTCCATGCTCAAATGCAGCACTATTACCAACCAACATTTCCATGATAGTAGCTATCTTATGCTACAATTCATAGGGAGATTCATTCAGCATTTGTTTGATCCTCCCATGAATAGTAACCTCAGAATGTATGCCATACAATACACACAATAATTCCAGTAATATATCTCTTGTCATTAGAGGCTGAATACAGATCTCTTTAATTCTGAACCAAAGACCATGACCTATAAAATTTTGTACAACTCTTTCTACATCAGATGGATTTAGGTTGCACATATCTCTGGCATGCTGCAAGTCACAAAACCATTTCAAAAATCTGTTTAAATCATGGCGAGGAACCATTCCTATTTCTTTGAGGTTTCAAAGGTTTCATTACAAGCCATACTTCACCAGCAGGGGCGGACTGACAACTCATGAGGCCACCGGGCAATAGGGGATCATGGGGCCCCTGTGTCCTTGCCCAAACTCAAAAAAGTCTATGAAAAAGGTACCAGGGGCATTTCATGGGGCCCCCTACTGACTCCGGGCCCTCGGGCAGTGCCCAAGTTTCCAAATGGTCAGTCCGCCCCTGTTCACCGGTATTATTATTATTTTTGTAAACTGTAGCAGTCACAGTGGGTGCAGCTGGCAATGAATTATCAAATTTGATATGAGATTATCATTTATTGGGAAGTTTGAGTTTGTATTTTGCAGCAGATTGCTGGATTTTAGATTTGATGCATTTCTGCATTATTGTGAATTTCTCTCCAATTCCATAATTCCTAATTTTAGTCTCTCATTTTCCTCTGATAATTCATCACAGAGTTTATATTTCTCAATCAGTGCTTCCCCAATAGTAACTGCATGCAATTTTAAATTTACAGCCTCCGCTTCTGATTGGTTCTTTAATATCTCACAGATTTTGTTACTACTGCATTCTGTAACTGGGCAATTTCATTGACTTTACTCATCACATCATTTTCTAAAGCTAAACAGCAAGATAACAAACCCTGCACAATACAACCTTTTTTTATTACTTTCTGAAATTTTGCTATCAAAAACATTTTTCTCTAAAACTTCTTTCATTAAAGTCCATGTCTGCTTAAATTTTTCTGGAATGTCATAAGGACCACCATGACGTTTAATACATTTTAACACCCATCTTTTAAGTCTGTCAGAACTGATGCTATCTTCACACTTAGTACGAATTTTGACTATAAGACTAATAATTACAAAAAGGAAATATTATTCACTCACCACATTTGAGGCTCTGTCTTGAAGTTACCTCCTCTATGTCCAGTTCAGGTCTTCTGGTCCGCGGCACAGTCTGTTTTACAGTTTTACAGTCTCCAGATAATTCTGGGGTTCCAAAACTTCTTCAATTTGTGGATCAGACTCTTAAGTCACAACCAGACTTTAGAGTCACAGCACAGCTTCTGGGTCCACCTCACAGGATTGTTGTAATCACTGACTTCTGTTACTGAATCCAAAAATGCTCTTCTGGTCACTTGGGCGGCACCAATATGTTGTCTTATCTCATGAAGAGGCTGAATGATGATTATATGTATATCTATAAAATGTATTATTCCTGCAGCAGCTAGTCCAACAGTTCTTTTCCATAGAGATGCATTTATCCTGATAAAGATATTTGTAACAGATGACAGAAATCCAACTGAATACTTGTAAATATTACAACAAACAACAGCCCTCAGAGTCCCATTTAAGATACTTCATATTAAGCATGGAGATACTACACCATCCAGCATATGTCCAATCTATAATATGCACCTAGGTAGCTTCCATGCATGCAATGATGCGAGTTATGATCTATACCTGTGCTTCCATATTAAAGAAAGGAAGAAGCTCTTCTCCCAGACAAAATAACTTCACTTGAAATACAATTTACTGGAGGGGTTCCTGATTGGCTAACAAAACACTTTTAATCTTACATGAAAAGACTTCACTTGTCATTACTATAGATTACAATTAAGGTCACTATAGTGTTTACCAGGTAATAAAGTTATCCTTTCACCATATAATACCCCCTCGAGTCTAATTACCATCAATAAATACTTCTTGTATAGTCAAACCACATTCTTTATCATCCTTAAACATGTAAACAATGTACCCTTTGAAATTAGATAAACAGGCTATTGCCCAAATACCAAGGTGACCTTGCATAAAATTAACATAGCAAAGAGTTCTTTTGATGTTTAAAGTGGTCTTGTGACTGGCCTGTCCAAGAATGAACAGTATGCGTTTCAATATCTTCAATATATATATTTATATATATATGTTACAATATCCCTTTCAGAAAACAGGGGTGGGGAGTTGAAATTACACTCTGCAGAGCTCAGTAAGGAGAGCTGAGAGAGCTGACTGGCAGACAGGGAAACCCCCCTTCACATAGCACACAGGAACAGAGCTAAGGCTGTCTACCACAGGCTGTGTTCTGGACCTCCATCTCTATTGCATTTTTACATCTTGGTGTCAGGGAAAGTGACTCAGGTTGATAACAGAAGAACAAAACAGCTGACAGAAGTGATTTACTAAAGGCAAATATACTGTGCACTTTGCAAAGTACAGTTTCATGTGCAGTTGCTCCAGAGCCTAGTAAATGGGACAAAGCTTCACTTTGCAAAGAATACAAAATCATGAGCAAGAAAATAAAAAAAACTGCATTTTTGCTTGCACTTGATCAGATGATGGATGGACCGTCTCCACATTTACAAAGTTCTGGAGCAACTGCTCTTGCAGAGTGCAACTGCTATTGCAGAGTGCAACTGCACTTTTAAAGTGCAGTCTATTTGCCTTTAGTAAATCATCCCCTGTGATCTGGATTGAGACAAGTACCCATTATAGTGGGATATGCTTTATTCATATTTAACCACTTGCCCTCTGGAAGATTTACCCCCCTTCATGACCAGGCTATTTTTTGCTATATGCTATGCTCTCCTTCAACTAACAATTGTATGGTTATGCAACATTGTAAACAAATTAAATTTATATATTTTTTTCACGAAAACAGAGCATTCTTTTGGTGGTCTTTGATCATCACTGCCTTTATTATTTTTTGAGCTATAAATGAAAAAAATATATATTTTTTTACTTTTTGCTATAAAACATATCCAATAAAAAAAATTAATTTCTTCATAAATTTTGGTTAAAATGTATTCTGCTTGTCTTTGGTAAAAAAAAAATCTCAATAAGTGTACACTAATTGGTTTGCATGAACGTTATAGCGTTGACAAATGTCAGTAATTTACTGGAATTTAAATTTTTTTATACTGGTAATGGTGGCAGTCAACAACTTATAGTGGGACTGTGACAGTGCGGTAGCAACCTGACACTAACTGACACAAGGTGGAAACTGACTAACTGCCAATGACATCTCCAGTGACACTAATACAGTGATCAATGCTAAAAAAAAAAGCATCTGGGGCAATTACACTATGTACTGTGGGCTGTTTTACTAGAGGACATGCTGGATTTTATCTCCCTGCTTTGCAGACAGATAAAAAAATTGGATGTCCCCACTGACAAGAGGGAGATCTGTGTTGTTTTCATTCACAGATCTCTCTCCTGTCAGCTGCTCCACTGATCATCAAGTCCTGGCCATGAGTTGCTGGCCAGGACCTGGTGATTGACACCTAAGGAGACAATGACTGCATGGGTGGGATGGCGCACATACGTCCTACCCAGATATGCAAAATCATGTGTATATACAGGATTTTGTGGAGCAGTTAATATCAGAGGTTTACAAGCACCTTAACTCTTGCTTGTGATAAAGGGATAAGATCCAGCCCATCATTCTATTACTCAATCCTAGCATCTAGAGATGTTTCTAGCAACATCCAGTCCATTCTGTCAAAGGCCTTCTAGGTGTGCATATTATCAGGAAAGGTAATGTGTTCAGGGCCATATATTGCCTAATGCAGACTGTTAAGGGCCTGAATAAAGTTGTCACTGGCTTCTTGCCCTAAGATAGAGCCTGTTTGATTAAGGTGGATTATGAAAAACATGAGGGGCTGTAGCCTATTGGCCAATAGTTTCAACAATAATTTGGTGTTTACTAATCATATAGACCTATAGTTTTGACAGCATATAGGATTTTGCCCTGGTTTTGGTAATATGAGCTAGAAGTGCTTCTCTTGAAAGATGAGTAACAGCAGTAATAGTGTTAAACTATCTAGACATAGATTCAACCAACACTTGGGGTTATTTTTTTTATTATGAATTGGTAAAACCATCAAGTCTTTTACCATTTGGGGAATTTAAAATTATGAAGCCCAGCTCATGGACTGTAATAGGCTGTTCTAGTATTTGGTTCTAGTTCCTGTATCATCTGTGTGGAAAGTCGGGGAATTTCAGTTTCTTGTAAGTATCCCTTTACTTGTTCCCAGCATTAAGCATCTACTGCTTCATTAGCTGTTCTCAAATTGTATAATGATTGACAACACTGCCTGAACTCTTGTGCTATTTGGTTGTATGTATACGTGGTTTATCTTGTGCTGTCAGTTTTTGAGTCTGCAAAATTCTTCCTATATGTGTTTCCATACTGATTTCCATGAATCTATGCACAAAATAAAACACTTTATCTTTTGCTTTCCTTTTTAAGCATTCAGTCAATTTAGTTTGTAACTTCAAAGGAGATATTGCATCTTCAGGTAAAAAGGACCACTTATGTGTATGCTCAAGTGATATAATTTCAATAATTAAGTCAGATATTTCTTTCTTCTTGGCCTTTTTAATCCATGAAATATGCTCAATCAATACTCCCAGTATCAGCGCTTTATGTCCATCCCATATAGCTTATTCGGACACCTCTCCAGGGATATTATAATTGAAATAATGTTTAAGAGAAGATGTGAATGTATCTAAAGCATATTGATCAGTACATTTCATTCAATGTACATGTTCATTCTTTTTTAGATGTGTTACAGGGCATTAAAGTCAGAGAGACTGGTGCATGGACAGAAATAGTTAGGTATTTGTTCATTGGACATGGAATGTAGGATATGTAGCTAATATTGATCTGTATAAAGGAAGACTAGTCTTGAATGTATGTTTTGGGTTTTAGAATAGTAAATATACAGTAATATCTAGTAGTGGCGTGTTTAACCTGCCAAATATAGTATCTTCCAGATGAAGGTCTTGGAGGCTTTTAAAGTGCCTAGGTGCTGTAAATAAAAAAGGGAGTTTTCCCTGAAGAGGTATCCATTGTTGGATCAAGACATAGGTGAAAATCCCCCCCCCCCCCCCCGAAGATAAATATTCCCTCAGCTAGTTGTTTTAAAGTACTGTATATGATAAAAATGTACCTATCATTGGTTAGGGGCAGCTCTGAAATTACATTGCCCTCGCTGCTGTCATTAACATCTGCCGATGTGTTCCATCCTTACGTAGAAGGACTTCCTTCTTTAATATTAGTTTTTTTATGTGAAATATTTCCCTGGAGGTAAATTCTGTTTTTTTTTTTTGCAAAGTTCCTTACCTGCCTGTCTGCACTGTACATTGAGCTGCGCATACGTTGCATCTGCCAAGATGAATGAATTTCCATACATGTGCATGATGTCAACTGGGCCCAGCCAATAAAAATATCCAAAGATTGGAACCCAGAAGAAAATGTCTGTGGCTGGCACACTGGAGGGGAGGTGAGTAGAGTTCCACTTTTAGGCAAGTGAAAAGATGGAATTTAGAGGGACATTTTTATTAACCCAGTGATCAGATAAAAGAGGGATGGGAGGGAGTACTTTTGTCCCAGAGTTGGGCATAAGATAGACTAGTACTAACTACAATTGGAAAGCTAACATAAAGATCCAGGTGTCAGGAGGCACACCTTAAATTGATTTAATGTAAGATAAGCTGTCCAATATTTCAGAATTTGCATCAAATGCAAAGATAATAATTGGTGTGCTTAATTTTGCCGGAGTATCTTCTGAAGCATTTTTTAATAATCAGTTGCTTTTCAAGAATTCTGCATTTTAATGACATTTAAAGACATTTCAACTCACAACCAGTTCAATATTAGGAAAGTGACTTTTTTCTGCTCTTACAGTAAAAAAGTTGGGAAAAAATAAAAACGATATAATTCTACCAGTATAGGCATATAGCAATGTCTATGTCTATGTATAAGTCTATGTATGTTTAAAATTTCTCAGTTTCACTAAATGTTCTAACACTTAATGAAATATTTTACAGTCTGTCCAAAGCTCTTTGCCTTCTTAATGAGAAATTTAAATGATAAGGTTTTCACATTATTGGATCATTGCAGCAGAGAAGAGGCTGTTCTAAAGCCCCAGCTGTTCCTGGATTGAAACTCAAATATCAGCCTAAAGTTGAAATGGAGGGGGCTATTTACTGTAAAAGATTTAACCAGCTAGGCTGTGTGCCAGTGCAACAGAAGTTTGTTGCAGAGGCGTTAATCATATTTTCTTTTGGTTTCTGTCACACATTTGCTCACTGTGAAAAATGCCAAAATGTTGGCCTAATCCAGAATGCACAAAGCAATGATCCAGTGAATAACACTGACATTTGGCCCCATGTTATTACATACACAGTAGAAGCAAACTATTTTATACAAAGCTTCTTATCATTTTTTACCTTGTTGAAAAAGAAATTGCATTCGGTGTTAGGGATTTGAGATTTTTGGACAGTTTCATATAACAAATAAAAGAGTTTGCACTTGTATAAACACTCAATATTTGATTGCAAATGTTCAAATTCATATGCATGGTAATGATAAGATTTATTATTGTGTCTCCAAGGCCATTATTCTGCATTACTACCACAGATTTTTGCACAACTTGTACTGTATGTATTTATAAAACTTTTGTTTAACAATGTTTTGAGCATATCATTAATTGTTAAATACAGTGAAAAGCAATTAGACGGTTGCAAACTAATACCATGAAATATTATTATTATGTTAAAATCTTTACCTCCTGGTGATTTTTTTTTAATTACTTTAGTTCATCTTTAGATTTAAATCCTACAAAAGTTCTTACTACAAATGTTTTACTCTCCTGGGTGAGCCTGTAGGATCATATGATTTTATCCTGATCTCCAAAATGATCCAGTGTGAGCAAATGAGGCAGTATGAAGTAGTGACCACACCTAGCCTGCACAACAGGCTCCGAGTAATTTGGACAACTGTAGCAGCAACTAGAAACACATCTATCTCTATCAAATCTGGCTATGCCGGCATGTCCTGACATTTAAGCAAAAAACCCTAATTATATTTATCAGTTTTTAATTCAATGATAAATGCCCCTGCTTAAAAAAAAAAGAAAGAAAGAAAAGCACCGCTCACCACTCACTGCTTGAGTGGTGCTCTGTGTCCTTCTCTGATCCTGATGGCTGGTTCTGTTTCAAGTTGATTGATACCCAAGAAACTGCAGTCTGCACCCTCTCTTGTTGGGCTGCTAGGTAAATTTAGTTTTTGGTTCCACTGTAGGGAGCGCAGCAGTGATTGATTGTTTTGGTCTGCCCAGGGTTTCCTGTTGACAGTTTGATTACTTGCAGCTACCGCTAAATAAAGTTTCCAGAGAATACCAAGAAATTCAAATGATCAGTTGAAGGTTTATCACGCCATAGTCAATCCTGGAAGGAGGTATACAGAAGGTGGCTGGGGAGATGATAAATGTACAGGAGGCCTGAGCAGATTGCTCTTTTTCTCATAGGAGTGTTTCAGGGTCTCTTGGGGCTTCTGCCCTTGGACACAGCTCCACTAAGGTAAAAGAACTGCAGTATGGGTCTCACTAACTGCTTGGCTCAGAGCGTGGGGAAGATTGTCTGAGGAATTCACAAAAGTGAAGGAAAAACCCTAGAAAAAATAGCCTAGAAAGGATTTACCTGAGGGCCCATTTACAACCTTGCTGTGCATTTAACACATACATGAATCATGTTAATCTCAAACTCACAAAAACACAGTAAAAAAAAGTGCATGCACCTTTTTTTTTAAATGGCGGTGTACCACAATGCATGTAGTGCTTTACTATGTGTCATGATGTACTGCAGGGCAGGTGTGGTGGGAGAATGTGATCCAAATGTAAAACTTTCTCTTTTCTTGCATTTTTCTTTCAATGAAGTTTTGTTTGAAATGTTATTTAGTTGATTCCATTGTCGCTATTGAAATAACACTCCCTTATATCTGGCTTATGGGTGGTATTGTCATGGGGAGGGGTTTGAAGCTTGGTCAGTGGAAAAGGCAAGACAAATAAGCCAGTAAATGTTGGATTCTTTGAGCATGTTCTTCAGTGTAAATCTACCCAATCCTTTGAGTACCTCAAATCCACCAGAATTGAGTTATCCATTGATAGAGTTGCATTCATCACTATCAAGAACTGTAGTGATTTAACTAGGTAGAGCAAAAGCTCCATAAAATGATTGATAGAATGCAAATTAGAGATAATCAGCAGGCAGGCTGTCTCCCATTTTTAACTTAAATGCAAAATGTGCTTTTTAGTTTTATCCCTCTAAAGGAGACCACATGGGGAAGAGGACCCATCACCATTTTTGCTGTGAATGTTAGCAAGCATAGCAAGCCATTCACCCATAGATTACTCCCTGGTCTGCCTGTTTTTTACCATGATGCAGGGTGCAGGTTAAATACTGAGTTCTTGTGATGGTGGTCAAGAAGTGCAGAGGGGATTTATGCTGACTGTTTCACAGCTAGATCAGAGAATGTTGCTGGAGCTCTGAAGGTGCACTGTTCACATTTCATCTGCAAGACAGACCCCTTGCAAAATGTGTTTTGTGCTTTTTGACTTTAAATATACTCCAATCAATCATAAGATTTGTTTTGTTTTAAAAATGAATTGCTGTGAAGAAAAAGTTTGGGAGTTACATCTTTTGATTATAAATTATTTAGAATACCTAAAGAAAAGAAAATGCTCCCCTACATTAGGGCTTGGTAAAGTAGGGTAAAGATTATTATGACAGGAAGGATCCTGAAGATAATATATATTGATGTACTTGATATTAGTGATAAGCAAATCTTTTTGATTCAAGGGGAATGTTCAGTGAACACAAAAAACAAAAAAACAGCAAATTGCAAACTTTAATGTGAACCCTACTGACATGAATGGGAGGCAAGTCTTAAATACAATTCTATCCATTTTAAAGGTAATGAGCAGTTAACCCATGCAGTGTGACCCCCTGCATGGGAAAAAAAAATCCTGGAATTCATTAACAATCATTTTCCTTCTGCAAAAAAAAAAACACCGAATACTCACTTCTCCTGCTGCTTTCACAATGATCTCTGCAGTAGTGGAGACAAAACTGCTAGGTGAAGATCCTGCAGAATCCAACACTTCAAACAGTGTTGGATTCCTGGTCCCCCACTATGCTCAGTGGTTTAGTTCAATAGTCCTGTAGTGACTTATGGGTTGGCAGGAGGAACCACAGTGCACAGGAGCTTTACCCTCTTAGAGGTGTTAGATTCTCCTAGTCTTTTGAGTTGAACCCACCAGGAAGCTGTCACTATACTGGGCCAATCATCTGTATCTTGGTAATTCCCTGCCCTACAGCTGCTTGTATTCAAGGGATGTGTATGCTTGTAGCTGCAGGGTGGGGAATGTCTTAGCCACTTATGACTGGACCAGTACAGTGAGAGTTACCTGGTGGGCTTGCTTGCCCGGTTTCAGATTAGGATCTGAACATTCCTGGGCTTATACTTGGTCCCGAGAGGCAGGAGAGGTGAATATTGAAGGTCTTCTTTGCTGAGGGAAAGGGACTGAAAATTCTGACGTAGTTGCTTTATTAAGGCAGTGTAACATGATCAAGTAGACTATATTTACACTTTTTCATTTTGGTATGTTGCATTAATGTGTGTTATGCCACCTGCCGCATAAAAACAGCACATTAAAATGTCAAAGTTTCAAAGGTAGTTCACATTAAAGACAGCTAGCTTACTTACATAAATGGTTATATGGGGGGAATATATAACCAGACAATAATGTTAGCCATGTTAAAATCGAAATGCTTTTTAGCACCAGGAGCATGCATCAAATGAGAGTCCAAAAATGTTCCATGATGAGAGCATATCATGGTAATTTCTCTAGCTCTGCTGGTGACTTTGCCTGCTCTCCTCCTATGATCAAATTTGTGCTGACATGCCCCCCCCCCCCCCATCCTCCTCTGCAAAATCATTCACTGGAAAGTTCAGTGCTCTGCTTTTTTCTCCACCCTCACTTTCATTTCCTTGCCACTGAGAACAGATGGTACTGTATGTGACCACTTATAAAAAAAAGGGAAAAAAGGTATCTGTAATGTTTCTATATCTATCTACAAATATTTTATCTTTCATTTTTAATTTAAACTGTATAGGTTGTTTTACAAGGTGAGGGTTTACATATACTTTAACTCATCACAATAGTTGCACAAAATTAATTTATCTAATTTGATGGCACTGTAAGTGTAAGAAAATCCATTGCCCACAAATTAGGTGAATAGGGATTAAGTGAAACATATTTGCCCTTGTGAAGAGTTAAAGTGTATGTAAAGCAAAAACTTTAAACCCATCAGTTTCCTTTTTTGGCTTGTGTTCAGCTAGGGAGATTTCCCTTCACATCTTGTCCTAGAGATGCAACAGGAAATGAGAGAAAATCTCTCTAAGTGAATACAAAATCCCATTTAAAGAGTTGTCATATGGACATGTTTCCCAGCTGGAATACTTTCCTTCTTTTTTTACTTCCAGTGACAACTCTAGGTATATTTGAATGAAATTTAATTAAACAAAATGTAAACAAGACACAATAACTTCCAATATTTAGAGATTCCCAAAGCAATTGGAATGGGACATCAAACTCTTTGAAGTAGAACAAACCAAATGCTCTCTGATTTTTAAGTGTTCACTTATACTGTATAGAAATTACTCTGTTTAATTTGTTTAATTTTTTGCAAAATGGAGAGCACAACCTGTCCCACAATAAATCCAATCCTACAATTCCATTCAACACAGATGAAAATCAATGCTGATTAAAGAAATATCCCATGAATATGAATATTCCACAGAATATTTGCTGCTTTTAAAGGCATATATTTAGGAGTTGCTAAACCTGGGAAAAATGTGGAATAATAGATTAGTTGAAGTGTATCCTTAGCTGACTAACAACAATTCTTTTTTAACAGGCTATTCAGTATTATCATTAGTTTATTTACCATTCTTTTTATTTTGAATTGTGTAATGAAAATGTATAATCCAGCCAAGGCGATCATAAAATAGTTTGGGTTGAACAGCAGCTCTCTGACTGATTAAAGCAAATATTAGAACTTAATAGATGGTTTACCAAGGCTTGCAAACAGCTTTTTTGAACTTGTCCAAAGGTAGGACCTAGAGCAATATGCTAAAGGGTCTCTTTTGTGAGACGATGTTGTAAGTGCATCTTTAGAAACATCTTTACTGAGGAAATGAAACAAATGGTAAGCCAGAGATAATTAGGGTGAATTAATGAGTTAAAAATCTTCACACAGTAAATTGTGGTAATATTCACTTTTAACTATCCAATAAAAGAAAAGCTCATTTCTGTTTCACTGGATAATTGACTATATAAACAAATTTATTCACAAAAGATTGTAACAGGTAATTTAACACATCTGAAACACTCATAGGTACTCTATAAAAAAATATAATTAATCACAATAAATGATCTCAATCAACCCACCAAAAGAAAAAAATATGCTAACCCATCCACTTCCATTGCTACTCCTTGCCAAATATACTTTTGGCTGACCATTGTTTGTAAACAAAGGGGCGGGAAGTTGCTATTTTTTTACCAAATATGGCCATAGCCATATTTAGTGTGTTCTGTCAGCCACCCGTTGGTTTACATTCAACTGTCCATTGAGAACTCCTGACAGAGTGGACAGTCAGGGATGTGTGATTGACTGCTGAGAAGCTAGTGGCTAATAGACTGAATTCTACTTCTGTCCAAACCTGAACCTTAATCCTTACCCAAAACAAGAAAAAATGTTTTACCTGGACATTCACTTTCACTAGAATAACAAAGATTTGTTAATAGAGGACTGTTTTTTATTGGCTGGCCAAGTTCACCAAGATCACATGCCTTTCTTTATAAAACAATAGATTGGGTTGTTTTATTATCCTTCTGTAAGTGGATGGAGCACTTCCATTAAAATTGAGGATTCTGTAAGTATGTATCTTTCTACACTAAAAATGATGTTTTAACATGAATCATTCTAGAGTTGAAGCATGGATCCTTAACCTCTCAGGCATTATGGTGGCACATAACAGCAGTGTTTGTTTATGCAATATCTGATAACGATGCTTGAAGTGACAATTTTAACATGCAAGAAGCTGTAGCATCCCATTCCGCAAGTTAAAATGGTAATTTCAAGCCTATTAAACCATGAAAATTTCCCTTATGAATCTTTGTGTGACAGGGAAAAATTATTGTTTTTAAGACTCACATTGAGTTGGTGTCATATTTTTCAGATCAGTGTACAGAAAGCTTGCTACAATATTCAAACTGAACAAACTAAACTAAAGCTGAACCAAATAATATACAGACCATTTAAATTGCAAAGTTAATATACACATTATTATAGCATTTCTTCATTCTAATTTCAGGATGTTACTTGGTAGATGCTGTAGTGCGTTTATTTTCCACCTTGCAGTATTAAAATCAGTATTTTTTAACTACATTAACACCTGCTATTTCAAGATTTATTTATTTCTCTCTTCTGTGTGCTCTGCAGATGGATGATTGTGTTGTCTTACCCTTTAGTCGGAGCTGGGCATTTACTGTAATGTGTAATTTGTGCTACTTGTGCTTTTCTTCAGTTTGAGTATGACAAGCATGGATAAGTTAAGCCAGTATCTTTTCTTAGGCTGATTAGGGGGTTCATGGTTGGTGGTATATTAGGATCATTACACTACAAACCAATGTATTTATGCTCTTTAAAATGGCAAAGGTAACATAGCTTGGCCTGCTTGACTCCCATCCTCATTCTGACTATAGGCATGCATTACCAATAGTCACTCTCAATCTAGTCAAGTAACTTCAGCAGGCCCTAGATAAACTGAAATTAGGCCGGTTCAGCAGGAACAGGTCAAATTTCAATCCATCTCTGAGAAGGCTAGTTGTACTAATTTTGATCTATCGCTTGACTTCAGTACAACTAGCCTGTTTTTTTTTTTTAAATGATCACTGCCACTGACCATAGCCAGAAGCAGTGGTCCTTGTATTTAGACAGCAGGGTAACCTCCTGCTGTCAGGATACAATAGCACAGTGGGAGGGATTTCCCCCTCGACACTGACTGTGTTGTTAGGGGAATTAGTTGACTTACTTTTTTTCAACCTGGGCAGAAGGCACAAAACCATCGGAAGCAGGTTGGGCAGCAGGCAAAGCACCATCAGAGGTAGGCTGGGAAGCAGGCAGAGGACTATCAGAGGCAGGCTAGGCAGCAGGCTGAGGACCATCAGGATGGGCAGCAGGCACAGGGTCAGCAAGGTCAGGCAGGTCATCAGGCTCAGGATCATCAGAGGCAGACAGGCTGGAGGGCACAGGACCACCAGTGGCAGATGGATTATCAGACATGGGACCCTCAGATGAAAGCAGGTTGCTGGACACAGGACTGTCAGAGGCAAGTGGGTCATCAAGTATGGGACCATCTGCTGGCACATCAGAGACATGACCCTCCAGCTGGGCATTGGGAACAGGACCACCAGTCTGAACATCAGGAGCAGGACCACCATGCTGGACAGCAGAGACAGGATCAACAAGCTGGGCAACAGGCAAAGGAGAATGAGTGACAAGCTTGACAGAGGACAGCACATCACCAGAGGCAGATTTGGCAGTGGACAGCAGGGCGGTCACTTTGAGTTGCTGGAACACAGGCTGGATGCAGGGAGATTTGGAGAAAAGGACAAGGCCCCCACATGACTGAATGAGGCAGTCTGTCCAAAGGATGGAAGGAACTCCTAAGACAGGATCGAGCAAATGTAATGGCCATAGGGTGAGGCCTGATTGCTGAGAGTCCCACATATGAAAAGGCAGATGGCAGGACTGAAGATAAGTCAGGAGTAGACTAGCCTATGGTTGAGGTAGTGACAGGTATGGTGGCAGGCTTGACTGGAGCAATGAGCATGATATCAGGCTTGACCAGAACAGCTGGCGTCGTGGTAGGCTGGACCAGAGCAGTTGGCGTCATGGCAGGCTGGATCTGAGCAGCTGGCATTGTGGAAGACTGGACCTGAGCAGCTGGCATTGTGGTGAGCTGGACCAGAGCAGCTGGCATTGTGGCGGGCAGAACCAGAGCAGCTGGCATTGTGTCCGGCTGGGCCCGAGCAGCTGGCATCGCGGTAGAATTGTACCAGTCAGAAAAAACTTTTTCTTTTTAGGTCTAGACACAGGTATCTTTCAATTGGTTGCAGGGCTGTAAACAGATTGCACAGCTGATGAAGGAGTAGCAGCAGTACTGGGAGATGGTAGAAAAGGCTGAGCAGTAGCATAGGAAGATTTCTGAGGGGTTGCCAGGGGCAATGGAGTAATAGCAGGAATTTTCACTGGGCTTAATGCAGGAAATGTGCAGCAAGTGGAGGCAGGATAATGACATACAGTTGTAAGCAAAGTATACTGAACTGCAGCAGTAGTTGCTACGGATAACGGAGAGGGGGATCTCTGAGCAAACTGGTGTCTAGAAGCAGAAGTGGATTGGTGCATGTTTGCTGAAGCTGAGTATAATATATGTGACCAGGCTTGGAGTACGGGCTGGACAAAACTCAATTTACAATTCCCTTGTACTATGTGACATAAAAAATTGCAGCACCCATTATTTTAATCACTAGGGTGTTTACTTTAAAAAAATATATAATGTTTAGGGTTTAAATTAATTTTGTAGCAAAAAATACAGATTTTTTTCATGTGAACAAAAAGTGTCAGAAAAGGCTAGGTCTTCAGGTGGTTAGAAGAGTGAGTGACGTGTGGTATAAACTTCTAATGCTGGGCATAAAACACCCCCACCCACCAAAACGACCCCTTTTTGGAAAGTAGACACCCCAAACTATTTGCTGAGAGGCATGTTGAATCAATAGAAGAATTTATTTTTACTACAAATTTTTTGGAAAATGACAAACAAAAATGTTTTTCTTTTTTTTTTTTACACAAAATTGTCAGTTAAATGATTTATTGCTCACACATGCCATGGGTATATGTAGAATTACGCTCCAAAATACATTCTGCTACTTCTCCTGAGTATGGGGGTACCACATATGAGAGACGTTTTGGCAGTCTAGCCAATACAGAACCCCAAAATTCAATAACCACCATCAGGCTTTTAAAGGGCTTTATTTCCTCATTACACTTCCTGACTACCTATCACAGTTTCGGATGCCCTGAAATGCCAGGATAGCAACAACCCCCCATCCAAATGACTGACCACTTTTTGGAAAGTAGACACCCTAAGGAATTTGATCAGAAGCATGGTGAGTATTTTGCAGATCACGTTTGTTGCCACAAGTTTTTGAAAATTGAAGAAAAAAAACAAAAACATTTTTTTTCTTTTCTTTTTTTATATTTGAAAACCTTGTAAGAAAAAATGAGACCTGCAAAATACTCATCAAGCCTATTTTTAAATTCCTTGGGGTGTCTACTTTTCAAAAAGGGGTCATTTGGGGGGGGGGGTTGATGCTATCCTGGCATTTTAGGGCCTCCAAATCTGTGATAGTGAGGAAGGTAGTGAGGTAGTGAAATGAGGAAGTTACGCACCTTCAGGCTTTCAAAGTGGTCATTGGATTTCAGGCTCCTGTATGTGGCTAGGCTCCCAAAAAGTCTCACACATGTTGTATCCCCATACTCGGTAGAAGTAGCAGAATGTATTTTGGGGTGTAATTCCACATATACCCATGGCTTGTGTGAGAAATATATCATTTAAATGACAACTTTGTGTAAAAAAAAAAGTTTTTGTCATTTTCCAGAAACGTGTGGAAAAAAAATAAATCTTCCATGGACTCAATATGCCTCTCAGCAGATAGCTTAGGGTGTCTACTTTCCAAAAAGGGATCATTTGGGGGTTTTTGTACTATCCTGGTATTTTAGCATCTCAAGGAATGTGATGGGCAGTCAGAAAGTAAAAGCTGTGTAAATTCCATTATCTACAGTATACCATAGTTTGTAGATGCTATAACTTTCACACAAAGCAATCAATATACACTTTTTGGGATTTTTTTAACCAAAAACACGTAGCAGAATACATTTTGGCCTAAATATATGGAGAAATTTTTGTTTTTTTTCTAGATTTTTTTTTTACAGAAATAAGAAAATATTGTTTTTTTAAAAAAAAAAAAAAACATTTCTCAAAACTTTTATGTTTATAGCGCCAAAAATGAAAAGCGCACAGGTGATGAAATACCACCAAAAGAAGCTTTATTTGTGTGAAAAAAGGGACATAAATTTCATTTATGTATTGTATTGCATGACTGCGCAATGGTCAGTTAAACTAGTGCAGTGCTGTATAGCAAAAAAATGGCGTAAATTGCAGTATCTATACCATAGTTTGTAGACTCTATAACTTTCACACAAAGCAATCAATATACACTTATTGGTATTTTTTTTACCAAAACATGTAGCAGAATACATTTTGGTCTAAATTTATAACTAACTTTGAGTTTATTATTTATTTTTTATAGCTGAAAGTAAAAAAATATTGTTTTTCTTCAAAAGTTTTTTGTTTATAGCACGAAAAATAAAAAGCGCACAGGTGATCAAATACCAACAAAAGAAAGCTCTATTTGTGTGGAAAAAAAAAACGTAAATTTCATTTGGGTACAGCACTACATGACCTCTCAATTATCAGTTAAATTAGTGCAGCGCCGAGTAGCAAAAAGAGGCCTGGTCATTAAGGGGGGTAAATCCTCAGGAGGGCAAGTGGTTAATACACTGAAAAATAATAAGCCATGACTCACAAGCAAAACATATTTTAAACTGTTTCAGTTTTTGCATGCCAAACAAGGTCTGTTTGTTTAACCATAGCTTTTTTAAGATCTTATTGACTTAACAGTGGTTAAAGGGTTAGTGGTGTATGACACATTTAGAATATCACTTCTGTTTAGTCAACTTGAAAAATGTATAAAAAGTAGTCTTGCTGCCCAACTTCTCCCGCTTGCAGTCTGATGAATTGGCTTCTAATTAGTTTTTTAGCTGTATAATTGATGCCAGAATATCTAAGGCAGAAGCAAAGCATCTCCGCTGAAGATAAAACATGCTGCAGAATAAAGAATGAAGGTGCCAACGTGAAATTACGAGGGCAATCCATCCATAACATTCACAAGCAGTGTTTGGTGTGTAGGCTGAATGGAAATGACTGCTGTTACTTTTCTTCAACCCCCTCCTACATGTCTAGAAAAAAAATAACATTCCATTTTGCTTCAAAACTACACATTATTTAACTTATAAAATATTAATCAAGGGTAATTAATCCTAGTGCTACTGTGTTTTCTCATGGCTTATTGGAACTTTGAACCAAAATGCTGTTCTGTCAAACTTTGCATTCCATTTAAAATTAAATTAATCAAAGAGAGATATGTTCAATTATTTAATAGACGAGGTTAAACAGCAGGTATTGACTTCAAACTAAACCCTCTTCAGCAATGTTCATGTGGTGGAACACATGTATTCCTCTAAGGTGTGTTAATAAAAAAAGATTGACTGAAGGCGAGCGCAGAAAGTCTTGACAGACCAGCAGGATCTCACCTTTATCATGTGCTGATGTTTCTTGATGTTAGATGTCAAAGGAACGTTTGCTTGGTTCATCTGTGCCATTGTGTCTGCATGACATAATCTCATAAATGATAGGTATGTTTAAAAGCATATTTATTTAACTTAGCTTGCAAATATATTTAAAGTGGCATTAAAACCAAAACAAAAATGCAATATATTGCAGTTTACCAATCTTCGGATGTGGTTGCTGCATTAGTTTTCTTTTTTAGCATCACCCGATAATGTTAATCAGTACAGCACTTCCTGTCTTAAGGTGTTTTCACTTTGGAGACAGCAGCATTCTACTCCTAGGGTGAGGTTAGTATTAGATGCACTAGCAGATTTAGATGGATTTAACCAACAAATTAAAGCCTAACTCCAGCTAATAATTTTTTTAACAGTTACAGCAACATAAATAAAAGCTGATCATTATAAGCACCCCTGTTAGTAGTGAGGTCTCAACTTTCTAACTGCCACTTTTGCTGGACAACTTGGGATGTTAAAGGAAATTAAAAATAACAGACATATTGGCTGGATGACCAGATAATAAAAAAGAGTAACAAACCCTCACTGGCTCTCAATTCACACCCTTCTGCTAGAATCCGGGTAAATGGTTACCTTTCTCCTATTTTTAGAAATAAAAATGGTATCCTCCAGGGATGTCTACTTTCTTTAGCAAAGAAACATCTTGCCGTGGTACTATGCCAAAATGCTGATATAATAGGCCTTCATATAGTTGTCTCTAGCTTCTCTATCAGGGATGAAACCTGTTTAATGAGGTTAGATCCATTGCGGGAGAAGAGGGATAAGTCTAGTGGCTAAAACTTTATCATACAATTTTTTTATATCTAAATTAAGCAGTGAAAGTGGTAGAAAACTATCACAGCAAGTAGGATTCTTTTCAGGTTAGGGTAGGACCATTACATGGTCAATTAATGCTTCATAATGGAATCCCTTATCCCCCTTCGATAAAATTAGCATATTTAGCGAGATGTAGATGCGCACATGTCTACAAGATACCTTTGACTGTTTACCGTTTTGCACTTTGGGATTATAGGGCCTCAGGAAATGAGGTAGGTTGTCAGTGTATCAGGACTGATCAATTTTCAAATACACTATATTGCCAAAAGTATTGGGATGCCTGCCTTTACCCGCACATGAACTTTAATTAAATCCCAGTCTTGGTTAAATATGATGTTAATGCAGCAGCAGAAGTAAAAGGGGTTAAAAGTAAGGAGGTAGATGGAGCAGAACAGAGAAACATATAGTGAAGAGATATAAGAATATAGTAGACTCCTATGGCAAGACACTGTCAGACATATAGGGGTTTATTTATTAAAGCTGGAGAGTGCAAGATCAGGCTCACTTATGCATAGAAAGTAGTCAGCGTCTAACCTCAATATACTGTATACTGTATATAACATAGTTTGTAGACTCTATAACTTTCACATAGACTAACTAATAAACATTGATTTTGGTTATTGTTACCAAAGAAATGCAGCAGACTACATTTTAACCTAAATTTATGAAGAAAGATTATTTGTAAATCAAATTTGTAAAAAATTTGATAACAGAAACTAGGATAAATATGGGTTTTTCTTTCAAAATGTTTGGTATTTTTTTCATTTATATAGCAAATAAAACCCCAGTTGTGATTAAATACCACCAAAAGAAACCTGTTTGTTGTTTTTTATAGTGGTATGGTTTTAATAAAAGATTGTATGCTATAAGTCAAACAAATCAAAATGGTAAAAAAATTGAAAGAAAGAAGAGAACAAAACAGGCAGGAACATCCTGCGTACAAGAAACTACACTAGCCTTACCCTAACAGGGTATGACAATATATACAGTCCATTCACCTGTGCAGGAATAGAAATAAAAGTTAGCGGGTGAGGCAGTGGCCTAAAATAAAAAATAACATACATGCTCAAGTATAGAGTATAGTAGAATAACAAATCAACAATAGAGGTTGTCACATCTCTAAATGGGGTCAGAGATCAAAGATAACAATGAATTTTTGGGACACCATCTGGCTTCATATGTTAGTTTATACATAGGTAGAGTCTGGTTAATGAGCCTCTTCCATAGCCCACTATGTAGGACTTCCATATGGGTCCAATGAAGAACATTTTCTTTCTGGCATAATAGAACAAAAGATGGAGAAAATGTGTCGTAATGGCAGTTACTTCCAGATCCTCAAAGACTCCCAGCAGACATCACTTAGGACAGCAGACATTGGGAAAGTCAAAAGTATCAGCAATAAATGCCGTCACCTGCGACCAAAAGACATATCCTACCCATCCCCAATCATATGTAGAAAATCATCCATTTCACATTCACATTTATGACAGGTGGGGGTAGATAACTTATGCATTTTAAACAGATGAGCCGGGGTATAAAACACCCTATGCAAGTAATATAACTGAATACGTTTGCCCTTAACCAAAATCATCGTACCAGTGTGTGAGTTAAACAATTCCTGCCAGTTGTCAGGAGTAAAGTCCGGGATGTCCCACAAAAACTTATTCTGCATGCCCAGAAGAGGGGAGTCATGTTTATCCATAAGCAATGAATAATAAGTAGAGATTAACCCTGTGTGATCTGGACACAAGCTCAGATTTTCAATTACCAAGATGGAGACCAAATGGATACCATTACGGAGACCAAATTGTGCTTCCGCAGCATGTCTAAGTTGTGCGTAGTGGAATGACCACCGTAGTAGAATATGCAACCCATGGCACAGTTGCAAAAAAGATTTGAACATGCCTCCTTTGTACAGTTGATGTAGGTAGGTTAACCAATGTCTTGTGGCTAATTAGGGGAGCAGAGATAGTCCTGTTCATCTAATAAACAGGAGCACTTCGTGTAAATCTGGAGAGACATACAAAGAATGGAGGTGGGGATGGTAGTTTGTAAGGTGCATCTATATAACAGGTTGGATAAAGCTGCCACATTTTCAGTTGTGGGAACATCTACCAATGCACATAAATATATATATATATATATATATATATATAAACACACAGGTGAAACTCGAAAAAATTGAATATCGTGCAAAAGTTAATTTATTTCAGTAATGCAACTTAAAAGGTGAAACTAATATATGAGATAGACTCATTACATGCAAAGCAAGATGGTTCAATCCGTGATTTGTCATAATTATGATGATTATGGCTTACAGCTCATGAAAACCCCAAATCCACAATCTCAGAAAATTAGAATATTACATGCAATCAATAAAACAAGGATTGTACATAGAACAATATCGGACCTCTGAAAAGTATAAGCATGCATATGTACTCAGTACTTGGTTTGGGCCCATTTTGCAGCAATTACTGCCTCAATGCGGCGTGGCATGGAAGCTATCAGCCTGTGGCACTGCTGAGGTGTTATGGAAGACCAAGATGCTTCAATAGTGGCCTTCAGCTCTTCTGCATTGTTCGGTCTCATGTCTCTCATCTTTCTCTTGGCAATACCCCATAGATTCTCTATGGGGTTCAGGTCAGGCGAGTTTGCTGGCCAATCAAGCACAGTAATCCCACGGTCATTCAACCAGGTTTTGGTGCTTTTGGCAGTGTGGGCAGGTGCCAAGTCCTGCTGGAAAATGAAGTCAGCATACCCATAAAGCTCGTCTGTGGAAGAAAGCATGAAGTGTTCCAAAATCTCCTGGTAGACGGCTGCGTTGACCCTGGACTTAATGAAGCACAGTGGACCAACACCAGCAGATGACATGGCTCCCCAAATCAACACAGACTGTGGAAACTTCACACTGGACTTCAAGCATCTTGCAGTGTGTGCCTCTCCATTCTTCCTCTATACTCTGGGTCCTTGGTTTCCAAATGAGATGCAAAAGTTGCTCTCATCAGAAAAAAGGACTTTGGACCACTGAGCAACAGACCAGGTCTGTTTTTCTTTAGCCCAGGTAAGACGCTTCTGACGTTGTTTGTTGTTCAGGAGCGGGTTGACAATACGACATGTGAAGCCCATGTCCAGGATCCGTCTGTGTGTGGTGGCTCTTGATGCACTGACCAGCCTCAGTCCACTCCTTGTAAAAGTCCCCAACACTTTTGAATGGCCTTTTCTTGACAATCCTCACCAGGCTGCGGTCATCCCTGCTGCTTGTGCATATTTTTCTTCCACACTTTTCCCTTCCACATAACTTTCTATTAATGTGCTTTGATACAGCACTTTGGGAACATCCAACTTCTTTTGCAATTACCTTTTGAGGCTTTCCCTCCTTATGGAGGGTGTCAATGATGGTTTTCTGCACAACTGTCAGGTCAGCAGTCTTTCCCATGATTGTGATTCCTACTGAATCAGACTGAGAGACCATTTAAAGGCTCAGGAATCCTTTGCAGGTGTTATGGCTTAATAAGCTGATTAGAGTGGGACACTTTGAGCTGAGAATATTTTCGCAATATTCTAATTTTCTGAGATTGTGGATTTGGGGTTTTCATGAGCTGTAAGCCATAATCATCACAATTGTGGCAAATCACGGCTTGAACTATCTTGCCTTGCATGTAATGAGTCTATCTCATATATTAGTTTCACCTTTTAAGTTGCATTACTGGAATAAATGATCTTTTGCACAATATTCTAATTTGTTTAGTTAAACCAGTGTATATATCCAGAATAAATTAAAATAAAATACATCCCCAAACTCCAATAGAGACTGCCCAAACATTTTTTATTATTCATTTTAGGTCTTATAGTTAACTTTTCATATTAACAAGCTGGTAATTTGGCCAGCTGCTCCTTTTGCCTTCCATCCTGAGGCTTGCTGTCTTTTGCTCTTCGTTGTGCACTGAGAATGACAGCAGCGGATGAGGCTGGGGAAAGGGAGGGAGTGGGACCTGTTGGCAGTCTACCTGTCACCTGCCCGTGGTCGACAGGTAGACCACGATCGACGAGTTGCTGACCCCCATCCCATTGCAATATTTGTGCCCTAACGCAATTACTTATACATTTATATATTGTATATGATTTGGGGTTTTTGCTGCTGCTGGGTTATCTAGTTATGGTTATATTTGAACTCAGAGCCAGGTATTTGATTAATACAGAGGGTATCTTTAGTGATACTGATAAACAACCTCGTAATGATATTAGAGGTATATTTTTCAGACTTAAAAATCTGGTGACTACTGAAGTCCAATATAATACCAATAGTTTTCTTGGAAAGGTATATTACTGATAAAATGGTACCTAGGAGTTTGAGATGGGAGGTTGCCCCACAAGGGGATGATCCTGTTACAAGTGAATGGTTTCAAAATTTTAATAATGCGTGTTTGGCCATTTTGAATTTTCTTGTGACCAGAAAGAGACAGAAGTTGCTTAAATTAGATGCAGAGATTATTACCCTTAGGGAAAGGTTGGAGCCTTTCAGATCTCATGAGTAATATAAAAGCCAATCTGAGAGTCTTAAAAAAATCTTGAAAAAGAAGAGTCTGAACAGAGGACTAAAAAATGGAAAATATTTTTAAAATATGTAGAGAATTATAAATCGAACAGTTTTCAAATGGCAAATGAGGGGTGACACTGGAAGTGGACTGTTATCCAATACTATTGCCATTGTCACCTCTGAAGGAGAAGGTGCTGTGATAACTCCTCCCCATATGACACCTCACCCTATTCAGGGTGGGAGGGGTCCCTCTAAATCTGCTGTTAATCGAGACAGCTTCTATCCTTCTTTTCCCCTCCAAAGGGGTTTCATATCAATTAGGGGGAGGGGTTCAGGGAGAAGGGGTCATTTCCCCTCATCTAGAGGAAGACCTATTAACACCTTCAATAGATTTGGCCCTTTGACCCAGGAAGAGGTTAACTGTGAATACGGAGAAAGGATGAATATATACATCATTAAACACACTGGGAGGAAGTTTAACCAATGGGATATGGAATGAGATTTTTCTTCAGTAACTCCTCAGCCCAATTACTGGCATGATGATAATGGTCTGCCTTATTATAATCAAGGTCAGGGCCAGCCTAAACGTTTTTTTCCAAGGGATCTAAAAAGGAAAATAGAAAGAAAAGAGGTATCAGAGGGGGAAAGCGGATCAAATAAAAAAAGAAGGTAGGTGTAAGGGACTCTGGCCTTTTTAATTTGAGTTCCAAAGATGTATCACAGGAAGAGAAATATGTGTTGACCCATGGTTTAAAAATTTCACCCCCTCACCTTTTCAATAAATTTGAAACATTCATTGATGTTTATAATTACATAAGTAAACTAAATGTGAAAAGATATCTCATTACTAATCCTTCTAGAGTGGGGAATCAGGGATCTTCAGGTTATAAATACACCTCCTTAGCTAATGCCTCTCTTTTCAATCCTCAAGGTAAATTATCCCCATCAGTATCTGTATTTAGGGATTTGGTACTCAAAGATTTGGATAAGTTAAAACCCACTAGGACGAGGGATGTTGAAGAATAGAAATTACATAGTGTTACGCCCTGCTGATAAGGGAGGGGGCATTGTGATTTTAGATCATAAGGCCTATAATACTGAAATGTATAGATTATTGTCTGCTAGGGATACTTATGTATATCCCTTTAAGTTATAATCCCACTGAAAGAAAAAAAGAGTTACAATCCCTGATGGATAAAGGTAATCAAGACAGGATAATTAACAAAAAAGAGAAAACATTTTTTGTTGCTGCTGCTCTTTGGGTTCCAGTAATGTATTATTTACCGAAAGTACATAAAGATGCCCTTAATCCCCTGGGGAGACTTATTATCAGCTGTTTAAACTCGGTTACCTCCAGGGTAGGGAAGTACATTGATACTTTTCTTCAACCCTTGGTAGCAGGTACTCCATCATTTCTGAAAGATCCTACTCAGATAATTAACCCTCCAAGATTAGAAGGAAGGAGTCCAATTCCCCTTTATAATAGATATGAGCCCCTTAGGGAGGATTATGGGCCCTCATATGATTATCCCACAAGGGGTTTTTTACAGCAGGTCCTTACAGAGAGGAGTCCATGGAGGGACAGATGGGGAAGAAGAAGCCCACACAGAGGAGGGGGTGCCGAGCAGGGCGGAAGAAACAAAAGGAAAAAAGAGCAATAGGGGATGGAGTTTTTAATCTAAGTGGAGCCCCTCTAACTAAAGAAGAGTTACTGGTTTTGGATAAAGGCCTTAAATTTGCTCCACCTAAACCAACCAATAAATCTGACATTTATATAGATATCCAAAAATACTTTTGTAAGCTTAATATTAAGTAATATCTCTTGGATCATCCAGCCGCCACGGAGCTTACAAATGGCACCCCAAGGGGGAACATTATACATACCTCCTTTAGAAATAAATCCCTTTTCAACCCACAGCTAAGTGACAACAGTGGAATTGAAGCCTTCAAAAAGATGGTGATACAAGATTTAGAGGAATTGAAAATACCTAAGAGTAACCCTAATAAAAGTATTGAAATTGGTGTAAAAAGATTCGAAAGACGTAATGACATCATCACCAGACCCACTGATAAAGGAGGGGCATTGTTGTCCTTTCCAAAGAGTACTACATGAAGGAATTGGCAAGCCAGTTGTCTGATACCAGAAGCTCCCAAAAGATCCCACGGTTAAATTTAAAAAAGAACTGGAAAACCTAGTTAAGAAGGGAGTGAAGAAAGCTTTATTAACCACTTGCCTACCAGGCACTTATACCTCCTTCTTTACCAGGCCAATTTTCAGCTTTCAGCGCTGCCGCACTTTGACAATTGCGCGGTCATGCAACATTGTACCCATATGAAATTTTGATCATTTTTTCACAAATAGAGCTTTCTTTTGGTGGTATTTAATCGCCACTGGGCGCTTTACTTTTTGCGCTAAAAATAAAAAAAGTGTAAAAAATTTGAAAAAAAAAAAAAGTTTCTTTGTTTCTATTATAAAATTTTTCAAACAGGTATTTTTTCTCCTTCACTGATGTGCGTTGATGAGGCAGCACTGATGGGCACTACTGATGGGCACTGATAGGCAGCACTAAAGGGCACTGATAGGCAGCACTAATGAGGTGGCACGAATAGGCAGCACTGATAGACAGCACTAATGAGGTGTCACGGATAGGCGGCACTAATATGCAGCACTGATAGGCGGCACTGATAGGTGACACTGATGATGGGTACTGATAGATGGCACTGACTGGCATCACTGCTGGGCACTGACTGGCGGCACTGACTGGCACAACCCCTGGGCACTGACTGGTGGCACTGACTGGCAGCACTGCTGGGCTGCACTGGTGGGCGGCACTGGTGGGCAGCACTGGTGGGTGGGCACAGGTGGGTGGCACTGGTGGGTGGGCACAGGTGGGTGGCAATGCTGGGCACAGGTAGGTGGCACTTCTGGGCACAGGTAGGTGGCACTGCAGAGTGGCACAGGTGGGTGCACTGCTGGGCACAGGTGGGTGCACTGCTGGGCACAGGTGGGCGGAGCTAGTGGGCACTCTGCTGGGCACAGGTGGGCGGAACTTGCGGGCGGCACTGCTGGGCACCGATCATCAGGGCACTGATCATCAGTGCCCTGATGATCGGTGCCGATCCCCGCTCTGACAACTGCCGGTTCTCGGCAGTACTTTCCTCACGATCTGACAGCGTGAGGAAAGTGCAGCCGAGAACCTGCACTTGCATTTTCCTCTGATCAGCGTGTCATTGGACACCGCTGATCAGGTGGTAAAAGCCTGCTGTGATTGTCCTATTACCACATCACGTGATCAGCTGTGTCCGTAGGACACAGCGATCACGGAGATCGCCGGGTGCGCGCCCCCTGGGGCGCGCAGGAGAGCGCGTTCTGGGAGGACGTCATATGACGTCCACCCAGAACTGGCCGGCCGCAGTGCAGCCGTCATTCGGCTATCTGCGGTCGGCTACTGGTTAAATAAGAAGGAGTCCAGATTTCTAGTGCCAGATACTTGTCGGTTATATATACCTTACCCAAAATTCATAAGGATAGTCAATGCCCACCAGGCCGTCCCATTGTTAACGGTATCCCATCTGTGGGGGCCAGATTGGGCCAGTATATTGATTTTTTTCTTGCAGCCACTAGTTCAAAAAACTAGATCATATCTAAGAGATGCTAAACATCTGATTCAGCTATTAGAGGATTTACAGTTTGAATCGTCATCTATTTTTGGCTAGTGCAGATGTAGCCTCACTTTATACTATTATCTGCCATCAAGACGTCATAGAAGCCACTGCGTGGGGCTTGAGGGAATTAGGGGAACTACAGTGGTCACAGAAAATATTTTGGAATGCTTAGATTTTTGTTTACAGCACAATTATTTTTGGCACGATAAGAAGTTTTTTCGTCAGGTGAAAGGCGTGGCTATGGGGGCTCGTTTTGCCCCCAGTGTAGCCAATCTCTTCATGGCTCTATGGGAGGAAGATGCTGTTTATAGCCAACCTCCTAAAGGACTGAAATTATATGAGAGATACATTGATGATGTCCTCATTATATGGGAGGGGGGGTGGGAACCCAGCTCATCAGCTTTCTGAACCAATTGAATGCAAACTCCAGGAATATCCACTTTTCCTGGGAATCCAGTGATGTTAGAATTAATTTTTAGATTTAACCATCTCACTTGAAGGGAGGCAGCTAGTCACTAAGACTTATTTTAAATATGTTGATAGGAATGGTTATATCCCAATTGACAGCTGCCATTATCCACCATGGTTGCTTAATATCCCGAAGGGTCAGCTGGTACGACTAAGGAGAAATTGTACCCAGCAAGAGGTTTTTATGGAACAGGCTTTAGCTCTAGGTGAGCAATTTACTAATAAGGGTTACCCATTGGATATTATCCAAAATGTTATTCAGGGAGTGGGGGCGATGGAACATAATAAGCTTATTGAACATAAAAAGAAAGGAGATAAACCAATGGATCAGCTACCCATCATCTTAGATTTTAATATGCATCATAAGAAAATTGAGAGGATTTTTAAGAAGCACTGGCCTTTATTGATGGTAGACAGATCCCTACAAGGGTTATTGTCCCATAGACCTAAGTTCGTGTATAGACAAGCACCCTCATTGAGACTCAAATTAGTTAAAAATGTTTTGGATCCCCCCAAGAGAGGGAAACAAATTACCTTTTTAGACACAAAAGGTTTTTTCCCCTGCAAAAGATGCTACTCATGTAGGGCCATTGTTGGGAGGAATCATAAACAAACCGGTTTTGCTTTGCATACAAATGGTTCTGAATTTCAAATCAAGGATTTTATCACTTGTAGATCGGAGGGGGTGATTTACACCCTTCAGTGTGGTTGTGGACTGCAATATATTGGCAGAACGAAGAGGCCACTATGGAAATGGCTCAGAGAGCACGTACAAAACATTAGGAATGGCTATCCTAAACACAGCGTCTCCAGACATTTCTCCACCCAACATAATAGAGACCCTGCATCACTTACTTTCTGGGGGATTTAGAAATATAAATCCCATTGTAGGGGGAGCCATAAGATTCGGGCCTTGAGCCAGGCTGAAGACCCATGCAAACCCAGGCTTCCAAAAGACTTAATGTCGAATTTGATTTGAACTGTTTTATTAGTGATTTTTAGCATTTAATGATTCTTTACATCTAGTGGTGGGTACTTTATAGTGGTAGTTTTTGGATCATTGATCCCTTGTTATTGAGGTTGTTTCCCCCTTTTTTTACCTTATCTCTTTGTTTAGTCTTTGGTCATGTATATATATATATATATATATATATATATATATATATATATAATTTTTTTCCTTTCATCAGGTCTCGTTGATTTTTTATGATATATTAATTCCCCTGGCCCCCATTTTCTAGCTGTTTTTATATTTACCATTATGTGTGTCATCTTTGTTAATATCTATTCCTCTTCATTTCATTTTATTACAGTAAAGTTCATGCTTTTATTCTAGCATGTATTCATATTGGTATTTGTTCTGCTTTTCCTTTTTATTTATTTATTTATATGTATATATCTTTATATATGTATATATATGTATATTTTTATGGATTTTTTATTATTATATATTTTTTCCTCCTTTTTTATGTGCGGCTGTTCATGAGTTTTCAAAGCTGAGATGTTTCATGCGTTTTTTAGGCTAAGATTTTTTACCCCAAAATAGTATTGCCCCATTCTCTTGTATTATTCCCCTTTATTGATTCTTCACTCTAGTGTTTTTTGTATTCATCCATTTATGTCCATTTTGGATTGTTTTTGAGGGTCTTGTCCATCCGCTCTATTTATATTTTTATTTACACTTTTTTCATATAGTATTTTTGTGCCTTTAGTTTCCCCTTAGTGTATGTGTGTATATATATATGTGTGTGTGTGTATGTATATATATATTTATATATTTTTTATGTTTTTTCATATCTTGCTTTTGCTTTTTTCCCCAATTTTTAAAAGTTCCATTAAAGGATTGTTTTTATCCAGCCTGTGCATGTTTCTATGCAGTGGTTTTCCCTATGGTCTTCAACATTATGGCTGCTGGACATCGCGCTCTGGGAAAATTGCCGCCGGTCATCTGCCCCCTAGATTAGTTTCACCTATGAGCTCCCTATAAAAGGAGCCCAGTGTCACCACTATCGTACCCTGGCGAAGTCATGTGACAGTGATGTAACGCGTAGGTCATAGAGCGGAATGTGGTGACATCATTTCTGACACAAACGGCCGCAGCCATATTGGTACACCCAGTACACCCATATTAGCACAGGAGATTGATGCCTTGTTTGACCTGTTCCCATGTAAGTGCGCATTTGTCTTTACAATAAATTTTATTCATTTACAATAATACACTATGGAAGCACTTTTTCTTGTCTCCCTGGGAGTGCTGTGAGCTGGCTGTTTTTTCTGGTCCAACGAACCCCTGGCAGGAGTTCTGTGCGCTGGCTGATTTCCGTGTCCAAAGGTGAAAGATATATTACCACCACTGAAAAGTATAGTTCACCAGTGATGGGGATATCATTCCTACATCGCCGTTTGGGATTCCACATAAAGAGCCCCTGTAGTGAGTGTCCTGAAAGCCTTTTGGCCCCTTGGGGTCTGGGCGTGGAGGTGAGGAGGCAATTTAGCCGGTGTGGGATTCAACAATCATATACCTATCCACGCTGTGGTTTTTTTTTTTATGCATTTTTGTTGGACATTTCTGCAAATGGACTTTATATCGCATTTATGATTTTTTTAGTCACATATTATTTATTTCTTCATTGTGTTATTGTATTTTATGGTGCACAGTAATACATTCATTTGGTTTCACTGTGCGTTTGTATCACCATTTTCTGTTTTATACTAGTTGCACTCTATATATGTTTGCCACATTTATTTATGGTATTTATATGGTCACTTATTAGTCGTTTTATGTCACATGGCCTTTTGATGCACATTATGGTATTACTCTTTAGTCACATGGTCACATTTTTTGGTCGTGCGTTATTATTGTCATTCTTCTGTGATAAGTGGTTTGTCCACTTTTACTATTAAGCACTTCATTTTGTATTTTTAAAATTTGGTTCCACTTTCTCATCAGTTGTATTCAAATTATTTCATTTATGTTATGATGGACTCATATGTCCCACTATTACTGTGATTTAGTTAATATTTTATTTTTCTCTGATCATTTCCGTGCGTTTTGCCCACGGTCACGGTTTATTGTCTGTTATACCTTTTGGTCCTCATTTTGGACCTTTATTATTTCACCTTTCCCTTCACTTCCATATTCCTTCCATTTACTGATTATGTTACGGTGTATTATCTATTGTCTTCCCATCTCATTATTTGTTTTGGAATGTCTGTGGCATTATTGTGATTAGTGCAACATCAATTCTCTGTTTATAGAGAATTCTCTGTTTAAGAACTACATTTTGGCTACTTCAGATGTAGCCTCACTTTACATGATTATATCTCATGATCATGGTTTTAGGGAAAACAGGGAATGTCCAGGCACACATTTATGCGCCAATGCCAATCACCTAACAACCATGTCCATGCGCACACATGTGTGCACTCCGGCCACCAGACTGGCACCAGGTGGGCTATTTAAACTGCTACTGCACTAGGAGTCCTTGCCTTCTGTTCTGTTGTATCCTGATCCTGTTGCTGACCAGACCTGTCTTGACTTTGCTTGAACTCCGCCTGCACCGACCCAACTTACCCTTTGACTACGCCTTACCTATTCCCCTGCTATCTGCCTATGGTTGCTGACTTCTGGCCTGAACTTCAACTATGCACTTGCCTGCTCCCTGTACCTGATCCACCTGATAGATCCCAACCCGGCTTGTCTGACTCTGCTTCTTCTCCAGCCTGTGCATACCACTTGCTACCTACTGTCTGCAGTTACTGAGGTCCTGCTAGAACCTGCCAGCCGCTGCTCCTGCTGACCTGCATCCTCTGCTCACCTGCATCCACAACTGACCTGCATCATGGTCGTCTGGACTTCCCACCTGTCGGCTGACATCGCAGACTTACCAGGCACTCGTGACCGGAGGAGTTGTGTGGGGACGGGATCAAGGGGGTAAGTGGTGAGGCAGGCTTCTGTGAAGACCTTAGTGACCTCTTCAGTGGTAGCAGGGCTGAAGGAGTGGAGTGTTAGGGAGGCTTTAGTGTGCGGGATGTTAGGTGTGGTGGGGGTCAGGGCGATTGCGAGGTCAGAGGAGGGGAGAGTTGCGGGGTTATATTGGGAGGGAGGCTAGGTGGGGAGGTAGATTGAACATTGGCGATGTCCCTACAGATTGCATCGATCTTGTTTTGGAAGTGGTTGGCAATCTCGTGGGCGTTGAATGTGGTGCTGGGTGGAGGTGGGGGGGGGAGAGAGTAGAGAGTTGAGGGTAGAGAAGAGCAAGGATTGGAGGAGAGGGAATTGATGAAGGTTACGAAGTAGGCTTGTTTGGCGGCTTGGAGGGAGGAGGTGTAGGTGAGGAAGGTGGATTTGTAAAGGGTGTACACTTGAGAGGATCTGGTTTTGCGCGTCGTTTAAGATTTTTGGTGCGGTCGTTCTGCCAGGGTTGAAGCGGTTGGGGTCTAATGCTGCGTGTGGTTAGGGGTGCTAGGGAGTCTAAGGCAGCTGACAGCGAGTTGTTATACGCAGTAGTGGCCAGGTCAGGGCAGGACAGTGGAAGGATACTGTCGTACAGACGGTCAGTTGCGGATAGGAGAGGGGCCGGGTTCAGGTTGCAGAGGTTACGGCTGGTGATGGTTTGACAATTGGGGGGGAGGTGTTTGAGGATGGGGAGATGGAGAACATAATGAAGTTGTGGTCAGAGAGGGGGAAGGGGGTGTTAGTGAGGTTGTGGAGGGAGCAGAGATGAGAAAAAACGAGGTCCAGGGTGTTCCCGTCGGTGTGGGTGGAGGACTGTGTGCACTGTGTGAGTGCAAAAGAAGAGGTTAAGTGGAGGAGCTGGGAAGTAGCCAGGTTGTTGACATTGATAGGGATATTGAAGTCTCCAAGGATGATGGTGGGTAGCTCAGAGGAGAGGAAGAAGGGAAGCCAAGCGGAGAAATCTTCAAGGAAGCTGGATACGGGTCCAGGAAGCCGATAGATTACTGCAATCCTCAGAGGGGTGGGAGAGAATAGCCGGATGCAGTGGGCCTCAAAGAGGAGAAGGACAGACAAGGGGGGTTTGGGAGGACCTGGAAGGTGCTCAGCGGTGACTAGAGCATGCCGACCCCACCACCTCTACAACCGTTCGGTCTGGGTGAATGAGTCCAGACGAGACCTTATTAGGAGAGTGCAACAGGGGAGGCAGAGTCAGTGGCTTAGATCCAGGTTTTGGTGACCGCTAGGAGGCTGAGGGAGTGGGAGATAAAGAGGTCATGGATGGTGGTAAGATTGTTGCAGACCAATCGGGCGTTCAGGAGTGCACACGAGAATGGAGGGATGGATGTGGGGAGCAGGGGGACAGGTATTAGGTTGAGGGTGTTGTGGCAGTTTGTGGGAGAAGGAGGGTGCCTAGTGGGTGAGTGAGGTGGTGGGGGACCAGGGTTCGGGGAGATGTCCCCAGTGGTTAGGAGAAGAAGAAGGGTATATATATATAGATATATATATATATCACAAAAAAATATTAAAATACAATTGAGACAAAAAAAGAATATATATATTTATATATATATATATACACACAAACACACAAACACTGCATTTATATAAATAAACGTATATATCATTTTTATGTGTAAATTGTATTTTAATTTTTTTTTTGTATAATTGTAGTTCTATAATGTTGAATATAAGCAGCACAAGAACAATTAATGTTGAATATAAGCAGCGCAAGAACAATTAGCAGAGTGAAAATATGACACAAAATGTAACACTGTAAATATACACAAATATATAAATCATTTAACATAAGTGCATCAACTGAAAAATGAAAATTGTGATGCAAGGTCCTTATTGATCTACAGAAGTCACCACGTGAACAACATAACGATAATTGATTGAGTAAAGTGCACTCAGTTATCACCACATGGTCCAGAGGAAATCCTCCCCCAATTTAGTAGCACTCACCAGATATCGTGGCCCAGCCAAACCTGATAGGCAATAGCGCTTATGGTGAGTGTCAGCGTAGTACAGATCATCAATCAACAAGCCCTTCATCAATTAGAGACTGATGTGATGGCGGGACATCCTCCAAACTGTTATACTCCGTACTCAAGGAAAGATGTACTGAGTGTAACAGTTTGGAGGATGTCCCACCATCATATCAGTCTCTAATTGATGAAGGGCTTGTTGATTGATGATCTGACTTTGCAGCTTAAAGTGTTACTAAACCCACAACAGTAAAATCAATCTTTATATGCAGTAAAGCATGCTTGTTATACTCACTGTGGAACCTAACGGATCTGCATTGTGTAAAAAGGCTGTTTGATCCTTTCTTCTCCGCCCCTCCTCTTCTTGAAATGTCCACCTGATACAGATTGAATCCGTAGTCACATGCTCAGTTTGGTGTGTATTGCTAGAGAGGTTTTGTTTTTCTTCGGAGGGTGCATGTGATCAGCACAGGACCAATTGGGCCAATCAGCAATGTCCAGACAGAGATTCAAGGGTTTCACATCCTCCTAGAGCAGAAAGAAAACTCCTCCTACAAGCTTTAACCAGTGCTCTGCTGAACACTGATAGAAGTCACAAGACTGCTCTAACTGCTGATGATAAAAGGTATTTAGCAGTTTATATTTACTAAAATAATTGCATTTCCATGTTCTGTGTACTGTGGGAGACCAGATATAGGGAATGCAGGATCCTGGGTTTAGTAAAACTTTAATGGGGGTTGTAGAGAGGTGTTGAAAACAAAGTTCAGCTGCACAAGTTTACTGTCTTCCCAACCAACTGAAAATCTAATGGAGACCTTACCTACACTAAACACTTGAAGTTTAAAGTAGTATTACAACCTCAGTGCTTTTCAGTTTACCAGCACTAACAGTTTACAACTTTAAATGATGTCACCTGCTTTATCAGTCCTGCTTCCTTGAACTTCCAGTCCTCACAGAAAATAATTAACAGTAAACAGTGCAGACTCGAGTATGTTAGCTTGGAGAAGAGAGAGGAAGGAGGGGAGATATGTAGGGCCATGCCTTGAAGCTCTGTGTTTCTAGTGATGCACTCTGTGTATGGATGCACAGCTCTAGTTTCTGCAGGTAAGGGTGGATCCATAAGATTCTGCAAGCGATTGGAGCCACCCTGAAATGGGCAGTAGCCATAGCACCAGCTTAAATTGTAACATAGGCAAGAATTAGAAGATAAAAATGCTGCAATGCTGCAATGCTGATTAAATCAGCTCTTGAAAGTGCTGAAAATTGAAGGTTTAATATCACTTTAATAATAGTCTTCATTTTGATTATAAGTACTCACGATGAACACTTGTCAAATATTGTAACTGATGTATGCATTTATACTCCGCTTAAATGTGCTGTTATGCAATTATTAGTTATTCCTTTAAGTGTAAAGTTATACCTTATTGATGTTTGCTTTTTTCAAACTAATGACATTTATACTAACCAAAGAACTCATGCCACTGACTCATCACTAATAAGTATAAGTTTAGAGAAGCAACACTTTTCTTAGGCCAGAAAAGCAGTTTGCAAAATTACATGAACATATAAAGGAAACAAAATCAAAGTACCATTGAATACCAAGAATACTAAATACCAAGTATTGAAATAGGAAACTTAAAGCTCAAAAGATATTGATTCACAGGTATTCTCAGGTACAAACAGATTTAGTATCTGCACAGCTCTCTGTTAAGAGCATTTCACAAGCTCTTCTATGCGCTGGAGCTTTGCTTTGAGAGGTGTTTGGTACTTTCTTTTTTTTTTGCTGGTTCACCGCTGTATGCTGCATACAGTAAAATATGGGTAGCAATGGCTTAAACTAAGGCAGGTTGTTAAAGCTAAATAAACATAAAATCTGTGTGAATGTAAGAATAAAAAAATATTCAGTATTATATTGTTAAGGGTTCTAGAGTTTGCCATTAATGCTATCACTGACCCACTGTAAAGTTTCCAATCTAGAAGATGTGCATAATGGAAAAATGTGTGGTTTCATTTCGGATTAGTTTGTTAAGTTAATAATTTAATTTCATCATGTTTATTATGTTAGAATGATTCATTTTTTTAATTTGTTTTATGCAGTATATTCGGATTCATTTTCTATTGTTGAATTCAGTTAGTATATTCAATTTGATTCAAATTCGATTTGTATTTTGGAAGACTGTTTTATTCGTCTTAACGTTTAAATCTGTTTTTTTTTCCGGGAGATTAGATTAGATTCAACTTTATTGTCATTGTGCAAAGTACATGTACAGAGCCAATGAGATGCAGTTAGCATCCAGCCAGAAGTGCATAAATGGCCCGTTTATAATAAATAACAATATAACAAAAATCGGAGTATGGAATATGCAGTAATACTATAATCGGTGCAATGAGTAGTGCATTAATGAATGAAATATTCAGTATGCAATGGTGAATAAAATATACAGTAATGCAATATTGTCTAATAATTAGCTGTTCAATGCTTTAACAGCCACAGGGAAAAAAAATATTATCAGTCTATTTGTACAAGCTCTGAGACACCTGTATCCTTTGCCCGATGGAAGGAGTATGAACAGTCCATGGTTAGGGTGAGGGGCATCATTAATGATGCCCCTCGTCCTTTGTACACAGCGTTTTTTTGTAATACTTATGCACTCTGGGTTGGTTGGCGGTGGATTCATCAGAATCTCCAAATCATAACGTAACAAATTACATTTGGATTCATTTGTTATGTTATGGTTTGGAGATCCTGATAGATCGACCTTCATCAGCCTGAAACACAAAAAGGGCACTTTCATACGGATCAGTTTTTGATCAGTTTTGCAGTTAAAAAAAGCACTTCCCACAGGTGCATTGTGTTTTTGCCTCATTTTCCATTCATTTCAATGTAAGGGTGCATTTTTGGTATGCACCAAAAATGTAGTAAGCAGAACTTTTAAAAATGCAATGGTCCAGTGTGAAGAGTTCCATAGGATTTAAAAGAAAGCATTTTTCATTCATTTTTTTCCACTTTAAAAAGAAAAAAAAACTGTTCAAAAGCTGATCAGTGTGAAAAGGCCCTTAAAAGTCCTGCTTGCTGCATGTTTGGTGTGGTTAAAAAAAAGCACCAAAAATGAACCCTCCATTGAAGTGAATAAAAAAAGAGGCAAAAAGGCATAAAAAATGCAACGCATCTGTGAGAAGGTGGGAGGTGCTTTGTCCAGTCACTTATCCAAGGCAAAAATGCAATGTAAATGCTATAAAACACATCTAAAAGCCATTAAAAATGCAATCCACCACAAGAAAAATGCAGCAAAGACGCAGCAAAAATAAATATGCAATTTTTCAACATTTTGCAATGGAACGGTGTGAAAGCAGCCTATGTAGAAATCATCATGTTATTTCACTTAAATACCTTACTGTATTTATTGCAATGTATTTCCATTTCAAATTAATTTTCAAATTCAGATTTGGATAATTCATTATTTTGTTACATTATCATATATTTTGGATTCATTGAAATTCGTTACTATTGTGATTCTGAAATCCAGATACTGAACCTCCAAATAACAACATACAGCATTTGTTTAAAGGCTAAGCTCACCTTTTTCAAAAAATAATAAATTCACATATTTTTGCAGGAAAAAATATGCATTTATTATTTTTTCAGAGGACTCTACAGAGCATTGAACCAATGATCAGTAGATCGCAGGTGCATTGTCTCGACACGTCCTCCAGCTTTATGCCCCTACCTCTGTACGGGGTTTCAGTGACAGAGCTGAGGGAAGTGTGAATGAACTACAAGCGTAGTAATGGGCCTAATACACTGAACTTCAAACAGGGTCAATTTACTGAGCAGTATCTTACTTCATCTGAGAATTCAGTACGATGCTGCTCAGCAACTAAAATACAGCATTCGTTATATTATTAAGTCATGCGGTTTCCCGCTGATAGCTGAATGTCAAAAGAATTGTCGGCATTAAGAAGTGTTTTTAAAAAAGTGTAGGGTCCCCCTTCCCATCCATACCAAGCCCTTTGGGTCTGGTATGAATTTTGGGGGGAACCCCCACTTCAAAATTAAAAATAAAATGTTGTGGGGTTCCCCCCAAAATCTATATCAGATCCTTATACAAGCATGCAGCCTGGCAGGTCAGGAAAGGGAGGGAATAGTGAGCACTCTCCCTCCTGAACCATACTAGGCCAAATGCCCTCAACATGGGGGGTGCTTTGGGGCAGGGGGGGCTCTCCCCAAAGCATCTTGTGTCCAGGTTGAGGGCATGTGGCCTGGTTTGGTTCAGGAGACAAAGGGGACAAGGGCCTCTTCCCCACAGCCCTGGACGGTGGTTGTGGGGGGTCTGCGGGCGGGGGGCTTATCCGAACCTGGAAGCCCCCTTTAACAAGAGGGCCCCCAGATCCTGCCCCCCCATGTTCGACTCAAACATAAAGCCCATCACTATACAAGAGTGCTCACCTGTGCACTCACAAATTATTGAGAACTAAAATCTGTGGTGGCAGACAGGACTTTTAGTTTCTTCATTTACAGATTTTTGTGAATGAATGACATAGCTGTGTGGTGGAGCCCCACATAATGGCGCTGATTTTGAAATCTGACAGTGGTTGCAGGGATTGGGGAGGGAGAGCTGGAGCATGTTACACCGTAAATATGAGTGTAATGTGTAACATGCTCCAAAAGGTGAACCTATCCTTTAAAAGTCTGATGGATATATTAATAGTATAGTCAGAATGTACATTTGTTGCCCTCAGAGCTTCTGCTGCAACTCAGCCACTTTGAAATTAACAATAAAAGTCTAACACAGTCTGCATAAAGCTGTATAAAATCTCAGAAAGTCACAGTTAAAAGATTTACTAGGGTTATAGAATAATTGTGTGTAGATCTAATAATCATGTAATCATATATACAGTATGATGGTTGATGGTTATTGAATTATTGTTGCTACAACTCTTTTTTTTTCTTTGGTGACTGAAAATGAACTTTAAATGTTAATGCACTGTACTGTTGTCCCTTATTTGCTGGTATTGTATAGCCACAGCACTAATCCCTAGTAGTGTACTGACAATGATGATAACTCTCCTGCTACTTCTCCTTGATTTAAATATGGTTTATGCTAACATCAGTAACAGTATTGTCACAGTTGACACTACCAGTTGACAAGGAGAAAGGTTGTCCGGGTGTCCTGTAATTACAGTTTTAATAGTTTTTATTTGACTTTAACATATGCACATACTTATTTGTCCATATTTTGGTATTGTTTTAAATATTAAAAAATTAAGGCTATTAGATTAGAAATGACTTTGCTTCTAGTAAATGAATTGCCTGCTTTGCAAAGTTACATATATTAATCCCCCTATGTAATGTATGGATTAAATATATGAATAGAAAATCTTAGCTAGTGTACGCAAGTCATGAACTTCAGTACTTATCTGAAGGTATATTTGTAAACCAGGATTTTTCACGCCAACTGTGAAAATCTACATTCTCGAATAATTATATTTATTTATTACAGGTACTTATATAGCGCTGTCAATTTACGCAGCACTTTACCTATATATTGTACATTCACATCAGTCCCTAACCCTCAAGGGGTGTACAATCTATGGTATTGATCAAATATTTTTGTTTGGTCATATTGTCCTTATGATATCCAAATATTTAATTGTATGTGGATAAGTATAGATTAAAAAACATGCTATTATCTCCTTTCCAGATAAAGAAGAGGTCATCTATTGAAGTCGTTTGAAAATTACAAGGTTTGTACTGAAGAGTTGTTTGTGTATGTTTAGGTGTTCTAAAATTCCCCCATGTATATAGCACATTGTATACCATGGTACAAATGTAGCCTTGTGAGGCTTCCAAATATTTGAGGTAGAAATTGACTGTGCTTTTCTCATCTTGCCTGAGACAAGCACTGGCAGTGAAAATGTCATTAGCTATTCATCTTCTTGCAAGCACATGGTTGGACAGCAATGGAGGCACCTTGTTGACCATGCTAGCTCAGGATTTGTGCCACCTAGAAAAAATGTAATGAAGTGCCATGAATAATATTGCTGACATCCTTCTTCTGATAGTTGTCAGGTTAAAACCATGCACGCATCATGCAATCTTGAAGATAAAACTGTTAAAGCAATGAAAATATAGATAGACTTCAACAGGAGCTAGTTCTAGCCAACTCTGTAAAATATGTGGATATATTAACAAACTCTTTATTAGTACCCAAAACCTCCTTCAAATCATTCAATCTACTACACCACTCTCAAAACCCTCTCATCCAAACCTCGTCAACTCTCTTCTACCCTTATTTCCTTACTTAATCCCCACTGCCTCTAGCCACCAACTTGCTTGCTGCCAGGAGATTGCCAATCATTTCAAAAACAAAATCACATAATTTGTGATGAGATATCTAGCATCCAGCTTTCTCTCTCAATAAACACACCAGGTTCCACACCACACTCAACATTTTCCTCCTTCAACCCTGTTACCACTGGGGAAGTTGCCAAACTCCTTTTGGCTGACCACCTCACCACCTGTCCCCTGGACCCTGCCTCCTCACAAATACTGTGACCACCTTCCTGCTCCATCCTAAACTTTGTAACCCACATCTTTAACCTCTCCTTCTCTTCCAGTACCTTTTCCTTCCCTGCTGAAACATGCACTGGTCACTACATACAGTTGCAAGAAAAAGTATGTGAACCCCTTGGGATTACGTGGAGTTTTGCATGAATTGACCATAAAATGTGCTCTGAACGTCATCTAAGTCACAACAATAGAAGAACACAGTCTGCTGAACATAATACTACACAAACATTAGATGTTGCCATGGTTTAATTGCACATAACATGTAAACATTCACAGTGCAGGGAGGAAAAAGTATGTGAGGCCCTAGCTTAATGACTTCTCCCAGAGCTAATTGGAGCCAGGAGTGAGCCAACCTTGACTCCAATCAGTGTGATGATATTGGATGTGTCGCTGACAGCTGTCCTGCCCTTAAAAAACACACACCTGTTTTGGGTTTACTGGTTTCAAGAAGCACTGTCTGATGTGAACCATGCCTCGCAGAAAAGAGCTCTCAGAAGACCTACGATCAAGAATTGTTGACTTGCATGAAGCTGGAAAGGGTTACAAAAGTATCTCCAAAAGCCTTGATGTTCATGTGTCCACGGTAAGACAGACTGTCTACAAATGGAGAAAGTTTAGCACTGTTGCTACTCTCCCTAGGCGTGGTCGTCCTGTAAAAATGACTGCAAGAGCACAGCGCAGAATGCTGCATGAGGTAAAGAAGAATCCCAGAGTGTCAGCTAAAGACCTACAGAAATCTCTGGCACATGCTAACATTTTTGTTGACACATCTACAATAAGGAAAACATTAAACAAGAATGGAGTACATGGGAGGACACCACGGAGGAAGCCATTGCTGTCCAAAAAGAATATTGCAGCACGTTTGAAGTTTGCAAAAGAGCACCTGGATGTTCCACAGCACTACTGGCAAAATATACTGTGGACAGATGAAACCAAGATTGAGTTGTTTGGGAAGAACACACAACACTATGTGTGGAGAAAAAAAGGCACAGCACACCAACATCAAAACCTCATCCCCACTGTAAAACATGGCGGAGGGAGCATCATGGTTTGGGGCTGCTTTGCTGCCTCAGGGCCTGGACGGATTGTTGTCATTGATGGGAAAATGAATTCCAGAGTTTATCAAGACATTTTGCAGGAAAACGTACGACCATCTGTCCGCCAACTGAAGCTCCGCAGAGGATGGGTGATGCAACAGGACAATGACCCAAAGCATACAAGTAATTCAACAAAACAATGGCTGCAACAGCACAGAATACGCCTTCTGGAGTGGCCCAATCAGAGTCCTGACCTCAACCCGATTGAAATGCTGTGGAATGACCTTAAGAGAGCGATTCATACCAGACATCCCAAGAATATTGCTACACTGAAACAGTTTTGTGAAGAGGAGTGGTCCAAAATGACTCCAGATCGTTGTGCAGGTCTGATCTGTAACTACAGGAAATGTTTGGTTGAGGTTATTGCTGCCAAAGGAGGGTCAACCAGTTATTAAGTCCAAAGGTTCACATACTTTTTCCTCCCTGCACTGTGAATGTTTACATGTTATGTGCAATTAAACCATGGCAACATCTAATGTTTGTGTAGTATTATGTTCAGCAGACTGTGTTCTTCTATTGTTGTGACTTAGATGACGTTCAGAGCACATTTTATGGTCAATTCATGCAAAACTCCACGTAATCCCAAGGGGTTCACATACTTTTTCTTGCAACTGTACTTAAAAAACCCTCACTGGACCTCACCTGTTTTAATAACTCAAGACAAATCTACCTGCTCCTGTTTGTCTCCAAGCTTCTTGAATGCCTTGTTCACAACCATATGAGTTGCAACCTCACTGACATAAACCTTCTTGATCCCCTACTTTCCTGGATTTTGCCCACAACATTCCACTGAAACTGCTCTACTAAAACTCACCAATGACTACTATCTGCTAAAACCAACGACCAGTACTATATACTCATACACTTAGACCTTTCTGCTGCCTTTGATACAATTGAGCACCCACTCCTTCTCAACAAACTCCAATCCCTTGGCCTCCATGACTTTGCTCTTTGTTTATTCTCCTCCTACTTTTGTAAGCGCACTTTCAGTGTCACATACAATACCATCTCATCTGCTCCTCTTCCTATTTCTGTTGGGGTACCCCAAGGCTCTGTCCTTGGGCCCTCCTCTTCTCTCTCTATACCTCTTTCCTGGGCCAGTTGATAACCTCCCATGGCTTCCAATACCACCTCTATGCTGATGACACCCAGATCTATCCCTCGGCTCTTCAACCAACCCCCTCAATCTCTTTACTTATCACATATTTACTGAGAGACATAGCAGTATGGATGTCACACCACTTCAAACTCAATCTTTCTAAAACTTGGCTTCTAATATTCCCTTCTCTCCAACCCCCTCCCCATGACTTTCCAATTGAGATCAACGACAAAACCATTGGTACCTTCACACATGCCAGGTTTCTAGGTGTAATCCTAGACTCTGACCTCTCTTTCAGCCTCACATCCAATCACTGGCTAAATCTTGCTGTTTTAACCTCCACAACATTTCCAGAATTTGCTCCTTTCTGACAAACAATGCCACAAAACAGCTTATTCCCTCCTTGGTTATTTCCAGCCTTGACTACTGCAACTAAATCCTCACTGGCCTACCCCTACACAGGCTAGCCCCCTTTAGTCTATTATGAATGCTGCTGCTATACTAATACACCTTACTGATTTGTGACTGCTGCCCCTCTCTGCCAATCTCCTTACTGGCTTCAACTAGCAAAACGTACAAAATTTAAAATACTAACCACAATGTACAAAGCCACCCACAACATAATCCACAGCTACATCACCAACCTCATCTGTAGTTATTGCCCAAACCTTCCTCTCCACTCCTCCCAAGAACTCCTGCTCGATAGTTCCCTTGTTACCTCCTACCATGCTCGCCTCCAGGACTTCTCCAGAGTCTCTCCAATCCTCTGGAACTCCCTACCTCATTATGTCCAAACAGCTCCTACCCTATCCGCCTTGAGGTGATCCTTGAAAACTCATTTATTCAGAGAAGCCTACCCTACAGCCACTGATGAACTGTACTTGAGTCACCTTCATCAGATCATCGTCTGCAGCTATTTCCTTTTGTACCACCTCCCCCTCCCTTTAGATAGTAAGCTCCATTAGCAGGGCCCTCCTATTCTTTCTGTATTGTAATTGTACTGTCCCCTTTATATTATAAAGTGCTGCATAAACTGTTGGCACTATATAAATCCTGTATAATAATATTAATAGACAGGAGAGGGTAGATGTCTACTGTTGGGGAAATGAAGAATATGCTAATATCTTTTTTTTCCTGTTGCCAACCTGGGGTGGGCCATTGGGGATATAGTTATTCTCATTGTTGTTCTATTACAGTTATTCTTCTCTTGTTTTTGAGAAGTATATATATATATATATATATATATACATTAACTGATTTTTATATATAAATGGATATGGTACTATAAGACCTCTGTTTGTTTGGAAATGTATACATTTGAAATAGGACAGAAGAACAAAACTGTACTCTTGAATTCACCATGGCATTGTAATTATGATAGCCTTATATGTGTACATGGGCAGAGTAAATAAACTTTTAGAAACTTCTAGTAGACACACCTACCCTGTGAGGGGAGGTGACAAACAAAATTGGAATTTAAATATATGTTAAGTGTATATCATAATCAAGAACCAGAAATAACACATACCAAATAAAATATCCATTTGTTATATATACATGTTAAAAACATATGAAGCAGTAATAACCTTTTATACCCATAATGTGCCACAGATGATGTGGCACATTATGGGTGGCACGTGATGTAACAATCCATAAACTCAAACAATCGTAGCAGCATGTTCTATTTTTTTTTTGTTTCATAAGTGTTAAATTAGAGAATACAAAGAAGTAAAACATAGTTTTTACAATGGCAATATATACAGAGAGAAGGTATATGCCATTTATACATAAAATAATACAGCCTTCTGTATATGACCAATAATTTCAGAGGTAAGGTCTTGGGCAGCAATGCAATGAACAATGAAAGGGTATGTACAGAAATACATAACCATTTTAGGAAGATAGTTATATCCTGTTAGAAACACAAAATAAATGGGGCACATACAACTAGGGGGGTCAGTGATGTCATCAGAGTTAAAATGATACAGTTACCACAGTGTATCTGAACATGTTGTCCGTTACCATGACAAAGATCCCTCTAAGTTGAGATTTTGGGGAGTGTATTGGATCCCTCCAATGTGGAGAGGGATCCAATACAGTGAGAGACCTCTCACAAAGGGAAACAAAATGGATTTATTTGCTTAAATCCCTAATTTCTGGAGGTCTCAATGTAGAACTGGATATTAATTGTTTTATCAGCAATATATGAGATGCTAGAGATGTGGTGTTTTATATATCCACTTATTATGGTTTGGGAATAATATTAACATGTAAAAAAATAGTGTTTAGTTTGGTCATTTGTGATTTTTGACCATTATCGATTCATGTAGGTATGGTTAATGTTAATCTAATTTATTTTCAGTTTGTATTTTATCATTTTTTATAAATTTTTTATATATTAATTTTATAATGACTTTACATTACTGTTATTTCAATTTTATATATGTTATATAGCTTTGATAATATATGATTAATTAATTCATTGTAATTGCTGATGATATTTAATGTTTATATGTGTCCATTATGCCCAACAATGTTGCCAATGGTTTTAATTCATGAGGTATTTCTCCTTCCGGTCTGGTGATTTATAAGTACTTTTATACTATTTGCCCTTTCACTAGTTGCCTATGGAGCAAGTCTTCCACCAGTTGTTGGGTGGAACCTCCAGTTGGGAGAGATCACCAACGCTGACCTATTACCAGTTTCGGTATTTCAAATGAGGAGAGTATAAAGGTGTTCACTGCACCGCACAGCTACCCATGTGAGTAAGTCGGATATGATGAAACGAGTCACAGCAAGGCTGTGCGGCGACCGAAAGTGATGAGACCAGAAGTTTCAGTTTATTTGAGGCAATGAAGTATTGTGTTTTGTACTGCACCATTTCTTCTTTTCTCTTACACCGTCATTTGGTCTGAGTGTGGAGTATTTAAAAGAGGGGGACACTCCTCTGTTACCCCAAGTGCCACCATTTTGGATTCCTATTATTATATGAATCAATGTCGACCTTTTGCAGATAGGCGATTATGAAGATTGGCGGAGAGGAATGATATTGATTGATCCGTCAACCCCCCGGGAGATATTGATTAAGCTTCTTTAGCCAACCATGAGAGTAGGGGGCAACATTTGCTGGTGAGTGTATACCCGACAGGGGGAACATCACTTTTTTTTCTCACTTGGTGATTTATCTTGAAGATTTGGAAAAATCGCTTGGTGGATAAGTAGCAGTTTTCGGACTTTCTTTGGACTATACACTCAGTTTTCATATTTTTTGGTACACAGTCTTTCACTTATTTATTTATGTGCTACAGGATCACTTTTTTGAGTGCTCACTTATGTGTTTTTTTTGATAATTTTTGACGTTGCAGCATTTTGGTATTTATTTATTTGTGTATTTATTCATATTTGATCTATTTTTCATACATTCAGTTCTCACTTTTTTCATGTTATCAGAGTTGTCCATGTGAAGAAAATAAAAAAAGGGGAGCAAGGAATGTAGGAGTTAAACAGAGGGGTAAGGGGTGGGACTAAGGATGAGGTGATGGGGTAGAGAATGCTTATATGAACATTTTCCCATCCCCTGCACTAAACCAGTAAGCTAGCCACTACAAATCTTGGATGGGATCATAACATTTCAAAGGAGCCTAACCGATATCAAGCCATAACACCAAGTAGAGGTAAATTAGTTAGTCTTTCTTGGGGGATGCTAGTCAGCTCTTCAATCTCTTCAATTCTGTCTATTCTCTGGAGCCTAACCAATATCAAGCCATATGGTCTAAGAATTTGTAATGATACCGGGCTCCTAGACACAGAAGTCACTGTATGCTGAAGTTGACAGGGTACAAATGGATGTTAACAGCAGTAAAATGGGAAGCAGAGTTGTCCAGGAGGCAAAAATATATATAGAAATGCTAAGGGAAGGGGGATCTCTGCCAGGTGGGGAGTAGCCCTCATGGCAGGAGGAGGGTGACTGTGAATACAAACCATACACAGCTGAAGACCACCTCCCAGGGCATACAGAAGCATGGAAGACTCCATGCTCTGTCCTGTCAGGCCTCCGGCATGCCCAGCCTGATGTTGAGAATCCAACAAGTCACACAACACAGCAACCATACAATAATCCATGGCCAGGTGTGGGCCCAAAGGCATACTAATAGCAGTCACACTGGGAGTGGGATGAAGCAAATGAAGCAGAGCACCATGGAGTACATAAGCTTGTTCATAAATAACAGTGCATAACCAACTTTTCCAACATGACAAACATTGAAAATTTGGCCATAGTGGGATTGCTCAACAAAAGGCACTGTGTTCTCATTGGAGGAAAGCATGTCCATAGAGTGCCATTTCAGCAGAACTAGGTCAAAAAAGAGTGGAATGGTACCATAGACTACTGAAGTGAAGATGGGCTCAGTGTTCTTTATCCCAAAGAAGCCGGGGATGCATAAACAGTTCCCAAAGTCAATTCTTCTTGATGTAGAAAAGGTCTTATAAGAGACTGAAGATATAATGAGAACAAGGAGGGGGTAAAGATGATCCTCTCAGCATTATTGGAAACCTGGACATGTGTGTGGAACCTGAGCTCAGCAATAGTCAATTTAGCATGTGTATTAGACTACAGTCAAGAGAGTATAGGTATTATAGGTGTAGGGCCAATACTTATCCATCCAAGGTGGAGGAAGCAGAGGTCAGATCATTTACTGTGGCATGCTCTTTGATGAGCCAGGGATGGTGTTGGGCTGGTCCTGTTTGGAAGCCTGCAGGTCTCTGGTGGTGGGGAGCCAAAAGGGAGATTGCCTGTGGTGAGAGTGTGGAGTAGTGGTCAAGGTTCCTGGAAGGGATGCGTGTTCAATTGCTGGTAGCTGGAAAGCATTGTACCACTCAGGAAGCTCAAGCAGTGGAAGATCCAGGATTTTGCAGAACTGCAGAAGGTCTTCAGGGACGCAGAGCAAGGCAGTGTGGCCCATGGTAGAGGCTGATAAGCAGAAAGGTCCAACGTCCAGGAGTGATGAAGTCACATGACATGACATATCACATAGGGTATGCAGATGACATCAAGCCGCAAACCTGAAGTGCACATGCCGCCATTATGGATAAGGGATTCCTGTACTTTATTCCACAGTTACACAGTATAGTGAGTTTTACCCTGTGGTGTCCCAGGTGGACACTAATAAATGTGAGTGTATTGGATTATTATTTTAATAAAGTTGGTTTTATTTGGCAATACTTTACTATATGGAGCATTTTTTTCATTTTTTCATATGTTTGTGGAGTGTTCTGGAGATTTTAAGTGCTGACAGGGTGAAGCTCTTGGTACCAATATACCCTCCCATGTTAAAGGGAGAAGCATAGTTTGACCTGGTATTACAGGTCAAACTTGAAGGTGAGCGCAATAGTGTGGAATAGATAGAGGTGGATGTACACTAAGAGGTGACACAGGAGCAACGTACATATGTATACAGTAGTGTGATCACAAAGACCCACCGAGTACAGCAGATTTAAAGGGATGGTTCACCATTATTTTGAGACTATAATTTCGGGACACTTATTGATGGTATATTTGGTATGCACAGGAGATATACCGCATACGCACATGTGAAGATATTGGAGTGTTAAAGGGACAATTCACTATTTAGAATGGTTCATTTGATATTTGTGTACACTATTCATTTTTCACTAATATATGCAGTTCTATGGGTATTTATATGTATGTGTTGATATATATTTGATGTAGCACATATTATTGTACAGTTTCTGTTTTCACTATTTGTTTATGCACATTGGATATTAGTAGCACCGTATTTGAGTTTATAGTACTGCGCTAAATTTTTTTGATTTATGTTTTACATGTGGGAACACATTACATGCTAGCTGCAATATACAGGTTTAACTCAAAAAATTTGAATATCGTGCAAAAGTTCATTTATTTCAGTAATGCAACTTAAAAGGTGAAACTAATATATGAGATAGACTCATTACATGCAAAGCAAGATAGTTCAAACTGTGATTTGTCACAATTGTGATGATTATGGCTTACAGCTCATGAAAACCCCAAATCCACAATCTCAGAAAATTAGAATATTACATTCAATCAATAAAACAAGGATTGTACATAGAACAATATCGGACCTCTGAAAAGTATAAGCATGCATATCTACTCAGTACTTGGTTTGGGCCCCTTTTGCAGCAATTACTGCCTCAATGCGTCGTGGCATGGAAGCTATCAGCCTGTGGCACTGCTGAGGTGTTATGGAAGACCAGGATGCTTCAATAGTGGCCTTCAGCTCTTCTACATTGTTCGGTCTCATGTCTCTCATTTTTCTCTTGGCAATGCCCCATAGATTTTCTATGGGGTTCAGGTCAGGCGAGTTTGCTGGCCAATCAAGCACAGTAATCCCACGGTCATTGAACCAGGTTTTGGTGCTTTTGGCAGTGTGGGCAGGTGCCAAGTCCTGCTGGAAAATGAAGTCAGAATCCCCATAAAGCTTGTCTGCGGAAGGAAGCATGAAGTGCTCCAAAATCTGGTAGACGTCTGCATTGACCCTGGACTTAATGAAGCACAGTGGACCAACACCAGCAGATGACATGGCTTCCCAAATCAACACAGACTGTGGAAACTTCACACTGGACTTCAAGCAACTTGCAGTGTGTGCCTCTCCATTCTTCCTCCATACTCTGGGTCCCTGGTTTCCAAATGAGATTCAAAAGTTGCTCTCATCAGAAAAGAGGACTTTGGACCACTGAGCAACAGACCAGGTCTGTTTTTCTTTAGCCCAGGTAAGACGCTTCTGATGTTGTTTGTTGTTCAGGAGCGGCTTGACAAGAGGAATACGACATTTGAAGCCCATGTCCAGGATCTGTCTGTGTGTGGTGGCTCTTGATGCACTGACTCCAGCCTCAGTCCACTCCTTGTGAAAGTCCCCAACACTTTTGAATGGCCTTTTCCTGGCAATCCTCACCAGGCTGCGGTCATCCCTGCTGCTTGTGCACCTTTTTCTTCCACACTTTTCCCTTCCACATAACTTTCTTTTAATGTGCTTTGATACAGCACTTTGGGAGCATCCAACTTCTTTTGCAATTACCTTTTGAGGCTTTCCCTCCTTATGGAGGGTGTCAATGATGGTTTTCTGCACAACTGTCAGGTCAGCAGTCTTTCCCATGATTGTGATTCCTACTGAACCAGACTGAGAGACCATTTAAAGGCTAAGAAACCCTTTGCAGGTGTTATGGCTTAATTAGCTGATTAGAGTGGGACACTTTGAGCCTAGAATATTGCACCTTTTCACAATATTCTAATTTTCTGAGATTGTGGATTTGGGGTTTTCATGAGATGTAAGCCATAATCATCACAATTGAGACAAAACATGGCTTGAACTATCTTGCTTTGCATGTAATGAGTCTATCTCATATATTAGTTTCACCTTTTAAGTTGCATTACTGAAATAAATGAACTTTTGCACGATATTCTAATATTTTGAGTTTCACCTGTATGTCTCGTAGGAGGCCCATTGCACTGAGGGTTTTTTCATACACAAAATAAAAATAATGCTGTTGGCAAAACAATCAGATCAATTGTGTACAGGTAAACAAAAATAAATTGCCGCGCTACACCATCATTATTACCAAATAAGTAATAATGAAAATTATGTGAAAAAAACATAGTCCCAATAGAAAAAAAGTAGAAAAAAGTCACGATATTCAAATAATGTGTAATCAAACACTGCGTGTTTTCAAATCAACCAAGTGCACCACCACCAAGTATTGATAGGACTCTTACTGGAACATATGGACCTTTAAGCTAATAAGAGTCATAAATGTATGAATGTAATGGCTTTGAGATGTGTACCCATCATAACTCTCAACCAGAGGAAAGATGCTGGCCAATCATAATGAGTGGAAAGCATCCCTTCAGACTATCCCCATCTTATATATCTCTCAGATGTATGTATTCAATTAAACATAAAGGAAGAAACAGGAGAGCAAACATCGCGTAAAACAATATGGACAATTTTATTAAAAGTATTGAATTCCACTCGCATTTAAGTAGATAAATAAGCACTGTATACAAATGTAAGGCCTCTGGTCCTGGCAACCAATACAACTTCCTTGCAATCAGAAACAGTGTGATGACGTCAGGAACACAGACTCCACCCAACGCGTTTTGTCACAAATGACGTCGTCTGGGGCATGACTTGATTATATGTTGATTTTTTTTCACTTAATTTTCATTATGCATGTACTTATTTGGTTATAATGATGGTGTACTGTGGCAATTTATTTATGTTTATGGGAATATTTGACCAGTCTTCCAGAAGCGCATTTGTGAGCTCAGGCACTGATATTGGACGAGAAGGCGTGCTTCGCAGTCTCCACTCTAATTTACCCAAAAGATGTTCTATCTGGTTGAGGTCAGGACCCTGTGCAGGCCAGTCGAGTTCTTCCAACCCAAACTCGCTTATCAATGTCTTTATGGACCTTGCTTTGTGCACTAGTGCGCAGTCATGTTGGAACAGGAAGGGGCCATCCCAAAACTGTTCGCACAAAGTTGGGAGCATGCAATTGTCAAAAATGTTTTGGTATGCTGACACCTTAAGAGTTCCCTTCACTGGAACTAAGGGGCCAAGCCCAACCCCTGCAAAACAACCCCACACCATAATTCCCCCTCCACCAAACTTTACAATGCAGTCAGACAAGTATAGTACAGTGGCAGCGTGCTTTACACCACTGCATCAATTGCTTTGCATTGCACTTGGTAATGCATTCTTGGATGCAGCTGCTCGGCCATGGAAACCCACTCCATGAAGCTTTTTATGCACTGTTGTGCTAATCTGAAGGCCACACAATGTTTGGAGGTCTTTAGATATTGACTCTGTAGACAGTTGTTGAATTCTGCACACTGTGTGCTTCAGCATGCACTGACCTTGCTCTACCACTTCGTGGCTGAGTTGCTTTTGTTCCAAGTTGCTTCTACTTTGTTATAATACCATTAACAGTTGACCATGGAATATTTAGTAGGAAGGAAATTTCACTGATGGACTTATTGCACAAGTGGAAACCTATCAGGGTACCGCATTTAAACTCACCGAGCTCCAGAGAGCGACCCATTCTTTCACAAATGTTTGCAGAAGTCTCCATGCCTAGGTACTTGATTTTATATACCTATGGCCATTAAGGTGATTAGAATACCTGAATTCAATGATTTTGAGGGGTGTCCCAATACTTTTGGCAGTATAATGTATGCTCAGCACTTTTGTATATTAGATGTAATTTTTAAGACCCTTATCACCTCGAGATTGTGAAGCCAGTTGCCCTTGTGCAAAAAAAAAAACTATTTAGTATTTTTACCAAGAATAACTGATGGTACAGATGTCTCTCCAGTGTAAAAGTGCTCTGCCAATTCTTACCTTATGGCCCCACTGATCATTTAGATTTTATTAACAGAGTTAAGTGTTGCAATTGCTCTAATTAAGATTCCAGGTAAGAAAAAAAAATGAAAGTCAACATAGTTTTATTAAATTTATTTTCATGGGATTTTTTAAATTATTTGAATTATTCATGAATGTTAATTGGCAAAAGGCTGCCTTAGTGCAATTTATTATACTGTACATCTACCTTAAAGGGACACAACTGTCAAAAAGAATATGGTATCTTTCTACATGTATTTTTTTTTTGTTAGCATGCTATATGGGTACATTTTCCTAAAGACTGAGCCTCACATATCCTTTTACTATAGGCACCTGAACTATATACTCTAAACACCTGTCACAATCCATGAAGGTAAAACAGAAGTATAGCTAAAGCTTTTTACTGTACGTCTCTTGTGAGCCACAGGGGTACATTTAGTTTTGTACTACTCCGACCCAAATCAGATTATAACAGGCTACTGTCTACTCTGAATCAATGGGGCAGATCTTCTACAGGCTCGATAAGGATTCCAATAATATTGATGTCATCCACCCCATTGCCTAATTAATAGCTGGCTCCACCATGCTTGCCCCCTTCCCACCAAGGTACCCCAGGGGTCACTGGAGGAGCAGAGTGGAGAGTGGTGACTGACAGTAATGGATCTCTCCTCTGAGCAGACTGAGAACTGAGAGTTCAGTGATCATATAATTGCTCAGTTCTCAGTCTAAGAGTCAGTGTGGGACAGATGCTGCAGCACTGGGGTTAGTGTACAATGCAGGCTTAAAGTTTTCCTTGAAGCATTGCCTTGAAAAAGTAAACGGTTAAAGAAAAACAGGTACGTCTCAAGGATTTTTACTAAACATCATTCCAAATACCTGTCTGTTTTTGGATATGTGAAAAACTGATGCGTGCTTTGCACTCACTTTATACTTTCTGACTGCCAAGATTCAGGGTCTGTCTGCAATAACCACACAATCTTTCCCAGTGTTGTAATATATGAAATTCAATTTCAGGAGGCAATCTGTATCCAACAGGTTAAAAGATGTCCTCATTGAAATGGAAAGATCATTTTTTATCTTGAAATATTTTTATTAATTTTACCAAAAAAGAAAAAGAAATATCACATTTCAAAAGAGTGCAACATGATAATAATAGAATTCCATGGATCAATGTCATGTCAGTATACAGAAAAGAAGAAATATAGCCAATATGATACCATAGTTATGAGTTTTGACTAACATTATGTATCTATAGAAAACATTAGAATGCAAAGGAACACTCTTCAACAACTCAAATATTGCCAAAGACTCAAGAAGTTTAGAAAGATTGAATGTAGGTTAGGGGCAAGTACCAGTAGTTTTATAGCAAGTAGCAAAAACTAACACAGTATAGATTTCTCCAGCTGACAAAAGTATACGTGATGTTACATGTAAAGAAGACCTTTTAATCAAGCACAATAGACATAAAAGTAGTGAATTTTCTTTTCATTTAGACATTCTAACACCTGACCATTCATTGGCAAAAAAAAGAATCCACTTGATATAACAATAGAAAAAGGGGACTAACCACTTCCCGACCGGCCGTTGTATATAAACGGCCAGACGGTGGCACTGCAGGGTCGGGTGGCCGTCTATAAATGGCCTCCCCGCACCCTGCTTGTGCGCGCTCCCTGGGAGCGCGCAGCACCGCGATCCGGTGCCCGCTGTGTCCTCCAGACACAGTGAAACACCGATCGTCGGACGGGACCTCTGTACGAGGTCCCGATCATGTGATCACTGATTGACCAATCAGTGATCACATGCAAAGTAGTAAGCAAGATGTCACTTCTGACATCATTGCTTACTATGTGTGAAATCTGTGAATGATCACAGAGGTCACATGGTACAAGGCTATTCACAAAAGCCTTGTACCATGTGACAAGCTATGACCAATCACAGCTCACTCAGTTCTTTTCAATGAGTACAAGAATGCACACAGAGAGAAAGAGAAATGATTGCTTTTATATCCTATATGGGTGTAAAAGCAATCAGTGTAAAAAAAAAAAAAAAAAATCTTCATCACCCCTCACAAGTAGTACAGTGTCACCATGTACTGCTAGGGTGACAGTATGTAAAAAAATAAAATAAAAAATAATAATAAAAAAATAAAATAAAAATGTAAAAAAAAATGTTTAAAAATTATAATTTTTTCTTATAAACTAATTTGGATTTTTTTTTTTTACTAAAAAGATAACGGAATAAATTTTGGCTAATATTTATGATGAAATATTATTTATTTGCAAAATTTTATAAAAAAAAACACTTTTTTTCAAATTTTTTGGACATTTCATTTACATAGCAAAAAAAATACAAATCCCAGTGGTGAATAAATACCACCAAAATAAAGCTTTATCTATCTCAAAAAAATGGTAAAAAATTCATTTGGGTACAGTGTTGCATGACCGCGCAATTGTCATTCAAAGTGTGATAGCGCTAAAAGCTGAAAATTGCCCTGGTCAGGAAGGGGGTAAAAGTGTCCGGTCTGGAAGTGGTTAAAAACAGATGAGAAATGAAAAACAAGAATAGATAAGAAAATCTGAATAAAGAAGTCAGAGCTCTCTATGGCTAGTTTCCATAAATATAGATTTACACAATAGTATTGTATTGCATCCAGGGTTGCCATGTTTGTTTGAATTTATGTTGGGTGTCATTCAGGATATTAATTGGTTTATCATTGACCATAATTCAATTAAGCTTATGTTTAACAAGATTGAGAGGGACAAAGGGTATTCTCCAGCAGCAAGCAATCACAATTTCAGCTACAAGAAATATGTACAAAATAGGCCTGCCAGTCCCATTGGGAATCTATGGAAAGCTGGCTTGTAATAGTTAAGTAAATCAGTAGGGGTAATTAGAGAGAGTTTACTGATCAGTGCAAATACTCTGATCCAGAACCTGTGTCTTTTTGGGAATAACAATCATGCATGCAACCCTGTGCCTTCTGATGAGCAGCCAAAGGAAACACATTTATCAATTCTACTTGGGACTAGGTACCATTGCATAATCACCCTATAATTATCTTCAATCAATAATGTGTTATAGAGATTGTTTTAAATAATATGACATCCAGGATTGGAGAAAAGATTAGCATCTATTTGTCAGATTTGCCTCCCACTAATTCATATATGGTATTTTTGGGGGGATTTAGATATAGTATATTGTGTATACTAGCAATGTGATCCCTCACTGTATTGACATTTTTGCACTGTAAGGTATATTCCCACTCCAGTTGCAGGATACAGCTATGTAGATAGGAATGTATCTAATAAGGACAGTTTTCTAGGATGTAGCTGCTGCTTTATAATAATCCAGCAAATATACACCATTGGGAGATAGAAGATCACTTCTTTTTTAAAACCTTTATAAATCTACCATTGAAGGACTTAATATTGGTTCCACAGGGAAACGCTGAGTTACCAAGTAAGAAAGCAAGTTACAAGTGCTGTGAGCACAGATCATGTTTAATATTCAACATATCCCACAATGTCCGGAAATTTGAAAAGTAGGGACAAAGAACCAATGTTCTAAATTTGAGTGTCAGCCAAAAAAGTACTTAAATGGCTCCAATAGAACTAGAATATACTGTATTCCCATATCAGCCCACTGCGGAGCATTTGTTTTATGCATGCTAAGCATTAGTTGGGCCTGTCTGTCTACAGAGAAAGCACCCAAAAAGATTTTGAAAGTTTTCTACACTTCTGCACAAAATTTTTTTTCACATTTACTAATACAGTAGGTATACGGAGAGCTAAGAAAAGATACAATATTTTCATCAGTATGCTCATTGTCAAAGCATATATTCTACTAGACCAAGATGGGGTGTGGTGGGGGAGATTGAGATCATCTTGCAATGTTGGCAGTCAAGGTTTTAATAATAGAAAGGTGATTTGCTTTATAAAGAGATTGAAATCAGTTATGGGATTAATTTCCAAATATAGAAGCATCTCAGTAGATCACACATATTCACAAAGTTTGTCTTTAGGGTATCTATTACATTTTGTGGTAAAAATAGATTTAGTGCTTCAGATTTTAAGTCCTTTCCCATTAGCCCTGAGATTTTAAAAATGTATAAAATGTGTGCTCTTCAGTTTCTCAGTTTCCCTTAATACTAGGATCTTTTCTTAAAGAAGAACTTCACTCTCTCAGTCGACTATTTTTATGCTGCTAGCATAGTTGTAAATAGATGGGAAAGTATATCATGTTTTTGTGTTTTAAATTTAGTTTTACATTTCTCTAGTTAATTCCTGGTTTCCATGCCTAGCCACATAGGGGTTTATTTACTAAAGTTGAAGAGTCCAAAATCAGACTCCCTTCTGCATAGAAACCAATCAGCTTCCAGGTTTCATTGCCAAAGCTTCATTGAACAATTATGATTAAGTCGATGACGAAACGCGTCAGAGGAGGTGACGTCAACGCGCACACGAGAACCGGAAGTTGACCGGCGGCCATTTTCGTTGAGGGTGGATCGTCTGATTTTCCTCTGGACACTTCCTGGTTTGCTGCTAAACTTGTAATATTTCTAAAAAGCGGTTTTTATATTGTCAAAATGTGAGCACCTTAATTAAAGTTACTTTTTAAGATTGGTCCTGGCGGTATTATGCTATTTGTGTTTCCTGTATGCTTATATTTCGGATATATGGAGCTTCAAGGCTGATGAATCTTGCTGGTGATATGAAGGTTATATGGAGTAAAGATCAATAGGAGGATTGTCTCCCACCCCCCCTTGGGGAAAAGATATATGAAAAAGCCTTCCTTTTTTTGAACATTGGTAAGGGTATGCATTCTTTATTTAGAAGTGTCACAGTGCTGGTTGGATGAAAGCACTGAAGAGTGATTCACATTCACGTGGTTTTTCACTTCAAAAAAAATAAAAAATTTTTTTGGTTTCACAGTTTTCTTAAATTTTTATTGTGTTCACTTTTTTCACTGATTTATGTGATTGGGTATTCACTTTAATAAAGTCACTATTATTTGGATATATTTAAAAGATAATGCACTATGTGTATATTTTTTCTGTTTGAGGTACATTAATGGAGGAATTTTTGAACACAAGAAGAAGTTGATTTAAAGATTGGACTTGTGGGTTTTGGACTATACTTAGTTTTTGAGGGTTTGTTGTACAGCATTTTCTGTGTCTTGATTTTGTACATCTTTGGGGGTAAAGGTGTTGGTGGTGCTGTGGGGAATTGTAAATAATTAATTTGGGAGAGTGTTTTTTCATCTTCATTGAACAAGCTGAGGTTAGAAGCTGATTGGTTTCTATGCAGAAGGGAGTCTGATTTTGGACTCTCCAGCTTTAGTAAATAAACCCCATGATGTCATACATGCCAGGAGTCTTCAGGAGGGGAGGATGGGGTTCTCAGCTAAATACATCCTGCATACATGCCTGAGCCAAGAGCAGATGGATTTCAGGAACATGAATCACCTGCCCTTTCTCAAGAAGGCCATGGACAAAAATGCTAGAAGGTGTTTTTCTAAGTGATTTCTCTGCAAAATAAAGCATGGGGGCAGGGATGTTTGGTTGAGTTTGCTTTGAATTTAACCAGTTCCCCGCCACCCTATAGCAGAACTACTGCTACAAGGTGACAGGGCTGTGCAAAATCACGTATATATTTCCGTGTAGGAGGAGCACATGTGCGTGTGCCTCCCTACCCACGCCGTCATTGGCAGCTACAGCTGTCGATCACAGGGTCCCGGACAGAGATTTCCCACCGACACCCAGAGATCACTGAGGAACAGTGACAGGGAGAGGTCTGTGTAAACAACACAGATCTCTCCCCTGTCAGCACCGACATGTTGCTTTGTATTGCTCTGCATAGCACAGCAATACAAAGCAGCTTGTTTCCCTAGTAAAACACACACAGCACACACAGTACACACAGTAAAATACACACAGTCATTAGTACAGTATCAGTGCTTTTTATTAGCACTGATTACTGTATTAGTGTCATTGGGATGTCAGTGGCATTTAGTCAGTTCTACCTCAGTGTCAGAATGCCTACCGCAGTCCTGCTATAAGTCGCTGATCGCCACCATTACTAGTATAAAAATACAAATTAAAAAATTCCAATATATATAACTCTATTTGTAGATGCTAAAACCTACACGTAAACCAGTTAACTTACATGTATTGGGATTTTTTTTAGTGAAGACATGTAGCAGAATACATTTTGGCCTAAATTTCTGATGAAATTTGATTTTAAATTTTTTTTTACTGGATATGTTTTATAGCAAAATAGTAAACAATATTGTTTTTTTCCCTAAATGTTTGGTCTTTTTTTGTTTATAGTGCAAAAAATAAAAATGCAGAGGCGATCAAATACTACCAAAAGAAAGCTCTATTTGTGGGAAAAAGGGACATAAATTTCATTTGGGTGCAGCATTGCATGACCGTGCAATTGTCAGTTAAAGTAATGCAGTATCGCAAAAAAATGGCCTGGTCAGAAAGGGGGGGTGGGTAATCCTCTGGAGGGCAAGTGGTTAAAAAACAAATAAAATATCATTTTTGGTTTGTGGAGCTCAGATACAGTGTGGTTCCACTTTAAAGCAATCACTCACAGTTTGATTGCCAACACAAATAGCAATGGGGACAAAGTACACCCTTGTCTCGTGTGTTTAGAAATGCCAAATGGCATGGATTTACATCCTTTAAGTGGCATTTGGATCATTGGAGTATCTTATGGTATTTTCAGAATTTATAAAAAATTAAGACTAAACCCATAGGACTGAAGAATAGCTAGAAGACATTCCCAGGATAAACCATCATATATTTTATGTAAATCAAGTGACAAACGCATGACTTAACAATATTTAAATCAGTCAGGCAGGATTTTTTGCTACATAGTAGCTGTAAAGGGGATTTCAGATTTTGACCTGTGTGGTGAGTTTAAAACAAAAGTATTTACATATCATCAACTTCAACGCAAACCCCAAAACAAAGAGATGATTCCTCATTTTAGCACTACAGATGAAAACATGAAAATCACCCCTTCATTCCCCTGTAGCTACCTATAAAGCCATCTGGTTTATAGCTCAAATACAGCCTAAATGTAGAGTAAAATATTTAAACTATTGTACAGCTGTTGACAATTTTTACAGAAACTGACCTGGAAAGCAAGTAGGGTCATCACAGTGACAAGGAAAAAATTAAGTAAATCCATTTGAAAGTATAAACTTTAAATGATGGATAATTAAGAAGGTGGACTGGAGGTTAATGTTTTTTGAAGAGTACCTTAAAAATGAACTCCAATTAGATATAAAAACACCAATTCAAAAGTTCAAACTACTGTAACCCTTATGGTCTCTATATTAAACCTTTATATATGAAAAGTAAAAGATTTATACCCTTTCACACTTGCTAAATCAGTTATACACAATTACGACAGATACATTATTTTAAATAATAATCGGGGCTCCACTGATATTACCTTATGCAATCCTATGCTCCCAAAATGAGGTCTCATTCATAAACACAGCATTATTTTAAGTTATATTTTATCACAGTCTTCCATGCCCTCTCATCCTCTTCTCACAGGGACTCAGGCAGCAGCTTGGCTTCAGAGACACATACAGTTCAGGAGCAAGCATACACTGTGTGTCCCCATAACAAGCAGCACACAGAAAAGAGAAGGAGCCAGGATCACCAGCGGGGGAGAATGTTCATGGCTGCTCTGTGCAAAAGCATTGCACAGAACATGTAAGTATACCATGTTTATTATTTAAAAAAAAAAATCAAGACTTTACAATCACATGGCAGATGATGCATCCTTCAGATAAATAGTTCACCAACAATTCCAATATATCTGTATTAAAATGGTAAATATCATCAAAGTCTGTTACTCAACACTCTACAACTTCATACAACCAGCATTTATGAAACAAGATATTTTACTTCCAGCATGTATCAATAACTGTCTGGCCTTTGTGATGTTCCTGAACTCACAATCTGAGAAATAACCTCCTTAGACACCCTATTAACCACTGAAGAATCTGACGTTCTCCCCTATTTATACTTACACTTATTAATGGATTCCTCTATACATAGCTAATACCAAACACACTGCTTTCCTCCCACATTATGATCCTCCCTAACCAGGCAAGGAAAACACATTGGGGGATATTTACTAAAATTAGTGTACACAGAATCTGGTGCAGCTGTGCATAGTAACCAATCAGCTTCTAGGTTTTGCTGGGAAAACGTAAAGTGTTGCTAAACCCACAACAGTAAAATCAGTGTGTATATGCAGTAAAGCATGCTTGTTATACTCACTGTGGAACCTAAGGGGTTAATCCTCTGCATTGTGTAAAAAGGCCCTTTAATCATTTCTTCTCTGTTCCTCTCCTTTTTCAAGTGACCATCTCTTATCTCCTGATAAGACAAACTGAACTGTAGGCATTTGCACATGCTCAGTTTGGTGTGTATTGCTAGAGAGGTTTTATTTTTTCTTGGGAGAGTGCATGTGATCAGCACAGGGCCAATCAGCACTGTCAGGGGTTCTGCGTCCTCCTAGAACAGAAATAAAACTCCTCCTACAAGCTTTAACTAGTGCTGGGCTGGACACTGATAGAAGCCACAAGACTGCTCTAACTGCTGACGAAAAAAGGTATTTAGCAGTTTTTATTTACTAGAATCATTGCATTTCCATGTTATGTGTACTGTGGGAGACCAGATAGAGTGAATGCAGGGTCCTGGGTTTAGTAACACTTTAATCTGAGGTTAGAAGCTGTTTGGTTACTATACACAGCTGCACCAGATTCTGTGTGCACCAGTTTTAGTAAATCTCCCCCATTGTGTACAGTACAAATTATTGACCAATTTCCCACCTCAACTCAGACTTAAAAATAATTAGACTCAAAACCAATATTCTGTCCTCTAGATTGAGTTGCACACTTCCGTAGCACACCCCTGAAGGAACAGCTGATAGCAAGTAGATTCCTCCCCTTAATTCTAGTAGACACACAGCCAGGCACACAGCATTTCTGTTCTCTCTTCTCTGGCTCAAGAACAGTCTAGGAGTGCCTTTTCATATTTTTATTGTAGAATTAAACTTGGGTGGGTTGAGGGGAGGCATGAGATACCCAAGAACTGAACTGACTGAGGACACTTCTCTTCACACTGAACTGACAGAGAGTTCCCACAAAATTCACTACTGGCTGAGAAATGCCTAGGACTTCTTTTTGTAGAACTGAGAACTGAACACAGTCACCGGAGCACATACATTTGGTCAGTATTCACAATACCCAAGGATCTTCAGTTGCCTCCTTATCATATCCACTGGGCACTCTTCAGTGAGGGAGACACAGACTCACCAAACTACAGGACAGCTGAACACTCTTCCTTAACTTCCACTGGGTACTCTTCAGTGAGCTCTCCAGACCATACAAAAAATTCCACACCCAACTTTAGAAATAGGCCCTCCAGCTATGCTGCAGATCGGACCTTGTTGACCCCCAAAGAGTGTTCTAGCACAGCCCCTTAGACAGGGGATACCTCTTGTAGGACTGTACCCAGGACCTACTACGCTCTGCTTCAGACCTCAGACTATTTATGGTCTCCCCAGACACATACTGGGCACACATTTCAAAGGATTGACTAGATCCCTATAAATATTCAAGCTGCCTCTTTGTCTTTCCTCCCACTGTGATTCTAGAATGCTCTAGAATGCAATGGAAAATAATCAGATCAGCAGCCTGTAAGATATTGAGTAGACTAAAGTAATTAATTGCTGCTCCTCTGGCTGCAGAGAAGCTAAACTAAATTTACCTAGAAACCTACGCAACCTAGGAGGGTGCTAAACTTCCAAAAATCATTCATAAAGAATGGTAGGCTTCCTAATTGATAGATAGGCAAGTGGCAATACTTGATGAATATCTTTGCAGACATCATCTACAAATTTGATGTTACCATTCCAAGATCTACAACAGGAATCTCCTAACTAAACTAAAGGGCCAATTTACTGTCCTTCAGGCTTTGGGGGGGGGGGGGGGGCAGACTGTGGCCAGTGGGAGTAAATAAAGCCCTATCATTGGTTTTAGTTAAAGGAATAATACCCCATATTTGGTTTCAATGGGAGGAATAGTCCTCCATTGTTAGTGTTAGTGGGAGGACTATTGCCTTATCGTTGATTTCATTGAGAGAAATAGTGCCTCATCATTGGTGTCAGTGGGAGGAATAGTGTCCCATTGTTGATATCAGTGGGGAATAGTGCCACATTGTTGGTGTCATTTACAGGAATAGTGCCTCATTGTTGGTGTCAGTTGTAGGAATAGTGTCTCATTGTTGGTATCAGTGGGAGGAATTATGCCCTATATAAAATACTGGATTGTCTCGATATTTTGTTAACTTGTATTGATGAGAAAAGTCCAAAATAGAAAGTCCTTCCAGCTCTTGCATAAACTCAAAAATTGATTTAACCACTTGCCGCCCTGCCACTGTATATATACGTGTGCAGGGCGGCACTGCTCTACCTCTGAAGAAGTGCGTGCGCACGAAACGCGTCAGCTGGAGCCCAGGACGCCATTGGCACTACGCCGCCGGAGCCACGTGGAGGCCCGGTGGCCATCTTTAATCTTAAAGGGTCAGTCATTTGATTAAACCTGGCACCATTCTTCTGCAGACCCAGATTGATCCCTGCACCAGCCTTTGAGAGGAGGAATTTTCCACTTCACACACTTCTGTAAGGATTTCTGTGACCTGCTGGACCTCCATTTCACCACACGAGGGCGCTTCATCTCTACTATCTCCAGCTCCTGCCCATTACCAGACCAGAAAAGAGAGGGAAATCTCCATGATATCATATACACATGCGTATTATTAATACGTTTCTGGTTAGTGCGCATTTCTAATTTTTGCACTGGGAATCAGGGAGCACCATTACTGGACTGTGATTTCTTTGTTTATTTATTTATTTATTTATTTATTCATTTGCTTTGGTTTCATTTATTATTTATATCTGCCCGCAATATAGTAACATCACACAGCGCTGCATTTTCTTTATATATGTAGCAGAATACATTTTGGCGTAAATTTATGACTAACTTTGAGTTTACGATATATTTTTTATAGCTGAAAGTAGAAACTATAGTTTTTTTCAAAATTTTTGTGTTTTCTTTGTTTATAGCGCAAAAAATAAAAAGTGCACAGGTGATAAAATACCACCAAAAGAAAGCTCTATTTGTGTGAAAAAAAGGACGTAAATTTCGTTTGGGTACAGCATTGCCTGACCGCGCAATTATCATTTGAATTAGTGCAGCGCTGTATAGCAAAAAAAGGCATAAATTACAGTATCTATACCATAGTTTGTAGACGCTATAACTTTCACACAAAGCAATCAATATACACTTATTGGGATTTTTTTACCAAAAACATGTAGCAGAATACATTTTGGCTTAAATTTATGACTAACTTTGAGTTTACGATATATTTTTTATAGCTGAAATTAGAAAATATTGTTTTTTTTCAAAAATTTTGTGATTTTTTTTATTTTATAGTTCAAAAAATAAAAAGCACACAGATGATAAAATACCATCAAAAGAAAGACCGCGCAATTATCATTTGAATTAGTGCAGCGCCAAACAGCAAAAAAAGCCAGGTCATTAAGGGGGGTAAATCCTCAGGAGCTCAAGTGGTTAATAAAAATATTGCAAAAAATTAGAAATAAAATACTAGAATAAAGAATATTTAGATAATGTCCAAAAATATAGTCATGTTCTTGAGATAAAAATTGTATGTAAAATTGTGTTTGTGTAGTGTGAATCTGTAGGCTTCCTTAGCCCAGTTTCTAAAAAGTGTGCCACCAAAAAGTCTTTGTTCTGCTCTATAAGGAGCAATTCAGCCCCCACCTTCTCCTAAAAGTAGACTGGTTTTCCTTTCTGTCTCTTATAGTCCTACAATGATATTTGGCAACAGATGTATAGAGCAAACCTTCAGTCTTCTCCCCTCCCCTAGGAGAGAGTCTGAAATTTAATCCTTGGGACCTCTAGTCAAAACTTAATTGACATTCCATCAGTCAGGGGAATGGAATGTGTTTTATATATATATATATATATATATATATATATATATATATATATATATATATATGTATATATAATATCTCCAAAAGTAATCTTAATATAAAGTTATATCATATATAAATATTTTAATCAAGAAATATTACAGTATACATTTTATAAGTTTACCATGTATGAAATAGATTCTCACAATTCTCTTATTAGTGAAACTTTAGCTCCTACCCACAGAGATGGGGGGAGATGGGGGAGGAAGGCTAGCTAACCAATTCATGACTAATTACTACCACATGTTGCTTGAATGTAGAGAAAAAAACAAAGATACATACATATGTATTCACATAGACTAACAATAGTCTGTTTATCTCACTTTTCCCAATCTAGAACAAATAGAAATATAACAACTCAATTATTCTATTACGATCCAACACATTCATACATATGTTAGTAATGTTAATAAGCAGATATTAGATATTAGGTTATGGAAAGCTTCTAACACCCTATCATTGGTGTCAGTGGGAGGAATAGTGCCCCATTATTGATATCAGTGTGTGTGTGTGGGGGGGGATAGCACCCCATTCTTGGTGTCAGTTCGGGAAACAGTGTCCTATTTGTGATATTAGTGGGGGGAATAGTGCCGCATCATTGGTGTCAGTGGGAGGAATAGTCTCCCATTGTTGATATCAGTTGGAGAAATAATACCCCATTGTTGGTATTAGTAGGAAGAATAGTGCCCCATTGTTGATGTCAATGGGAGGAATTGTTCCCCATCAATGGTGTCAGTGGGAGGAATAGTGCACCAGATAAAGGCAAGCATAGGGCCACATTTGGCCCCAGGGTGCAGTTTGGAGAACACTGATCTACAATATAAATATTTTCTGCTGTCTAAAACTTTTTTTTCAATACTTTTTACTGAGTTTTCAGGAAAGGTAAGTATTGAACAAACATTAGCCATAGACTTGTTACACAATCGCCAGTAATGATGTATTAGTTAGTTAAGACAAATACATCTTAACAAAAATTTGCAAATGCAAATAAGTCAAAAGAAAATAATATAACAGCTATTATTTCAGGAATAATGTGTATAAACCAAAAATGGAGTCTGGGATTTCAAATATATAGCCATTCACTGATGCCTCATATTGTTCAAGTATCATCTATAAACATTTAACAAAACAGAGAAAATTGTCATCCTTCAGTTAGAATCCTAGTTTTGAGTGATACCAATTCAGCCAAGTGGCCATTCTTTGAAAGCCCACATTAGTTCATATTGACAGTGTGTGTGAACAATGTCCAATGTTGAGAGTAGACTCGGGGCCTGGATAATTTTTCAGTTTCTGGTTATCATCAGTCTAGGTGCTAGAAATATATGGGATACTATAGTACAGACACAGTAAGGAATGGTTTTCAATGCCTAAGCTTAATAAGGCTAATCCAGCATGGGGTGAAAATGTAAAGTTGATATTTCTGTCAGAATTCGGAAGATCTGAAACCAGAAACTTTTGATTCCTTTGCAAGACCATAATGTATTGTACAATGCACCTTTATCACTACAAATTTAGCAATGCGAGAGGGTGTGATATACCACCTTAAGAAAATGTTTTGGAAGAATTCCCATAGATTAAAATTAATTGTAGCTTTAGAGGTTGCCTTTATAGTTCTGTACCATTGTAACAGGGTGTATTTAGAATTGAGATCTCTCTCCTAATGTTCCATATTTAAAGTTCTACTCAGTACGGATTTTTCTTGGAGAAGGTTATAGAACAGAGATAAACCTTTACAATGGAATGGTCCGAGAAATAATATAGCTATGCCTTAATGTGGAGATGAATGGGTGCTTTAAAGTACTGCCTAAAAAAGGTAGAAATTTGGATATATTTAAAATATTCCAACTTGAGTTTTTATTTTAGGTTTTCCCCAACATATATATCATCAACAAACAAACTCAACTGCACAAATTCCCCACTTTCCCTCTGATGTCATTGCGCTGTCCACCATCTTGGAAGCTGTATATGAATGCTGATATTCCTTTTTATGCTTGTAAGTAGGATTTTATTTGCGTAATACAGGCACATTTATTTTATTGCACTGTTAGAGGCATGTTTTATTTTACATGACATTGTCCTAATACTGCTATGGGAATGGCTTACTGACCTAAGTGGAATCTGGGTCCTGGTTATGATATAGAGGTCCAGATGATACTACATCTACTGTATATAGAGCCTAAAAAGACCCCCTATAATAAGGGGTCTTCTTATCTGGTAAGTCTCCATTTTACAAGCATGGTGTTGGTTCGTTCACGTTGGTGATTTTTGAAAGAAAAGAAGATCAACATTATTGATACTGCATTCAAGAAACGGATGTCTTTTTTCACAAATTATTTATTTAAGTTGTCACTCATGTGGACTTTTAATACTTTATTGTTCCTAACATGGAATGTATGTGATATCACTTATACTAATCATGTAGACAACTATAAATACACAATAAAATGTGCAAAGTGATACATATGTTTGTTTAAACAGAATTTTTCTTTCACACATTTAATTGCCATTTAAATATATATCAAGCCATTGAATACCATAAGTAGACCAAGTTTCCACTGATAGATCTGGGAAGTGTCCGTAAAGAGATAGGTATACGTAATGATTTGGAGTTATCGCCTACTGAAGAGGAGATCAGCAGTTTCCAAGCTTTCAAAGAAGCTTGGACAGTTAGAGGAAGATTATCTATCCTTTGTTCTCTAAGTATGTAGCCAATCAAGCAAAAAAATAAATGTTTCCCCTGTATAATCTGGGTCTCTGGAGAACCCCATAATGTTGTAGGAGTGGGGAAAGACCATTCCTTTAATTGGGCTAATATAGTGGCAATATAGTAGTCAGAAATACGGTATCTATCATTCCCAATCCCCCAGTTATTTTATTCTTAATAAGTTTAAAGTGGATACAACAGGCTTTCTTATACATTTGTTAATTAAGGATTGCATTGAACGGAGCTTTGTTTGTGGTAGATATATTGGTAGGGACCTAAACATATATACAATTTTAGGTAGGACAGCCATTTTGAAGGATGCCAATCTACCAGATCTTTACAGGCTATGGGATGTCAAAGAGCCAAGTTCAGCTTTCGGGTTGTCCAATAAACGCCCATAGTTTTCCTGATATAAAAGTGGTTGCGACTTAGTCAAAGTTATCCTCAGGTATCCCAAGCCATGATCAGCCTAAGAATATGGAAAACGAGATCTCAAACATTGTTTAGTAGATTCAGCCACCCACAGGTCTAAGACTACAGATTTTGAGTCATTTACCCTATAATATGATACTGAGTATAACAAGTGAAGGACATCACCAACTGTTGCTTGTTGTAGGACCTGTTAACATGAATATCAGAAAGAAATTTTTTCCCCTTCAGGAGCAATTTTGTATCATGCTTTCCTGGGGTTTTTTTTGCCTTCCTCTGGATCAGCTGTTGGTATGGGCTTATAACTTTTTTTTATGGTTGAACTAGATGGATTTTTGTCTTTTTTCAGCCAGACTAACTATATTGCTATATTACAGAAAAAGAGAGGTGGGGTATCTGAGCAGATCAGTTAAAGTAAACTAAATAGAGTCATAAAACTCTAGAATATACACCCTACAAAAGTAGAGGCAAAACTATAAAATCAGAAATTATTAGCACAATGTCTATCTGACTGAATATTTATTTTTGCTAATTAAATTGGAATTTAAGATATATAGATGAAATTGTGTGTTATGTAAATGAAAATTTTATAGTTGACAGGAGGCTGCTCTCCAAACATTGCTGATTAATATAAAAAAAAATGAGTATATCCTTATGCAGCTTAGCATAATTACAAACTGCATTTTATACTTTTTTGACATGCAGTATAAGCAATTAACTGCTCTATATTGTACATTATCATATGAACTACATTGCAATTTTATATAGAGAAGCAAAATTCACACTTATGATTTTCTTTTGACATGTGTGGAACTGAAATTATTTTTAGCTTTATTAAATGAGGTTTTTGTTCCTTGCTCTTCATTGCTAAAGTCTCACTGAGAATTTATCAGCCAGCTGCACTATTATTTGCAATCATAAAGAAATATCTTATCTGAAACTCTTGATGGCAACTACATGAATAGTTTAAATGTTTGTATTCACTTTATGCTGAAAACTCACAGTTCATTTGCCAACAGTGATAAAAGCGATAAATAGAGTAAGCCATGCACTGTACTGTAAAAAGCAGAAAATGTGGCTGATAGTGAAGCTTACCTTGCATATTAATCACAATCAGTCAGATGTTTTGTGGAAATGACAGTTTCTTTTTTTCATATTGTTATCGGCGCAAAAGTGCTGCATATATTCAGTTATTGACAATATGTGAGTAACCAGTATCTGAAATCTCTGGTGGTTATGTTTCAATTAGTGGTGAGCAGAAATGGGCAGAGTAATTTTGATGAAAACTGACTGCAAAGTTATTGTTGAAAATATAAATTTTGCTAATTGACCATCATATTTACATTTGTTTTAAAAATCTGAAAAACAACTTTTTCTTTTTTGCTTTTTTGCTTTTTTTCCTGTATATTTTCTTGGTATCTGTATGCTGTTATTTTGATTTTTTTTATTTAATTTATTTCACATTTTGTGGCTTTTTTTACCACTAACTTTTAGTAGCACCTTGTACCAAAACCACCAAAACCAACTTAATTTTTCTTTCCCCATTGACATCAATGCATTTTGCCAAATTTCTATAAAATCCCATTTTGTTCCCAATTTTTTGGCGGAAATTAAAATTAGCAATTTGGCTGATCGCTTGTGATGAGTTTACTTAACTGGTTGCCGACCAGCCACAGTGTTTTTACTGCGGCAGGGCGGCACCTCTGCGCAGAACGCCGTTTTTTAATGGTGCACTGCAAAACAGGTAGGGGGCGCGCGAGGTGTGTGCCCACCCTACTCGTCCCGCCGATCGCGGCAGCGGGTGTCCATCACCGGGTCCTGGCCGATCATTACCCGTCAGGTCCCAGCGATTATCGGCAATCACTGACAGAGACCATGGCTGCAGTGTTTACACTGCAAGTCTGCTCTCTGTCAGTTCAGAGCACACTGACCCTGAGAGAAGAGTTTATCTCTGGGGTTCCCTTGAAGCACACACCCCTGCCCCCTAGTACAGGGCCCTCACACAGTTAACCCTTTCATTACCTGAAAAATGTTAACCCCTTACTCCCCAGTGCGATTAGTACAGTGTCAGTGTTTTTTTTTTTGCACTGATCACTGTATTGGTGTCACTGGGGATGTCAGTGACCCCAAGTCAGTTCCCCTCCGTGTCAAAAGGTCCACCGCAGTCCTGCAGTCCCACCATAAGTCACTGATCACTGTAATAAATCGCTGATCACCACCATAAGTCGCTGATCGCCGCCATTATTAGTATAATTAAAAAAATCCCAGTATCTTTCCCGCCATTTGTAGACGCTATAACTTTCACGTAAACCAATTAATATACACGTACTGGGATTTTTTTTAGCAAAGACATGTTGCAGAATACATTTTGGCAGAAATTTATGACTAAATTTGATTTTTAAATTTTTTTACTGGACATGTTTTATAGCAAAACGTGCAAAATATTGCTTTTTTTCTCAAAATTGTCAGCCTTTTTTTTTTATACCGCAAAAAATAAAAAACACACAGGCGATCAAATACAACTGAAAAAAAGCTCAATTTGTGGGAAAAAAGGATGTAAATTTAATTTGGGTGCAGTGTTGTATGACCGTGCAATTGTCAGTTAAAGTAAAGCAGCGACTTAACACAAACCGCTTCTGTAACCGCTTCCTGACCGCCCTATAGCAGAAATACTACTACAGGGCGGCATGGGTGCACAAAATCACACATATATATATACAGTGGGGCAAAAAAGTATTTAGTCAGCCACAAATTGTGCAAGTTCTCCCACTTAAAAAGATGAGAGAGGCCTGTAGTTGGCATCATAGGTAGACCTCAACTATGAGAGACAAGATGAGAAAAAAAATCCAGACAATCACATTGGCTGATTTGGAAAGAATTTTTATTTGCAAATTATGGTGGAAAATAAGTATTTGGTCAATATCAAAAGTTAATCTCAATACTTTGTTATATATCCTTTGTTGGCAATGACAGAGGTCAAACGTTTCCTGTAAGTCTTCACAAGGTTGGCACACACTGTTGCTGGTATGTTGGCCCATTCCTCCATGCAGATCTCCTCTAGAGCAGTGATGTTTTGGGGCTGTCGCTGGGCAACACGGACTTTCAACTCCCTCCAAAGATTCTCTATGGGGTTGAGATCTGGAGACTGGCTAGGCCACTCCAGGACCTTGAAATGCTTCTTACGAAGCCACTCTTTTGTTGCCCAGGCGGTATGTTTGGGATCATTGTCATGTTGGAAGGCCCAGCCACGTTTCATCTTCAATGCCCTTGCTGATGGAAGGAGGTTTGCACTCAAAATCTCACGATACATGGCCTCATTCATTCTGTCCTGTACATGGATAAGTCGTCCTGGTCCCTTTGTGGAGAAACATCCCCAAAGCATGATGTTGCCACCCCCATGCTTCACAGTAGGTATGGTGTTCTTTGGATGCAACTCAGCATTCTCTCTCCTCCAAACACAACGAGTTGTGTTTCTACCAAACAGTTCTATTTTGGTTTCATCTGACCATATGACATTCTCCCAATCCTCTTCTGGATCATCCAAATGCTCTCTAGCAAACTTCAGACGGGCCCGGACATGTACTGGCTTAAGCAGGGGGACACGTCTGGCACTGCAGGATCTGAGTCCCTGGTGGCGTAGTGTGTTACTGATGGTAGCCTTTGTTAGGTTGGTCCCAGCTCTCTGCAGGTCATTCACTAGGTCCCCCCGTGTGGTCCTGGGATTTTTGCTCACCATTCTTGTGATCATTTTGACCCCACGGGGTGAGATCTTGCATGGAGCCCCAGATCAAGAGAGATTATCAGTGGTCTTGTATGACTTCCATTTTCTAATTATTGCTCCCACAGTTGATTTGTCTATTGCAGATTCAGTCTTCCCAGCCTGGTGCAGGTCTACAATTTTGTTTCTGGTGTCCTTCGACAGCTCTTTGGTCTTCACCATAGTGGAGTTTGGAGTGTGACTGTTTGAGGTTGTGAACAGGTATCTTTTACGCTGATAACAAGTTCAAACAGGTGCCATTGATACAGGTAATGAGTGCAGGACAGAGGAGCCTCTTAAAGTAGAAGGTCCGTGAGAGCCAGAAATCTTGCTTGTTTGTAGGTGACCAAATACTTATTTTCCACCATAATTTGCAAATAAATTCTTTCCAAATCAGCCAATGTGATTGTCTGGATTTTTTTTCTCATTTTGTCTCTCATAGTTGAGGTCTACCCATGATGCCAATTACAGGACTCTCTCATCTTTTTAAGTGGGAGAACTTGCACAATTTGTGGCTGACTAAATACTTTTTTGCCCCACTCTATATATATATATATATATATATATATATATATATATGTGATTCGTGCTCCCGTGGTTTTCACGCCCCTCCCAGATAGCTTCAGATTGCCCGTCAGTACACAAGTCATCACATTTAACCCCTTGATTGCCAGGAGCACGCTCATGCACAATAAACCTCCATTGCTAGTATATTGTCTGAACGGGTCAATATCTTTGATCAGATCGGCACTATACCAGCGTTCACATTAGTATAGCATCCCCAAAAATGCAGCGTTAGCAGGATCAGCCCCGGCACCTGCATTTAGCCCCTACACTTCCCCCCCTTCTCCCCCAGCAAGTGCAGTGTCAGTAGGTCACTGTCACTTGATACATTGCACACAAAACCGCAGTGTTTGCAGAATCAGGCCTGATCTCTGTTAACACTTGCCAGTAAATTTTGACGACTCTCATATGCAGCAGAGTGCCAGTACTAGTGCCGTTCTACCTTTTGGTGAACTGGCGAGTACCAGCGGTCTACTACATCAATGGGATTGAAGGGTGATTCACATACACAGTGTTTTCACTGATTATCTCACGGTTTTTCACGGTTTTTTACCATTTTTCACTATTAGTCACTGGATTAACTGTGTGAGGTGAATTAAGCTTATGTTATATAAAGGATAATGCACTATATGATATTTCCTTTTTTTTGAGATACATACACATGGGAGATCGTTGGAAGAATTTTTGAACAGTTTGAACTATGATGTTGTAGGATAGTGAGGGGTAATAATTGATGGACTGATTGATGGACTTCACAGTTGTTATTTAAAGTTTATTTTATTTATTTTGTTTAAAACACTTTCACATATAAATTTATATGCACAACAATTTATCGCCGCCAACCCAAATTCAAACCTTGCCAGACCATTCGCATGGAAACTCATTACGGTTTTCGAATTTACATTTTTTTTGGGCCTAACCCTCAACATGGGCATTACTAAAAGAAATGAATTGCGGTTATATTGGTCTGCAGACCCGATTCATCATATCCCCGTGTTCTCTGCTGCCATGGCCAGGGCATATATGAGAGTATAATATGTTTTATACATTTCAACGACAATACACTCTGTCATCCTCGGAGTAACCCTAAATTTTACCGGCTCCAAAGAATTCAGCCCCTCACAAATCACCTTAAACAAAAATTTGCAGATGTCTATACTCCCCAGCATATCATCTGCGTTGATGAGTCCCTCATTAATTTTTCTGGCCGCCTTGCATTCAAACAATTTCTCCCCTGCAAGCGTGCCAGATATGGGGTCAAGATATACTGTAGAAGACCTGTGAGAGGACAACAGGCTATACTTATAAGTTTTGGATTTACAAGGTAAAAGATAGTCACGTGGAGCCCCCTGGATGCCCAAACTACATGGGGAGCAGTGGCTAGATAGTTTGGGACTTGGTGTCATCCTTTTTCCATATGGGGTACCACTTATAAGTGGGCAATTTTTATTCAAGCGTGCCACTATTTAGACATTTGTTCAATCTTGGAACTGGCGCTTGTGGCAAAGTGTGACCTAATGTGTGCCCACCAATAGAAGTGGGTGGATGCAGGGTGGTATATTCTAATGGTGGGCATACCACACACTTTTTCTGGCAGAGATTTCTTCTCATTTTTTCATTCAGTCCACAGGCTGCATACAAAAAAAAAAGAACATAGCATATACACCCAACAAGGAACAGCGATGTACTGGTACATCACTGGATTTTAAATGGTTATACCAGGATGATGCCTACAGCTGCAGGCATCATCCTGGTGTCGTTTTTTTCAGCCGGCGATCGGCTTTCATGTAAAAGCAATCCTAGTGGCTAATTAGCTGCAGGATTGCTTTTACAAGCAGCGGGAGATGATGCCCCCCTCCCCTGCTGCCTTCCATGGCCTTCTCGGGCAGTCTCGTGCCATCGGGGGAACCTGAGAATGCAGCCAGTGTTTCTGCCAAACAAATGTGCTTTTGAAAAATCGCTGCGCGAGTACTATGTGCCATAAAAAATTGTAGTACCTGCCGTTTTATTCACTAGGGTTTCTGTTTTAAAATATATATATATATATATAATGTTTGGGGGGTTAAATTAATTTCCTAGCAAAAAATACAGATTTTTTTTCATGTGAACAAAAAGTGTCAGAAAAGGCTTGGTCTTCAGGTGGTTAGAAGAGTGAGTGATGTGTGGCATAAACTTCTAATGCTGGGCATAAAACACCCCCACCCCCCAAAATGACCCCTTTTTGGAAAGTAGACACCCAAAACTATTTGCTGAAAGGCATGTTGAATCAATAGAAGAATTTGTTTTTTTACCACAAGTTTTTGGAAGTTTTTTACACAAAATTGGCACTTAAATGATATACTGCTCACACATGCCATGGGTATATGTGGAATTACTCCCCAAAATACATTCTGCTACTTCTCCCGAGTATGGGGGTACCACATGTGAGAGACGTTTTGGCAGTCTAGCCAAGTACAGGACCCCAAAATCCAAAGAGCACCTTCAGGCTTTTAAAGGGCTTTATTTCCTCATTACACTTCCAGACTACCTACCACAGTTCTGGAGGCCCTGAAATGCCAGGATAGCACCTAACCCCCCAAATGACCCCTTTTTAGAAAGTAGACACCCCAAGGAATTTGATAAAAAGCACAGTAAGTGTTTTGCAGATCTCATTTGTTGCCACAAGTTTTAGGAAAATGAAGAAAAAAAACAAAAACATATTTTTTTCTATTCTTTTTTTATATTTGAAAACCTTGAGAGAAAAATGAGATCTGCAAAATACTCACCATGCCTCTTTTTGAATTCCTTGGGGTGTCTACTTTTCAGAAAGGGGTAATTTGGGGGGGGGGGGTTGTTGCTATCCTGGCATGCCAGGGTCTTCCAAACTGTGATAGGTAGTGAGGAAGTGTAATGAGGAAGTTACGCACCTTCAGGCTTTTAAAGTGGTCATTGGATTTCAGGCTCCTGTATGTGGCTAGGCTCCCAAAAAGTCTCACACACGTGGTATCCCCATACACGGTAGAAGTAGCAGAATGTATCTTGGTGTGTAATTCCACATATACCCATGGCTTGTGCGAGAAATAAATCATTTAAATGGCAACTTTGTGTAAAAAAAAAATGTTTTTGTCATTTTCCAGAAACTTGTGGAAAATATATATATCTTCAATGGACTCAATATGCCTCTCAGCAGCTAGCTTAGGGTGTCTACTTTCCGAAAAGGGGTCATTTGAGGGTGTTTTTACTATCCTGGTATTTTAGCACCTCTGATGGGCAGTCAGAAAGTAAAAGCTGTGTAAATTCCATTATCTATACCATAGTTTGTAGCTGCTATAACTTTCACACAAAGCAATCAATATACACTTACTTGGATTTTTTTAACCAAAATCATGTAGCAGAATACATTTTGGACTAAATTTATGACGAAATTTTAGTTTTTTTGGATATTTTTTATGACCGAAATGAGAAAATATTGTTTTTTTCAAAAAATATTGTTTTCTTCAAAATTTTTTTTGGTTATAGCGCCAAAAATAAAACGTGCACAGGTGATCAAGTACCAACAAAAGAAAGCTCTCTTTGTGTGAAAAAAAGGACATACATTTAATTTATGTACCATATTGCATTACCGTGCAATTTTCCGTTAAACTAGCGCAGTGCTGTATAGCAACAAAAATGGCGTAAATTGCAGTATCTATACCATAGTTTGTAGACTCTATACCTTTCACACAAAGCAATCAATATACACTTATTGGGATTTTTTTTACCAAAAACATGGAGCAGAATACATTTTGGCCTAAATTTATAACTAACTTTGAGTTTACTATATATTTTTTATAGCTGAAAGTAAAAAATATTGCTTTTCTTCAAAATTTTTGGTCTTCTTTTGTTTATAGCGTAAAAAATAAAAAGCGCACAGGTGATCAAATACCACCAAAAGAAAGCTCTATTTGTGTGAAAAAAAGGACGTAAATTTTGTTTCGGTGCAGCATTGCATGACCACACAATTATCAGTTGAATTAGTGCAGCACCGAGTAGCAAAAAGAGGCCTGGTCAGGAAAGGGGGTAAATCCTCAGGAGGGCAAGTAGTTAAACTCAGGTGGGCTGAGATACAAAAAGATAGCATGTGTGAATATGCACTTTGGTTATCCAATCATGTGCAGATAAAATACATAAACAAATTTAGTTTCCAGGTGTTTAGCTAACTGGGTGAATATTTTTTTGTAAACTTCTGAAAACAAACCCAAAACGCATGCCACTCATAGTCCACAGTCGTATCATATTGGCTTTGGGTTTATTTTTAGGTGTTTATAAAACTGATGTTTTCCCTGTTTTTGCCATGCCACATGCTCTTTTTGATGTCCGATTTATGAGTATATATTTCTTTTGTTACAACAAATCACTTAGTTTTCTAAAATAATATTATCTTCAGTAGTGTGGTCACTTTGGTAATAAATAAATGTTTTAAAGGGTATCTCCACCTTTATACCTGAAAAAAAATCCTTCCTAACAATCTCCCCACAGTTTTTTTACTTGCTGCATGTATCTATATTTGCTTTTAATCATATGCCACCCACAGTTGCCAGTATGCATATCTGTACACTAAAAGACTCTATACACAGCCCCAGAAGCATAATCTGTACAGTGGCTTCCTGTCAGTGCTCAGCATGGTCATATGACAGAGCTGGCTAATTAGGTTCTTTTCTTTTGTCCTAGAAGTAAGAGACGACTCTCAATGGTCAGATATGACCATGCTGACCAAAGACTGGGAGACATTGCACAGATTATGCTTCTACACAGCGTTCGGGGCCCTGTATGCAGTTTTCAAGTACACAGATCTATACATTGGCAACCATGGGCGGTGGATGATTGAAAACAAATAAAGAGAAGTGTAGTGGGGAAAGAAGTGGTGAGGCTGTTAGAAAGAAATTAGGAGGGTTTTTTCAGGTACAAAGCTGGACATACCCCTTAAATATTTTTCTTTCTTTCATTTTTACACGCTCATTGGTAGTTGGGAAAGAAGTGGTGAGGCTGTTAGGAAGAAATTAGGAGGGTTTTTTTCAGGTACAAAGCTGGACATACCCCTTAAATATTTTTCTTTCTTTCATTTCTACACGCTCATTGGATGGGTAACTTTTGATTTGTCACTCTGTCATTCTGTTGGGATTGATGTTCGAGTCAAACATAAGACTGACTACTGTCATTTTTTACATTATACTTTTGTTTTGTGAATGAGTAGTGGTATCATGGGGAGGCTGGGATCTGGGGAGCTTGTTAAAGGAGGCTTTCATATTCTGATAAGCTCCTCGCCCAAAGACCCCATACAATCACGGTTGTGGGGAAGAGGCCCTTGTCCCCATCAACATGGGAACAAGGCGCTTTGGGGGGAGCCCCCCTGATCCAAAGCACCCCTCATGTTGAGGACATGTAGCCTTGCATGGCTCAGGGGGGGGTGCTCGCTCACCCTCCCCTCTTTCCTGACCTTCCTGGTTGCATGCTCGGATAAGTGTCTGGTGTGGATTTTGGGGGGACCCCTACGCCATTTTTAAAACAATTTTGGTGTGGGGGTTCCCCTCAAAATCTATACCAAACCTGAAGGGATTGGTATGAATGGGGAGACCCCATGCCAGTTTTTTGTACATTTTTTAATTGCCAGCAATTCTTACATTTAGCTGTCAGCGGGGAACCCCACACCACAATCAAGCATGGTACCGTAGTGCAATGCAAAGCGTCGGATGAAGTAAAGTAAAGCTGCCGCTGGACCCTAGAGAAGTGGGGACCAATCATGCTTCTTTGTCTGGCAATCCAATGGACATGTCTGGGTTTGGTGGTTGCCAGGGGAATGGTACTTGCCTGACTGTATTGTGCCAAGTGTAAAGTTTTGCGGAGGAAGGATTAAGGTGGAATTGTTTTTCAGGGGTTGGGCTTGGCCCCTTAGTTCCAGTGAAGGGAACACTTAAGGTGTCAGCATACCAAGACAATTTGGACAATTTCATGCTCCCAACTTTATGGGAACAGTTTGGGGATAGCCCCTTCCTGTTCCAATATGACTGTGTACCAGTGCACAAATCAAGGTCGCACATGGATGAGCGAGTTTGGGTTGGAGGAACTTGACTGGCCAGCACAGAGTCCTGACCTCAACCCGAAAGAACACCTTGGGATGAATTAGAGCAGAGACTGCGAGCCAGGCCTTCTTGTCCGACATCAGTGCCTGAGCTCACAATTGAACTTTTGGAAGAATGGTCAAACATTCCCATAAACACGCTTGGTCAAACATTCCCATAGACACACTCCTAAACCTTGAGGACAGTCTTCCCAAAAGAGTTGAAGCTGTTATTGCTGCAAAGGGTGGGCCAACTCAATATTGACCACTACGGACTAAAGCTGGGATGCTATTAAAGTTCATGTGCTTGTAAAAGTAGGCATCCCAATACTTTTGGCAATATAGTGTGTATATATACAAAGGTTTTTCCACATTTTTTAAAACATATTTATATATATGTTTCAATATAGTGTATATCAAGGTTAGAAGCTGATTGTTTTCTATGCAGAAGTGAGCATGATCTTGCATTCTCCAGCTTTAATAAATATATATGTTTGGCAGTCTCTTGCCATAGGAGCCTACTGTCTGCCTATATTTCTTTACTATATGTTTCCCTGCTCTGCTCCATCTACCTCCTTACTTCTAACCCCTTTTCCTTTTGCTGGTGATATTTGATGTGAAAGACTGTTTAAGCTCAGCTTTGCTAAAGCCTGCAAAACTATTTTAAAATAATGGTTCTGGGATGTTTTCAAATACAGGATTTGTTTTACTGTGTCATCTCATTTAAATCTTAAATATTTTTGTCTATAAATCTCAAAAGCAATGCATGTCATACAGGTTATAAGTTGCACTTTTGGGTAGCATTATCAAACTGAACAATATGAAAACCAATTTTTTTACATACTGAAGCAGATCACAAAGTGATATCTAAGAAAACTTCCTTTACTACTCACTGTGGGACTTGTCTAACAGATATGTGCAGGTTTGTCTGATGTGCACAGTGTTTATTTTTAGCACTGAAATATATTGAAGAACACTGTAACATTCACTTCATAACCTGCTCTAGCACAACAGCAAATCTCAAGAAAAGCTTTGGGATTGACAGCACAGCTAGGCAACTTTTGCATAAGCTATTTTGGAGCTGCCCAAGTTCTGAAATAAATGCAGAGACAGAAGGAATTCAATACTGTGTGTGTGTGTGTGTGTGTGTGTGTCAAAACTTACTGTTGCCTCTTCAGTTAGTGATTGAAAAATTACAGTTTTATATAGAATGTGCCTGAAAATATTTTTCTCTCAGGTGATGATCACATTTTCCATAAGGACACAAGTTCCATAAGATAGATAGTACTGCTTTTTTCTGTTATCTTATCAGGCATGTACTTATGTGTACTTACTATGCATTATATGTGCACAGCTCCACCATACACCAGCCAATAATCAGAGAAAATAGTCCTGTCACCATCTGTCTCTTTAAGTAGATGTTTATGCACAAATGCAAATGTATGGTGAGCTTACAGCAGGGAGTCATGGATAATCATTTGCATGGCTATCTTACAAATAATGATGGAAATGTAATTTGGCATACGGTGCTTTATGAAATTTAAAGTGGATATTGGCATATTGTGAGTAGAATCAAACTGAGCTCTGCCAGATCTGCCCCATTCAGTGGAAGAACATCTACTTAGGCAACAGTCTTATTTGTAATATGCAATTTCAGTTCACACAGTTCCAATCCATCCAACACTAAAGTCTTGCTTTCCTCCGTACCTAAATGTTCTTCTGTCTTGTTTATCAGTTCAGTAGTTTTCTTGTTCAAAGATTTTATTGCTTTTAACAGGAAAGAATAAACGGGACAATGGAGGTATACAATTCTCATACAAAAAATTGCATAGGTACAAAATTAGGTATCAATAACAAATGAGACCTTATAGGAAAGGGAAGAGAAAGAGGGGAGGAATAAAGAGAATAGGTGACTCCATGGTTAAAAGCAAAAGAAGAAGAAGAACGTGAGATTGGTTGGGGGTGGTACCAATGAAGCTTGAAGTATTTGTTATGGGTTGAGAAGTGAGTCATCAAAGTTAGGCGGAAGGAAATGTTCTACCCAGGGATTCCATACCTTCTTGTATTTAGGGATGGTATCTAACAGTTCAGTAGTTTTCATTGCTGTGAACCCAAGAAATAAGACCTATCTTTTTTGTCTGTATTTTAGTTAGTGTTAGTGTTAAGCATTAGATAAAGTTATCAAATAGATGTCTGCTGTTTTATTCTACTTAATATAGACGGTAGATCAATAAAGCCTTGCTTCAAAAATCAGTTGATCACTTCCAGCCATATAGAGTTAATGACTTGGCAGTCTTGTAGTATTAAGATTTTATTTGTTGCTTGGCTCCTGATTTGTATATACCTAGAGCAAATGGAATGACATGTAGTTGCAACATGTGGTTGCTTATCATAGGCAAGGTGGAGTACATTTTCTAGCTTATGAGCAATTGATAAATAACTGTATAGATTCACTAGTTTGAAGAGTTTTATCAATGTCCTTGACTGTACAGATTTAGAAATGCCCAGCACAGAAAGGTCTACTGTAACAGTTGCCAAAGTTAATTTCAACATGGATCCTAGGCCCTTTTTTTTTTTTTTTTTACATTTCTGAACTGCCATGTGTCTATACTTGTCCTTGTTTTTTTATTAATGCTCATTAATTTAGAAAATAAAATAAAAATATTTATCTTTTACAGAGATCATACATAACAATGTAATCCTTAATAAAGTTCTAGAACTTTGTCACTATTGAAGGGTATGAATAATTTGCTTTTAGCCATTTAGTATATATTTTTCAATACTGACAGTTGAGCCTTATCTGTCACTATTAGGGATGAGATACAGATTTGCTGCTACCATATGTTTGAAGTGAATCTTGAGGATTTGACATTCGCTGTCTGAAACCTCTACAAAAAGAGAGAGAGCCTGGAAATCCAATGCAAAAGTTCTTATGATCAGTTAACACTCCTTGAACAGCTACCCATTACCCTCAAAGAGTAATATGCAGAAGAAACTAAAAACAGGGTGCTTTTAAGAGTATCAGTAAGTCTAAATTTGGAAAATGAATAAATGTAACATGCTCACCTTTACAAGTGGCCAGAAAAACACAATGATGTATATCCTTGAAAAACAGTTTGCATATTGGTTATTCACATCATATGGATTTCAGGATGTGTTCACAATAATCCTCACTTAGTACAAAAATTTGACCATCTAAATGCAGCTGGTCCTGTCAGCAAGGACATAACCACCAGGTCTTACTGCCGGGAATGATCTCTCATGGTTCAGGCACTGATTTATGGCACAACTCCAAAATGCACAAACCAGAGGAAGTCAATCCAATCACGCTTCATACATAGAAAAAAATGAACTTCAATTATAATACAATAATAAATAAGTAAAATAAATAAATACATTTCAACAAATTTTGGAGCATACATTGTTACCTCTTCAGAATTAGCAGACAATGAATAATACATGAGTTTGTACAAATGTGAAGTATGTGATCTAAAACAGACCCAACCCAAACTGACTGGTTCCCTCCTGCTGTCGGAGAGAGGGCAGGACTGCTTTTCCTATCTCAAGAACCTCATGAATGATACTTACACTAAGGATGCCTTTAGTTTAAGTATCATTCCTTCCTCTAAAGCAGCCAGTATACTGGCAAAACCATTCAGGCTTTGTGTCATGACCACACACGTCGCATTTGGTGGCTGCTCCCTTTCTGGATGTAAAATTTACAGACTTTGATAAGCATATAGATATACCTTGATGTTACACTGTGGAAAACAGAGCATGCAAATGCTATTGTTTGATGTGCACATATGACACAGCTTCTTTGGGATAGTATCCTGTTTAATTGTGGTGTGCAGCATGAGAAAGGAACTGTGTTGAAAACACTGGCATTGATTTACTAAAACTGGAGAGTGCAAAATCTGCTGCAGCTCTGCATAGAAACCAATCAGCTTCCAGTTGTTTTTTGTTGTTGTAGTTGTTAAAGATTAATTGAACAAGCTGAAGTTAAAAGCTGATTGGCTGCCATGCACAACAGCACCAGATTTTTTACTCTCCAGTTTTAGTAAATGAACCCCATGGTGTTGCTACATGTAATTTTTTTTTTTTTTTTTTACCTCTTGGCCAAGTTTTTATCATGTGTCTAAATCTAATATATATGTGTCACTAAATCTGTACATATCATATTGGTGTACAAGGCAGTTGGTCTGTTCTATAGTTTTTTTTTTGAGAATATAGTGGTAGTTTGAGTCAGAACCAGGTTTTTAATCTTTTCTGTTCATTAATATTTTACCATTATTGAACAATACGGACTAAGACTGGGATGCCATTAAAGTTTATGTGTGTGTAAAGGCAGGTGTCCCAATACTTTTAGCAATATTGTGTATTTTTATTATTATTTTTAAAACCACATTTTGAATTTTAAATTGTCTCTAAAACATCTGCACTGTACAGTCAGTATAGTGCAAATACTGCAACAGAAAATATTGCAAAAGTAAAGGAATCTTTACTGTCACACGTGATGGCATTCTAGTAAGTAGTAGCAATTAGCGCTGGTGAAATATGTAGCAGCAATTCATTCTGCGGCAATCAGCTGCCGACGACCCCATTCACTATAAATGACAGGTCCCGGCAGCTGCAGCTATTCAATGCTCTCCGCACAGGCCCCCCATAAAAAATCCATACCAGACCCTTAATCCAAGCATGCAGCTTGACTGGCCAGGAAAAGTGAAACAAGTGTGTAGCCCACTCCTTCTGAACCATGCCAGGCCACATGCACTTAAACACACACAGGTTGAACTAGATGGACTGGTGTCTTTATTCAACCTTACCGACTATGTAACTATGTTGATAAGGACAAGTGCCTATGCCCTACAACCCTGGCCCAGTGGTTGTAGAGGTCTGTGGGCAGGGGTTTTAAACAATAAGAGGGGCCCTAAACACTGACACCTCTATGTGAGTAAGTATGAGGTACATAGTACCCCTACTAATTCACCAAAAAATGTAAACAGCAAAAAAAACATTAAAAATGTCCAACGGTGTACATCCACCATCAATAATGTTGTCTAAAGATGTAGATCCACGTCAATCACTATGCCTGCAACCTGCCAACAGAAAATCCCACCATCAAGACAAATCCGATTCATTCACTTGCCTCACGCCAAATGACAGGTATAGTGGATGACAGCTGTTAAATACAAGGAGGCGGTGTCTCCCAGATAATGTCATTGACCATATATGGACATCACCATATTTGTTCAATGACATCACTGGTCCCAGTGATGTCATTGACCATATATCTGCTGTCATCCACTTACCCTATCACTCAGCAGAAGGCAAGTGAATTTATCAGACATGTCTTAAGAGCGGCTTTTTTTCTTTAGGTTGGCAGGCATCATAATCAGTTATGATGGTTGATGTACATCATGGGACATTTTTAGGTTTATGCTTTTAATAACTTGTCAAAAACTGTTTTTGCATTTTTTTACTGTTTACATTTTTTTGTGAATGAGTTGGGGTGCTATATACCCCTACTCATTTACATGGGGGAGGGCCGGTGTCTGAGTTCTTCCTTATTGCTAAAGGGCGCTTCCAGATTATGATAATCCCCCTGACTGCAGACCCCAAAAACCAACAGGCCAGAGTTGTGGGGAAGAAGCCCTTGTCTTCATCACCATAGGAACACGGTGCTTTGCCAGGGGAGTCACCTCTGGCAAGGTACCCCCCATGTTGAGGGCATGTGGCCTGTTGTGTGTGGTTCAGGAGGGGAGCACAAACTCATGCACCCCTTTCCTGGCCATCCAGGTGGAATGTTTGGATTAAGGGTCTAGCATAAACTCTTTTTGTGAGTAACCCCTAAAAAATCTGACTCAAAAGGGTCTGGTACACAGTTTGAGGGGTCCACTATTAACATACCCTCACCTCATCAAGAACAAGAGTCTTGTATAGATGAAGCAAATCCCCACTTCTTTGTTTACAAACAGAAGAAGGCATATTATTTAACCACTTGCCCTACAGAGGATTTACCCCCCCCCCCCTCCTGACCAGGCCATTTTTTGCGATACGGCACTGCGTTATTTTAAGTGACAATTGCGCGGTCATGCAACGCTGCACCCAAATTAAATGTATGTCTTTTTTTCCACAATTAGAGCTTTTTTTTGGTGGTATTTGATTGCCTACGCATTTTTTTTTTTGTGCTATAAACAAACAATTTTGAGGAAAAAAAACTATATTTTTTACTTTTTGCTATTAAACATGTCCAGTAAAAAAATGTAAAAAATCTAATTTCGTCATAAATTTAAGCCAAAATGTATTCTGCTACACCTAGACGTCTCTGCTAAAAAAAATTCCAATATGTGTAAATTAATTAGTTTACGTGAAAATTATAGCGTTTACAAATAGTGGTATATATACTGGACTTTTTAAAAAAAAAATTTAACTAGTAATGGCGGTGATCAGTAACTTATAGCGGGACTTCGGCGTACATTCTGACACTGGGGTGAACTGACTTGGTGTCACTGACATCCCCAGTGACACCAATACTGTGATCAGTGCTAATAAAAAACACTGACACTATACTAATGGCACTGGGCAGGGGTTAACATGTGGGGAAATCAAAGGGTTAACTGTGTGCTGTTTTACTATGAGGCTGTGTGCTGTGTTTCACTGTAAGCACACTGCTTTGTATGGCTGTGCTATACAGAGCCATACAAAGCAGTGTGCAGGAGCTGACAGGGGATCTGTGTTGTTTATATATAGGCACTGATGATTTTGCACTGATATGCAACAATGATGTGTGCTGATAGACTGTACTGATGGGCAATGATAGGCGGCTCTGATGGGTGGAACTGCCTGGTGACACTGACTGGCGTCGCTGACTGACGGCACTGACGGGTGGCACTGCTGGGCAGCACTGATGGTCAGCACTGATGGGTGGCAGTGCTGAGCAGTGATGGGTGGCCCTGCTGGGCACTGATAGGCATCACTGATAGGGCAGCATTGGTGCGTATTGATGAGGCACTGATGAGGCTGCATTGATATGCGGCACTGATAGGCAGCAATGATGGGCACTGACTGGCTGCACTGACAGGCACAGATTGGCAGCACTGCTGGGTACTTTTGGGGCTCCACTGATAATCAGGGCACTGATAATCAGTGTCCTAATTATCAGTGTAGATGCCTACTTTCATACTTTCTGATTATTGGCAGTACTTTCCTCAAGTTGTGACAGCGTGAGGAAAGTGCTGCTGCTAACCGGCAACTGTATTTACTTTGTGATCTGCTGTGTCATTGGACACAGCTGATTACATGGTAAAAGGCCTCTGTAATTGGCCTTTTACCTTGTCATGTGATCAGCTGTGTCCATAGGACAGAGCGATCACTGACAGCACTAGGTGCGCACCACTGGGGGTGCACAGGGGGCGTGTTCTGGGAGGACATCCATAGATGCCCTCCCACAACTGGACAACTGCGCTGTTTCTGTCTTTCGGCTATAGCGTGGTTGGCAAGTGGTTAACTGCTTTCCATCTTCTCATAGACTATAAACAGTGGACGGAAAACAGTGCCGATGCAAGCTAAAGTACCTGTATGTCATTCCACATCTCCGGCTCCTGCACAGCTCACAGATCATGCACCTGGGAACCTAACGATTCTTGTGTCACCCTGACACAGCGGATCACATTACCGCTGTGTCCCGCTGATCACATGGTGTTTTACCAAGTGATTTCTGGTTAGCAAATATAAGAAAATGTAAAAGTAACCATCGGTTTTCTTTGATCTCACTGTGAGAGCAGAGAGAACCAATGTGACAGCCTGTCTGCCTGCCAGGCTGCTTGTACACTCACAGACTGCAGTGCCAGCCTACCCCAGTGTCCCTGATCACTGCCTCAGTGAACTGAAAATAAAAGATGCAGCTAGCCCCTGTCACCTGTTCCAGTGCTCACAATAACACTTCCATACACCATACCAATGCACAATGTACTGATCATCACCACACCAGCATCCTGATCACCACCATACCCCATACCAGTGCCATGATCACCACTTTACACCATACCAGCACCCTGATCAATGCCATATGCCATACTAGCACCCTGATCTCAACCATACACCATATCAGTGCCCTGATAACCTCCATACACCATACCAGCACCATGATCACCACCATACCCTATACCAGCATCCTGATCACCGTCATACCAGTGTCCTGATCACCGCCATACACCATACCAATGTCCTGATCACTGCCACAACCCTTGCCAGTGTCCAGATCACTGCCATACCAGTGTCCTGATCACCATCATACACCATACCAATGTGCTGATCACTGCCACAACCCATACCAGTGTCCAGATCACTGCCAAACTCCATACCAGCTTTCTGATTACCCCATATGCCATACCAGCATCCTGATCACCGCCATACCCCATATCAGCGTCCTGATCACCGCCATACCATATACCAGCATCCTGATCACCACCATACCAGTGTCTTGATTACCACCAGATACCATACCAATGTCCTGATCATTGCCACAACCTATACCAGTGTCCAGATCACTTCCATACCCCATACCAGCATCCTGATCACTGCCAAACCCCATATCAGCATCCTGATCACCGCCATACCCCATACCACCCACATCCTGATCACCACCATATCAATGTCCTGATCTCTGCCATACCCCATACCAACGTCCTGATCACTGCCATAACCCCTACCAGTGTCTTTATCATTTCCATACACCATACCAGCATCCTGATTACTGCCAAACCCCATACCAGCGTCTTGATCATCTCCATACTCTATATCAGAATCCTGATTATTACCATACCAGTGTCCTGATCACCGCCCTACCTCATACCAACGTTCTGCTCACTGCCATATATATGTATATAATATATATGAGACTAAATTGCTACTCGGGATAAAAACAGAGATTTTGCATACATTTGCATAAAAATAATTATGCTACACTACTACATCAAGGCAACTCTGAAGAGCGTGATCCCTAACCCAACACCTTAAATTAGTGACATTGTAAATTATCTCCTTATCAACAGCCAACTAATTTGTTTTAGATTTCAATATAACAGTTTATATTCTTTTTAGCAGATATGCCACAGAATGTAGTTACCATTGATAGCCCCTTAATAGGCACTGCAATCCAAATTAAATATAAACATTATACATTTCCATTAGCTGAAAAAGTACAAGATTCAATTTCTTTTCAAATCAATATTTATACAATTAAAAAACATTGTAAATATACAGTATCTTAAACTGGAATCTTTGTATTTGAGTTCTTCTTTCTTTATACTCAATATTTCAACTACTTTTAATTCTGAATAGAAGACAGAAGACTAGAAACATTCACTCTCTACCCTTTTATTATACACAGTGGGAGATTATGATCAATGGCCCATTAGTTCCAAGATGGTAGCATAGCGCATTAGTTTTCATACACTAATGCCTTCTTAGTGGTAATGGACTTTATGTGCAACAACAGACATAACATAGTCTGAATTGAATTTTAAATGCATTTTTTTTTGTTATTTTTAAAATTTTGACCTTGCTTTAATTGTACTTCAACATACAGTATGTTTTATTTTCAAATTCAGGTCAAAAAATATTTTTGCTTTTTCTTTGTAAGAAAAGACTTAACCTATTTTAATATGTAAAACAGAAAAATCTCTTGATGAGCTTAACTTCTTAATACAGTACTGGCCACTTTTACCCTTTCCTGTCCAGGCCAATTTTCAGCTTTAAGCACTGTTGTACTTAGAATGACAATTGCGTGGTCATATAACACTCTACTCAAACAAAATGTTCATCATTTTGTTCACACAACTAGAGCTTTCTTCTGGTGATATTTAATCACCACTGGGGTTTTTTTTGCTGCTAAATAAACAATAAAAGGCTGAACATTTTGAAAAAAAACATGTTTTTCTTTGTTTCTGTTAAAAAATTTGTCAAATAAATAGATGTCATTCATACATTTAGACCAAAATGTATTCTGTTATATTTCTTTGGTGACTGCCATTAGTTATCGGGATGAAATCCTTGGACCCATTGTCAGAACCTACACTGGTGCAGTGGGCCCTGGGTTCCTCCTGGTGTACAACAATGCCCGGCCTCATGTGACGAGAGTATGCAGGTAGTTTCTGGAGGATGAAGGAATTGATACGATTGAATGGCCCCCATGCTCACCTGACTTAAATCCAATAGAACATCTCTGGGATATCATGTTTCTGTCCATCCGATGCCGCCAGGTTGCACCTCAGACTATCCAGGAGTCCAGTCATGCCCTGGTCCAGATCTGGGAGGAAATATCACAGGACACCATCTGTTGTCTCATTAGGAGCATGCCCTGACATTGTCAGGCATACAAACAAGCATGTGGGGACCATACAAACTACTGAGTACCATTCTGAGTTTCTGCAATGAAATTTCAGCAAAATGGACTAGCCTGCTGCATCATTTTTTCACTTTGATTTTCAGGGTGTCTTTGAATTCAGTCCTCTGTAGGTTGATAATTTTAATTTCCGCAAAACATAGACTGACACTCACCCTCTGTAGACAACCATCTAGCTCTAGTATGGTCTGCAGCACTTGTGTGGCATTCCCCCATGAAGTTTCTTAGTCTCCATCTCCTGGAAGTGACGTTGATGCAATTGTGTCATCAAACCTCGATTCATTTTGATCAAAGATAATTCAGGAAGTGCAATTTCTGTTATTTTTCTGGTGGTTTATATACCCACTGGATAATTGCCCATGATATGAACTTTAATAGAGCTTAACTGAATACACTCAGTGTTACATTAAATAAACTAAAGCTCCATAAATTCCATTTCTATCTCACTCTCATATAAACATTGCAATACCTGCCCTCTAGTGGAATGGGTACTAACTAAAAAATTGTGTCAATTAAGGCCCATAATTACATTTTATAAGAAAAAAGGGTCCATATTTGCCCCACCACCTATACCTATAGCAGTGGTTCTTAACCTGGGTTCGATCGAACCCCAGGGGTTCGGTGAGTCAGTCTCGGGGGTTCGGCGGAGGTGACCCACACCCGACTCATATGATTTGTGATGACATGCCCCGCTTGTCCATCATTGGCTGCAGGTGGTCACGCAACATCGCTTAGCCCAGTGGTCGGCAAGCCGCGGCTCTTGTGTGCCGGGCGCCCGCTCCCCTCCCTCCTCTCGGGCGGCAGGGACTCAAATGCAATGATTGGCCAGTCTCGCTGCCACTCACATCCTGATAGCCAGTGATTGGCTGTCAGGATGTGTGTAGGCGGGGCAGCGTGACGAACGTGAGAGGAGCTAGGCTCCTCTCACAGTCCGCCCTGAAGACCGGAACGGCGCGGGAATACAGCGAGAGGAACGCGCGGAGCAAAGGTAAGTGAATTGACACAGGGGGGACTTGGGGACTTAATATGGGGGATGAATTAATATGGGGAATGAATTACTATAGGGGGGATGAATTACTATATGGGGGATGTATTACTATGGGGGATGAATTACTATATGGGGGATGAATTACTATGGGGGATGAATTACTATATGGGGGATGAATTGCTATATGGGGAAGGAATTACTATAGGGGGGATGAATTACTATATGGGGGATGAATTACTATATGGGGGGATGAATTACTATGGGGGATGAATTACTATATGGGGGATGAATTACTATATGGGGGATGAATTACTATATGGGGGATGAATTACTATGGGGGATGAATTACTATATGGGGGATGAATTACTATATGGGGGATGAATTACTATGGGGGATGAATTTTCATACCGTTTGTTACAACATATCTTTGCGAGCAATCCTTTTTGAGGATGTTGGACATAAAGACGAAGAAAAGGAACAGACTTTGTTGCGAAAATGACATGAGAGTGGCACTTGCCAAGGTAATGCCGCGCATTTCTGAACTGGCCTCTGAAAGACAATAGCAGAAGTCACACTGATTTGCGGTAAATATTCATTATTTTGTTTTTGTGTGAAAATCATGTTTTAATGGTTTTGTTCTTTGTTCTTAATGATTTTGTTCATTTTGTGCACCTATGTATAAATATATACCTATGTTTTGAATTTTAAAAATCATATTTTATTTTTCCAATTAAGAAGGGTTCGGTGAATGCGCATATGAAACTGGTGGGGTTCAGTACCTCCAAAAAGGTTAAGAACCACTGACCTATAGTATATAATTTCAAAAGTCTGTTATGAAACAATTAAGATCTATTTCTATACTGAAGGTGGTGAAGTTTGGAGTTCATAAATCATTTAGTTTTGTTTTTTGAAAATATCACTAGTTAGATAAGATCCTCCCCAATGTTTATGCACCTTATCTATAGCACAGAATGATAAAATGGGCTGGATCTCGGTTATGTAGCTTCTGAAAATGGTTAGAAACACTATGTTTCTTATATCTATTATGAATGTTAGTAATATGTTCGCTTATCCTTTTAGTAAGTGTCCGTGTAGTCCTATCTACATATTGGTACCCGCAAGTACATTCCAACATGTATGTGACCAACTTTGTTTCACATGTTATGAATGATTTTTTTGGGGTACTAAAGTGTTTGATGTGACATAAAGATTTTTTGGGGAGTTTTCTGGTATGTCTGCAGGGGCCACATCTAAAAAAAACCCTCTCTAAAGAAAGAGAGCCTTTTCTTGGGAGGATCTGGGATATTATGGACTATTTTAGTCCTTAACCCAGGGGCTCGCCTATATATGAAGGACGTTTTGTTGGGGAGTTCTTAAAGTAGAATATTGACACAAAATTGGCAAATGTTGCCTAAAACATTTCTCTAATTGTGTATACTTCTTATTAAAACCCAGTGATAAAAGCAGTATCATGGAACTTCTTTTCCTCCTCCCTTATTTCAAGTAGGTCTTCTCTTTCCATAGAGCCTATTTCCTCTCTGACTGATATTAATTCCTCTGCTTTATATCTTTTTTCTATAAACCTATCTATAAGAATGTTTGTTTGTTTTATACACTCTTCCCTTAATAGACAATTTCTACATATCCTCATGAACTGCCCTTTGGGGATAATTTTTTTTCCATTTCGGGTGATGCCAACTTTTTATAAATATGTATCTGTTTCTATCTGTGGTTTTGAAAAATGTTCTAGTCCCCAGCATTTGTCCACATTTAAAAACGGTCAGGTCCAAGAAATCAACACTTTCTTTATGATTAGCAGTAAACTTGAAGCCATAAATGTTCAGTTAATATGTGTGATAAATTCTTACAGGGTTTCTTTGGTGCCTTGCCATACCACTAGGATATCATCTATATATCTCTGGTACATTTGTAGGTTAGGACACCTTTTCCCATATATTTCTTCTTCCTCTCATTTGTTTAAGAAAATGTTTGCAACACTGGGGTCGTATTTAGCCCCCATCAATAATCCCTTGATTTAGTTGTAATACTGACCTTTATACCAGCAAAAATTGTCAGTCATTGTTAGATTTAATCCCTCCAATATAAACTCTCTCTGTGCCTTTTTTGAACTAGTGTTTTATTTAGAGCCCACTTACCGCATTTAAAGCATCTTGTTGTATATTAGTATATAATGACTCTATGTCAACTGTAATCATTAAACTTGATGTATCCACCTTTAGATGTTTTACTTTGTTTATTACATCTTTACTATCTTTAGGATAGGAAGATTTCCTATTCACCAGAGGTTAGAGATATACATCCAGATATTTTCCTAATCTGGAAAAAAAAGAGTCAATTCCACTCAATATGAGTCTTCCTGGAGGGTGTTGAATACTTTTGTGAATATTTGGTACCTGGTATGACATTTGTGGTGCATTTATTTAGCAGGTATCTACTTTCTCTTTTGTTTAGAATTTTTTTTTTTGCTGCCATTGTCTATAAGATTTTTCAGTAGGTTCTTTACTGGGATCACCTTTAAGTTTTTTATAAGTCCATTCATCAATCTGCTCATCATCTCTGCTTCATAATCTGTTTTATTAAAAATAACTACTACTTTATCTGCTGGATGAATTACTATATTGTTTCTATTTTCTATTGTTCTTATGCCATGCCATATCTTTTTGTCTGTTTGATCTTTTTTATAGACATACACTTGATATCTTCTTCTATCATTCTCTTAAAAACCCCTAAATATTGCTGTGTTGAGGATTTTGGGTTAAACGTAGACTTGTTCCGAAGCCCACTATGAACAAACTTTACAGGTGGCACCTTATTATTTCTTTCACCTATCTCCAGAAAATATTTCTTAACTCCTAATTTTCTAATAAACTTTTGTAAATCTACATAAGCTTCAAATTGTTAAAATGCTTGGTAGGTGCATATTTAAGACCTCGTTCTAATACTAGTATTTCTTCCTTTGTTAATTGCATGTCACTCAAATTAAATATGCCTTTGCCTAATTCTCCCCCCCCCCCCCGTTCCTTCTTCCTGTGTTTTCCTTTTTTGTGTGTGTTCCGTTTGTTCAGTTCTCACCATTCCCCCCATCCCCCCACCCCCACTGGGATGTTTTTTTTTTATAATAGGGGTATTGCAAGGTTATAAGAGAGTGAGATAGAAATGGAATAAAGAAACCAACTTATTTATGTTATTAATGGTATGCTATTGATGGAGCTTTAGTGTATTTTATGTAACACTGAGTGTATTCAGTTGAGCTGTATTAAAGTTCATATCATGTGCAATTATCCAGTGGGTAAATAAGCCACCAGGACAATTGCGGAAATTGCACTTCCTAAAGATGATATTTGATTGAATTGCATCAAGGTTTGATTATGCAATTCCGCCGACGTCATTAACAGGAGATGGACCGCACACCACTCCGATGAGCACTGTGGATAGCAGCTTCCATCTACTTACACAAAGCTGAATACACTGGGTGCTGGTCCCTAGGCACTTTACAGGTGAGTGAAATTTTTTACCTTTGCCTAAATAAAAGCTTTATACGGTTTTACGCTATGGGATACGCCTTCCTATTTCTTACATGGGTTTACTCATTCTGAGACTGCAAAGTACCTGAAAATAACAGAACAGAGGAAACTTCATGGGAGAATGTCCCACAAGCTCTGCAGACCATACTAGAGATAGATGGTCTACGACAGAGGGTGAGTGTCAGTCTATGTGGGGCATCTCGAGCACTGTCAAGTGGAGCACTATACTTAATTTGAGCACGAGCACCAGCATTTTCTTATCACAGGTTGGGGAATACAATTTGTTGGGATATAAAAAACTTTATTTATTGGTTGGACTTTATAGGACTTGATTGATCAAACATTTTTTCTTTAATATGTAATGGAGCATGGAGTAATATGCACAGTTAATTTTTCAATTTTTTTGGAAAAAGAAATGACGCTGCAGTCCGATTGCTAAGTTTAATTTTCTCCTAAAGCAGTACATCAACACATTTAAGTTTCATTTTACAGTTCATTCTTTTAGGAATAAAAAAAATAGTGGGGTCAATTCACTAAGAGTTAAATACATTCATTTTTGAGTTAAAGGGATAGTAAACAGAATGGCGTTATTTGCCATAATGCAATCACATACATCATATATACAATGCCACTGTATTTTTTTAATACTCTAAGTTAGCACTGTTGTGTGATCACATGGTCTTATATGACTCTCTACATCAGCAGAGCATGTCTGCAGTATGAGTCTGTGTCTGCTTAGGCTGATTGGTTACATAACTACAAAAAAAACAAAAAAAAAGTTGGAGAAGAGCAATTCAAATTAAATTATAAATATAAAAAGTTTTATAAATCCCTATAAATATACTGAACATCAAATGTGTATTTTTGTGCATTGAAATGGTGTAGCCAACATAACAAAGTGGAAGCGGATCGTGGTACTGGGGGGTGGAACCTGAACATGGTGGCAGTGGAGAGCATGAGATAGGAGCTCTCCGACAGGACTCCCCCGCCTAAGCCTCCCCAGCAACCCAATCCAAGAAGAGACATGAACGGCTGAAAAGTACCTGGAGAGTGGGGACCTCGGCGGCAGTGTGGTGATCCAGAGCGGAGGGAGAGAGGAGCTGCTGTTGCAGGCTGGTCCGCCCGGCAACCCGGATCGCGGCAAGTGAGAGAGCCGGGAAGCTGGGTTGCCGAGGAGACAGGAGAGCGGCGTGACCACGTGGTTAGCCGCAAAGGAGTGTTGGGAAAGGAGGAAGCCGGCCGGTGTCTCGCAAGGAGCAGGGAGAGACAAGGCGAGTACCCCCCTAGCTGTATCTGGACCGGAGAGAGAATTCGGGTGCCCCTGCTTATCCAGGAACCATGGACACCCCTATGGGAGAAGATTTAGGGGGGAAAAAAAAGTTATGAAAGTGACCCTGTGGAATCCCCAAGCAAATTGTCTTGAACTGATGTCAGCAAGCTGAAACCACACTGAGGAGAAGGAAGGGTGAGCTGGGTAAGTGGAGGCACCTGGAAATGAATTTATGGTTTATTATTTTCCTTGTATTGTTCATGATACGACATAAAAAGAACAAAGGAGAAGAGAGAGGAGGGGATTCCCAGGGCTTTTGAAAGAGAGATTAATTAAGCAACTAGAGAATAATTTACCAGGCAAAGAGGGGACCCTACTATAGAGTTGTAATATTTAATATAATATGGAAAAATAGAAGAGCCCCATAGAAGATATGAAGAATAAGAGCATTAAAGGAAGTGGGCTTAAAGGGTCCCAATCAGGAACAATTAAAAAATATACGTTGCAGGGAAATATAACCCCAGAAAGGTTACAAGGTACAAATGGAAAAAGAGAGGGTGACATCAGTCTGGAAAATAGCCCTAGACTATCACTGGGCTTGAATGCTACTAATCAGCAGATATCGGAAATGGTGGAGAGGAGAGAAATGGAAAGTGATCTACAAGCACCAAATAAAAAAGAGATGGCAGAAATGTTTGGAGCCTTAGAAAAGATAATAAAGAATGAAATGGCAACTATCCGGAAAGACTTGGGGCAGGTGCTGATAAGTGTGGAGGAAATGGAGGAAAAAGTTAAATATCAGGCCCAGAACATTTCTCAATTAGAGGAAAAAATAAAGAGTATGGAGAAAACTCAGGAAAAGTTACTGTATAAACTGGAAGTACAAGAAAATAGGGATAGGAAGAATAATCTAAGGCTGAGAGGAATCCCAGAGACTATAGAAGGGGAAACATTACAAAAAGAAATATGTAAAATTTGAAATTTTACAATGAACAGAGCTGCGTCAGAGGTGATTAAAACAGATGGTGTTTGGAGAAGAGGGAAAAAATATCAAAATGGTGGGAAGGAAAAACCGAGAGATGTAATTGTTCAACTCCACAGAAATGGGGATAGAGAGGAGATCTGGAGGAAGATTAAAGGGAAAACAACGATTAAATATGGTGAAATGGACATTCAGATTTTTGCAGACCTTACACCAGAAACCTTGTGCAGAAAAAGAACTCTGAAACCATTGATAGAGCAGATGAGAAAAAAGAAGGTGTTTTATAGATGGGGAAACCCAATATGCCTGATTGGGTGGAAAAATGGGGTAACATCCTACCTGAGATTCCCAGAAGATATGAGGGATTTTTGCGAAAAACTTGAGTTGCAAAGGATGGAGATTCTCGGATGGGAAGAAGAAAATAAAGAAGGAGGAGAGGCAAGACAAGAGGACTGGCAGACTGCTAGGGGGAGAAAGTAGAGTTAATTACTGCCTAAACAGAGACCTTTCTGAGATCTTCCCTAGGGGGGAAACCGTGGAATGTTAATTTTAAAGAAATGATATAATGGATGGGAAGAGCTGGGGAGGAGGGTGGGAGGCGGAGCTGCCCATGGGCAGAGTTCGACCCCGAAGATTAATCAACAGTGGTTCTTTGGCCCACAAATGATTAATAGGTATATTAGATGCCTAATGGTGGGGAGGGGGGGGAGAGCAGAGATGGGGAGTGGGAGGGGGGGAGGGATGGGGCTGGATGGGGGGGAGGGATGGGGGCGGATGGAGAGGGGGGAGAGAGGGAAAACGCTCTATAGGAATAAGAAAGAGGAAGGGAAGGAGGAAGAAGGAGTCATTAGGAAAAGAGTAAGATGGAAGAAATCCAATATATAACCTACAATGTAAAAGGGATAAGCTGTCCAGGAAAGAGATTTAGGTTATTTAAAAAGCTGCAACATAGAAAATCCTCAGTGGTATTTTTGCAGGAAACACACTTAGAGATAGAGTCGAAGGTTAGAATGAGGACTAGATATTTTCCAACATGGTTTTATGCGGACTCACCAACTAAAAGAGCAAAGGGAGTTGCTATAGGCTTTGCAAAGAATATAAGGTTTGAGGTGGAGGAGAGATTAACGGATCTGGAGGGAAGATTTTATTTTTGAGAGGTAAATAACAGGGAATTGAGTGTACAATAGCAAACATATACAGTCCAAATAAGAGGACGGAGAGGTTTATGAGAGAAGTGTTGAAAAGATTGATGGATTTTAAAAGGGGGTGTATGATAGTAGAGGGAGACTTTACCATTTGTATGGACCCGCGGATGGATACCACTTCCTGTGTGAGGAGGGAGGAAAGTAAGTCCTTGAGAATGTTAAAGAAATTGTTGCATGAGTGTCAGCTGGTGGACATCTGGAGAATTAGGAATATGAAGGAGAGAGATTATACTTTCTTTTCGCATGTCCATGAGATTTATTCTAGACTAGATTACATATTAGTAGAACATCGAATGATAGAGTTGGTGGCAGAAGTAAAAATTTAAGGAAGCACCCTGTCGGATCATGCCCCAGTTGCAATGAAGTTAAGATGGGGTAGAGAGGGGAGAGAAGGATATGTATGGTGGTTGAACGAGGCACTTCTTATGGATGAAGAGATTGGTCAAAGAATTGAGAGGGAAATCGAATGGTTTTTTGAAGAGAATGAAACAGAGGATGTGTCGGTTGCAACGGTGTGGGAAGCACATAAAGCTTACATCAGAGGTCTACTCATTGCAATGGGGGCAAAAAAGAAAAAAGAAAGGAGAGAAAAGATAAATAGATTATTAAATGAAATATATGATCTTGAACAGGTTCATAAAAGGGAAAGATCTAAGGAGACAATGCAGATGTTAATAAAGAAGAAAGAAGAATTAGAGAATGTAATGGAGGAGGAAAAAAGAAGAGTCTTTAATAAAATAACAAGTGAAAGGTATAGATGGGGAGATAGGCCGGGAAAGTATTTAATGAGAACTTTAAGAAAGAAGAAAAATAGAAATTATATTGAGAAAATAAGAAATCCCAAGGGGGAATTTGTACACTCAACCAAGGATATTGCTAGAATATTTAAAGAGTATTATAATGAGCTGTATAATATCATACCTCAGGATACGTTTAAGAAAACGGAAACAGTAAATAGAGAGAAAAAAAAGACATACCTAGAGGAGGCAGGCCTACCAAAATTAAGAGAAACACAACTGAACTCTTTAGAGGCAGAAATAACTTCAAAGGAAATAAAAATAGCGTTAAAAAGCATGGCGAGAGGGAAAAGTCCGGGTCCGGATGGATATACGGCTAAATACCATAAAAAATATAAAGACCTTTTAATACCCAAAATGAAGATTTACATAAATGCTTTGGGGAATGGGATGGAGATAAGGGAAGAGTCTTTACAGGCTAATATAGTATTGATACAGAAGGAAGACAAAGACCCCTCGCATTGTGCGAGTTATCGTCCAATAGCGCTGTTGAATGTAGACACTAAAATATATGCAAAGGTTCTGGCAAATAGACTGAAAGAGCTGATGCCAGAGTGGATACACAGAGATCAGGTGGGGTTTGTCTCGGGAAGAGAGGGTAGAGATAATGCTTTAAGATCACTGTTGGTTATACAGGAGGGTAAAAAAGGGAAAACCCCAATGATACTGATGTCAATAGATGCTGAGAAGGCATTCAACAGAGTAAGTTGGGGTTTTATGATGGACACTTTGGAAGCGTTAGGAATGGGAGATAGAATGAGAGGGTGGATTGGAGAGTTATATAGAGGGCCTACCGCTACCATAATGGTAAATGGAGGAAGATCAGAGTATTTTAAGATGTCAAATGGTACAAGACAGGGATGTCCATTGTCTCCTTTGTTATATGTGTTATCACTGGAGCCCTTACTGTCCATGATTAGGAAGAACATAGATATAAAAGGAATAAAGATAGGTAATAGAGAACATAAGGTAGTGGTTTATGCGGATGACCTGATGTTTTATGTCGGAAACCCTAGAACATCACTTCCAAATTTAATGAAAGCATTGAGAGAGTACAGAGACTGTCAGGCTCCACCCAACGGGATCTCTAGTGGTCCCTGTTGGCAGATTGTTGTAAGGGTCCCTGTTGTAAGGGTCCCTGTTGGCAGATGTCGTCCAGAGGGGAAGTTCCCCTTCCAGGCTCAGTCATGGCCGCAAGGTACTGTCAGGCTCCACCCAACGGGATCTCTAGTGGTCCACGGCACGGGGTTTCCCAGGGCGCGGAGTCTAAGTCCCAGTCTGCCTTTTCACCAGGGCCCCTGATGGTGGGGATGGACTTGGTGCAAGACTGAAACCAGGTCGCGTTCCTGGGCACCCCGGGCGGTGGCAGAGGGGTCCCGCTGGGGGTATGTGCCCGGGTTGAGCCTGCTGTGAAGGGGATGACAGATCCCGATCCGAGCGGGATGGATGGGATGAAAGATCCCGATCCGAGCGGGATGGATGGGCAACTGTCAGGAGTGGACGAGGTCAGACTGGCCGGGTCGGAATTGTGCGGGCAGCGTTGTACAGGGGGAGTAAGTGGAGAATAGTCGGGGTCACAATCCAGGTTCAACAGGTAGCGGGCAACGAGGTACCGAGGGTCAGGCAGAAGGATGGTCAGGGACGAGCCGGGGTCAGAGCAGGAGAAGGTAGGCATAAGTCAGAACAGGCAGAGTTTGGCAACTAGGAAGCGTACTTACAGGACAGGAACAAGACCTTGCGGCAACCTGGAGATGCACAGGGCAGCTTTAAATAGAGCGCCCTGTTCTCCCATTGGTGCAGCCGCGATCGCTACTGCGCATGCGCGGCCGCCGCCGTGATCGCCGAGGATTCGGCGCTCGCCGGCTGGGACGGATCGGCAGTCTGCGCATGCGCGCACCGCCGAGGACCCGGGATCCCTGACATTGCCCCCCCCTACGGGCAGCCTCCGGATGCCCAACCGACCCCTACGCAACGGCTGGTTCTGAAAAAATTCCCGCACAAGCCTTGGGGCGTGCACATTTTGGGCCGGCTCCCATGAATTTTCCTCCGCCCCATATCCTTTCCATTTAACCAGAAACTGAGTTTGGCCTCCCCTCTTCCTACACTCTAAGATAGCTTCAACTTCAAATTCCTCCTCCCCATCCACGTTTACCGCCTCCGGTGGTTTCGACCTTCGATCCGGGAAGGGATCTGGAGTTGCTGGTTTCAACAGGGACACATGGAAGACCGGATGAACCTTCATAGACTCGGGCAGTGCCAGTTCATATGCCACTTCGTTGATCCTACGTTTGACCCGAAAAGGCCCCAAGAATTTGGGAGCCAATTTCTTTGAAGGGCAGGACATTTTTAAATTCGCGGTGGACAGCCAAACCTGGTCCTCCGGCCGCAAACTCAATTCCCCCCTTCTTTTCCTATCAAATGCCCTCTTATTGTCATTCTGGGCCCTTGCCATTGCTTCCTGCAATACCTTGCTATTGGCCGACAGAAAGGTCAGCATATCCTGCGTGGCTGGGACTGCGACCTCCGGGATTAGATCGGGCAGGAAAACAGGGTGGAACCCATAGTTCGCGAAAAACGGGGACTGTTTAGTCGCAGAGTGGCTTGCATTGTTATATGCGAACTCCGCAAGCGGCAGGAGAGTAAACCAGTCATCTTGGAGGAAGGTGGTATAGCACCTGAGGTACTGCTCTAGGGTCTGGTTTGTACGCTCCGTCTGACCATTGGTCTGTGGGTGATAGGCTGAAGAGAATGATAACTTAATACCCAGGGTTTCGCATAGAGCTCTCCAGAACCTGGACGTAAACTGAACCCCTCTGTCAGATACAATATCCCTGGGAATTCCGTGGAGTCTTACCACTTCCTTAATAAATACCCGTGCTGTCTCAAGGGCCGTAGGTGTGTCCTTTAGAGGTACAAAATGGGCCATTTTGGACAGGCGGTCGACAATCACGAAGATTGCAGTGTGGTCCTGAGAGGGTGGAAGTTCCACGATAAAATCAATGGAAATCATGGTCCATGGCCTGTCGGGTATGGGTAATGGGCGCAAGAGACCCCAAGCTTTGTTCCTGGTGGGTTTGTTTCTCTGACAAACGGGACAAGTCTTTATGTAGGTTTCGCACTCTCTGGCCATATTAGGCCACCAGAAAGTACGCTGCAGCAGTTCCAAGGTCTTACGTACCCCAAAGTGCCCGGCCAGCGGGTGATCGTGGCAGTATCCTAATACCAAGGTACGGGCCTCCTCAGGGACCACAATCAGATCCTCCTTCCAGAAAAGTCCTTCCCTATTTAATAAGGGGACACCGGGTGGACCTTGCATCCCTACGGACGCGGTCTGCAGTTGTGAATGGAGCTCCGATTGGAGGGCTAGGAAATTCCCTGGGGTCAGGATAGTGTCTGGCCTGGGACTCTCCTCGGGATCCCCAAACATGCGGGAGAGCGCGTCTGGTTTTGTGTTCTTAGACCCTGGCCTATAGGTTATGTGGAAAAAGAACCGTGAAAAGAACAGCGCCCACCTGGCTTGACGTGGCCTCAAACATTTAGCTGTCCTCAGATATTCTAAGTTTTTATGATCCGTAAAAATCAATATTGGGTGTACCGCTCCCTCTAACAAGTATCTCCATTCCTCCAGTGCCACCTTGATTGCCAAGAGCTCTCGATCCCCGATATCATAATTCCTTTCCGCAGGAGTTAGTTTCCTGGAGAAGAAGGCCACCGGGTGCATGAGCTCTTTGATGCCCTTCCTCTGGGACAGGATCGCCCCGACCGCATTCTCGGATGTGTCCACCTCCAAGACATATGGCAAGGACGAATCAGGGTGGCTCAAAATAGGAGCTGCCGTAAACAACTCCTTTAAGGCTTCGAAAGCCCTCTGTGCCTCAGGTGTCCATTGGAAGCGAACCCCCTGCCTGGTCAGCTGGGTGATCGGGGACACTAGGCCTGAAAAGTTCTTAATGAACTTTCTGTAGAAGTTAGCGAAGCCGATGAAGCGTTGGACCGCTTTCTTGTCGGTGGGCGCTGGCCAATCTAAAATGGCCGAAACCTTTTGGGGATCCATGGCTATTCCCGTGGGAGAGATGGTTAGACCCAGAAACGAAATACTACTTTGTTCAAAGCAGCATTTGTCTGCCTTGGCATATAAGCTGTGTTGGCGGAGCCGTTCCAACACGCGCCTCACGTGACCTCTATGGTCCTCCAAGGTTGGGGAAAAAACAAGGATATCGTCTAGGTATACGATGACGAAGATATCTAGGTAGTCCCTGAACACATCGTTTATGAAATGCTGGAAGGTGGCAGGGGCGTTGCATAGGCCGAAGGGCATAACCAAATATTCATAGTGCCCGAATCTGGTACGGAATGCTGTCTTCCACTCGTCCCCCTCTCTGATACGGACTAAATTATAGGCACCTCTCAAATCTAGTTTAGTGAAGACAGATGCAGACTTCAGCCTCTGAAAAAGTTCGGGGACCAGTGGTAGCGGGTAACGGTTCTTTACTGTGACCTTATTCAAGTCCCGGTAATCTACGCAGGGCCGGAGGGACTTGTCCTTTTTCTCCACAAAGAAAATGCCCGCCCCGGCGGGCGACGTGGAGGGTCTAATAAACCCCTTATGGAGGTTTTCATCTATATATTCCTTTAGCACCCCTAACTCCCGTTCGGACAAGGGGAATATCCGCCCAAATGGGATTTCCGACCCTGGGAGGAGATCAATTGGGCAGTCATAAGCTCGGTGCGGGGGGAGAGAGTCCGCCCCCCGCTTGCTAAACACATCCAGAAAATTATGGTAGACTGAAGGAATGACTCGCGCCAGCTCCGCATCTGTCTCTAGACACAACACGGTCGGTGGAATCGGGGAGATCTTAGGGAGGCAGTGCTGCTGGCAGTATGTGGAGAGGAACTGGATAGAACCCGCCTTCCAGTCCACCTGGGGATTATGGGCACGTAACCACGGGAGCCCCAAAATAATGGGAAATAATGGGGATGCTATGGCGTCCAACCGTAGGAGTTCCTCGTGATGGGTCGATACGGTAGTACGGATAGGTGGGGTCTCGTGGTCCACTACCCCTGACTTAATGCGTGACCCATCTGCTAGAAAAATATTCAATCCCACCTCCTTGGTTTGTAGAGGAATTTGTTGCTGAACTGCGAAGTCTAAATCTATGAAGCAACTACACGCCCCAGAATCCACAATAGCCGTGGTCACTACTGTTCTCCCTGGTAGCTGATGTGACACAGGTACCGCTAGGTAACTAGTGTTGCCCACACTGTTAGAAGATACCATAGAGAAAATAGCGGAGCACTTACCCCTCTTGGCTGGACAGGTACATACCATATGGCCTGCTCCCCCACAGTAGAGGCAGAGATGGTAGGTAAGACGCCTCTGGCGTTCCTCGGGTGTTAGTGTCGGCCGGATCCTTCCCGATGGACCGGTCTCGGGTGTATCCATAGCATCCTGATTCTGGCTTGCCGGCTGGAACAGGGTTGAAGCCTGAGGAGGTGTTCCCGTTGGGCCTCGTCCTTGGTTGCACCTTTCCTGCCTGCGCTCCCGCAACCGGCGGTCAATTTGAATAGTCAAAGCTATTAAGGCCTCCAAAGTGCTAGGTATGTCTATTCGGGCCAATTCGTCCTTCTGGGATTCAGTTAACCCTACGCGGAACTGGTGGTGCAGAGCCGCCTCGTTCCATTGGCAGTCACTACGCCAACGCCTGAATTCGGCGGCATACTCCTCCACTGTCCGGTGACTCTGCCTGAGCGTATATAGGGCCCTCTCGGCCGTTGCGGTGCGCAGTGGGTCGTCATACAAGAGGGCCATAGCCTCAAAAAATACCGTCACCGACTTCAACAGGGGGTCTCGATTCTCTCGGAGCCGGTGGGCCCAGTCCTGGGGTCCTCCCTGTAGTAGGGAAATAATGAACCCTACCCTCACCGATTCGGAGGAAAAGGTCCGGGGCTGGAGGTCAAAGTATAACTGACAGGAGTTACGAAAGGCCCTGAATCTACCTCGGTCTCCAGAAAAACGTTCCGGTGTGGGGACACGGGGTTCTGGTGCAGGTAACAACCCCGGTGTCTCCCTAGTGGGTTCCCCAGGCCCCCTGGTAGAGGTAGCTAAAGTCTGCATGCGACTCTCCAATTCCGTATAACCCTCCTGTAGGCCCCTAATTCCCAGTGTAAGGGTCCCTGTTGGCAGATGTCGTCCAGAGGGGAAGTTCCCCTTCCAGGCTCAGTCATGGCCGCAAGGTACTGTCAGGCTCCACCCAACGGGATCTCTAGTGGTCCACGGCACGGGGTTTCCCAGGGCGCGGAGTCTAAGTCCCAGTCTGCCTTTTCACCAGGGCCCCTGATGGTGGGGATGGACTTGGTGCAAGACTGAAACCAGGTCGCGTTCCTGGGCACCCCCGGCGGCGGCAGAGGGGTCCCGCTGGGGGTATGTGCCCGGGTTGAGCCTGCTGTGAAGGGGATGACAGATCCCGATCCGAGCGGGATGGATGGGATGACAGATCCCGATCCGAGCGGGATGGATGGGCAACTGTCAGGAGTGGACGAGGTCAGACTGGCCGGGTCGGAATTGTGCGGGCAGCGTTGTACAGGGGGAGTAAGCGGAGAATAGTCGGGGTCACAATCCAGGTTCAACAGGTAGCGGGCAACGAGGTACCGAGGGTCAGGCAGAAGGATGGTCAGGGACGAGCCGGGGTCAGAGCAGGAGAAGGTAGGCATAAGTCAGAACAGGCAGAGTTTGGCAACTAGGAAGCGTACTTACAGGACAGGAACAAGACCTTGCGGCAACCTGGAGATGCACAGGGCAGCTTTAAATAGAGCGCCCTGTTCTCCCATTGGTGCAGCCGCGATCGCTACTGCGCATGCGCGGCCGCCGCCACGATCGCCGAGGATTCGGCGCTCGCCGGCTGGGACGGATCGGCAGTCTGCGCATGCGCGCACCGCCGAGGACCCGGGATCCCTGACAGAGACCTGTCGAACCTAAAAATTAACCCGACAAAGACCGAAATCTTAAACATAAACCTCAAAAACAATTATATAACGTTATTAAATGAGATTAAGGAGAAGCTGAGGAGAGTGGGAAATGGAAACTCATCGTGGTTAGGTCGCATAAACTTGATAAAGATGGTAATTGTCCCCAAAGTATTATACAAATTTCAAATGGTCTCAATCAAACTCCCAGAGGCATATTTTAATATATATTTTTATAAGTTTAAGTAAAAGTATCTGTGTACCTGCACAATACAGAGAATTAGAGGAGAGCACAAGCACGTACACTCTTAATGTTTTAAAAGAATGGGATTTACTACACAGACAAAAGGGGTGGGTTTTTAATTCACAATTAATACCACTTAGGAACACAAAATACTTCATCCCGGGTAAGGATAGCATAGCAGGGAAATGGATTATAAAACAGGAGGCGCAACTGAGGGATATAATGGTAGGAGAGGAAATCGGGACATACAAGGATATGGAGGAAAGAAAGGGTGAAGTCTTTAATAAGATGGATAGACTAAGATATTACCAACTGAAGTATTTTTTTGAAAGCCTTTAAGAGCTAGAAAAGATTGGAATCCATTTGAGAGAATATTTGAGTCACGGGGAAATGGTCGACACGGAACGGCAAAAATACACAAGATATTAATGGAACTTGACACAGACACAAAATTAATGCACATAGAGAGATGGGAAGAAAAATTGAGGAGGAGAAGAGCAAAATGTTTACATTAATTCACGAAAATATTAGTATAAGAGAAGTAGAAATAAATTATAAGTGTTTGAATAGATGGCACATTACCCCCAATCTGGAGCACAAGATGAATACGGAAATTTCACAGATGTGTTGGAGAGGCTGTGGAGAGGTGGGCACGTGGTATCATATGTGGTGGGAGTGTCCAGAAATACAGGTGTTGGCGAAGGATAGTTTATTTGATAGGGAAAATGACTAAAATCAATATAGGATTAGATCCAGAATGATGCCTCCTCCATATCTCAGAACTCCCAGTGAAAGCATATAAGAGTTCGGGGATATGGTATTACTTGACCGCAGCAAAGAGCCTGATACCCAGGTTCTGGAAGAAAAGAGAAGTGCCAACTGAGGAAGAATGGAAGGGTAGAGTAAATCAGATATCCGGGACAGAAAGATTGTACTATACGTACGAGGACAAGTTGGAGACGTATAATAAAAAATGGAAAGGCTGGGAAGAATATAGAGAAATGGTGAAATATATGAAAAGATAATATCCCAGGAAGTCGGTTTAGAATTGGATTCAGGAACAACAGAATTATATGGAGTTAATGAGAGAAGAGAGAATGTGGAGCATGGGAGGGAGAGGGAAGGAGGGGAGGGGATGGGGAGATAGGGGGGGGGAGTATGGGAGGGGGGGATGGTAAGAAAAGAAAGTTATATATAGGAATAAATTATGTAAGGAGAAAATATGTTTTTGATAATTATTTTAATAGAAATGTTGAAATGACCTGTATATGAATTGAAAAATTAATAAATATTTATAAAAAAAGAAATGGTGTAGCCAACGATTGAAACTTATTTTGTTCGGGTGGCATCAGCATCCAAGGCTCTTTTTTTAATTTCACAGGTATTGCAATTACATGCAATTTATTTTTACTGATTTATATTCAACCTAAGCTTTTTTGTGAGTTTCTTAAGTAATGAAGAGCTTAGAAGGGAATTGAAACTAGAGGCAGATATACTTCACTCTACACAAATGCTTTAGTGGCTTTGTGAGCATGCACACTCTGTTATAAAGCATGTAATAAAAATGTTTCATAGTCTTGGTTTATTGACACTTAAAGTGATTCTAAAGGCTTATTTTTTTTTAAATAACAAACATGTCTATACTTACCTGCAGTGGTTTTGCACAGAGCAGCCTGGATCCTCCTATTTTCAGGTCCTCCGTCGGCTCTCCTGGCCCCTCCCTCCTGTCTGGTGCCCCCCACAGCAAGAAGCTTGCTATGGGGGCACCCGCTGCTCCGTGTATCCATTCACACACGGAACCGTGCCTTGGCCCCGCTTCCTCTCTCTTCACATTCGCTGACTGGCTATGATTGACAGCATTGGGAGCCAATGGTTCCCTCTTCTGTTCCAGCCAATGAGGAGAGGGAGTCCCAGAATAGCCAAGACTCCAGTGCACATCACTGGATTGAGAGAGATGCTTACGTAAGTATTAGGGGGACTGGGGGGGATGCTGCACAAATAAGGTTTTTTACCTTCATGCATAGAATGCACGAAGGTAAAAAATCTTGAGCCTTTAGAACCACTTTAACTCAAGAACATGAAATGCACAAAAAAATGCACATTAAAGTGTTACTAAACCTAAACCCACAACAGTAAAATCAATCTGTATATGCAGTAAAGCATGCTTGTTATACTCACTGTGGAACCTAAGGGGTTAATCCTCTGCATTGTGTAAAAAGGATGTTTGATCCTGTCTTCTCTGATCCTCCCTTTTTTCCATATTGTGTGGAGACACCGCACATGCTCAGTTTGGTGTGTATTGCTAGAGAGGTTTTTTTTTTTTTTTCTTGGGAAAGTACATGTGATCAGCACAGTGGCAATCAGCACTACCCAGACAGAGGTCAGGGGTTCTGCATCCTCCTAGAGAAAATTCCTCCTACAAGCTTTAACCAGTGCTCTGGTGAACACTGCTAGAAGTCAAAAGACTGCTATAAGTGCAGATGAGAAAAGGTATTTATCAGTTTATATTTACTAAAATAATTGCATTTCCATGTTCTGTGTACTGTGGGAGACAAGGTTGAGTGAATGCAGGGTCCTGGGTTTAGTAACACTTTAAATACATTTTTTTTTTGGTATTTAATGTGTGTTTTTGCATGCTATGTTAAAGTCGTCCAGACCTCCAGCTGCATCATAAAGTAAAACATTTAGTAGTGACATTTCAGTTCAGGGCTACTGGTTGTTAAGTAGTTGGTGTTCTAACAACCATGACTCATCCCTGCTGTCAGTGGGGGATTTCCCAATAGCAAAGCAAAAACATTCAAAACGCTTGGTAAATGCTTCAAAACAGGCATTGAACTCAATTCATGGAAGGAAATAAATGATTAAATGAATGCGGTAGTTAAGTAGTGGTCCAGGCATGCAGTGTTTAAGGAATGTCACGGGATGGCCCCACCTCTTAGTTTATTTACTGGCAGGAGGCCGTGGAGCTATCATTCAGTGAAAGCCTTCGTTGGGTGCAGACCTTTTTTTTTTCCGGGTTGGCAGATGTCGATCATATACCATGGGACAATTTTTTTTATAATAAAGGACTTATCAAAAACTGCCTCCTGTGTTTATTTACACTCCACTTTTTTTGGTGAATGAGTAGGGGTACTATCGTACCCCATACTTATTCACATGTGGGGACATCGTGATCGAGGTTAGATCTACTTCAGGGTACATTTTTTTAAAATTAGTTTTTAATAAAGGACCTGTCAAAGACTGTCTACTGTCATTTTTTACGCTACACTTTTTTGTGAATGGGTAGCGGTACCATGTACCCTATACTAACTCCTGTGAGGGGGTTAAAGGGGACTTCCAGATTCTTATGAACCCCCGCGCCTGCAGACCCCCACCAACATCGGCCACGGTTGTGAAGAAGAGGCCCTTGTCCCCATCAACATGGGGACAAGGTGCTTTGGTGGGGGGCCTGGCCCCAAAGCACCCCCCTTGTTGAGGGCATGTGGCCTGGTATGGTTCAGGAGAGAGGGGAGCTCACTCGTCTCATTCGTCTCCCTCCTTTCTTGGCCTGCCAGACTGCATGCTCAGATAAGAGTCTGGTAAGGATTATGGGGGACCCCAATGTCATTTTATTTTTAATTGTGGTGTGGATTTGACCTCAAAATCCATACCAGACCTGAGGGTCTGGTATGGATTTTAGGGGGGGACCCCATGCCTTTTTAAAATTGTTGGTATGGGTTTCCTCTTAAAATGAATACCAGACCCAAAGGGCAAAGAAGCGACCCCACTAACAGCTGATGACTTATCGGTTGTTAAGGACACAGCCTCCGCCCATCCCTTAGCAACAATGATAGTTACTGGTTGTTAAGGACGCTGGTGGCTGCCCGCTCCTTAACAATGCGGTATTTACTACTGTTAATAAATACACCGGCTACTGTTGGCATTAAATTACCGCATGCTTATACTACTAAAATACTGCATGGCTTCATAAAATAACTCATGCAGTATTTTAGAAGCGCTTTTTTGTGAATGCTAAAATATTTTTTGAAAAATGTTATGAGATATTTTACTGCAATAAAAAGTAAATGGAGCTCCTTGTTTTTGGAAATCATAAACAGCCCCAAGTCAAGTAAATATTTTATCTAAAAAATTGATAATGGCACTAATTCATCAAACTGCAATGACACTGCAAAATAGAGCCCAAGAAAATTATAAATTATATATGATAATAATTACGAAGAGGTTACTTCGTATGACTTAAACACATTTTAGGCTCTGTAAATGTTATGACAGCTTCATGAATAAGGTCCCCTGTCTTAGTTTGCTGATATTTATTGTGCCTCAGAATTGCCAGAACCTTTCTCATATTGCCTGTGGTTTCTTTTGGAAGTATTTATTGCTTGATGCTCAATTTAATTTTTATTTAATATGAATATACTGTATTTACTACAATGAATATGCAGCGCTAAGATATGATATAGGACAATAATATAAAATAATAGGAAATAATCACTAAAGGGAAGTGAGTGCTATTGCAGCGCATAAGTAGTGGTGGCGTGATAAATCATCTTTATATGACGTGTCAAAACACAGGGAAAATGTATAAAGGCAATATAAAATTGTGACAATAGTGCATCATACCCTGAAAATGCAAAACAAATCCAGAAAAAATAGTGATCTGTACTCCGTGCTGGTGAATTCTATGATGAGGGCCAGTAAAATTATGTACTTACCAGAAGCGCATAAAGTATGCTCATGTATATAAATATATCCGTCAATGGTCGTCTGGGTCTGGGCAGGGGCTGCAGGGTCATCAAGCACACCATTTTATTATAATAAAATCAAAACCAGGAAGGGAGAGCAAGCAGTTGCTTGCTTCAGCCAAAGTCATAAGTCTATCGGCACAAGCTGTTGAAATTTTTCACCAATAGCATTATCTAATGCTGTATATAAATAATGCCAAGTTGTCAAATATCCTTTGGAACATTACAATCAAGGGTAAATAAATATTCTGGCCAACTGTGACCCAAAGTTCTGATGCATAACCCTGACACCAGCTACTGACCCCTTATGTAAGTTGGCAGATTTAAAGAGCCCCCTTACAATGATTGTAAATGGTAAATTGTGCCCATACATTGATGAAATGCAGAATAATATGCAGTAATCTGACCATTGCATCAACCCATCAAAACTGCAGATTATTTCACCAGCTGATGGTGACTTTGAAGCACTTGTATGAATTACTTTTATGCAGTTGACAATTTTCCAGAAAAAGCACTATCCATCATCATATTGCATGCATATAATGTATTATGTCCTCAGCAACATGCTGAAATACAGTGCTGTTCGTATGGCAATATACAGTCATAGTTAACTTGCAGATAAGTCCAACAGGTGGCCAAGACTGGTGCCAAAATGATAAAGTCCCTATTTGCTGGCAGATCACTACACAATTTCATTCCACTCTTCTAACAAGGTGCAGGTTTTAGTTCAGTTCAATTACTTTCTTTTGAATACACTATATAATATACAAAGATTTTGAATACTATAACATTACTGGTAATAAAACATTTTATAAGAGGCATGAATCTGTGAATGTTTTATGGTTTATAATATTTCTTCCTTATTTAGTTACATCGGCTGTTCCCAGGTTAGTGTTTTTTATCCATTGTGGCTATTAGTGCATTCATGTCTGTTACACATCAGGGAAGGAATAGGTTTTTGCTTAGCTCAAGAAAGGATTGTTCTATACCGAAAAAAATAAGATGCTGTACAGATCAAAAAAGAGTAATGCATATTATGCAAAGTTTATTTTTTCCTTTACAGTACATATATCTAAGCAACGTCTAGCAGATTAAGACTAATTCTAAATCTGATATCAAAAATGTAATATGTTGTTTCTAAAATACACAAATCATCTACATCTACATCTTGAATATACTAGACAAATTGCCACAAAGAAATTATAATGTGAAATTCTGATTAGCCTCAATTTGCTTTTCAGAAAAAAACATATTCAATGTATTCTACAGTTGTCTATAAAATGATTACTGAATATGTAAATGTTCATTACATGAATTAGAAAATTCACAAATTAACTGCATTTTTGCTTCATTAGATGTGCACAGATCCTTACTGAATGTTGTTTAATAATAGCTAATAGCTATTAATTCACTCATCACAAAGTCAGCATTTTTAACTAAATTCAACAGATACTATCCAAACTTCAGCATCATCATATTGCTGTTAGTCATCATGGTACTGCAGTCAGCTCTGGGGCAAATTCCCTTGCAAAGTTAACAGCCTATTTGGCTTTAGTAAATCAACCCCAATGTAACAACTAAAAAAAGATTCAAAATGCAAACACTATGAAATTGCAAGGTACAATTAGTGCATGTATACACACTTAAACATAAGTGTTAGCTTTTGTGTTTTTATATCTTTATTATATATTGTCCATATTCCATTTATTCAATTTACTTCCTCTGCACTAGTGGGAGGTGATGATGGTAGAGTGGCCATGTGATGGAAGCAACATTATCATTCCCTCATAAGAAGTTCCCTGCAAGAACTACTTTCAATATGATGGAAATCAGCATAACTTCAACATATTCATTAGGCTAAGGAAGGACTACACTTGCAAAGTGAAAATCCACATTGCTAAGTAAACAGCCTTCAGTAAACCAACCCCATATTGTTTATGTATTTGCACCGCTGTTAGCACAGTTGTATGAGATATACCAGTCTGAGCAGTACTTTCCTTAATCAGGTCTTTTTTTTTTAAAGAAATATTTATTGGAGTTTTTCCAATACAAGATATATCTGCATAGAAATATTGACAGCATATACAGACTGTATTAAATCAAGAAAGCATAAACAATCAGTGAGGATCAAGGCACTAAATAACCTAAGAAAAGTTCACATGTATCCATATTAATAGCTAAAATGCAACGTCGGGGGGGTATAGGGGGGAGAGAGGAGTGGGGTGGAGGAAGGAGGGAGAAGGGGAGAGGGCGGTAGGAATGGGGAGGCATTAGGGGGAAAGCAAGGAGAAGAGGAGAAAGGAAAGGGAAGAGAAAGAGAAAGAGAAGAAGAAAGGTGGGTAAAAGAAATAAGACACCCAAACCTGAGAAAGCTAGTACATGGGATTGTCTAGAAAGATCATCAGCACCAAATCCCCAAAAGGGAAACCAAGACATATACAGAACAAAATCACAAAAGACCATGGTGTTGCATACCGTGCGAGTGGATAGCTGACACATACGCAAGGGAGAGGGCCATGGAACATCTTAATACCAAACCAAAGGTACAACAGCCATATAAAAGCTAAAGCTTAAGACTTAAGACATTAGGGTAGTAACTTGGTATGTTAGTATCATGTCAAGAGTTCAGATTGGTGGGAGATAGGAAGTGTACTGATAATATAGGTTAGCCATTTCTGGCTAAAGAGATCCATGGAGTGGGTACTAGGTCTAATTTCTCTCTGTGAAGAAGACTGTTTGATCCTGTTTAACATCCAATATAGTTGGTGGGTTAGATGAAATCCATTTCTTTAGAATGGCTCTCCTAACTGACATGCGGCAGCTTGTCAACCAAGGCTTGTTATTTTGGGTAAGTAAAGAATGCAGACTGAGCAGCTGAGCAGTGGAATGTTCCAAATTCCCCAAAATGAGTTGGAGAGGATTCTTAGATGGCTGGAGGCTGTTAATCAATGCTATAAAGCTTTCAACTTGGTCCCAGAACATAGAGATGGTAGGACAAGTCCATAGCCTGTGAAGAAGAGAAGGGTTTTGAAGGGTACAATGTGGACAGCCTTGGGTGCCATGGACGTCTTAGAGAAACTATAGGGCAAATAGGCATGGTGCACAATTTTAAGTTGTTGTTCATGCCAGAACTCGTTCGATATAAAAGTGACCCTGGATAAAGCCTGCTTGGGAAGGGTGTATGAGAGAAGGCATAATGGTGGCCAGTCTATTATCTTAAATAGTATTTTGGTGTCTAAATTTAACAAGGAAATCGGTATAGCAATCTGGGCCTGATGCCTTGCTTTTGGCCAAGGAAGCTATTGCAGTATGAATATCTTGTGGTGAGATCGGGGCATTAAGAGAGGCCAGGGCAATCGGGTCTATCTGGGGAAGGGAGTGGTGGTCTAAAAATGTTTGTGCTTGTGTCAGATCTATCGGATCAGGTCCATACAGCTGGACATAAAACTGTTCTAATGTCCAAATTATCCCTTCTGAAGTGTCTTGCACAGAGCAAAGGGAGTCTTTTAAAGCTGTGAACTGGGTGAGCAAAAATGGTTGTTTGCAGAGGCGCGGAAGTAATTTACCTGGTTTGTTATCGAATTTGTGGTATTGGAGATCCAGGTAGGAGTGATATATGGTTTCTTGAGCTTTTGCTCAGAGGTCGAAATGATTTTTGGCTTCTAGCCAGTTTTTTCTGTTTTCGTGCGAGTTCCTGGGCAACTCTCAGTCGATCGCTTGCCTCCCAAAAATTGCGAAATAATCTTTTTTTATATGTGGCTGCGAATGTGATAATTTTCCCCCGTATCACAGCTTTGCAGGTTTCCCAGAATAGGTTCGTATTAGATTTATGGGCATCGTTGGTGAGAGCGAAGTCTGACCAGGTGTCAGAGATCACTTGGAGGAGTTCCTGATTGTTAGCGAGATATGAAGGGAAGAGACAAATTTTAGGGGGCTGATTTGAGGCGAAATGTTCAATGCGGATGGAGATCGGGGAATGATCCGAAATGGCTATGTCATGGATATTAGAATTGGTAATGGCTTGTAGGAGTTGCAGAAGAAATAATCTATTATTGTGAGAGTATGACGGACAGGGGAGTAAAATGTGTATTCCTTTCCATCCAGGTGGGACAACCACCAGATGTCAGTTGCAATGCCTCTACAAACTGGGTGAGCAAGGTAGTGGAGGGAAAGAATTGTGGGGGGGTTGCCAATAATGTGCTATGGTCTTTTGATCTGTCTTCCCACCCATTCATGAGATGAGGGAGCTGAATTCTCCCCCCATGACAAGAGGAAGATGTAGATACCGTGAAATCTGTAAAGGTGTATTTTGAAAAAAGAGTTTGTTATGTGAGTTAGGAGCATAAATGTTAGAAAGGACCAAGTCTCTGGAACCTATTCAGATATGCATACTAATCATACAACCTTCTTTGTCTACCTCAATAGTTATGACCTCGGGAGAAAGCCGCTTATGTGTAAGTATCAAAAACCCCTGCTTTGCCTTTGACTGATGGGGAGCCTGCCCTACTCAGATTTTTTTTTCATGCGTGAAAAGTCAGGTTGGGTCAGATGGGTTTCTTGTAGTAAGGTTATATCTGTCTTTAGCCACCGTCGCAATATTACCATTCGTTTTTGGGGGGATGTCAAGCCCTTGACATTCCATGAAACTATACAAATCATCACAGCAGAATATTAGCAGTTATTACATATACATGGCATGGTAATAAATTCGTTGTCCCTGCCCTCTTCCACCTCCAGTACATTGTTTTCAAAGAAAGTATCGGTCTGATGCATAAGGAATTAGGTTCCTGGGTATAGCAAGAAGTGATGGAATAGTGCTGAGGAGGGCAAAGAAGAGCAATTGGAGCCCAACAGGGTCCTAAAAGAAAATAAACATAGGGGAGAAACCATTGTGAGAGATTGAATTTCACTATATTCCACACGTTGCACCTTTCCATAAACAGCATTACCGGCAAAGCTGGCTGGTTAAATACCACACTGGGGCTCAAGGCAAATGGTGTAAGAGGCCTTCACTCCCATTCAATTCCAAGAAGACAGGATGGTGGGAAGGTCGTCTCGTATGATAGTTCAAGAGCCAGAGCTGCGTAGAGCTGGGAAATAACATGAGAAAATATAACAATACTTGTGTAATTCGAACGTGTCTTGTATCTTAGACTACATCAATGTGGATATTTGCGCTAGAGGCTAAGATGGATGATTGTCCTGGTGGGAGAGCAGTTAATGTTACGGATTCCTGTGCTTTCCTGAATTTTGTGTTGTGCATTGCCTTTTTGGTGGATCTTTGCGTGGACTGCGTTGGTCCCTAGGGCTTGGGACATGGTTGAGGTGTGGTGTATTCAACGTGTCAGAGAGGGCATTGATGTATAGTTGCGTATATTACAGTGCTTCTTCTGGGTGTGTGAAAGCTTTAAGCTCACCTGACGGAGTTGCCAGCCGTAGAGTAGATGGATAGGAGAGCATGAATTTGATGCCTTTTTGATGCAAAGTTGAACAAATGGGTCAAAAAGCTTTCCAGTTGTGTGACACTTACTGCGAGTAGTCTGCAAATAGTAACAACCTATGGCCATGGACTCAGGGAGACCGATGATCCGCAGGTTGTTTCTGCGTGATCGATTTTCTAAATCGTCTAATTTCTCTAAGATGTATTGCTGTGTGTGTGCGACTTGAAGAGCACCTACTTGTGAGGAGTGGGCCTCATTGTCCAAATCAGAGATACGCTGCTCAGCATCTGATAATCATTTATCATGTTCACCCAGCTCTCTTCTGAGATGTTCTATGCCAGAGGATACCGCACCAGTCCACAGTTGCTGTAATTGTGGGCGAGAGGAGAGTAACTACAGCCTGGGCTGGGGAACACATCTGATCATGCTGATCTGCTGGGGGCTGAAGCTCTGAAGACTCTGACACTGGCTGGAGTGGAGGGGCTGCCATGCCTGTCTCCATGCTGTTGACCATCTTGGCTTCAGAAGAGAGAGATCCGCAGGTGTCAGGTCTTATGGCAATGGAGGGTGTGCAGGTATGAGGTACTGCTCCATGCAGAGCGGTTAGGGGGTCAAGGGAGGGAGCCCACGGGTGTGAAAATAGGTGCCCCAGGGACAGGGGGGCTGAATTTATAAGCCGCGGGAGCCGGAGCCACTGTGTCTGCCTCCTTCACATGTGGCACCGGAACCAGAAGGAGAATCAGGTCTTAACTATCTTTGAAGTATGATTTAGCAATTTAATATTGATTGATCAGTTCTCTAAAAATCAATCTGGAAATTTGATATTTTAAAAACTATTTTAAAATCATTTATAATTGTAGCTCTTCCCCCGAAAGAGCCGCTGGTAATTTGGGCCTATTTGCCCCGCTCCCTGCACACACAGCCAGCCACACAGCATTTTTGGCATTTCTCCTCTGGCTCAAGAATTAGTCTAGGAATTTCTTTTTATGTCTTTATTAGGGAACAATGAATGTGGATGGGAATAGGGAGCATGAGATACCCCGAACAGTAGAACTGTAGAACTTGAGGACTGCTAGGCTTCTGGCTGCTCTGTACAAAATGCTGACTGTACTGCACAACTGTAAGCTGCACTGTATTGTCTCTTGGCTGAACATGTACAACTCTTGGCTGTATTCAACAGCTCCTGGCTACACTAGGCACACTTAAGAGATATGGCATGCTCCTGGCCATCTTGCACAGTTCCTGGCTGCACTGGGCACACTTAGGCAGTATAGCATACTCCTAGCTGTCTTGCAGAACTCTTGGCTTTACTGAGTTGTAAGGTAAAACACTCAACAGTCACTTCTCCACTGTGTAGCAGGATCAAGTACTCACTCAGTCCCAGAATAATGGAGCTTCCTCACTGCTTCTCTCCTGGCTCTATCCAAGCTCTATCTCTGATCCAAGCTCTCTTCGGTAGGCCTCCCCACCTAAGCCTAGCTGGATAACTAATGTCTTCAAAGGACTCCACAGCTCCCTCTCTGTCTCTCATCCTCTGGCCCAAGGCTGAGCCCCCAGTACAGGGGTCTCCTCCAGACGGCTGAACCCTGAAACTCTGCACCCTGGTTGCCAGGCCTCAGAATATTTATGGGCTTTCCCTCTATCTTCTGTACATGCCTTCCCCCCAGGGATTGGTTAGAAACCCATAAATAGTAAGGCTGTTTGTTCTGCTCTCCATCCCAATATACTTCTAGTAATTGCCAGAAGGTTAGGGGAGTGGCAGAACAGCAGCATGTGAGACACTGAACAGCACACAGCAATTAAACCCTGCTCCACTGATTATAGTGAAGCTAAATTACATTTGGCCTAGTAGCCTAGTAGCCCACTGTGACTAGGAGGGTGGTACACAAGAGAAACCCAAAAATACCAGCACAAAATGTGGTAGAGAGATGGCGAAAGCACAAATACACAGAACGAATGAAGCAGAAGCAGGTCCTTAGACACAGCTTTATATAAAGCAAGGAGAACAGTGAGCAGCTTAGTAGTAATGTTAAAAAATCCAAATCTTGTAAGACTCATGATTATAGGGAACCGTGCGTTAAATCTCACACTCTAGATATACAGCTGTGACTCTCAAGACACAGATGTGCACAGTCACAAAAAGTGCTTGTAGGCAGGTTGCCTACAGGTGTGTGTTTATTGTTAGCTAAGCTATCTAGTATGCCCAGGTTAGGTAAGGGTTAATGCTAGCTCTGCTGTTTCCCAGGCTTTTGCTGGGATCTGCCCTCTCCCTGTGCTCACTTTAAAAGGTGGAGGGCTCTGAAAACACAGCTCTGTCCACATGGGAATAGAAGCAAGAGGCTTACAGAGGAAGGTGTAACCCTTTACAGCCATCAGTCGGTCTGTTGGACCTGGGTTGGAAATGCTGTAACACTGTCCTGTGGAAGGAGGCTGCTGGGCTATGGGAGAGTAAGGAGTTAAGAGAGAGATCACATGAGTTCCATGATAGGTGCTCGGTGGGACCCCATTCTGTCACTGGGAGTGAGGTGGAGAGGGCACGGGCTCAGTGGTGTCCCTCCTAAATGCAACAATTCATAGTCAAGGGGTCCAATGACACTGGGACTCAGTATATGCACTTGTTGCACATGGTAACATCTCTAAGTTGGGAATCTGCCTTAAGGCTGACACCTCATCCCGGGGCATTGATAAATGTGCACACAGAAAGGTACTCTATGTGCAGGGAGAGTGACCCAGCTTACACTGCTGGTGTAGCCGAAGAACCCCATGGGCATACAACCTGGATTGGTCAGCAAGGAAGTGCCTGCTCTGCACCTCCCACATGTTCATCTATTTTTGAGAAGAAATGCAAGACAAAGGTGAATATTTTTAACTTTTCTAGATATTTAAATTCTTCAGGTTCACGCTAAGCCTCTGCATGTTTTACATGTATTGCTGAGAGTTTGAAAAAGTCCTGCTTGCTGCTTCTTTTTTACTGCAGTTTCTAGCATGTTGTAATGCATCCCTAAACAGATCATTGCACACACAAAGAGTCACAACTAAAATGTGCCAGTATGAATGGGGCTTAACTTCTATGTTCTGCTCTTCTATGTAGAGATTCAGAACTTACAGGGGGTAAGCAGACAAAATATAAGACAACCATGAACATTGGTATCACATATGAAAAAATGAGGCAGAAATACACAAGCCAAAGTACACCAGGATCAGCATGAATATGAAAGAGGACAGGCAGAAATTCTAGAACTGAAATATGTTATACAAAGTGCCTCAGACAGACAGGGCAGAACAAGTAAAATAAACCAAGAACTAGGTAAACTCAGGAGGTTCAATAACAAATATAATGCAGTGGACAAAGATGGAACAGAAATGCAGAGCTTGAGATGAATCAAGATTCTAGCAGAAGGAATCTAAACAATGGGCTTTGGACCAAGATCTAGGTAAATACGGTGATTTAAAGGTGAGGGTAGGCCATACCTGCTTTGGGGGTGAAGACAAACTGGTAAGGCAACATGCAGGGTTTGGAAATGTTTACCCTTTAAGACCTGCATGTGTAATAAACAAGATAAAATATTTCGCGTATTTAAATTACAGAATATGTGAGGTGCATCCTTTAGATCTTTGCAAGTAGAGTATATCAGTAGTTAGAATTTTATGATTTTTATTTTCGCACCCCCTGAATCACCATTATCCGATATAGTAACTAATATCAGCTTCCTATATCAAACTCAATTTCCTAACACTTATGCATAAAGATTTTTCATATACTAGACAACTGTGTATCTGTAAAACTGCTGAGCAGCATACAAATTGAATTTGAGTTTTTTTGTGCACTTGGGACATTTTCACTTATGCATTTCCCAACATGAGAATTTTTGGTAATGAGGAATTTTCTTTCAGTGGAAGACATGATATGATATGATCTTTCATTCAAAATTTCAGAATAATAGGACAAGTTATTTTATTTTATTAGGATAACATATATTATATTTGCCTCCAGACTGTGTCTATAATTTAAACAATGTACAGAATAAAATATAAATAATTTTAATATTGCCCTACAGCTTCAGTCATTTAAGCTTACTATTTATATTATAGAAATGTTTAGGGGCATCATGTCTCATGTGCCCTTTCATGGGCTGTTGTTCAAGCCTTATATGCCAGACGTTGCCTATACCTCTCCTTGTTCGTGTCAATATGTTTTTTACATATTATTTGTCTCTTAACCTTTATTAATAAAAAGTTTGAACAAGAAATGTTTAGGGGCATCAACAAATATCTCTTAAAAGCTTAAATCTGTATTAACACCAGAATTTATATATTATTATTATTATTTATAACTTGTATTAAACAGTTAGATTTGTTCATCTTTAATGCTTTTTGGTAAAACCATCCCTAAGCTTTATAATGTCTGTACTATGACTTGCTATTTTATAAAAGAATGCTTACTTTTCAGCTGCTCATTTAATTGCCCTCCCCTCTCCATCTTGCAGTTGGCAGGACATACCCAGCACTGCATACATGCACATTTTCTGCTGGTTAAAAAAATGTGCATTTGTTATTATTTGTAACAGAAGCCTGAAAAGTATTGTACCCATGATCAGGGGTGCAATTCCAGGCTCCCGCACAGCCTCCCTCTAACTTTCCTATATATGAGATGTCAGCTTGGAAGCTGGAGGGAGTGTGAATGGACTACAAGTGTGCTAATCAGTATACTCAGGGCACATTCAAACGGTGACAAAAGGGACTTCTAGTTTTCTCATTCACAGATTCCTGTGAATGAATGATGTGGCTGTGTGGGTGGAGCCCCACACAGCAACGCCATTTTTAAAATGTGACAGCGGGTGCATTGCTGCCATGGGGGGGGGTTGTCGGTGGTGTGGGGGCAGGTCTGGAATATGTAACATGTTACACCCTAGTTATGGGTGTAACTTGTTACACGCACCAGAAGGTGAGCCTATCCTTTAACAATATAATCACCTGTGAAATGGCATAAAACTACAGTACCAAAAATTGTCCATAAGCTTTAAAAGTCTTTACAGGTCATACATTTTGCATTAATTGTGAATGATAAAGTTATTGTTCCCACTCCAACATTCTTAGTGATCCCTAACGTGGGTTGCTCATACGCTGTTTACAAACACGAGTGAACCTTATGCACAAAGTCGCATTTGCACATGTGCAGGGGGTGAAGGAGTTGCTTATAATTTTTTTCATTATTTTTAATATCATTTTTTAAAAAAAACTTTACATTTTTTTTTCAATTAACATTATTGGTATCAAAAAGGCAATAGCGAGCCCCGCAGGAATAGTATGAACAGGTGACAGTTTCTCCTTATGAAGACATCAGGGGTTTATTAGACCCCTACTGTCTGCACCTCACTGCAGCAAATCAATAGATTGTACTTTATTAGCTGATTACCTAGCCACACTAGCCAGGGAATGAGAGTTCTGAATCTGGAAGTGATGAAATGCTCCTCATTTGTAGCAGAGGAGACTGGGGAATTGATGTGGGGGGGGGATTTTACAGTATAGTGAAAGTATCAACAGTTCTACAGCCATCTGGATGTTGTAAGCTTGTCTTAACCACTTGCAGTCCAGACCATTTACAAATGTCACATAGATGGAAAGTGGTAAAAATTCTGCTTTCAGGCTTTCCACAAATTAAGTAGTGTTGAAGTTTGCTGAAGCCTGCTAGCAGCTTGTTTACAATTACACAGTTTACAAATTATTGTGTGAAGATTCTCTCCTTTAGAGAATTAGAACAATGGTCTTTCTGTTGATGATCATTCCAACCTCTTGTTGATTGCTGTACACTCCTTACTTCCCTCCTCTGTTTGTTTTCCTTAAAACAGAAATACAATACAACTATCTGCTGGGTTACTAGTATTTTCACATACAGAAAACATTTTAGATACTGTATATTAGCTCTACTGACTTATGGGTGATTACGAATGTGCAGTAAAAGATAACTCCTTTGTTCGTTTTTTTCATCTTTGTAGAACATAAAGCATTTAACTATGTATTAAAACATATATAAGCACAAAATCAAGGACATAATATTAATTAATTAAGAATTACCAATCTTACCAATCCTTAACCACTTGCCCTCCCGAGGATTTACCCTCCTTCCTGACCAGGTCATTTTTTGCGATACGGCACTGTGTTATTTTAACTGACATTTGCACGGTCGTGCAATGCTGCACCCAAATGAAATGTATGTCCTTTTTTCCCACAAATAGAGCTTTCTTTCAGTGCTATTTGATCGCCTCTGTGTTGTTTATTTTTTAAGCTACAAATAAAAAAAGACTGACAATTTTGAAAAAAAAAACAATATTTTTTAATTTTTTCTATAAAATATATCCAGTAAAAAAAAAATTAAAAACATCAAATACAGTATATGCTGAAATTGTTATTTATTTATTTATTTTTACTAGTAATGGTGGCGATCAGTGACTTTTAGCAGGACTGCGGGACTGCAGCAGGCATTCTGACACTGGGTGGGAACAGCCTAACTGCCACTGACATCCCCAGTGACACTAGTGATCGGTGAAAATAAAAAGCACTGGCACTATACTAATGACACTGGTCAGGAAAGGGTTAAGATCTGGGGTGATCAAGAGGTTAACTGTGTGCTGTGTGTGTTTTACTATGTAAACATACTGCTTTGTATTGCTCTTCTGTGCAGAGCAATACAAAGCAGCATGTCGTGCTGACAGGGGAGAGACTTGTATTGTTTACAAACAGACCTCTCCCCTGTCAGCTGCGCTGACAATCACCAAGTCCCGTCCGAGAATCAATGGCCAGGACCTGGTGATTGACATGCAGAGGAGCCAATAGCTGCGTGGGTAGGGAGTGCTCACACAAGCACACCCCCTACCCAGAACTGCAAATCACATATATATACTGTACGTGATTTTGCTCATCCCTGCCACCCTGTAGCAGTATTTCTGCTATAAGGCAGTCAGTAAGTGGTTTTTAATATGTTTTCCCTTTTTATGCTTTTTCCCTTTTTTTCACCTGGTGATCCAGCCAGCATGAAGGGGGGGGGGGTGGAGGTAAGTGTTGTTTCTACGTGTTACAAAACCCGTAAAATAAAAATTATTTGAGCTAAAAAAGAAAATGTTTGCATGTGTGTTTGTTATTTAAGGGTTTTGTCTCTCACTGAACAATTTCAGAAAAGAACTAAAGTCCTCTGAATGTAACTGAGCATATGCCTCTCTGTTTTTTAGAGAGCCCTGCAGCAGCTTGTTTCACAGATGTTCTTTTTAGACATTTTACTAATTCTATAAGACTTGCAGCTTCCTTGTTTACTAGATTTGAGAATGATGCCTAAGTATGTATGCATCTTCAAGGGAATGAGCCAGTAAGCCCTTTGCAAAAGACATATACTACTTCTAACCCATGTCACAATGGAGCACATTAAAATCAACAGTCTAAGCAAAGTTATGAAAAAACAGTCATCTGGGATAAATGAAACAATTCATATTTTCAACAGATGGTTTTGCATGATTATTATTCTATGGCAACAGTTTTCTTATCTATCAATGCTATGTGTGAATTGCTAATGGAGTGAAGGGCTTTAAGACTTCCTTGTAAACACTGGGTGCTAAAACACTCATTCTCATAGCTTCCTAAAGTTAAGTGGTGGGACTTTACATGCATTTACCCTACGTCTAAGACTTTTTAATATAGCATTTGTCAGCCAAGAGTGTCCTACTCCATCCCATATTTTCCACAAGGTCAGTGCAAATTGCTTCCCCAGAACCTATAAATTAATCAAATACCACCCTGTTCTTGGATTTATCATTTCACACAGAGAATGTAATGTATATAAAAGACAGTTAAATTACATGAGTAGCTCAAGCAAGACATTGGATTTTGCCCTACGCACTACAAGTTTAATTGCACTCAATTCTGCTCTGAAACCACACAAAAAATATATATATAATTCTCCTTTAAAGCTGCTGTTAGCAACATTCAATTAAATTACCAAGTGCAATGCAAAGCATCAGTGTAAAGCACACCACCACTGGACTCTCTGGAGTGACGAATCATACTTCTCTGTCTTGAAATCCTATTGACATGTCTGGGTTTGGCAGTTTCCAGGTACTTGCCTGACTGCATTGTGCCACGTGTAAGGTTTGGTGGAGGGGATATTATGTTTTGGGGTTGTTTTTCATGGGTTTGGCTTGGTCCCTTAGTTCCAGTGAAAGGGAACTCTTAAGGTGTCCGCATACCAAGACATTTTGGACAATTTCTTGCTCCCAAATTTGCGGGAACAGTTTGGGATGGCCCCTTCCTGTTCCAACATGACTGCACACCAGTACACAAAGCAAGGTCCATAAAGACATGGATGAGCGATTTTGGGTTGGAGTTCTGACCTCAATCTGATAGGACACCTTTGGGGTGAATTAGAGTGGAGACTGCAAGCCAGTTCTTCTTGCCCGACCAAGTTCACGTGCGTGTAAAGGCAGGCGTCCCAATTCTTTGTGCAATATAGTGTGTGTGTGTGTATATAAAAAAAGTTTTTTTCAAAAAGTTTCTGCATTTTTTAAAACATATATATATATATATCTATATCTATATATATATAGATATATATATATATATTACAGAACCTTTTTGAAGACTCCTTGTAAATCACTCTTACATGAAACATATTAAATGTGCAAACACTAAAAGTGCCAATCTGTTCAAAATGAATACATATACCTACAAAGACTTAGCATAGAAAAATTCATACCACAATAAAAATGACAAATAATGTGCACAATTATCAAATATCCTTAAATCATGCAACATGTAAAAATCAAGACCACCACAATACTAAGTGCAATAAAGCCACTCCACAGTGGCATGAAAAAAGGTTGCTCCTTTGTGTTGTTCAAATAATTTCTTCATGAACCACCCCAAACAGTGATCTACTCACCTTAAAAGTTTGACCACCTAAATGAATATGTTTGTCAAACAGCACTTGTTCCATAAAAAAAAATAGCCAGGTAAATCCACATAGGCAAATGCAGTCAGGGGCTCCACCAACACTCTTCACTATACCATCATATAGGAAGAAAGGATGCAGACAATCATCTCACAACATATAATCTATGAAAAGAAAATAAAACTCACTCACGTGGTTGTGCTGATACCCAAAGCTGGGTATCAGCACCCCACCATGTGAGAGAGTTTTTTCTATTATTTTATGTTTTTAATAAATGTTGCAAGATGATTGCCTGAATCCTTTTTTCCCATATGGTGGCTATGGTGGTAAAATGGGGTATGTTGTGTGAAACCCAAGACTGTGCTTGTCTATGTGGAATTAAGCTGGCCATTCATGGATCGAAATTTGTCCTTTTCAGCAGGAAGCTGCTGAGAATCGATCCATGTATGGGCAGGCTGATTGTACCCAAGTTGATCCATCCTGTCAAATTTTTTACATATGATTATGGATATAGCCTCTAACAGTAATCATTTTGTTCTGCTATATGAAATTTTCACACCAAAAGTGCACCAGCCAGCTTATAACAATAAAGCAGTTTATGAAACATTTAGACCCTACAACTCAAGAGGCTTAATAGTGCTTTAGGATGACAGATCCCACCTGAATGGATGGATGGCTTCAGCTCTCCTCTTTCATAGTTGGATATGCCTCAAGCCTGCCACACTTGCAAACCACATGCCCTACACAGCCACTGGATCGTCTCACATGAACTTGCCTCAGTGATATTAACACATAGCCAGAAAGAAGCAAGGAGATCTCATAGTGAAGCACAGATAAATAGGATTTATTAATAAGCTTGATGGGTACTCACAAGCAATGCAATTTAAGAGCATAGCAAACACCTGCTGCTCTCCAGACACCCATGATGATGCCACCGCTAAGCTCTGCCCTACGCACATTTCGATTTTTTTATATTGTGGTAGACATGTTTGTCACATGTTGCACATGATGTAAGGGAATTTGATAATTTGCATGCACATTGTCACTTTTATTGTGATATGAGTTATTGCATGCTAAATCATTGTATATCTAGTTACAAATGTTGCACTGTTGTATTCTTGAAATATAATATGTTCCATGTAAGAGTGATTATGGATGTTACATGTTGCACTTTTTTAGGGTGGAACATGAAACATATTCCAATATCTGCATTCCACCCCCTCCCTATTATAGCACATGGAAGACCTTCTCCCAGAATGCATTGTCACAATTTGAATACAGAATGGCCATGCAGGGCTCTGCCCACATGGGGGTGTCATTCAATAGACTACAAATACTGTCAGCGATTGCAGTGGCCTACTTAAGGTGCTGTTGAGCACTCTTGCAGTTCATTTATCTTTCTGATCTCAAATAATTGCTACCATTATGACATACAGGCAGACAGCTATCCTGAGAGTCTGCAGGAGCCTGACATTGCACCTAAAATTTCCTGAATGGGGGTTCAATGCTCTGCAGGCTCCATAGAAAAAAAATAATAAATGCATATTTTTTTTCCTGCAAAGTGCAGTTATTTTTTTTCTTCAAAAGGTGAACTTAGCCTTTAAGTGGTGAAAAAAATGTGATCTTCATGCCCAGTTTTATATGCATGCTCCTAGTTCTTTCATCTTCTAAAACAAAACAATCATATTTGGGAAAACCCCACAATTTTCCCCCACCTGAAATCATGTCCTAATGACTTACAACACAACCCACTGATATCTGTCTCTTCTCAGACTTCTGATACAGGGCAGACTGTGTTAACATTCATGGAGTATGAATTATCTCTAAATAATTTAGCATTATTCTTAAAAAATCCTGTTCTGTCTTTGCTACTCTCAGAAAATAGAAATCAGAGCACTATGCTCCAGAGTAGCATAAGAAATGTTTCTTCGCTAACTATTCTAGCTGTGTTTTAGAATGCTAAAGTAATTAGAATTTATTTATTTAATGCAGCTTTGTCCAGGCTATGAACATCAAAGTGTTTCCATATTAAAAGAACTTTAAAACAAGATATCACTGGTCTCACTAGCTACATGGACTGTGAAGTGATTCATTTTTAAAGATACAAAAAACTCTAAAGTTGTGCTTTCAGCCAGTTTCTAACAGTTTAGAAGCAGAATTTTGGCAACCTACAAACTTTGCAAAGTTAAACACTAGTTGTTTTTGTAGCATAAAAAGGGAAAATTAGTCATAACTTTAGTGCCTCTGTTGTGAATCTTGAAAATAAATTTCCCCACAATGCCTAGAGCTGTGCACTAAAGTTTGCTTTTTTGATATTTGTTTACAAAATACAAAACATTATACAGTTCAGAGTCTGGGCAAAGGTTCACTATAGGCAACAGTTTCACAGCTTCAACTATCACCTCTACGCTGATGACACTCAAATTTACCTCTCCACCCCTCACCTCACCCCCACATTCTCCACCCGCATCACTCACCTCCTAAATGACATCTCAGACTGGATGTTGCTCCATTTCCTCAAGCTTAACCTCTCCAAAACTGAGCTCCTCGTCTTTTCCCCTGCCCACGCCCCCCCATCCTATCCATCACTACCAACAACACCACCATCAATCTCGCCCCGCAAGCCAAAGTCCTTGACGCCATTCTGGACTCAAACCTTTCCTTCCAACCTCATGTCAAATCACTTACAAACACATGCAGGCTCCACCTCCGCAACATCGCCAAGATACGTACCTTCCTTACCCCAGACACCACTAAACTACTTGTACACTCCCTGATTATTTCACGCCTTGACTACTGCAACTCCCTTCTCACCGGCCTACCCCAGTGCAGGTTCTCCCCTCTTCAGACCATCCTGAACTCATCGGCTAGACTCATCCACCTCACCAACCGCTCCACCTCTGCCACCCCACTCTGCCTATCCCTCCACTGGCTCCCAATTGCCCAACTCATCAAATTCAAACTACTAACTCTGACCTACAAAGCCATTCACAACACTGCCCCTAACTACCTCACTAACATGATTCCCAAGTACCACCCTACCCGTACCCTTCGCTCCTCACAGGACCTCCTTCTATCTTGCTCCCTGGTCTCCTCCTCCCATGCATGAATTCAAGACTTCTCCAGGTCCTCCCCCATCCTCTGGAACTCACTACCCCAATCCATCAGACTTTCACCTTCCCTCCTCACCTTCAGGTGCTCCCTGAAAACCCACCTCTTCAGGGAGGCCTACCCCACCCTCACCTAACAGCCTTTGTCCTTCATTCCTCCTACCACTCCATCCCCCACAGCCACTTCCTCCTGTACCACTACCCCCTCCCTCCTAGATTGTAAGCTTGAAAGAGTAGGGCCCTCTAACCCCTTGTGTGCTGTTTGTTGTTGCTGTACTCTTTCGTGTATTGTCCCCCCTCTCTATTGTACAGCGCTGAGCAAACCCTTTGGCGCTATATAAACTCGATGTAATAATAATAATAATAATAACAGTTGATAAAAGGGCATTCTGGCATATGACATCACCCAATATTTGTCAAAATGGCAAACAAATTGTTCACATTTTCCAAAGTGTTCCATTTTTTAACCACTTCCTCTCGGGCCCATGTATATAAAGGGCAAGAATGCAGCCAGAGAGAAGGAGAAATTATTGCTTTTACAGCCTTTATGGGTGTAAAAGCAATCAGTGTAAAAAAAAAAAAATCTTCATCACCCCCCACAAGTAGTACAGTGTCACTATGGTGACACAGTACTGCTAGGGTTCCAGTAAGTTAAAAAAAAACCCATAAATAATAATATAAAAAAAAATAAAAATGTAAAAAATTTTTTTGAAAAATTATAATTTTTGGTTATAAACTAATTTGGGTTTTTTTTTTTACTAAAAAGATAGTTGAATACATTTTGGCCAAGATTTATAAAGAAAGATTATTTATTTATTTATTTATCAAAATGTTTGGACTTTTTCATTTATATAGCAAAAAAATAAAAATTCCAGTGGTATATAAATACCACCAAAATAAAGTTTCATCTGTCTCAAAAAAATGCAAAAAAATTAATATGGGTACAGTGTTGCATGAGAGCGCAATTGTCATTCAAAGTGTGATAGGAAGGGGGTGAAAGTGTCCAGAATTGAAGTGGTTGAAAAAGAGGCAATTTATGTAATCGTGGAGCTGCAATATTTTTAAGCAATCTTTAGAGTATGCATAGTAAAAATTACACTCAAAATCTTTGTAAATTCTGTGAACTAAATTATACAATAAACTGTTTAACAATAAACATCTATAAATTAAATGTTGGTTCCTTTCTGGTGATACAAATTATGAATACAATTATAAGCACTTTCATACATTGTGGGAAGTAAATTGAAAAGTGGCAGAAAATTTTAATAATTACATGTCATGGCTTTGTAAAGAAACCTTTAATGTACACATTATATTAATGTTTTCCACTTGTTTAATCAGTATGGTGGATCCTTTACAGATGTTGCAGATTCTTTGTTTTACTGCATGCACCTGAAAGCATATATTTTAATATTTAATGCTTTGGGGGATATAAAATTATCTTCTGTAATGTTATGCTCTAGCAATGATAGAATTACAATTTCATTAAAACTTGCTTGAAATGTGGTTATTACTTTAATACTTCAGCTGTAAAAGTTGATTTTATAACATGGCACATTAGGGGACATTAACTAATGCAATATTAAAACTTTTTTATATTTGTTTACTTCTCTTTTATTTGATTATTTTCATTTCCCAAGGAATCCGATGCATATGAAAGAAACCTAGCCTTGGCTATATTTATTATTAAAGATAACCAAACTTTCTAGAATGTACAGATTACCCCAAGATTCTACAGACTGAGTACACTGTATATGAATGTCCACAAACTATGGACAGTTTGTACTTTGATGGCAATCAGAAGGCTTCCAGTCAAACCCTCTCTTGTGTAGGTTTTCCATCCCAAGTAAACGGCATGGGGTTATTACTATTATCAGTCTTCTTACAAAATGCTATATTACACACAGAAGGTCACCATTCCTCTTTGCTTCTGTCTTCAGTGTCGCAACTTTTCAGTCATAAATCCTGATATCAGAAAATCATCACAGAGAAAGAGGTCACAGTAAGAAAAGTGATAGAGGGTCAGTGTGGGGGTGATATTAAGGTCAAACCCAGAGAAAGCACTAGGTAGAATTGTCCAGGTAATACACATGTTCCGTTTGTTGTAAAGTCTGTAAAATGAATGATAACCTGATTTTCCATCAAACAAGTGGGTGGCTGCTCTTTAGAAGTATCTTTGAAGCTGCAGTGAAATAAATATTTTGCTGTGGTCATTCTTTGATGGCTCACTCATTTTCTTTAATTTCTACAATATAAGCAAAAAAAAATCTAACAAAAGCTAGCACGTAGTGTATTGTAAAAACAAAAAATAGATCTATATCCACTACAGAGAAAAGGCTGTGCCATTACCAGTGTCCCAAGAATGTATCTCAGGGTATATGAGCCTGGTGTTCTGGATTCTGACAGGTTTCACCCTGCGATGATGACATTGTTTGTTTGTGGTTGACCTCACCTCCCACTGACAGATACATGCCTATGGCTGGGGCCTGATGACACCAACTATGAGAATTTGATTTCAGCAGCACATACTCCAGTCACCTTTGTGAGTGCATTTTACTCATTATATCCAATAAATCTATGTTTTATTACTACATTATAGCTGCCTTTTGCACTGCTCTCTTTTCTGTTTATCTGTTCACCAGTTGCTGCCATTGGAGCCTCCATTTCTCTCCCTCTGAGCTCACTGCACTTCATATCTTGTTAATCTGAACATACAACAGGCTGTTTATATTGGTGCCAATCTGAGGGCACTAAAACATGTGAGTTTAAAATTTTTTTGGCTTAATTGTATCACACGATTTAATAAATACTACACTAAGAGAAGTTTTTTCTGGGTACATGTCACTTATTGTTAGCAAGAGATTTCTACTGGGGCTCACTTGTAAATAACTAGAAGGACTGGGAAACAAAGATGACATATTCCTAACCAGGCCAGAAGATGTTACCTAAACCGCTATATATCCTTATTTTAAATAAAAGGGCACAATTGTGTGGTAAGTGTGCATATCTGGTGCATGCAGTGTAACACTCAGAAATACATTGCAATAGAAGCAGTGAGCTGGAAGTACTAGTGTTTGCACATATTGGTGTTGGGATTCACTGGCAAATACTTAATTGGGCTTTATGTGGAATAAGCAATATTTGAAGTTGTGTTTATTATTTATTTGTGTAGAGTGCCTACCATTCACATTTAATTTTTAGACCCTTTATCTTAATCAAGCCACCAGCCAGCCACCTTATTGCAGTTTCAACCAGTCATCTCCATTATAATAATTTAGTGACCGCTTAGTCCCCTGTACGATAATCCATACAGAAAGCAGCTGATTTATAATAATGCATATTTCATTTACATTAATACTGCCAAATTCCTACATGGTTTCCAGTCCCATGCAGGCCTGCAGTGGATATAGAGTAGAGTGGTGGTGAATTGTTGTGGAGTCATATGCCCAAACAACCTCTTCTGGATGGGTACAGAAAACATAGAGAGGAATGCCAGCACGTTAGGAGGTATAGATGAAGTGGGTGTTTAACATAAGGTCACTGGGCTAGCATGCCCTCCTTTCACCATGTATTGTATTAAGATCAAATGTACCTAGATGATTATTGGTGAAAATCAGAATCTGGTATTCATAACTTTCATTTTAGTTGAGGTCTTAACATCTGGGTCACTAAACACACTGTACATACCTTTTGGACCTGACTGTAATACTGTGATATGGGCATAAATTAACTGAAAATTAAGAGGATGTTGATGAGCATGGCTATATAAAGGCAGGGGTTTTACAGAAAACATGATAAGACCTATTCCCATTCTTGATCATATCCCCAGCACTGCAGTCTGGCACTATTTATTCTATGAAACAACTAGTGGAGGAATGTGGCCAACACAAGAACCAGTATGTTTGTTCTTCTCATTAAAAGTGAGTGATCTTCAGACACTTGCATACATTTTTTTCGAATATCAAAACAATTTCCTCATGAAACAATGAGCAGAACTACCAAAAGATAATAATCATAAGAATGACAGCTTCAAAAGCTGAGAAAGTGTACTTTCATGGCTATGGCATACATCAGAAACATCTTGTACCACATCTCCCATCATATCTTAAGAGACAAGAGATGCAGCCTTAGACATGATCATAATGTGTTATGCTTGAGTTTTTCTAAATGGTAGTGTGCAGCTTGCAGCCACAAGAGGAAAGCAGCAAAGATAAAGTCATGAAACAGAATCAGTAAGTGACCAGAAGATGAGTCATTTCTTGCATAGCGCATATTATTAACACTTCTGTAAGAAACACTAAAGTAAGGTATGAACTATGTTTTACAGACTCTTTTTCAAAAGAATGTAATGAAAAAAAAATCCTTTTCTTTTTATGAAAAGACTGGGAAATGATAAAACATGTAAAACAGCATAGCTTATGTATTTTTATATTTGTAACTTTTAGTTCATATATATTACAGTCAAGCATATCTTAAGCAATTGCAGACTCTGAATGAGTTACACACACCCAAAGAAATGTCATCATTGCACACAGGGTGTGCGTAAAATATACAGTCATTCTGCCCTGCTGCCAGGACCTCCCCTGTCCCAGTACTTTGCAATTCAGCTATGATTAATGAAAGCAGCATTGCTGAGTAAACAGAGAAAAAATAAAGCAGTCTTTCAATGTTTATCAATAACATTGCTCAACCTTGAATACAGAAACATACAAAGAAACACTCTTTCATTTTGTATCTTTCTGTTTACTCCTATACAGATCAAAGGGATGAACTTTGATCTGCAGATGAAGTCAGTTAAAGCAGCCTGACAAGTAAAATAAAAAGTTTTTTTTTTTTTTTTTTTAAATGAAATGTTCCTCTGTTTAATCCCTTATAAGCCCTTAGTTTACTCTAATCAGCCCTAATGAACTCCTTATTCTCCATTCAATTATTTTCCTGTTGAACTGTGTTATGTTATAGTCTATTAGTAATATTTAAACTTTTTTTGTTTTTGTTTGTTAATATTTTTACACCTTTAACATATATTTACAAATTTCACCTTTAAAAGAGCGCAAAATTGAAAAAAACAAAACAAAACAGTTTAAATAATTTGTAAATAACTTTGCATTGCTTTGTACCAGAATCCAAATGTTAGTGTCATTTTAAACAGGACAAATTAAAGAATACAATGTATACTTTTTATGTGCATTAACACTATTTATTTTTAAATTAACACTTCTCAAAATAAGAAAAAGTGCATTTTGTTATGTTTTGTTACAGTTACTTGTTTAGGGATTGCAAAAAAAAAAAAAAAAATCATTGTTACAAGAAAATATTCACACAAAAAAGCCTTGTTTGTCCTTAAAAAAACAATGTATAGATTACAACATTATCTTAAATAATGACAAAGTTAGCGCCCATAGCGATAGGCCCATAGCAGAAATGAATAAATTACTCTGGTCCATAGGGGGCTGAACAGGTATGAGAGATAAAGGGGTTAAAGTGGTTTGAAACCCAAAAACAAAAAGTTAGTATATTGCAGCTTACCAATCCTCATATGTGGTAGTTTCATTTTTAAGTTTTTTTTCCTCTTGTGTTCAACTGATGATCAAGCCGGTAACACACTATCTTAGAGCAACTCCTCTATTTATTAAAGAGCAACAAAGTCACCCTTAGACATTAACATTGTCTGGAAAGGGTAGTGTTGGATGAACTAATATATATGGGTGGACTCTACATAGGTCAATAGCAAATTAAAGCCAAACTCCAACAAATATTCTTTAAGAAGTTTTTTCCATTTGGGATAAAAGTTTTAACTAAATGAATAAAAGCTGATCACTGTAATCCCCCCTTTCAGTGTTAAAGGAATTGTCTCAACTCTCTAATGTCCCCTTTTGCTGCACAGCTGGGTGTTGAAAAATAACAGCAGAATCAACAGGTACAAAACGAAGCTGTTAATGTTAGTGACTGTATCATATACAATATGTTGTTTTTAATTTTGTCTTTAGTACTTTTTTAATATTCAGCTTTACTAACTCACCATTATTGAGCTGTTAGTGATTTTTTTTACTACTCTGAAGTAAAATTACAATGTAGTTACAGCAATTACTGCAGTTTCTTGAATGACAAATACATATACTGTATATATATATTTTTTTCATTGAACTGTATGACATTCCTAAACAGTTAGGATAGACCGCCTACTTTGGGAGGTTGGACATTGGCAAACAAAAAATATCAAGCCAGTCCACATAAATTCCTACCTCCAACTAGTGATGAGTAAATAGTTCAGTTGGAATCTCAGTTCAGACCAAACTTTGACTGTTCAGGCATTTGGAAACTTTTGCCTATTCTTCCCTCTGTTGAGCGGAAGCTGAAAATCATATATAAAAATGTTATTTCTAGCTCTTCTATATATGACTGATTCCTACTGTCACTGGTTGCAGTGGAAGCAGTGGGCGAAAGATAAAATGGCTTTTTGCCAAGGCACGGCGTACGAGTGGCAGCCTGAAACCTTCAGGAAAAAATATGTTGATGGGGGTATTCAGCAAGGGGAGGCAGATGATAGTGATGTTCCTTCTGGTACTACTTTAACTGTGTGCCTACTTCTTCAACACAGAGAACATTTACTGGTTCAACAATCATATGGCAAGGTTATAAACGTTTGAATGTGTAAAACACTCATGATAGAACAGAAGATGTAAAAAAAAAAACATACCCCAGTCAAGAACATGAGCCTAAGGGCCCTAATGCCCATGGCCAACCACAGGCAGCAGGTATAAAAGCCATGGGAATTGCCTCTCATGCTGTTTCCCATGCTAACCCTGTTCTGTTGGAAATTATCAACCTATCATCCTATGTTTTGACAGAAGCAGAGAAACAGGTATTACTTAAAGGTTTATGCCCACAAGCCAACATTGATCACTTTGATGTAATCGAAGATTTATTTATTTGTACGTAATGCATTAGTAAGGATCCTTTATCAGAAGGAGGAAAAGAAATTTGAGGAGCCATTGCTTCCTTTGAACTATACCAAACATGACTTTAGAGTTTTGAAAATGTTAAATGAACTACTGGTGGAGAACAGTGATTGTATTGATTTAGAAACAATTTTGAGCTCAGTGGAGGAGGATACAGAAGGCTCCCATACTCTTAGAAAGAAATCCACTAAGTTCCCATCAACTCAAATTACCCAAATCTGTCTTTGTTTTTAAAAAAAGTTACCACCGAGGTGGATATAATCCGAACCCTAAGTCCATTTAAATCTAATTTGACCCCTCAACAGAACCTTGACTTACAACATCTTGTAAGTAGAGAGGACTTGATAATTAAACAACCCTCTCACAAAGGGGGGGGGGCATTGTTATTGTTTATAGTGAGAAATATGAGAGAGTGTGCCTTGAAGTGATATCAAATAAAAGGTGGTATAAGAAGATTGGTCTGGACAGAGTCTTGAGAGTTAGCCAAGACTTCTAAGTTTTGGTTGATGCTGCTTATTATGCAGGGGTTATCTCTAAACAAATATGGCAATTTATCGTGAGGCATGCTTTTACAGAAAACACACAAACATTTGGCTAATATCCCAGGTAGACCTATAATATCTAGCAACGGTGGAAAAACCAAAGATGCGAGTAGATTTGTTGACTCAATTCTTTGCCCTTTTGTAGTTATGATTCCTTCCTATCTATGTGATACTATGCATTTGTTACAAATCTGTTACAAATTCTGGAAGGATTACATATCCCCAGTATAGCATGGCTAGTAACAATTGATGCTAAGGTCTTATATTGCAGTATCCCTCATGGCGGTGGCGTTAAGGTAGCATGATTCTTTCTGTCTCAGAAAGGTCCATTGGATAGAGAACATAACAATGTTGTCATTGAAGTATTGGATTTCATTTTGAGGAACGTGTTTTGTTTTGCTGGCCCCCACTACCTCCAGGTGCAGGGTGTGGCAATGGGTACCTATTGTGCTCCTTCCTACACTAACCTGTAGCTGGGGGGTGGGAACACAATGTACCTGTGCCATGTTCTATCATGGCACGGGTACATAAATGACATCCTCGTCATATGGAACTGTGATAGGGCTACATTGGACCAATTTGTGGCACATCCGCACTGCAATATTTGGAATCATCTGTTCACAATGTTTTGTCACCAAGATGAAGTACCTTTCTAGGATGTTATGGTCAAAAAAAGTAATGAAGGGTATCTCTCGAGTGCACTTTTTCGTAAGCCTACTGCAGGCAATACAATTTTGCATGCTAGTAGTGCTCATCCTTTGCCATTTATACACTTGATTCCATACAGCTAATATTTACAACTGAAACACAACTGTAGTGATAAGAACACTCTTGTGTTGGAAGGGAGAAAACTGTGAGATAGATTTAGCAGGAGGCTATAGCAAAAAATGTCTAGTAAAAGCTTACAAATGCATAAAACTCAATCTTGTGAGCCTGTTTTCAAATAAATCTGAGAAACTGGACAATACTGTCAGATTTATTACTCGATATAGTAAACAACATCATTAAATCAAATCTGTTTTGTAGAAGTATTGGTATCTTCTAACTAGTGACCCTGGTATTTCCAAATTTGTGGCCCCTCGGCCTGGCATTGTGTTCTGACGTGCTATCTCTCTGAAAAATACGTTGGTTCATTGCCATTTCAGTGGTCCTGGTTTGAGAAAAATCTCCTATGGGGGACTTTCAAATATGGAAATTGTAAATATTGTAGGTATATAAATACTAACAAAAATATTGTCTTGCTAAATGAGGGAAAATTGATCTCCAAATATTTTGTTAACTGCCATACGCAAAGGGTGGCTTACCTCTTTACCTGTGAGTGTGGCTCATTTTATGTCGGCAAGACAAAACGTGAGTTCTGGCATAGCATTCATGATCATACCTATGCTATAGAAATAGGTCTTGGTCGACATGTACAGTTAGGTCCATATATATTTGGACACAGACACAATTTTACTTTTTTCAGGTATTTGCAAAACATATTCAAGCTATAGTTATATAATGGATATGGGCTGAAAGTGCACACTCTCAGGTTTAATTTGAGGGTATGTACATCCAAATTAGAGGAAGGGTTTAGGAATTACAGCTCTTAAGAGTAGCCATCCCCCCTTTTTCAAGTGACCAAAAGTAATTGGACAATTGAATCAAAAGGTATTTCATGGTCTGGTGTGGGCTACTCCTTCATTATTTCTTCATCAATTAAGCAGGTAAAAGGTCTGGAGATGATTCTAAGTGTGCTATTTGCATTTGGAATCTATTGCTGTGAACCTACATCATGCGGTCTAAGGAGTTGTCCATGCAAGTGAAACTGGCCATAGTAAGGCTTCAAAAACGAAACAAATCCATCAGAGAGACAGCAGCAACAGTAGAGTGACCAAATAGTTTGGTACATTCTGAGGAAAGAAGAACACACTGGTGAGCTCAGCAACATAAAAAGGCATGGAAGTACACAGAAAACAACAGTGGTGGATGATCGCAGGATCCTCTATGGTAAAGAAAAACCCATTCACAACATCCAGACAAGTGAAGGACACTCTCCAGGAGGTGGGTGTATCATTGTCAAAGTCTACAATCAAGAGAAGACTTCACAAGAGCAAATACAGAGGGTTGACCACAAGGTGCAAACCATTCATAAGCCTGTAGAATAGAAAAGTCAGATTAGACTTTGCCAAAAAACATCTAAAAAAAAGCCAGATCAGTTCTGGAAAAGCATTCTTTGGACAGATGAATGAAGTGTGGAGAAGGCTTAGAACAGCTCATGATCCAAAGCACACAACGTCATCTGTAAAACATGGTGGAGGCAGTCTGATGGCATGGGCATGCATGGCTTCCAGTGGCACTGGGTCATTGGTGTTTATTGATCATGTGACAGAAGACAGAAGCAGCCGGATGAATTCTGCAGTGTTTAGAGATATACTGTCAGCCCAGATTCAGCCAAATGCAGCAAAGTTGATTGGATGGCACTTCACAGTACAGATGGGCAATGATCCAAAACACACTGCAAAAGCAACCCAGAAGCTTTTGAAGGAAAAGAAGTGGAATATTCTGCAATGGCTGAGTCAATCACCTGATCTCAACCCAATTGAGCATGCATTTCACTTGCTGGAGGCAAAACTAAAGGCAGAAAGACCCACAAACAAAGAACAACTGAAGACAACTACAGTTAGAGCCTGGCAAAGCATCAGAAAGGAGGAAACCCAGTCTTTGGTAATGTCCATGGGTTTCAAACTTCAGGCAGTCATTGCCAGTAAAGGATTCTCAACAAAATATTACAAAATTAACTTTTTATTTATGATTATATTCATTTGTCCAATTACTTTTGGTCCATTGAAAAATGGGGGAAGGCTACTCTTAAGAGCTGTAATTCCTAAACCCTTCCTCCAATTTGCATGTACATACCCTCAAATTAAACCTGAGAGTGTGCACTTTCAGCTTATATCAATTATATAACTATATCTTGAATATGTTTTGGTAACTACCTGAAAAAAACTAAAATTGTGTCTGTGTCCAAATATATATGGACCTAACTGTAGCTATTGTTCATGATTTCCATCCTTTTCATTTTAATTTTTTAGCACTTGAACATATTCCCTGTGATCCCCAGGGTGGTGACAATAACAGGAGGGTCCTACAGAAGGAAATGAGGTGTATTGTCTTAAAAACACAACATGTTGATTTTTACAATCATATACATATAATTATAAATAATAACACCCCATGCCTTTCTTTTTCTTATATATTTTCCATGGGTATTGCCTTTGTCAATGTCATCTTCTGGGTAATGTTCTCATTCCAGGAGCTACAATACTATTTTATCTGACACCTTTCTAGCCTGCCCTTTGTTTCTGTTTTTTGCTTTTTTGTTTTTTTGTTCTTTGTCTTTTGGTATTTCTTTTTGTTACTCCTTGTTTCTGATTTTGTTTTCATTTTATGGTGATTTTTTTGTTGTTGTTGTTGTTTTTTCCTTGTCTTTTTTTGTATTTTCCCTTTGTGTGTTTTTGTTGTGATTAGTGGCCGATAGGTTGTCATACCTACACTTCCTGTTGTGGTCACAGCTGGTAGTGGATAGCATTGGCATCATGTGGTTTCTCCTTTGGGAGATACCTCACATGTGCCACTCAGCATCATGATCTCATGACATCAATCGACGTCATGTGTAATGACATTGTTCTAGCACCTGCTAACGCGGTGGGTGCTTGTGCACCACAATGGCCATGTGGCATGCTTGGTTGAGGCTATTGCCTCCCCCATATGATGCTAGAGGGGTAGCCTTTTGCCAATTTGGTGACATATGGTCCTCTGAGATTCATTTCATTTCCCTAGGTGGAATATGTTAAACAATCATTTCCCTAGGTGGAATATGTTATCTCTGTAAGGTGTGGGTGCCTTCTTCTTATCGATGTCTTTCCACAGTAATTTACTGCATATTTGCACATTTTTCTGTGGCCTTCTTCCAAATATATGGCACTTCTCTCACTTTATTCTGCCTCAGGTGTTAGGTTGGTTGTTTTTGTGACAGCCCACCTAGTATTTATATTTTTGTATACATTTTTAAGTAGGTTCATCATCCATCCATACATACATTTTGGCCTTGTCTTGGTGGGTTTTCCTTTGTTTTCCATAATCCTGGCTTGCCTTATCTACAGCTCTTGGTTGAGACATGCCCGTTGATGCCCACTGATGCCCCTCCACGGCAATTACTTTGTGGCAAAAGTTTTGAATCTAGGTCCTATTAGAACCTTTTACTATGTATGCAAGTATCTTTTTGATGGGAATGGTGAGGCTAGCCCTACTTACATTTTGTCCTGGGGTTATATAAGTTTGCTTATTTTTTGTTTTGTTTGTTTTTTTCTCTTTTTGCCTATCTTACTGATATGGTTTCTCCATTGACATATTTGAATCCTAGTGTCTCCTGAACAAGTGAACTTTGTTTCACAAACTCGTAAAGGACTATCATCAGCATTTGTGTGCTAAATTTCAACTTCATGTAGAGTATATATTTTTGTGCATAGCTTTCATTTTTATTGTGTGATCATTGTATTCTGCTTTTAATGTTTTGGAATAAAAATATTTATTATTTTATATATTGTGGTATTTACTCTTTTGGCATTGCTCAATAAAAGTATCATGGGCATTTTTTACTTTTTTTCATAATTTCTATTTTTGTCATGCATCCACTGTATATCTAGGAACTGCTGATGTCACCTGGAATCCTTGGCCACGTTGCCAAAGGGGGAAGGGACAGTGGTGATATCACTGCCCAAATATGGCCACTGTCATATTTGGTCAATGATGCCACCACTTTCTTTGCCCCTTACCTTAATAGTTGATGCAGTTTTTGAAGCTGTCATTCGGCTATGAGTAATGTTGGATCTGTCACCTGATTGACAATAGATTTATAATGAGGGGCATTATTTATTTAATAGAGGAATTGACAAATTTTTGGGTGTTTTTATTTCTAGGTGACCTTTTTATATGAATGAGTGGGGATACTGTTGGTGGTGGCACCTGGGGGCCCTCTTATTATCAACATGGGGACAAGGGTTGCCCCTAGCAAGGCACCCACACCCATACTGAGGACGTGGCATGGTATGATTCAGGAAGGGTGGGAATGCACGCTCGGTCTCCCCCTTTCCTACAAGCTCAGATTAAGGTTTAGGTATGGGTTTGTGGCTGGACCTAACAGATTTTATTTTTGTTTTTTGCATGGAGTGCTTCCTTAAACCCATACCAGACAAAAGGGTCTGGTATGCATTTTAAAGGGGAAGGGGGGGAGGGTGGGGGGTATTTTTTTTTAATTCTTGCTGTAGGATGTGCTACAGCAAAAGCATCATTTTCAAATAAAAAAATACAGTTTAAATTGACAGCAAATAAAACTTTATTGCTTCTTTAAAAAAAAAAAAAGCAAAGAAAACCCCAAACTCCAAAGGTCCCCCACAATACATAACTGACCTTTACTGGTCTGCTGTACATTTTGGGGGACCTTTGGGGTCTGTGTGCCATTTTTTCCTTTAACCACTTGTTGTCCGCCCCGTAGCAGATTTACTGCTACACGGCAGATGTTCTGTGCAAAATACACATATAAATGTGATTTTGCACTTCTGCCACGGGGGGGGGGGGGCGCATACCTGGCACCATTGGACACAGCAGAAGCTGATCAACAGCTGCTGGCCAATGGATGAGCACCGTAAACTGCCGATCACCGAATAAACTGACATAACACAGCTCTGCCTATGTAAACAAGGCAGAGCTATGTTATGTCAATGTCGATATGCTAGATTTTATACAGGGAATAAAATCTAGCAGATAGCCTAGTAAAACAGCACATAAAATACACATAAGCACTGGCTATGCGCAATTAATCCTTTGATCACCCTAGATGTTTAACCCCTTCCCAGCCAGTGTCATTAATACAGTGACAGAGTATACTTTTAACACTGATCACTGTATTAGTGTCACTGGTTCCCACAGTGTCAGTTACTGCTAGTTAGAGACTGTCCGCCGCAATATAGCAGTCCTGCTGTAAGTTGCTGATCCAGTATCTATACTTCCATTTGTAGAAGCTATAACTTTTGTGCCAACCAGTCAATATATGCTTACTTGGAATTTTTTAACAAAACATTTGTAGCAGAATACATTTTGGCCTAAATGTGTAAAGAAATTTGATTCTTTACATTTTTTATTGGATATGTTTTATAACAGAAAGTAAAAAATATTGTGTTTTTTTTCTAAATATGGGAAGCTGTCATGCCCACTATAGACTCTCCAATTATCCACTTTAGTAAACATACCACCAAACAAGTTAATAGTGCACTTATCTTTAAAGATTTCACTAAAAAAACAGTAGAACTCCCTACTTAGGCCTCAGCTTTAATTAGCTGTAGAAAGTCTCAGTCCTCTATTGGATCATATCCCGTATAGGAGACCTCTCCAGCAAACCCTTGTGTCAAAATGTTTTTGGAACAAATGTCTGGAGCCCTATGCTTTAGCTGTGATGGCCATTTGCAAGCATCTAAACTTGTGTCTCATATGGGAGCAATGTCTGTTCATGTGCATAGGATGCCTTGGCTACATGCCTGGGATGTTAAAGATATGCCTAAAGTATGTCTGATTCACATCTTTTAGGGAAGGCCTCTCTGCCGTCCTGCACATTCCTGACACTATTTTTCCAAATGGAGCTTTTTTAATAATCTTAATTCTCTTGGGACCCCTGGTATTGTATCTGCACACCTAGATGTTCATATTTTCCTATGTAGCTTCCACTCTAGACCTGTCAATTTGGCATTTCCTTCAGCTGTCCTTCCTCACCCTTCTAGTATAACCACAAGCACCAGCCAGTTTTTACCATAGCTCCTGATAGTTTAGATACGTTTTGCTGTTGTACCAGGTCACATGCCCTCAGGATTGCCCCACCATGGGGTGAGTGGGGACAGGGAGGCTATGATGTGGAGGCATTACACCAGGGAATGGAAAATGGTCATTTCCAGGCAGAGGCTGGCAAAGGGCGGGAGAGTACCCAACAAATCTTGATTATCCCAAAGACTTTTGGGCAAATATTCTGTGGACTGATGAGGCAAACGTTTAACTTTTTAGGTGTGTGTCCTGTTACATCTGGCATAAAACTAACACAGCATTTCATAAAAAGAACATCATAACAGCAGTCAAACATGGTGGTGATAGTGTGAAGGCCTGGGGCTGCTTTGCATCTTCAGGACTTGGACAACTTGCCACAATTGATGAAACCATTTACCAGAAAATCCTGAAGGATATTATCTGGCCATCAGTTTGTGAGCTGAAGCTCATGCACACTTGGGTTATACAGCAAGACAATGATCCAAAACCCATCTGCAAGTCTGCATGTGAATGGTTAAAAAAAAACAAAATTAAGGTTTTGGACTGGAGACTACTCAAAGCCCTTACTTAAATCCAATTGAGATGATGTGGCATGACCTTAAACAGGCCACTCATGCCATTCAAAACCCAGCAATGTGGCTGAATTAAAACAATTCTGCAAAGAAGAGTGGGCCAAAATTCCTCCATAGCGATGTGAAAGACTCATTGCTAGTTATCGCAAACACTTGATTGCAGTTTTTGCTGCCAGTGGCACATCCAGTTATTAGGTTTAGCGGGCAATTACTTTTTCACATAGGGCCAGGCCAGATTTCTGGCCCAGTTTGGCCAGATTTATTTCCTCAATAAATGGAAATCGTCATTTAAAAACTGCATTATGTCACTCAGGGTATCTTTGTGTAATATTAAAATTTGTTTGATGATCTGAATTATTTAGGTGTGACAAATATGCAAAAAACAACATCAGGAATGGGCCAAATATTTTTCCACAGCACTGTATTTTAGAGCTAGTTAGGCAGGCTTGTATTGAGGTTACCACACCACTAAAATACCCATGAGTGTTTGCTGGAAGCCTCTCCTTAACAAGGATTCAAAGCTAGCACCCTTCAATTTTTGTCAGCTAAAGGTTTTTTGTCTTTTTTCCTATTCCATTTTATGCTATGAGGGCTCTTCAATCCATGGATATCAACTTAAAAGTGATAAGTCAAACATACGTAATAGTTTTGCACAGAGCAGCCCCAATCCTCTTCTTCTTAGTTCTCCTGCCAGAGCTTCTGGCTCCTCCCCCCTGAGCAGTGCCACCAATAGCAAACTGCTTGCTATGAGTGCACTGGGGGGTATGCATCCATAAGACATAAAGAGCCACACTCTCAACTCAATGACTCACTGGCTGTGATTGACAGCAGTAGGAGAAAAATGGCTCCTGCTGCTGTCTCAGCCAATGAGGAGAGAGAGAGACTTGGGACAGCCAATGCTCCCGTGCACATCGCTAAATCAAGAGGGGGCTTAGATGAGTATTAGGGGGCGTCTGTGAGAGGAGCAGCACACAGAAGGTTTGTTACCTTATGCATACAATGCATGAAGGTAAAAAACCTTTAGTCTTTCAACAACTGTCAACCACAAGTTTGGGATATGTTTAGCTAACTTTACCAAAGTTTGGATGTTGAAACCGAACCCCATTAAAATCAATGGTAGCCAAAGTTTAGAAATCAGTAATGGTGATTTTTTTAAAGATAATAGGCAACAGATTGTCAAACAAAAGGGCTTGGGGAGCTGGGTACTGCCCTGGGGGACAAATACAAAAAAAAATAAATAAAAAAACCATTTGCCAGGTAGCAGCAATTTTAATAATGCTTTCATAAAAAAATGAAAGATGCAAAAGTCCCTTAAAAAACATACTTGGAAGATACCCTTAACATTCCAGTTAAGTGGTGAATCTGTATGATGCATACAAGGTACTATAGCAAAAATGATATTTATAAAGGAAATAAGTGTAACATTAAATAACAATTCACATTTTTTCTTTTTGGCAAATCCCTTCATATAACTGTAACACTAACTGAAACATCTAATTGAAAAAAAAGGCTTGGGGTCCCCCCAAACTTCCATATCAAACCCTATAGCTGAATGGGTGGGGTATACACAATGTATAAAAGCACTTTTTACAGAGCATAGACCGCTTCTCCTCTCTCTCCTTAGTGAGCTATTGGATTGTAAATTGTTCCCTGCTACCACTAGCGTAACAGCACTGGAGGTGGTTCATTTTTTAATGATCATAAGCAGGCAGTGCAAATATAAGAAAGAACATTTAGCAGCAGTAGCCCCTACATGTCCAAATGTACTGTACATGTTAGAGACACAAGTTCAACCCCTTTTAAAATTGTGATGTGTCAAAAGCATGATACTTTGTTACCATACATTTAGGCGCATGATTTTTGCATGCATGTTAGCAAGGTGCATTTGGGTGCCACTAAGAAATAATGGTATCATGAAAAGGAATGCATATTTTTTTCTTCACCTTTCCACGTTGCACAAATGTTAACCTAGCCCTTATAGTAAGGATTTTACATGGCACCTATATGTAAATAATGTACAAATTGCATGCTACATTTGTGACTGTACATTATCATTCATTTTAAGTTATGTTTGAGAAATATACTGTAAACACTCATGTTGCATTTATGAAGCAATAAATTCACCAAACATTCACTGCAAGCATATCTTCCCGTTGCATGTGCTTTGAAATCAATCAAAAGTGATTGATTCATCTGCAGTGAAAGTTTGGTGCTCCCAAAAAAGCTACACATTCTGTTTTTTTTTAAATGCAGCACAGAGGTATAACATACTGTAGCCTTAATGAAATAATTGGAATTTCTGCTTGAAATGCACATTTATTAACTAAAATATGTGTTTTGTAATGCAGGAAAATGTGACAAGCCCTTGTGGAAAGAAATTATTATTTCATATACATCAACACAAAACTAATCTTCTAGAAAAAAATGCCTTTGTTTGCCAATAGAATTTTGTTAAATACAGTACTCAACTGCAGTTTGCTTCACACTTCTGCCGCAAAGGACCATGTGATCTCTTTTATTTGAGCAGTATAGTCATTCTTCATTGCTGACACACCTCTCCCCTACCTGAACAGAGACTCCTCTATAGTATTCATACAATGAATCTAGCAGTCATAAATAAAAGTCGTAGGAAATAAATGAGAGGCACTTACTTGTGCATTACACTCATCATAAAATATTTACAGTCAAAGTGGTGGCAATGTCCATACATGTGCATTTAACACCTGCAGGCATCTGCCTTTGTAATAAATCACATGTAGAAACAAGGTAGGAGGGAAGTGTAAGTATTAGAGGTCACACGTTGAAAGGTAGTAGGCCCATGGGATATGGAACTTAATACTGTTCTATTAAAGGACAACTATATTTCTAAAAAAGCTTTCCATAGAAAGGAAAAATGGGCCAATGTAAGAATAAAACATAGGGCTGCATGACGCTTTCATTCCTTTAGGTAATCTCAATAGGTAAACCTCAGCACTGTAAATATATTAAAAGAAATAAATAAAAGCAGCATATGAAAATTAATATATTGTCACATTTTCTAAGTATCCACAGGCATAATTCATGGAAAAAAAATTCCTATGTCCCTTGCTACCTTAGGGTTAGGTGTAGTTCAGTTTTTTGAATACTTGTTAAACCTAGGTTCACATTATGAATTGCATATGAATCAGAGGAGGTGCACCACAATCCCGTGCAATTCACATGCAATTCATTGTAGTGCAATTTGAGTGCATTCATTTTGATTGGGCTCAAATTGCACTGCATCTCACCAGTAGTACATGCACCAATTTTAGAAACCCACTGCAACCGGATCATATTGACATTTTGTACCATGCCATCCAGTGCAGACAAGCACACTGCATTAGGGGTGTTGCATTGCACTGACACCCTCTGCAGATTGCAAGGCATTGTGATTTAAACACAGTGCAGGAAAAGTGTACGGATTGCGGATTTCCCATACCACACTCTAGTACTGACCAGGACTAAAAGTTCATTTTAAGTTAACCTTTACCGATATTAGATCATTTGCTCCTCCTAACTCTTCAGGGAAAGCAGGAGGTTTTGACGCTCTAAGGTATTTGTTTCCTGGAACTGTATCTATCTAATGACCAGCGGTGTCCATTTCTTCAGGGTATTTCTTCATTATCCATTTCTTCATTTCTTGATATCCCAATGCCATGCAGCATACATATGGGACATTGTTCTGACATGGTATGGATGATTACAAACAATATGCAGGTTTTGCAGTGTGTGCCTTACTACAGGCAGGCTCCTTAGGTAAAGGATCATCTGCTGTATATTTTTTTCTATTATAAAGTGGACACAATGAGGATTGTCAACTTTCAAATTAACATTTACAATTACTCTTCTTTAGCACATACTGTACATTGACTGCATGATGTATTGAAAAACAATTCCTGGGGAACTATATTGATACTCATATAGAAAAATGTATTCAGCTTCAGTCCCCTCCTACAAAGACAGCCCCAGTAATATAAAGAATCGTTATGCCTGCTATGTTGGAGCAGAGAATATAAAAAGAGACTTTAGTGCTAGTTTGCATATTGGATTTTTTTTTAATAGAAGCAGGATTTTTATACTGTATATATTTAATCTCTGTGATACTGTTATTGTGGGCAGCACAGTAGCTAAATGGTTAGCACTTCCACCTGGCAGTGCCAGGGTCGCTGGTTCAAATCCCAGACATGGCACCTCCTGCCTGGAGTTTGCATGTTCTCCCTGTGCCTGCGTGGGTTTCCTCTGGGCACTCCGGTTTCCTGCCACACTCCAAAGACATGCTGGTAGGTTAAATTGGAACCTGTCTAAATTGGCCCTAGTATGTGTATGTATGAATGTGAGTTAGGGACCTTAGATTGTACACCCCTTGAGGGTTAGGGACTGATGGGAATGTACAATATATATGTAAAGCGCTGCATAAATTGACAGCACTATATAAGTACCTGGAATATTGTGCTGTGAATATTTTAGATACATATAAAAATTTATGATATGATGTTTTGATATCAGAATACTATTGGAACTGGTTATTGGTCATATTATTCTTAGTTCAATTTAGATGCTTTTAAGTGTTTGGATATAATAAAGATGTGTTTTGGGATTGTAATTGAAAAACTTTCAGTATTCTTCTTTTTTTCAAATCAAATGTGTTTGATTAGATTTATAGGATACTTTGGTAATTGGACAACAACTATAGTAATTACACAAAGTGGTTATGTTTGTTGTTTCTTAAGACTTTAGCGGGTTTTCTCAGCAGTTAGTGATAAGCTGAAACTACTGCACTAGGTTTCCAGTGTGTAAAAACCACTGCAGTTCCTTTTCTCATTGGCTAACAGAGATATGCCAACACACAGCCATCTGGTAAACAGTGGTAAACAGTGGATGGGTTGTCATTCTGTTCTTTACAGTTGTTCAGTGTCACATGGAGAGTCAAATGTGAGCTGCCACGCGAGTCACTACTTTCTCCTCCAGTGAACAACACCCAGTACCACCCCCCCCAGCCTGAAATAGGCACGCACGCCAATTTTGTTTGCCATAGTGACTCGCGTGGCAGCTCACATTTGACTCCCCAGTGCAAGCTTCATCCTATTATATCGTTTTTGACACCTTGTATCCTCACAAGTGCAATAAGTGTCAGTTTCCAATTAATATAGTTGTAAACATACTGTTCAAATCTTCATCAGTGCAAGCTTAGCACATGCGCCAGGTGGCGGCACATGGCCGGTTAGCTGGTAGCCAGGAAGGCTGCCATCACACGCCGATTGACGTGCGTGCCTATTTCATGCTGGGGGAGGTGGTACTGGGTGTTGCGCACTGGAGGAGAAAGGCAGCCATTCAACCGAGTGTGCCATCAAAGGGTAGAGAGCTGTTGGACCAAGTATAATGTGTCTATTTGCTGATATAAGAGTAACCCTTGGGGACTCCCTGAGTCATCCAGAGATTATGCATTATGGTAGTTGTGTTGAAAATTGAACTCTGGGAGTTACGTTTTGATTCTTTATTCTTTCTAGCATGAGAGGGAAGTAATCTTGGTGAGGCTTATTTTAAGAATATACCTGGATGCTGGATGACAAGCATATTTTGTGGCGAGATAAATGGCCTTACTGTATATTGCAGCATTGGAGACAACAAGCACTATGTTCATGTAATAACTTGACATCTAGTAATTAGTAATTTGATGGCTTAGGAGTCTTTGATGATACAATCTTGGGATGCATAATATAGTTGATAATGGATACATTTTGATATTTTGTCTTTCAGTATTGCAAGTCAATGATTATCTGGTTACAAAACAGTCTATGTGAGGTACTTGGGAATTGAGATTTTGTACCCATGAATTATGCACGTTCTTCCCCTTTTTCCCCCTTCACTCTTTATGATGGTGGACGTTGGCATCTCTGTTGTTGATTAAGATATATTTTGGTGGTTTAGGGGGATGGAGACTTTATGTAATGTTGGTTTGCATGCAATAATAGTAGGAATCTTTTACTATCCTTTTCCTTAGGCCTATTGGAGAATATTGTTTTTCAACAACACCCATAATGCAATACGGAGCTTTAAGGCTCATAGTACAAAGTTCCTTATAGCAAAGGCTAAATGGATCTGCCCTTGGTGTAATTTAATTGTTAGTTGATTCAAACCTTGCACTGAAACTGCTTTCATCTGCCCCTTCCAACTCAGAGGTATATGCCCCCACACCCGCCCAGGGACTGTTGTTGTGGCTTACTTAGATGTTTCCCAACTGGTCCAAGGATTGAGCACATACAGTTATCTATTTTTACACAGGTAGCAAGAGCTCATATTGGTGGATTGTATGTGATTACTATTTGGAATTAACGTTATGTACATTCTTCTTTGAAATAGATGCACTACAAGCTCCTGAAGAAGCATCTTTAGTCATGAAACATGTAGAGCCAAATATAGAGAAAGGTGGAACCCCAGAACCAAGGGAAATTTACAGTAGTTGGTGTAATACTCATGCCAATCTAATTTTCAGTGATGGTGTATTAAGGGTAGCACACCTTGGAGAGTGCATAGGTTTTTATGTGTTTCTTGTACAAAGTGTTGATGGTGAAAGATGTTGAAGTTAAACTTTTGAGAAAAATAAAAACTGTTTTGTTTTATAAATTTTGGTCAGGTATGTGCCTTTAAAGTCCATATTTGGTTTCAAGATTTATATGCTATCAATGCAAGCTGGGTAATTGAAAAATCATAGGAAAGTACCTTTTTCATTAGGGGTGGGTATATGGTAAAAAGTAGGACTGCCCCAGCATATCTAGGACAGATGGATATGAAGGTGGTCTCATAAGCAATCACCCTCCCTATGCTGCAGTAGGTCAGAGTTACTGAATACTTTTGAGACTCTTTACCCAGTTGCTTGATTTGAAAACATGTTTATATCTGTCAAAGAACATACGCTGCTGTGGAATGGCAGCTCTGAACCCAGAAGTGACAAAATGGTTCTTGCTTCCAACTTCACTTCCCAGATGGGAGATCTGCAAATGGATGTCTCCATTCACTTTACTTAATGACACTCACCAAGGCCGTCCTGGACACACAGGAGGAACAGTGGAGTCCAGAGTACATGATGGGAGCTCTTAAGCTAAGGGGAAACAGTTGCTTCAGAGGTGTCTAGAAGTGGTAAGGTTGCATTACAGCCACCTGAATCATTCCAACAGAAAGCTAACAGTCAACCTGACAGATGTAAGCACACTCTCACTTACAATTAAGCTTTTAATATCACATATGTAATGGCAGCAAAGGGTTCAATACGCTAAATGCTGATAGTAAGCTTAATAAGCTTCCAAGCCTAAATGTCTTACAGTTTGTTCTTTTTTTTTTCTAAAACAACCATAGCCTAAGTAAGAAGGCTGAGCTCTGCAAGCAGCTACAGAGTGGAACCCTTTCTTTCTGTTGAGAACCAGTGATCTGACACCCACTACTGAATCAGACTCCGAGCTCTGGAATCACAAAAACTCATACATACCACCGATTGGAGGGCTCTATGACTTCTATTCAGGCTGAGGCTGATTTTTAAACCACTTCAGCTCTTATACCACTTAAAATAACACGTAAAATGGGCATGGTCTGGCTGCAGCCCAAGATGGCCACCTAGCTTCTCTGCTCTCTCCCAGCTGTGGCACAAAAGCAACTGCAGAGCTCCAGTGACCCCAACGATCACCTCCAAAATGGAGCTGCTGTTTCCGGAGATCCTCCTGGACATGTCCATGAAAAAAATGCCGCTGCACAGACCCCGAAAATTTCAGGACTTCTTCATGAAGCCACCTCACAGATCTATCCAAGATGGCGCCGGCGGGGAAAACCACTCCTCAGACACGCTGATAATCACATACATAGAGCTTGATATGGCTGCTATTAATGACATGGAGGAGGAGACTGCATGAGGGGACCCTGAGCTAGCTCACATCGGATAGAGGTAAGAGAGCAGCAGCATCACCTGCTTGTTCTCCAGCTAAATCCCCTGCATACAAGAAGCAACATGGGACAGTCTTAGAGCCAACAAAGGAACACAGCACCTCTAAGCGTGTACTGTAATAGTATTTTAATAAAAAGATAAGTAGTAACTCACATCTTAAAAATTAAAAACAGGCTCATGTAGTGGAGAGGTAAAACGTCTTATGCCAGATGTTGGGTGACTGTTCCAGAAGGAGATAGCCTAGGTCCGCCAGAAGATGGTGCTCTGTATGTGTATCATAGGTGGTAAAGCCTGGCAGAGTGTCAGGAATGGACTCGCCAATAGTGGTGGGACTCACCTGCCTTGTGGGTTGCAGTACCAGGACTGGCCAGCGGGTGCTCTCAGCAACCAGAGGCTCATTCCGGCAATTAGCCACCACCTGGGGCTGATTGCAGGTGGTGTATTTAAGGGATGGCCAGACCTGCAGTCTGTGCCTTGTTGTACTGTTTGCTTGGCCCTGGTTTCCTGATCCTGTTACTTCTGTCCTGACTCTGCTTGAACTCTGCCTGTACTGACCTTGGCTAGTCCTGACCACTCTCCCGCCTGCTCCTGGTACTCCGTTTGCCCGTTTGCTACCGACCCGGCCTGCCTGACTACTCTTGTATTGTATGTTTGTTATCTGTTGGAGGTTTGGTTCAGTTTGTTTGCACTGTGTTTATGTTTAGTTTTGCACTGCGTTTGTATTGTTAGTTTTAATAAATTATATTATTTACTATATCTGAAGCCTGCGTTTCCCTGTGTTAGTCCACACACTTCTGGTCATACCCGCATCCCTGACACAGAGTCTCCAAGATGTCTGAGGTTGGTCACGTTCAGCGTCTGACGTCATCAATGTGCGACGCGTTTCTGAGCATGCGCATGACGAGCGTCGCCCGGTGCACTCTTTCATCAGGCAGGGAAGAGCTGGCAAGTGGGAGAGCCTTATTTAGATAAAGGGAGGATGATAGACAGGGCCAGGGGTGGGGAAACGTGACAGGGAATGGTCGCAGAGCAGCAGGAAAGCCATCCATGATCTGGAGAAGGATAAACTGACACTGGCAATGGGATGCAATGCATGTGATGAAAAATTGAAAGACATGGGCTTCACATGAAGGCATAAAAACATAGATTCAGTATGATGTACAGAAGTAATTAAATATTATTATCGGGAGCATGCATGGCCGGCTCCCAAAATGGCTGCTTAGAGCAGAGGCTCCGTGACCATCTCCGTGGCAATCCGGCTTACAACCCGACAGACAGGACTCCGGCACGATAATATGGGGGATCCACACCCAAGCACCTTCCGCAGACATGCCCACATGCCGTAAGTCTCCGGCTCAGCCGCAGAGACTTATGGACTTCTACCTGGCCCGAGATCATAGCATCCAAGTTGGCGCTGGTGCCATCTCAGATGGGACACAAATCCCTGCAGCTGCAGACCACAACAACTACACCCCGGATCCCAGACTGTCAGTTCCGCTGTACGACGAGGACCCAGGTGAGCCCTCTCCTCCTCTCTCACCCACAATCCACAGCCCAGCAAAATCTAGACCTAGGATTTAGGACCCTGCAACTACCATATATATATATCTTTACAGATGCCTTATACTTCTACACTACTATTACAGACAGCCATTGAGGAATTCCCTGCCTCTGATCAACCGGTCTCTGAAATTGCCATGAAAAATATGTTACTTTCACTCAGACAGACTCTACATAGCGATTTTACAAACACCATTGCAATATCAAATGCCATTATTGATCAATCCACATGAATTCAACACATCGAGTCCAAAATGGCTGATATGTTTACGGCACATAATATAGTGGTAGACGCACATGCAGACCACGAAAATTAAATCTTACAACTAAAACACAAAATCGCTGACCTAGAAGACCATTCCAGAAGGAATAACATACAATTCCGAGGCATACCAGAATCAATTACCTCTGACACTCTAATACCTTATCTACAACAACTAATGAAACATCTCATTCCTTCACTGGGGCCACTAGAGTCAGAGCTCAATAGAGCCCATAGAATTCCTAAACCTACCTTTCTACCAGCCTCTATCCCTAGAGATATATTGGTTAGAATCCATTTTTACCACATAAAAGAAAAACTAATGGTGGTGGCAAGAAACTCATCAGCCTTCCCGACATCACATACAGGGGTTAAATTATATGCTGACCTATCCAAATAATACTTCTCAACAGAAAAAAGCTTCTATCCATCACCAAAGCCCTACGGAATCATGGTATAGGGTATCAATGGGGATTCCCCACCAAACTCCTCATAAAACATCAAAGCAGATCCTATGTAGTTCGCAACTTGGAAGAAGGCCTAGACCTCCTAAAAGAATGGAAGATTCTCCCTGCTGAAGATATCAGACTGACTTCTCACCAACCCCACCAGATGGACCTAAACACCGTACCACACCAGATGGTCACATGGCTTCCCTAACGTTTCACCTGTGCCTACCTAACTTTGGCCTATCCTTTTGAAATTAATAAGCTCTACTGTGTTACATGACAACAACCTGATGTTGCCATGATTAGTGTTCAGTCCCCAGGCGTTAGTAACCGACCTGTTACCTATGTTCTTGCATTTTTCGCAAGCTGTTTTTACAAAAGTTTGTCCCAGCTGCTTTTCTTCCAGTCGATTATACTCCATTTCGTCATCCTACACTCATGGAAAAGATCAACATCTCGACACATCTATGAACACCCGTATCACCATCTAATGTGGACTCATACTCTTCCTCTATTCCATCTCATGAATCAAACAAAAGAGACCCTAACAATTCAAAATTACACCCAGTACTACCTCTGCTTCCTCACAACATCACAATATGCTTAAAATAATCTTTCTGAACATCAGAGGTCTAAACTAACCCTACAAAAGATCCTCACTAACAAAAGAAATCGATTCCCAACATGCTGATGTCATTTTTATTCAAGAAACTCACTTGGCACTGAATAAAATGTCCACCTACCTAATCAAACATTTTTCTACAAAATAACTAGCATCACACCACAAGAAGACCAACGGAGTTCTTACAGTCATTAAAGATACAATTGACTTCCAATTTACCTCTGAATACTCAGATCCCCAGGGACACTTCCATATTCTGATATGCCTCATCAACAATATCCCCTATACACTGGTTAACGTGTATGCTCCGAACTCTACCCAGATTTCATTTTGCAAATACCTGATCACAAAACTAGACTCCATCAAAAAAGGCCACATCGTCATAGGCGGAGATTTCAACACAGTCAACAACTCACAAATAGACTCATCATCAAGCAAAAGACCCCTGCACCAAAATCTCAACCAATTTCTCCACACCAATGATTGTTATGACGTTTGGAGATGTCAACACGGATCTGAGAAGCACTATTCGTATTTCTCTCCATCAGAACTCTCCTACTCAAGAATAGACTTCTTCCTTACAGACAAACAGACACTACAACACATATCCTCCACAATAATTGGTACCATTACATGGTCTGATCATGCTCCAGTATCTATATCCATAGGCCCATCCAATGACCTGACACCATCCAAACCACCCTCTGAAAGATTTAACCACCTACACATCATCCACTGTCTAAATAAGGAAAACATCCCCTGTACTATCAATGTACCCATACAACTTCACTTATTCCTGGAAAAAAACAAATACCCAGGCAAAGGAATATCAACATTCTATGCACTACTGTTAGATTTATTACTAGGCTTGAAATCAGCTTCGCTACATAATAGGGAATTCCACTTGCCCTACCCCACCTCAGAACAGCAGTAGTATATAGCCTTCAAAAGAACATATAAAGCATCTCACTGTGCATCGCACTGGGAATCATAGCTAAAACTAATACCAATGGTATATGACTCCACTGTGTTTATATAAAATGTACCCTACTCACTCTCCACTGTGTTGGATGCAGTGTGGAAGGATAGGCTCTCTCTACCACACAATATGGTCATGTAAGTCACTCATATCCTTGTGCAATAATATTTTCAAAGTGATTTATGAAATAGTAGGCGATACAGTGAAACCAGATCCAGCGTTAGCTTTATTTCATATCTGTCTATATTAAATTCCCCCCAAATACATGGGTAGTAATTATCCATATACTATACGCAGCAAAAAACAACATAACCAGACTATGGAAATCGATAACCCCAGTCACACATTCTCCCAACCACAAATTCCGTAAATCCTGGGCTTCATGGTTAAGCAACACTAGATGTATAGTCCAAAACTGATATATATATCAATATCTGGAGTATAACCTGGTTCCAATGACTGGATTAGTTCTTATGTTATTCTTATCCTCTTTGTTCCCCTTTCCTTCCCCACCCCTCTCCTTACCCTCCCCAATTTACCTATGGTTCTCAGTGTACATGTTTGTAATAATCATATTATCACATTAACGGTCCTCATTCTTAGACCAAGATTGTTTAATTGATCAATAAGTACTACTTGGATGGTATGTATAGCTGTGAACCTTCTTGTTAATTTACTTGAAAAATTCAATAAAAACAAGTTGAACTAAATATTATTATCAACAATAATATGACCATTGGGAAAAAAGGGGTATAGGGATAAAACATGTGTGCACAAAAAATTTTGTATATTAACCATCATTGTACTAACGGTGGATCGCATGATAACCTAGATATCGCCATGCCCCTTCATTTTTACACAACCTCCACATGTCCATTGCATTGTTGTGGTCATCATAGACTATGCAATTCATCTACTACCCAATTTTTGCTCTCTTTTTACTTAGATGTGGCAAATAAACACAGCCACGAACGAGGAAAGCAACACCAACACCAGATTTTGCCACAACAGAATTTTACTTAGATGTGGCAAGTAAACACAACCACAAATGCTGGGAACATACAATAAATTTACATACACCCAGCCCAAAGGCTGAAACCCTTGTGTTGCACAGCACGGCACCTCCTGATGGATGAAGGTAGAAGGTGTAGTAATTTACCTACTGGTGGGCACAACTAATCTGCCACACCTTACCCGTTATTACCCTAAAAGAGCAGGAATCAGTGTATGGGTGTATGGTATGGGCTAGCCTGCAGTGCAGCACAACAGCTTACAATCTTACACAAATCTACAGTATTCCCCCTCCCATAACTGGTCCTGTAGCATGTGCCTGATTATTCCTTCTGAGCAAAACACCAGTCTGGCTTGAGTTTGTGGGATGTTATCAGCTCTCCAATGTGAAATGTCATTTTAAGTTGTAGAGTCCTTCCAATGATCAGTAATAACACTTGTGGCCTGACAAAAACAGAGACCCTAACTAACTAACTATAGGCCTGGACTCAGTCTCTAGGCGCCAACACTGAAATGAGGTGCGTGCACGATCTTAACGATCCGGGTCTGCTTTCCATACGCTGATGACTCTGAACAGAACAAATGTCTCTCCAACAAGCATGCGGTATCGCAGTGTATGTTGCTTTGTTCCTCTGATCTCATCAGCATTCCTGGCAGCAATCTTTCTTTCTCTGAACAGGATCAGGGTCTTGGACACGATCAGCTTCACTTAGCTTCGGCTCTGGTTACTGAGGGATGTTCTCACACCTGGATGCCATCAGATTCTTTGCTCACACAGCTCCTGCATTCACCATCCTCCAAAACATGGCTGCTGTCTCTCTCCTTCCTGTTCTCTAAACTCTGTGTGAAAAACCCCACCTTTTCATGAATATAGAAATATGTATGCAGTCTGAGGCTGTGTTAGGAAAACAGTGGCATCTTGTGGCTAAACTCCACACAATAATTTACTGCACACAAACAGTGTTCAAACAATGAGAGCTCTTTCCCCATCTCACACTCTGACACCCCCCTGTTGCCTTCTCTATATCACTATCCCCACACAGGATTATCCCTCACTAATAAAATCCCATAATTCTTTCATATACAAGTATGTACAATTCTTTTACATGTATATCCTATTTTCCCTCAGCCAGGGCATTGAAAATGGGTCATGGATGTTCCAGCATAACAATGACCCTAAACACGGCCAAGGCAACAAAGGATTGGCTCAAGAAGAAGCACATTAAGGTCCTGGAGTGGCCTAGCCAGTCTCCAGACCTTAATCCGATTGAAAATCTGTGGAGGGAGGTAAACATTCGAGTTGCCAAACATTATCAACCAAACCTTAATGACTTGGAGAGGATCTACCAAGAGGAGTGGGCCAAAATCCCTCCTGAGATGTGTGCAAACCTGGTGGCCAACTACAGGAAACGTCTGACCTCTGTGATTGCCAACGAGGGATTTGCCACCAAGTGCTAAGTCATGTTTTGTGAAGGGGATCAAATACTTATTTCCCTCATGAACATGCAAATCAATGCATAATTTGTTAGACATGCATTTCTTTTGAATTTTTTGTTGCTATTCTGTCTCTCAGTGTTACAATACACCTACCATTTTTAGACTGATCATTTCTTTGTGAGTGGGCAAATATTCAAAATCAGCAGGGGATCAAATGCTTATTTCCTTCACTGTATCTGCATATTGATTGGAAGGATTTTTTTTTAGGCTGTATCTCTGACATGTAAAACCCTCATGTGGTTATAGAAAATAAACTGTAAGACTTTGCTCCTGAATGTTTTGATGCATCCAAAATGTACTTAGAAAATGTAAACTGAAAACATCTAGCTGTAAATGGAAACTGCTATACCTGCAATATGATCTTGAAAGATGTTTATATATGCATTACATGGTATTGAGTTATTATAAAGAAGTGATGTGACAATAAATAATAACTAATACCAAGTTTTAATTTAGATTTATTAGTAATGGGATTAATACAGATGTACTTTATGTTTTATTATCTATTGAACGTGGTGCTCATAACATCTACAGCTCATAGTGAAAAAAATGCTACATTATTGGATTTTTAAAGACATGTTAGATTGCACATCTACTAGTGGAGTAATAACTTGTTTAGCAACAGAAATACCTTAAAGTGGAACAACCACTTTAGGTGGACATACATTGTTAACCTGCTTTCTTTGTGTAACTTGTACCGCTATGATTTTTCACACAAAAAAGAAAAATCAATAAAAACGTAAAAACTTAATCTGAAAGATCAGTTGGGCTTTAATTGCACACAAAGTTCTTCTTTGTATAGTGAATGAATATAAAACAGACAACTATTTCACTGCATTCACTCTGTGGTCTATCAAAATTCTATGGCAAAACTATTATGATCCTCACATTAATTTGACATTTAGGCTAATGATAGATATTAGAGTACTTCCGCTATCACAAATCATGTTCATTAATACTTCAGTATTTTTATTTTATTTTTTTAAATGTAAAGCACAATTTTTTAAAATAACACTAAAAACACTGCTTTTCTAATAACTAAACAATAATCAAAAACAGAAAAGACAAAATTAAAATTAATAAATAAACTTCATCTCACCAAAGAGAAAAAATAGTACTGTGAATTATTTATCACTGTAAGCCAGGAAACTCAAATTGAAATTAATTCAAGAGATCGGTATCCTCAAATAGTTGTACAGTGTTTCGGTATCCAATTTTTCTGTGAAAATTGCAGGTGACAGGGAGAAATGATAAAATTACTATACCCCTCCAGCTGTAATGTTAGGACTGGCTTTAGAATTTCAATAGCATGTAGAGATGGATTTCCTTGTGTTTGTTTCAGTGTTGTTCTCCTTTGCATGGAATCATAATCTGAAAAAACAAAAAAGAAAAGTGGAGGAAAATAGCACAAATCGGATTTCTGAGATGGAAAAGTTTCTGGTTGGTCCACTGGGAAATGGGTTTACATTTTGCAATCGTATTTATCAGGTGCTTCAAATTACTCTGTGTTCAAGAACACAATGCATCAAGGGAAATGGCAGAAGTAGGATTAGGATACATTTAAAATTTGTAATGTGGTAACATAGGCACAATGTGAATTCTTAAAAAAGCTTAGGAAAAGAGCAAAGTTAAAGCTTTGGTATGGCCCCAAACTTTACTAAAGGCCTTTTCACATAGTTGTGGTAAATCAATGCACATGTGGATTGCATTTAGGCAGCCTATTACTTCTAAAGCATCTGCCAATGCACCCAAATACACAAAACAATATACCTGCAGTATGCTTCACATCTGTGCGTTGTGATGCACTAAACTGCAGGTGTGTTATATTTCACTGTGTATGTGCAATGGGTAGCCGTCTAAGATGTTTAGAATACCATGCGTTTATCACATGTCATGAGGTACACTGTTTTTATTCAGAAGGAATTCAATGCAAAATTTAAATCACAACCATTCTTTCTATATAATCCCCTAAATAAGCAAATCTTTGACTTTTTGAATACAGATCAACTTTAATAGAAACCTGGACTGTGGCTATCACTGCTGACCTCTTCTTATAAAAATACTAGCTGCCTAGTTTCCATCCCTAATCCAAAAAAAGGAATAAAATAAGGCTCTCTGCCTCATTTCAAACTAATCATGTACAGAAGAATTAAAATATTGAGGATTTCCCTTGCATATGATTGGATGACTGAAAATGAGTAACCCAATGTAAAATTGAGTAAATTCCAGTCTCATCTAATAGTTGTGACTAACTCTAGGAATTCTGAATGGCCAAGAGTGGTTGAGTGGTGGAGGATTGATGAATTTCTGTTTGCTGAGCTACCCTCTCAATTGAGAGCCCCAAAAATACTTCACTTTGAATACTATCCATATTCAATTTGTTTGAAAGCAGTGCAGGGAAAATATCAGGTGTCTAATATCTTTTGTCTGCATATAGAGGACCTATGGCCTACACTATGCTGTCAAGTAAGGGGCAACCCAATTTTAATAGTAAAAAAGTAAAGTTATAAAATACACAAATATAGTAAAAAAAAATTTAAGTTGAATAAAATGCATAGAGAAGCAAAAAAATTCACCCCAATCCATGCACATACGTAAACATGCCAACCCTCAGGGTGCACATGCAGTTATAAATGGCAATTGTGTAACATGTACTGAACATTGCTACACATGCTAGATTAAGAGAAATAATTGTAGGGCGATTATTTACAGTTACTGTACATCTAAACTAGGGGTCTCCAAATTTTCTAGACAAAAGGTCAGTTTCCTGTCCTTCAGACTTTAGGGGAAAAAAGTGTCAGTGAGAGGAATTGTGCCCTATCAGTGGGGTCATTGGACCCCATTGTTGGTGTCATTGGGATAAATTGTGCCCCTTTTTTGGTGTAATTGGGAAGAATTGTGCCCCATCATTGGTACCAGTAGGGGAAATTATGCCCCATTGTTGGTATCAGAGGATGAAATAGTGCCCCAAGGGCCAGATAAAAGCAAGCAAAGGGCTGCATCTGGCCCCCAGGCCGCAGTTTGGAGACTACTGCTCTAAACCGATGAGGAGAATTGTTTTTTAAGTGTCATCTATGCATACTTTTAAATATTGTAATTTTTTTACAGTTTCCCATACAATTTTAAGGCTTGACATATTTGGTATCTATTTTACTTGACTCTGTCTCATCTTTTACATTTTCACCTAAAATGTGAATTCTGCTGTGTTTACGTGTACAAAAAGTAGTTTTAGTGTATTTTGTATTGAAAATATAGGTTTGGAAAACAGCTGAGCATTTTTCGTGTGACATAAGCTTGCAATTGTGATCTTTTAACTCTACAGGTTATAAAGGCTTCTTGTGGATGTAATTGGTCTTTAGGCTACCGAATCACAGCCACATTTATTTATGCAGGAGTTGATAATGACAAAGAATGTTTCAGACTGTGGACACTCCAGAACACAAACCATTATAAACTTGGCACCAGTGAGTTCTTGGGGTTATGGGCTCTGTATGATCATCCTGGGATATATGGTTCATGAGTGAACTGGCAGTCCCCCTTCAAATGGTAAATCAACTGAAGTTACTATGAACCTATAACATAAGAAACTGCAGCTGCATTTAATGTTACTGACTTTTGAGCAGCAAGCAGCACCATGCTGTTTTGACATAGCAGTTAGAGTGGTGTAAGTAAAAGGTCTGAAGTGCATATCAGCCTAGAAAAACTATTCTAAAGACCATATTGATATAATATTTGGCAATAAATTAAAAATATGTAATTCTTATTTCTATTAAAGAAACCATACCCCAGCTAACTTATATATTTAGTGCACTCCTTTATGTTTAGAATCCATTCAAATATATTTGTTTTCCTCCCGTAAAAGGAACATATTTTACTGATTGAGAATGCATTTGAAATAGAGATGTTTTTCATTATTACATGACTACTTCATATCTATATAACAGTTTGACTATCTCACCCATAATTCGACTAGTTTAACCATAATCAGATTTTTCCAAGCTTTCTCAAATCCCAGAGGAAGGTCGAAACTCATAATCCCCCTGAGCCATGCTATCACTACACCATTTTGGCTTTTAAAGTATAATTCTGGAATGTTATATGCTATGTCTAAAATCCTCCCTTCCTCCTAACCAGGGGCGGACTGACAACTCATGGGGCCCCTGGGCAATAGGGGATCATAGGGCCCCTGTGTCCTTGCCCAAACTCAAAAAAGCCTATGAAAAAGGTACCAGGAGCATCTCATGGTGCCCCTACTGACCCCGGGCCGTTGGGCAGTGCCCAAGTTTCCAACTAACCTATTTTGAAAAAAAAATGTATATACTTACTGTATATATTCTCAAGCCGCTTCAGTTTGGTCACGTGATCTCCCCTGTGTCAGTCAGCACAGGCTATAAGGGATAAAAAAGAGTGCTCGACAATGACTGTTAATTCCTCAGTGATGATATCACGCGCAGTTCCACAATGACTCATTGGTTTTCAGCGCTCCCATGCAGCAGCCACTGCCTAACACAGGGGAGACAATCATGTGACTGGCGTGGACTGAAAATAGGTTAGTATAAACATTTTTTTACACAGGTCAATTAATATATAGTGTTAGGAAAGGGTGAGGGAGTGTTTTTAAGCATAGTTAGTAAATGCCCCCAATTCTATTTCAATGCTATGCCGGATGTGGTGATAATTTTTTTGAAATACATAGTTTATATCTATACAGCTTAGTGCAATTTTAAAATAGCTTTTCAACTGGGCCCATTTACTGGAAAGTTTGTGTTATGTGCCTATGTTCACATTAGCACATCTTCAGATTGGAATGTGTGCACATGAAACCACTAACGGTAATGACTCATGATATGGATGACCAAGGAGATCATTCAAGCCTTAACCACCTCCCATCCGGCCGTTGTATATAAATGGCCGCACGGTGGCAGTGCAGGGTTGGGTGGCCGTTTATACACGGCCTCCCCGCCCCTTGCATGTTTGCGCTCCCTGGGTGTACGCAGCACCGCGATCCAGTGCCCACTGTGTCCGGAGGACACAGTGGAACACTGATCATCATACGGGACCTCTGTGCGAGGTCCAGATTATGTGATCACTGATTGGCCAATCAGTGATCACATGCAGAGTAGTAAGCAAGATGCCACTTCTGACATCATTGCTTACTACGTGTGAAATCTGTGAATGATCACAGAGGTCACATGGTACAAGGCTATTCACAACAGCCTTGTATCCTGTGACAACGTGTGACCAATCACAATTCACACAGTATTTCTCAATGGCTGCAAGAATGCAGCCAGCGAGCATGAGAAATGATTGCTTTTACAGCCTTTATGGGTGTAAAAGCAATCAGTGTAAAGAAAAAAAAAATCTTCATCACCCCCCACAAGTAGTACAGTGTCACCATGGTTTACTTGGAGAGGAGCATGCTAACTCCTGTTCAGGGGTGGTCTGACAACTCATGGGGCCCCTGTGTCCTTGCCCACACTCAAAGCACACCCAAAAAAGCCTATAAAAGGTATCAGGGCATTTCATGGGGCCCCCTAGACCCCGTGCCCAAGGGGTTTATTTACTAAAGCTGGAGAGTCCAAAATCAGACTCCCTTCTGCATAGAAGCCAATCAGCTTCTAACCTCAGCTTGTTCAATGAAGCTTTGGCAATGAAACCTGGAAGCTGATTGGTTTCTATGCAGAAGTGAGTCTGATTTTGCACTCTCCAGCTTTAGTAAATAAACCCCCAAGTGTCCAGTTCACTGTTGTCTATATCAGGGAGTGTGAATGACACTGGAGGGACAGATAGGTCTTAAAGCCATTTCACATAAGTGTGTTCATTTTTTTGTAGCTGTAAAGCGCATATCAGTGGAAGGATATCTGAAAAACTATCATTTCTAATGTGTCCTATTCACATCATAATGCTACATTGACCTGCGTTGTGCTAAAATGCAACATTTATGCAATGGACGTAAGTGGATGTCAGAGGATGTAAGCGGATGTAAATACAATGCACAGGATATCCCCTGAAAATGCAGTATGCTTTAAAGCACACTTAAATGCATGTCAACTGACGTCAAAATGAATGTCAATGGATGTCAAAATGTATGTCAATGGACATCAGCACACGACTAGAATGGATGGAAATTTGCATCCATTTTCCATCCATTTTAGTGCAAGTCAGTGTTAACTGGCCCTTAATGGAATGGTAAAAAGTCTATTGGGAGACAGGTCTGTTTCTTTTTTTTCTCCATCAGGGAACCTACCCCAAGCAATGGTATACAGCCAACACCAAAGTGCATAAATATACAGAGGAAGTAACTACAAAGGGAATGAAGAAAATAACATCAATTGCAACAAAAAATTAAAAAAGTATTTTTTTATGATACACAGTGGTTTAGCAAACAAATATCTTACAGTTAGGTTTTAAATATTTTGAAGTACAAATTCTTATGTGCAGTAACCCATAAAGTACATGGAATATGATTTGTTGCTATGTATTATTGCACTGAAAACTTAACTCTAGGCAGAAAATATAAGATATATGTATATATAGATGTATAAAAAATACAAATTAGTGAACTTCAGGGCTGGAGTGACATAGGAAGTATCAGCAGGAGAAGCTAATCAGTTCATGGGCTGATAGGATGAATTCTGATATTTTTTTTTAAACAATATTTATTGAATTTTTATACTCTTGGTACAAATTTACCTTGACATACAACTCTGTAAACCATTTTTTTTTTAGTTTACATAACAGTGGTGAGTATAGAAGTCAAGACAACTTCTGTAATGGAAACAAAAGACAATATCCAACTAGACATCAAATACAATACTAGAAATCAATACAACATAGGCCAAATTCCAAGAAAGAAAAACAAAAGTAAAACATTTTTAGGCAACCCCCCTAGGAATGGAAGTTTGGTTATGCAGGCCTGAACAATGACATCTCTATCAAAAAGAAAATTGGGAAATAGTGTCATATGGGCTAAGAAACATATGGAGGAGCATGGGCTCCATTACATGACTGGGAAATACAGAACTGTGGAACGGGACTACGAGAGGAGTTAGGCAATCGTAGTTTACCCACCGTATTGGTAAGTTGAGCTTTGAGATGCCAAACCGAATATCGAAAAGGTTCCATATGGGTGGCCAGTTCCGCAGGAGTAAAGGAGTGTTCCTTGAAGCGCCACCATCTAGAGAAGAAGCGACGTGAAGATTTAAAATTCTGGGTAATGGTGTCCAGCTTCTCCAGATTAAATAGGGTAGTTAGTGCCGGTATTGCCATTTTAAGCTGTGAAGGGTTTGGCTGTATCCAAGCTTGCATGAGTACTCTGCGAGCCACCAACAAACAAATATGAATCCATGGAGGAAGAGCATTTGGACATCACGGGGTCCTGATAATTGAAGAGACAGAGCAAAGGGTATTTAGTGAGAGTGATGTTATACAGATGATTAATGTATTGAAGAACTCGGTCCCAGAAGGTGGAAACTCGGACACAGTCCCAAAGGCGATGAAACAAAGTAGGTTCGGTGTGGTCGCACCAAGGACATGTAGGGCGGGGAGTGACTGTTGGGTTCACTGAGAAAGGATAGTAACCTCTGTGGATGATTTTAAATTGAGTTTTCCTCCATGTTTCGCAGAGGACGAGTGACAAGATTTTCCCGAGCATCATCAGTAGACAGTATGGGAGTCCAAGGCTTAAAAGGAGAAAGATGGAACTTTGCAGACTGGTGTGAGATTAGATGAGAGTAAATTGCCGAGATGGAATAATTATCCTGACGTAGTTGACTTTCTATAAAGGTAAAAAGGGTATTGTTTTGGAGAATAACACATCCTGAGGAAGTTAACCAGCTGATGGTAGTTAAAGATATGAGATCCCGGTTGGGAGTATTTGGCTGCTAGTACTGAAAAATGACGGAAGGTATGTTTGGTATCATCAAAGATAGATATGACTTTAGGAAGTCCACTATTATTATTATTATTATACACTATTTATAAAGCGCGAATAGTTCGCTCAGCGCTGTACATTACAATGAGACCATTGGTTGAATGCTGTGTGTTCACTCGCTGGAGGGAACATAGGGTTAACAAGAATAGGCAGATGGGAGTATATCCTTGGCAGTAGGTCAAATAGTTTTTGCATTTCCCTCCAGGCCAATAATGTGTCTCTAATCAGGAGGTTAGATTGGATGGATCGAGGTAAGGCCTTGAGGTTAGAATGTAGAGAGGCTGGAAGGTGTAGCAGAGAGACCAGGTCTTCTTCTAGGGAGTAGTTTGAATAACGTGATTTCTCAATAATCCAATCAAGACTCTGACGGAGGAGGCAGGACAGGTTGTAAAATCTAATATTCGGCAGGCCTGCCCCCCCCCCCCCCACTCTTTGAGAGACTAAGCTTTGGCAACGCAATATGCGGTTTCGTATGCTGCCACGGAAAGATCTGTAGAGTCCTATGGATCTTCTGAACATCAAAATGTTTTAACAGAAGATGTTAAGAGTGTTTGCAAAGGATATAGTAGTCTTGCAAAATAAACCATTTTGTAAAGATGACATCTCCCAAAGAGTGAGAGGGGAAGAGTCGTCCAAACTTACAGTTCCTGTACAATCTTGTTGATTAAAGGAGGGTAGATTAGGTAACAGAGAGACGATGGTTCACTGCCTATGCGCATGCCCAAATACGTGATGGATTGAGTATCTATACCAAATGGAGAGGAATGAATCCAAGGCTTTGACATACTAGCATTCAAAGGGAGTACTTCGCTCTTATCGAAATTGATTCTAAGGCCGGAACACTTACGGAAGGTTGCAAATAGGCCCTGAAGAAGTAGGAAGTCTTTGGGTGGATATGAGGAAAATAGTAGTATATCATCTTCAAAGAGAGCTGAGCGGAGAGTATGGTAGCTAATCGTGACACCAGTAACCCCCGGCGTCGAATTGAGCCATCTGGTAAAAGGTTCAAGGGTGATATTAAAGAGGAGGGGGAGAGTGGGCAGCCTTGCCTAGTGCCTTTGGTAAAAGTAATGCTTGAGGTAATAAAGTAAGGTGTGACTAGTCTAGCCATGGGCGAGGAGTACATGCATTGTAAAAAGTCCAAAATAAGGCCCGAAAAACCAATCCTCTTCATAACCATGAAGAGCCGGGCAAAGTTTATATTGTCAAAGTCTTTTTAGGCATCTAAATATATAAGTGCTAGATCCATCTGTGGGTTTGTTTTAGCATGTTCCAGGGCTAATAGTACTTTGCAGATGTTAAGCGTTGCCGAGCAACCTGGCACGAACCCAGATTGGGCTGAATGCAGTATTTTGGGAAGCAGTAGGGCCAACCTGGATGCCATGATTTTGGAAAGTATTTTGGCATCTGCATTGATTAAAGATATGGGTTGGTATGGTCCTGGAAGCAGGGGCTCTTTCCCTTTCTTAGCTATGAGCTTATTGTGCACCTGGGAGCCAGTCAGAAGATATGGGCCATCCTCCCACATTGCCTTAGAGACATGATACAGAGGGGTTTATTTACTAAAGCTGGAGAGTCCAAAATCAGACTCCCTTCTGCATAGAAACCAATCAACTTCCAGGTTTCATTGCCAAAGCTTCATTGAACAAGCTGAGGTTAGAAGCTGATTGGTTTCTATGCAGAAGGGAGTCTGATTTTGGACTCTCCAGCTTTAGTAAATAAACCCCAGAGTGTCTAGGATAAATTCCAAAGTTAATTTGTAGAATTCCGCACTAAGAGAGTTGGGTCTAGGAGCTTTAGCCGAGGGTAGGTATTTGATAGTGGCAGGAATGTTGCCTCGGGTAATAGGAACATTTAAGGCGGTTAGCTGAGATCCAGAAAGCTTGGGAACATGAATAAAGGCTAGAAAGTCCTCGGCAGCTCTAGAATCAATTCTATTCTGAATACAAGGAAGTATAATAGGATGTAAGAAGATCAATAATATCAGATGATAGCATTAAGACATTGCCCGCTGGTGACCGGAGCAGTGAGATATGAGTGGGAGTACGAGGGCCCGCACTTTAGTGCACTTTAGTTTACTGTGCCAACATCTTTCCCACCTTATTGCCATATCTATAACATTTTAAAGTGGAAAAGGCTGATTTGGCTGCTTCCTGGTGTTCAGCCCAATAATCAAAGGCTGACTGCCTATTCTCGTGTGTGCAGTTAAGGGAGAGCACAATATTTGCCTAACGAAGAGATTTGCTCGCCTGTTGGTAAAGCAGTTGGGACCTTTTCTTATATTGTGTGGTATAGGAGATTATGCGCCCTCTAAGGAATGCCTTTCCGTCTTCCCAGAATAGGTTAGGAGTGGTTAAATGTGCCCTGTTCATGTCTGCAAATTCCTGCCATGCTGTCAGGAATGGACTCAGCACTGGTGGTGGGACTCACCTGCCGTGTGGGCTGCAGTACCAGGGCTGACCAGCGGGTGCTCTCAGCAGCCAGAAGCTCACTCCTGCAATCAGCCAACACCTGGGGCTGATTGCAGGAGGTGTATTTAAGGAATGGCCAGACCTGCAATCAGTGCCTTGGTGTATGTTTCCCATGAGCCCCTGTACCTGGTATCCTGTGTTCCTGCCTATCTGCCTAGTTGCTGATCCTGCTTTGATCCTGACCTCTGCTGACCATCTCCTGTTGAACCCCTGGCTTGCCTGACCATCCTTCTGCCTGATCCTCTGTACCGCGCTGCCTGTGAGTTACTGAACCCGGTTTGTGACCCTGACTATTCTCTGCCTGCTCCTCCGGTACCTCACTGCCCACACGTTGCTGACCTGGCCTGCCTGACTATGCCTGACGCATCCATCCCGCACGAATCTAGTCACTACTGTCCAAACCTGCCAGCCCCTTCACATTAGGCTTTCCCCCAGTACATACCCTCGGCGGACCCCTCTACCACTGTTGGGTGCACTCAGGGACCGCGACCTGGTCTCAGTCCTGCGCCAAGTCCATCCCCACCATCAGGCGCTCTGGTGAAAAGGCAGACTGGGGCTTAGACTCCGCGCCCTGGGGAACCCTGTTCTGTGGGTCACTAGAGATCCTGCCGGGCGGTGCCTGACGGTACCTTACGGCCCGCCTGACCATTCCACCTCTCCAGCCCTGACTACGCCTGTGTTCCTGAAGCCTGCTTCTTCCCTGTGTCAGTCCACACATTTCTGGTCACACCCGGATCCCTGACGCACGCCGCAAGTAAATAAGATTTGAAGTCTTCCTTATTGGCTAAATAAGCGGGGAAGCGCCAGAGGCTCGGGGATTTTTACGATTTCAACCCAGACAGCTGTAATAGCATGGGACAATGGTCTGAAATGGCCATATTGGAAATAGTCATTCTACGTAGCATAGAAAAGAGAGGCTGTGGGCAAAAAAGATACTCAATGCGAGAAAAAGAGTCTTGAGGGGATGAATAGAACATGTATTCCCAGTCTGTCAGGTGTTGGAGATGCCATACATCATGCAGATTAAGCATATCCATAGATTGTGCTAAAGCGGTAGAGAGGGGACACTGAGGCAGTTGTCTATGAGGTCTCATGGGATGTTCTCTGTTTCGATCGATATAATTGTGCATAACTGCGTTAAAGTCCCCGCCCAGGATATGACAGGATTACGGAATTTGTAAGGCCCATGAAGTCAGACTCTGGTAAAAGTTTTGTCCCGGAGAATCGGGAGCATATAGAGTGGAGATAGAAATGTCACGAGAGGCGATAGTAATATGGACAGTGAGTCTGCGACCCTCAGAATCAGAGTTAACAGAACAAACCTTGTACTGCACATTTTTGTGGAATAGTATAGCTACTCCTGCCTTACAGCCCACGGCTAAACACCTGACCCACCCAAATTTTTGAAAGATGAGAAAGATCGCTGGCGGAGAGATGTGTCTCATGCAAAAGAGCTACATCTGTCCCCAACCATTTCAAATGAGGTAGTACTTGCATACGCTTGTTCGGTGCGCATAGTAAAAAATTTGGATAAGGCCTGCAAGAGGGCAGAACCATGCCAGGCATCACCCCAATTAGTCCAGGTTGATCAGAGCAATATTTTTTACCTGGGGAAATTCAACAATAAAAGACAACAATGCAAAACAATAAATGCAGAATTTTTCTAAAAAATGGGGAGAAGCTCCCCATGTAGATCGGAAACGTCACTTTTTTTCCACATAGAGCAATCCAGTGAAGCTCCCGCACTCAACACTCCACTACTGTCTTAGACAAAATATTCAAGGGGAGGGCGAGGGAAGGGGTAAGGAAGTGGGAGTGGAGGAAAGAGGGAGATTGGCGAAAGGGGGAATGAAAATATCTGAAGACCCTCTTCGCCCATCCAAGGGGACAGGTGTGCAGGGCAGATCGCCTGAGCATGGAGATTTTTGTGTAGCTGTTCTAGCCCTTTAAGAACAGCACTGTCTGCTGCCATGAGAGTAGGTGCCAGCTGGTGAGGCAGGGACTGGAGGCTGAGGAGTAGAAGGCTGTGGCTGGTGAGGGCTCTGCTGATCTCCTGTGTCTGTGGGGATGATTTCAGCAGTGGCCATCTTGGCTGCAGCGGCCGCTGTGTTCCCCTGTAACAGGCGGGGGACTGAAGAGGAGCAGGACTGGGACCACTCCACAAAGCTGTCCATGTATTCCCCAGGCTGAGGGCAGAGAAGGGGATCCCCCGAAGTACAGCAGGCTTTGGACAGCAGCAGTGGAGGAGGGCAGTGGGAGCAGGAACGGCTCATCTCCGCTCCATACAGCGCTGGAACTGGAAGTGAATACTGATATTAAGAGAAAGCAGAATTACAGAGAGATGAGACAATCACTGTGTTACCTATATTTTTACTGTCCAGTTGTGAGATGGGGAAAAAGCTCTCATTGTTTGAACACTGATTGTGTGGAAGTGACTTAATGTTTTGACTGACATTCTGCAATTTAGCCACAAGATGTCACTGTTTTTCTAACACAGCCTCAGACTACATAGATATTTGTATATTCATGAAGAGGTGGAGTTTTCACACAGAGTTGGAATGAACAGGAAGAGGAGACTGCAGCCAAGTTTTTGAACGGTGCTGAATGAAGGGGCCGTGTGAGCTGAGAATCCGATGACATCCAGGTGTGGGAGCTTCCCTCGGTAACCAGAGCGGCGGCTAAGTCAAGCTGATCCTGTTCAGAGAAAGGAAGATTGCTGCCAGTAATGCTGATGAGAGCAGAGGAACAACGCAGCATACACTGCAATATCGCAAGCTTGTTGGAGAGACATTTGTTCTGTTCAGAGTCACCAGCGGATGCAAAGCAGACCCGGGTCAGTAAGATCGTGCATGCACCTCATTTCAGTGTTGCGCCTATAGACTGAGTCCATGTCTATAGTTAGTTAGTTATAGTCTATGTTTGTCTCATGCCACAAGTGTTTTTACCGATTATTAGAAGGACTCCACAACTTAAAATGACATTTCACATTGGAGAGCTGATAAAATCCTACAAACTCAAGCCAGACTGGCATTTTGCTCAGAAGGAATACTCAGGCAAGTGCTACAGGACCAATTATGGGAGGGGGAATACTGTAGATTTGTGTAAGATTGTAGGCTGTTGTGCTGCACCGCAGGCTAGCCCATACCATACACCCATACACTGATTCCTGCTGTTTTAGGGTAATAACGGGTAAGGTGTGACAGCTTAATTGTGCCCGCCAGTAGGTAAATTACTAGACTTTCTACCTTCATCCATCAGGATGCTCCATGCTGTGCAGCACAAGGGTCTCAGCCTTTGGGTTGGGTGTATGTAAATTTATTGTATGTTCCCAGCATTTGTGGTTGTGTTTACTTGCCACATCTAAGTAAAATTCTGTTGTGGCAAAAGCTGGTGTTGGGATTGCTTTACTCGTTCGTGACTTCACTGTATCCTGGGGAGCCCACCCCGGTACACGGCTTACACAGTCACAGGTTGAGGAGGGTCTAGGACATCCTGGGCCAAGAGTAAGTGGGTTGAATGATGCTGGCCATCAGATTCAGGATATCTAAAAGTAGAAACTTTTTTCTTTTAACACTTAATTTATTCACCCACTGATACGTTTTTTTTTTCACTTTGAAAAATCTTTCAGCATGCAATGTGTACTAGGTTGAAAATTAATTATAGTTTGCATACCATTATCTGAAACATGCTTAATTTCAAAAATTAAACTCTGAATGAGTTTCAAATAAAGTTGCTTTACTGTTTTACTTTTGCTGTTAGTTTGCTTTTACCATCCAAAGGCTTCAATGTTGTTTTAGTCCCAGGGAAAGAAATAGTACATTCTGTATATAAATGTGTGACGGGAGCGTAGGCAGGACAGAACATGCAAAGAAGATGGGGAACACAGAAAGCTTTATTGAACTATGCAAGACACTCAATCAGGACAGTTAATGGCACTCCACGACATGCGGCTTGTAGGGACACCCACGGTAAGCGGGCTCACGGGGATTCAACGGGACTCTGGCTGTGGAGGCTGCCCTCAACACAGCTCCCACACAGCATACTAGGGGCAACATCAGGCCCACGGGGATTCAACGGGACTCAGGCTGTGGAGGGTGCCCTCAACACAGCTCCCACACAGCATACTAGGGGCAACATCAGGCCCACGGGGATTCAACGGGACTCAGGCTGTGAGGGCTGCCCTCAACACAGCTCCCACACAGCACACTAGGGGCAACATCAGGCTCATGGGGATTCAACGGGACTCTGGCTGTGGAGGCTGCCCTCAACTAAACCTCCCACACAGCATACTAGGGGCAACATCAGGCCCACGGGGACTCAACGGGACTCTGGCTGTGGGGGCCACCCTCAACACAGCTCCCACACAGCATACTAGGGCAACATCAGGCTCACAGGGATTCAACGGGACTCTGGATGTGGAGGCCGCCCTCAACACAGCTCCCACACAGCATACTAGGGGCAACATCAGGCCCACAGGGACTCAACAGGACTTGGGCTGTGGAGTCTGGACTCAACGCAGGGTGCTGGGGACGACATCAGGCTCACGGGGACTCAGCAGGTAGAGATGGCTCAAGCACTCAGGGGCATCACAGGTAGCTATACTCCGGGCATTGGGCGGTTCAAGTAAGGGTAGTCTGGGCATGCAGCGGGGACAGTTCAGGACACGGGTGGTTGGTGCACACACCAGGGACAGTTCAGGACACGGGTGGTAGGTGCGCACAACAAGGACAGTTCAGTACACGGGTGGCCTGTGCGCACACCAGGGACAGTTCAGGACATGGGTGGTCGGTGCGCACACCAGGGACAGTTCATACCATGGGTGGTCTGTGCGCACAATAGGGACAGCTCAGGGCACGGGTGGTCTGTGCACACAACAGGGACAGTTCATACCACGGGTGGTCTGTGCGCACAACAGGGACAGTTCAGGACAAGGGTGGTCTGTGCACACAATAGGGGCAGTTCATGGCTTTTAGTGACACTCACGATAGGTGTCTTGCAGATGCTCAGCAGCAGGCAGCTTCCAGGGAGGTAGGCAACTTGCGGACGCTGAGCAGCAGGCAGCTTCCAGGGACAAAGCGGTCAGCAGGCAGGACGGCTTCCCAGGGGCCCAGCAATCAGCAGAAAGGGTGGTTTCCCAGGGCCCTCCCCAGCGATCAGCAGACAGGACAGCTTCCCAGGGCCCCCCCAGCGATCGGAAGACAGGACGGCTTCCCAGAGCCCCCAGCGATCAGCAGACAGGATGGCTTCCCAGGGGCCCAACAATCAGCAGACAGGGCGGCTTCCCAGGGACCCAGCGAACAGCCGATATGGACACAGCAGGCTTCTGCAGGTTGGGACACAGCAGGCTTGCAGGGCCTCTGCAGGGTCTTGGCGGTGCGGGGTCTGCACCTGGGATGGTTCTGACTAGAGATGAGCGAATCGAACTTGGCGAAGTGGAATTCGTTTCGAATATTAGGAAAAATTAGATTCGCACCGAATCCGAAAATTAGCAAACTTCGGATGCACGAATCGAATTTTTCCCGATCGGCCGATTTTCATCCCTTCTACAGCCGGCAAAAAGTGTCCCTGCAGAGAGCTCCGCTATTTCTGACAGTTCTCTGACAGTTCCTTCACATTTACAGCGGTTGAAACATTGTATCTATTTGTTTCCATTTAGGATACAGATGTTTTTATTCGGAAACAAATAGATACAATGTTTCAACCGCTGTAAATGTGAAGGAACTGTCAGAGAACTGTCAGAAATAGCGGAGCTCTCTGCAGATACACTTTTTGCTGTACTGGAATTCTTCTTCTTTTCATTCTTCTTTTCATTCTTCTTCTTCTTCTTCTTCTTTTCATTCTTCTTCTTCTTCTTCTTTTCATTCTTCTTCTTCTTTTCATTTTTCTTCTTCTTCTTCTTTTCATTCTTCTTCTTCTTCTTTTCATTCTTCTTTTCATTCTTCTTTTTCTTTTCATTCTTCTTCTTCTTTTCATTCTTCTTCTTCTTCTTTTCATTCTTCTTCTTTTCATTCTTCTTTTCATTCTTCTTCTTCTTCTTTTCATTCTTCTTTTCATTCTTCTTCTTCTTCTTTTCATTCTTCTTCTTTTCATTCTTCTTCTTCTTCTTTTCATTCTTCTTTTCATTCTTCTTTTCATTCTTCTTCTTCTTCTTTTCATTCTTCTTCTTCTTCTTTTCATTCTTCTTCTTCTTTTCATTCTTCTTTTCATTCTTCTTCTTCTTCTTCTTTTCATTCTTCTTCTTCTTCTTTTCATTCTTCTTTTCATTCTTCTTCTTCTTCTTTTCATTCTTCTTCTTCTTTTCATTCTTCTTCTTCTTCTTTTCATTCTTCTTTTCATTCTTCTTTTCATTCTTCTTCTTCTTCTTTTCATTCTTCTTTTCATTCTTCTTCTTCTTTTCATTCTTCTTTTCATTCTTCTTCTTCTTCTTTTCATTCTTCTTCTTTTTCTTTTCATTCTTCTTCTTCTTCTTTTCATTCTTCTTTTCATTCTTCTTCTTCTTCTTTTCATTCTTCTTCTTCTTCTTTTCATTCTTCTTTTCATTCTTCTTTTCATTCTTCTTCTTCTTCTTCTTTTCATTCTTCTTCTTCTTCTTTTCATTCTTCTTCTTCTTCTTTTCATTCTTCTTTTCATTCTTCTTCTTCTTCTTTTCATTCTTCTTTTCATTCTTCTTTTCATTCTTCTTCTTCTTCTTTTCATTCTTCTTCTTCTTTTTATTCTTCTTTTCATTCTTCTTTTCATTCTTCTTTTCATTCTTCTTCTTCTTCTTTTTATTCTTCTTTTCATTCTTCTTCTTTTCATTCTTCTTCTTCTTCTTTTCATTCTTCTTTTCATTCTTCTTCTTCTTCTTTTCATTCTTCTTCTTCTTCTTTTCATTCTTCTTTTCATTCTTCTTCTTCTTCTTTTCATTCTTCTTTTCATTCTTCTTCTTCTTCTTCTTCTTCTTCTTCTTCGTCGTGCCCCGTGACTGCCCAAATGAGTGAAGTGTGCGGTGATTCTAAGATCGACGGCACTCATCTGCATGTCATACTGACTGACAGTATTATTTCTCTTCCCCAGCAGACTCCAAGGGCATTTAAATTAAAGGTACAGTGTTCTGCACTAATATAAAGGCTCTCTGAAGCCTAGAAACCCTTTTAATAAGTTAAATTCGCAGCGAATAAATTCGCATCGAATCGAATTTATTCCGCAAATTCGGCGAATCAGCCGAATCAAATTTTTGAATAATTCGCTCATCTCTAGTTCTGACCTTTGGGAGAGTCTCTTGCAGATCGCTCAGCGGGGCTGGCTGCGGAGGCCCGGTCCCCACCCAGACCTCCCAGCGTCTTAGAGGGAGATGATTCCAGCAGAGTGCACAGGGACAGAGAGAGCAGCCTGGTCCCGCACCAGCCTATTTAAAGATGTGCGGGACACTTCCGGGTTGCCCCAGCAACGGCCCAGAACCTCGCTGCCGGGGCAACGAGGCACGCCCCCCTCACTCTGGCAATGCGGGGGGGGAGAGTACGGCCTTTTTCTCCAGCTGCTTTGCCAGAGAAGAGGTGCTAACAGCACCACAGGGGGCGTTTCCTCCCATCCTTCACAGCCTTTTGATGTAGGTTGCAGGACAGAGGAGTCTGCAAGGGTGGAGGGATCCTGCAGATGGACAGTAGGCAAAGGGGCTGGGGAAGGAACGGGCACTCCATGACAAACTGTATTCTATTTTGTATGCTTTTCTTACATATTGCACACTGCGCTCATTGTGCACACGACACTAATAATGTTTTGATTACGTATTCATATTCTTTTAAGTCATGCTAAGAAATTAACCTGCCTATTTTACGCCAATTGTTACCATAAAAGTACAATTGTAATATTAATGTGATATCTACGTAAGCATGTGTATAAAAAAGTTAAATTGCACAGAATAAACAGAAAAGTGATTTGGAAAGATGCTGAGTGTATCTTTTTGTGTCTGTTCCCAACTGCAGTAGTTAATATTTATTTGGAACCACTGGTCAATATCAGGATAAACGTTGCCCAACTATAACATTTCCAGAACAGTCCCTGACAAGCATGCACGAGTGAAATTAGCAGAAAATCACTCCTGATATGAAAACTTGTTCTGATTCAGTAACTAGCATTTTTAAACAGAGAACTCAGCAGAGGTAGTTTATATATTTCCCAAGTACGGGTTTCCTTAAAGTAGACCTATTCATTTATTTCATAATACATATATACCATAGATATGTCACTAGAAATACTGCTTTTGAAAGTTATGGCATTTAACTTTATCCATAAAATTATGTGCTAAGGCTTACTGAACCATCTCAGGTCTGGAAATAACAAGTCTATTTTGTCTCTGCTCTGTGAATCTCAAGGCTACACATTATGCTCTTTTTTCCATCTGCTTCCACAAATAACTCACTAAAGACATAAGGATTTGCCAGAGAAAGAACATCTAGTACAGCCTGCTGGGCAACCTTTTTGTATGCAATCCTTCATTGTTTAAATGGTAGAAATCATACTTTTTATGTATCATTTACTTGCATATACAATATTAATGTGGAAGGGTATATTTTATTTACCTTTAAAAATAGTCAAAAGTTAGATCAAAACATTCAGAGTTGCATTAAAAATTATTTAACACCGAATCTCTAAAACCTTCTATATACTATTACGGTCATTCAATCAACCACAATCTGATAAAATTATAATTTGCAATCTTATTAAAATCTATTTTTTTGTTTTGTTTTGTTTTCTCCACCTTCTTCCCAACTGCATCATTATTTTAGTGAACAGTTTTATAATTAGTTTTTCGCAGGCAGGATTTTCTAGCCTGTATTTTATAGCCAAGAGGCAATAGGTAATTTATGCAAATATTAATGAATTTATATGTTCTTTTTAAAATCACATAGTCATGATTCACATCTGTTTTTTCTCAATTTGCTCTTTATAAAAAGTGCACTGAAGTATAACTTCATCTTCTTTTGTGTAATTGTGCTTCTGTTTTCAAATGGCATGAACACAATTACTTTAATCTTTATTTTAATAAACATACTAATTAGCAAAGCATTGAAAATCATGTTGCCTGCAAACTACATTAGCTTGTTAATATTGCAAAGTATATGTTTATGTAGGGGATTTTATTCTGACATATCTCCTAGCAGGAACATTTATGATGAAATGGGGACAATATACTGTATAAGGTGTAATTTTGTGGGTATAATAGGGTGTGGCAGCCATAAACACCACATGAGATGGATAGATAGATAGTAAGCACATTCAGTAAGTGTGCCAATTCAACTTCAAGATCCCATTCGTTGGCAATCATTAACTAAAACAGACAATGTTCGGTTAGCCAAGTGAAGCTATATTCATTTCAGTTGTCTAATCATGTGCTATTTTTTAAATTCCCCTGCAAGTTGTTGGGTATTAAAAGAGAAATAAGCTTCAATGGGCTAACTGAACGTTTTCTGTTAGTAAATCAATTCAGTTGCATGCTTTTTTGCTGTGGTTGCAATTTCCAATTTATTAGAGACTTATACTATGTATTTATTGTGGGAAAACAAAGAGATAAAAAAGAAGATCCTACAAGATGCATGCAAAGGATCATAAATGGCAGATGCACATTGACTCCTTTTCGCACTTCCTGAGCACAAACCTTCTGCTGATATTTGAATTGGCTTCTGCAACTTCACTCTGACACTGGCAACAAACTTTGGTGCACCCTAGGCATTAAGCAGAATAGTCAACATGGATTTATAACCTAAAACCAGACCTAAATCAATCAAAGAGGCTCTGGCACATGCTTCTCTGACCAGGAAACTTTACCTAAACCTGGAGGCACTCAGCCTGATCGCCTATATAACAGTTATCCATTGACTCCTCTCCGGATTCTCTTGTAAAGGTTTATTGTCATGCTGCAATTCTTTCTAATCTTTCTAATCTTTCCTACAGCATGAAAATTAGACTATTGGTGCTTGTCTTGAAGACATGGAAAATAGATCTATAAGATCTAATATGTGAGTGTGTAGCCTCTGAAAGTGCATGCATCACTGACTTACTTAATGGTGATGGCCCTAATTCAGGACCTGGGCTATGCATATCATTTGAACAACTTGAGTTCAATCACATCCATAAAGCTCTCATAATAATCCTGGATGAACCACTACAAGACATCATCATTAAACTAAATTTCTACAGTATCAAGAAGTCTTTACTTTTTACTTCCAAAAAAGTGCTATGGGGTTTCTCAATTAGCCTTCAATTTACCCACAGAGGTACACTTTCTAACTTCACTAATGTAGATGATATGATAGAAAGGCTGGAGGGGGGGCGCATGCGCTACCGGGGATAAAGACGGACATGCAGCCTTAGTGCTCCGCTCATCCCCGGCCTTCCCGGCTCTCCTGTACAGCATCCACAGCCTCCACTGATCTCCAGGTGAGCCGACTAAGCTTTGCACCTGGCCCGGCACTTGGGGGGAGAAAAAATGGTGAAGATCGGGCACTGGAAGCGGCCTTATCCACTCCAGCGATTCCTTGCTAGGCTGCAATTTCCTTCCTTGAGTACGGCTGAGAGTCCGAGGAAGGGCTCCGGACCCACAGCAGCAACAGGAGGTACTACAACTCTCTCCACATTAGAGCAGCCAGCAACCCCAGCCTCTTCACATCCCCAGATGGAGTATCCCGAGCCCCTGGCACTGGTGGGGGGGGGGGCATTAGAGCACCCTTCTTTGGGACATCATTCTTCTGCACCTGTCAATTCACATGCATCATCTTCTCTCAAAGTATCTGCGCTAGATGACAAATTACAAGTATTTCTACGCAACATTACCGCCTCTATATCCGCTGAAGTTGGCAAATTGGCTTTGGATCTAGAGGGGAAATAGCCCAGATCGGAGATCGTGCGGATCAATTAGAGAATAAGTTTGACGAATTGGTGCAATTCCAAACATTCCATGTCCCAAATCCAGCTCCAACAAGAAGATTTGGAAAACAGGGAACGCCGTCAGAACATCCGTATTTGCAGTATGTCCGAATCAATTGCTGATTCCCAACTCCACCGCCATCTCCTATCCTTCAACCACCCCCATGGTCCCAGAAGCAGATTGGCACCTGGACAGGGCCCATCGATCTCTAGGCCCGAAACCTGTTGAGGGCACCAGACCACGCGAGGTCATAGTCCACTTCCATTTTTTTTAAAGCAAAGAAGCCTTATTATCCTCAGTACGCAACAAGCCTTCCTTGGAATTTAAAGGGCACAGGCTCCAGCTCTTCTGTGATCTCTCTCCGATTACTCTGGCCAAACAGCGGGCACTGAAACCAATCACCACACACCTTCAGCACCACTATGTCTCCTATCGCTGGGGTTTTCCCTTCAAGCTTCCCTTCAAGTTATTCTACGCGACCTTCATGAGGAGGACTCTTCTAAAGCAACTGGGACTCCCACCTCTATCGGAAGACGCTTCCTCACTGCCACCTACTCCATCTTGCCCTTCTGTCACCCCCAACAAGATTTGAACACCAGTTCGTGGGGGCTGGAAATGACTTTCTCGTACCCCACAATGGCCACGTCCTGCTCGTTCCAGTAATGTAGCTACCTGATGTCCTTTTGGGGTGTTCTCCTGTGGGTACTCTAAGGTTGACTCTCCCCCCCCCCTTTTTTTGCTGGCTGAGCCCTCGTTGGGTGCACTAGTACTCGCCAGTTCACCAAAAGGTAGCGCGGCACTAGTACTGGCACTCTGCTGTATATGAGAGTCATCAAAATTTACCGACAAGTGCTAACAGAGATCAGGCCTGATTCTGCCAACACTGCGGTTTTGTGTGCAATGTATCAAGTGACAGTGACCTACTGACACTGCACTTGCTGGGGGAGTAGAGGGGGGTAAGCGTAGAGGCTAAGTGCAGGTGTTGGCAGGTGCCGGGGCTGATCCCGCTAATGCTGCGTTTTTGGGGACGCTATACTAATGTGAACGTTGGTATAGTGCTGATCTGATCAAAGATATTGATCTGTTCAGACACTATTCTAGCAATGGAGGTTTATTGTGCATGAGCGTGCTCCTGGCAATCAAGGGGTTAAATGTGATGACTATTGTACTGACAGGCAATCTGATGCTATCTGGAAGGGGCGTGAAAACCACAGAAGCACAAATCATGTATATATATATATATATATATATATATATATGTGATTTTGCGCACCCATGCCGCCCTGTAGCAGTATTTCTGCTATAGGGCGGTCAGGAAGCGGTTACAGAAGCAGTTTGTGTTACAGCGCTGCGTTATTTTAACTGACAATTGCGCGGTCATGCAACACTGCACCCAAATTAAATTTACGTCCTTTTTTCCCATGAATTGAGCTTTCTTTCGGTGGTAATTGATTTCCTGTGCGTTTTTTATTTTTTGCGCAAAAAAAAAAAAGTCTGACAATTTTGAGAAAAAAACAATATTTTGGACTTTTTGCTATAAAACATGTCCAGTAAAAAAATTTAAAAATCAAATTTCATCATAAATTCTGGCCAAAATGTATTCTGAGGCATGTCTTTTCTAAAAAAAAAGTTCCCAATACGTGTAAATTAACTGGTTTACGTGAAAGTTATAGTGTCTACAAATGGTGGGAAAGATACTGGGATTTTTTTTTATACTAATAATGGTGGTGATCAGCGATTTATGACAGTGATCAGCGACTTATGGCGGGAATGCGGGACTGCGGCAGACATTTTGACACTGGGGGGAACTGACTTGGGGTCACTGACATCCCCAGTGACACCAATACAGTGATCAGTGCAAAAAAAAAACACTGACACTGTACTAATGGCACTGGGGACGAAGGGGTTCACTTTTTTAGGCAATGAAAGGGTTAACTGTGTGAGGGGAGTGTTTTACTAGGGGGCAGGGGTGTGTGCTTCACAGGAACATGCTGTTCCTGAGAGATAAACTCCGCTCTCAGGAACAGTGTGTTAGGAGCTGACAGGGAGCAGAGCCGCATTGTAAACAGTCCGCAACCCAATGATTGACACCCGCTGCCACGATCGGCGGGACGGGTAGGGCGGGTGCGCACCCTGTGCGCGCCCCCTACCCGTTTTGCAAAATGACGTTTTAAAACGTGATTTTGCCCAGCGGTGCCACCTTGTGGACGTTTTTTCTACAGTGGTTGGACGGCAAGCAGTTAAATGATAGAAAAACATTGCATCTTTTTTCTCTTTCTTACAGAGTCTGAAGTCACAGAGTCTGAAGCATCCACTTCCACAATAAAAGGAAGTTCAGGATCAAGATTCACCCCTTTCTCTGTCCGCTGTGTAATTTGTGCTATCACCTTTTCTAATTGGTGCTATTACCTTTTCTGTAGACGTTGTCAAATCCAACAAATCCTTGTACTTAATGTTTCTAAGGGCAGCTCAATCAACAACTGCTTTGATCTTCTTGGGATCCATGCTCACTCCTTCTATTAAAATAATATATCCCAAGAACTTGCTCTGGGTTCATTCAAACTCACATTTCTCCAGCTTGATGTAGAGTCAATTCTTCTTTTTTTTGCCAAAGACAGTGTAAACATGCTTGCAATGCTCCTCCAGGTTATCAGAAAAGATGAAAATATCATCCAGATAAGCAATCACAAGCTGGTTTAACAGATCTCAAAAAATATCTATGACGAAATGTGGAAAAGTTGAAGGAGAGCTGCAGAGACCAAAAGGCATAACCAATGGCTCCCTGTAAGTCTAGTTTTGTAAAGACTTTGGCAGAGTCTTTCCAATATTTCACAGATTAAGGGAAGTGGATAATGGTTTTTAATAGTTATTTTATTTAAATCTCTGTAATTGATGTACTTTTTTTTCAACAAAGTTGCTCCTGCAGGAGACGTTAAGGGGTTTATTTACTAAAGCTGGAGAGTCCAAAATCAGACTCCCTTCTGCATAGAAACCAATCAGCTTCTAACCTCAGCTTGTTCAATGAAGCTTTGGCAATGAAACCTGGAAGCTGATTGGTTTCTATGCAGAAGGGAGTCTGATTTTGGACTCTCCAGCTTTAGTAAATAAACCCCTGAGTGTCTAATAAAGTCCTTTTCTTAATTCTGAGCATCCCTGTGTGCGAAAGTGCAGCGGCACATGCAGGGAGTGATAATTGCGACACTCAGTGGCCTTTACAAGGACTGCAGCTCCTTACAGCCTCCTGTTCCTGTGTTCCTGTGTATTTTCCTACTGCTGATTATCCGTTACCGACCTGGCTTGACACTGACCTCCTTTGGCTCTCCTCCTGGCTCTCTACCCTGGCTTGATCCTGAACTTGCTCCTGTCTGCTGCTCTGTGAATGACCGCAGCTTGATCCTGACCTTGCTCCTGTCTGCTGCTCTGTGTATGACCCCGGCTTGATCCAGACCTTGCTCCTGCCTGATGTTCTGTGTTTGACCCTGGTTCTGGCTACTGACTTCGCTTTTTACTCTACTCATCCACCTGGATCCACTTGTCCTCTGGAGGACCTCCTCCTGCATCTGGAGCACCCACAGGTACTGTCACATCTGGCATTGCCAATCAGTGACATCATTGGCAACCTGTGCTTCTTTGGGCACTGTACCTCCTGTTACCACCTCCAGGAGTGCACTGCACTTAGCCATAAGGGGAGCCCTCTCTCTATTCCAGCTGCCAGTCAGGTATGTGACAGCATAATCCAGCCATAATGTCAGAGGCTGAGAGAGGTTTCTCCCCGATAGAGGCTCTGTGCCAGCAGGTTGCAGCCCTCATGCAAACGGTCAAGAACCTACAAGAAGTCATTTTCCAATTAGAAGGTCACCTGCAGAATCTGGCCACTCCTTCAGCTCCTGTTGACCAAAACCCACCCATGGTACCCTCTGCATCCTCCGCTTCTGTTCAAGAAGGCCCCGCAGTTGCTTCCACAGTAATGTTACCTCCACCAGAGCCAAGAGTACCAGTTCCGGAATGCTTTTCTGGAGATCTTCGAAAGTTCAGGGCATTTAAAAATGCATGTCAGCTATATTTGGCACCCCAACCCAGAACTTTTACTATAGAGACTGTGAAGGTGGGGTTCTTCATCTCGCTACTTACTGATGAACCCCAGTCCTGGGCACATCACCTCCTGGAACAAAAAAGCCCAGTCCTGAACTCTATTGCTACCTTTTCTGACACCATGTCCCAACTTTATGATGATCCTCAACGCCTGGCCACAGCAGAAACCGCCCTTTACTCCCTCCAACAAGGTCGTCGGCCAGTAGAAGATTATACGGTTGAATTCCATAAATGATCAGCAGACACAGGCTGGAATGAGGCCACCATTAGATACCAGTACCGGCTTGGTCTCTCTGAAGGACTCAAAGATGAATTAGCCAGAGTCAAGGCTCAAACTACTCTTGAAGGCCTCATCCAGTTGGCCATCCAGCTAGACCGTTGCCTACGGGAACGGCGGTCGGACAGATTTTTTATTTATTTATTTATTTATCGAGTTTATATAGCGCCAAAGGGTTTGCTCAGCGCTGTACAATAGAGGGGGGGACAATACATGAAACAGTACAGTAACATCAAACAGCACACAAGGGGTAATTTAATTCCTATCAACCACCCTGGATGCTACCCAAGGTGCCTTTCTTCCCCGCTCCTCTACTCATTGTTCCACCTGCTTCTGCTGCTGAAGCTGAACCTATCCAGATTGGGCTAGTTTGCTCCTCCTTGTCCCCAGATGAAAAGTTACATCGAAGACAATTCAACCTATGCCTCTACTGTGGGGGTTCTGGACACTTCTTATGCAACTGTCCTGACAGACCTAGTAAGTCTACCCCTCCACGTGCTGTCTACTCTCAAATTTCTGGATCATTACCAGCTCACCTTGTTCTATCTATCTTGTTGCTTCTGGTGGGAGGGGAAGTCAAACTCCAAGTAATTGTTGACTCCGGGGCATGCATCTGTTTCTTGGACAACACCCTAGCAAGAGAGTTGCTGGTCCCACTAGAAACAAAAAACAAAAACTTGCAGTTCATTTAGCTGAAGGAACTATTCCTAGATCAGGACCAGTAACACAGGAAACCATTCCTATATTGACATCCACAGACTCAGGCCATCAATAATTTCTTTGCTCCCCCATGTTCCCTATCATTCTGGGAATACCATGGCTTCGAGCCCATAACCCTACGGGAAAGATGTCCTTCTCCTCCATCTACTGCCTACAACATTGCTTCACCCCTGAACTCCCTGATTCATCCAGTTGCCTGACCGTTTAAATGGTGCACGATACAAGTCAAATCATGCCTCCATCCTACCATGAATACTTGGATGTGTTTGATAAATGGAAGGCCGACACGCTACCACCTCACCTTTCATATGGCTGCCCTATCGAACTCCTTCCCGGGGCAGAGATTCCCTTTGGGCGAATCTTCCCACAATGAAGCCACTTGACCCTGTGGCATAACGCATAGGGGAGGGGCTCTGACGTCACGACGCTTAAAGGCAACTACACAGCAAATATATTGGAGAGTGGCAAACACATTGAAATCCTGTATTATTGTATAAAAAGCAATTTTAATTCAAATTGCATGTGCGTGCACTGCATTTGTTTAATAAATATTTTAAAAAGAAGATAAGACACTATATTCTCTTTTTAGATTACATGGTACTTATGCACATGGAGAGAAAAATCTGAAGGGAGTGAAGAGACCCCCTAGTGGGAATAGGGATAACTCCATTCCTTCATCCATCCATCTGCCTCCAGGAAGTAGGTCTATAGGAAGCACAAGACCCCCTGCTGGGAAAAAGGAAACACTCCAGTCATCTATCCATCCATCTGGGAAACAGGGATACATTCATCTGTTCAATTAAAGAGACACAAGGCTTTTTTGACTTCACTTAACGGTTTGGTCATTCACGTCAGGTGAGAGCACAACTGGTGAAGGAGCACATAATTTAAAGATTGGTGGACTATACGTTATTCATTTTTATTACACCATTAAAAGACCCATCAAAGTCACGGATTATTCAAAGACACGCATGCAGCACCAGCATGATTGTAACATCACGCTGATGAATTAATGTTGGATTTACTCACTTTATTTATTTTATTTAATTCAATTCATATATATATATCTTTTTCATTTATTCTTACCGTATTTTCCAGCGTATAAGACGACCCCCTACTTTTCCTCTTAAAATATAGTGTTTGGACTATACTCGCCATATAAGACTACCCCTCTTTCAATGCACACCAGTGGGAAGAATCGTGCCCCATCATTGCTGTCAGTGGGAGGAATAGTGTCCCATCATTGGTATTAGTGGGAGGAATGTGCCCCATCATTGGTATTAGTGGGAGGAATAGTGCCCCATCATTGGTGTCAGAGCGACGAATCGTACCCCATCATTGGTATCAGTGGGAGGAATAGTGCCCCATCATTGGTATCAGTGGGAGGAATAGTGCCCCATCATTGGTGTCAGTGGGAGGAATAGTGCCCCATCATTGGTGTCAGTGGGAAGAATAGTGCCCCATCATTGGTGTCAGAGTGACAAATCGTGCCCCATCATTGGTATCAGTGGGAGGAATAGTGCCCCATCATTGGTATTAGTGGGAGGAATAGTGCCCCATCATTGGTATTAGTGGGAGGAATAGTGCCCCATCATTGGTGTCAGAGCGACGAATCGTGCCCCATCATTGGTGTCAGTGGGAGGAATAGCAGCCCATCATTGGTGTCAGTGGGAGGAATAGTGCCCCATCATTGGTGTCAGTGGCAGGAATAGTGCCCCATCATTGGTGTCAGTGGGAGGAATAGTGCCCCATAATTGGTATCAGTGGGAGGAATAGTGCCCCATCATTAGTATCAGTGGGGGGAATCGTGCCCCGTCATTGGTGTCAGTGGGAGGAATAGTGTCCCAACATTGGTGTCAGTGGGAGGAATAGTGTCCCAACATTGGTGTCAGTGGGAGGAATAATATCCCATCATTGGTGTCAGTGGGGGAAGGAATAGTGTTCCATCATTGGTGTCAGTGGGGGGTGGAATAGTGCCCCATCATTGTTGTCAGTGGGGGGGGAGGAATAGTACCCCATCGTTGGTGTCAGTGGGAGGAATAATGCTCCATCATTGGTATCAGTGACACCAATGATGGGGCACTATTCCTCCCACTGACACCAATGACACTTGCTGACCTCTGTTCCAGTATGGTGCTGCTGCAGCCAGCATATGTGGTTGCAGCAGCACCTCTGCATGGCACACTTACCACTGTGTGCCTTTCCTGTGCTACAGTTCTGGCGGCCAATCACCGGCGAGGAGGCGGAGCCAAGCAGCCACGCGAACATCCAGTGGCTGAACTGAATGAAGGAGCAGCCGTGCTTCCTGGACTGGATCGTCGTGGGACTTGGACCGGAGCCAGGTAAGAGACAGCAGCCCCTGCCCACCCCTGTACTTAGTGTCCCTTCCGTTGGAAGGGGGGGTGGCAGCGGCACCGCACAGCCCCCCCCAAGAAAAATGTCAGCATGCCGTATACCGGCGTATAAGACGACCCCCGACTTTTGAGAAGATTTTCAAGGGGTAAAAAGTCATCTTATACGCCGGAAAATACGGTATTTATGTATGTTTATATATTTCATGTTATTATTGATAGTGGAGCACGACACCTTGCTTTTTGATTTATTAAGAGCAACTGGTATCTTTTGGAGAAATTATAAGTTTTTTTTTTTTGTTCCAAAAATACTTTATTGATTTAAGGAAAGACAAAAGCATTTAGAGCATGTACAGCCATAGGTCACAGTCAAAACATAGACATGACATGTTGCTTCCCGTTTCGCAGACTGGACTAATCGTAATCAGTTGTGCACAACAAAAACGTGTAGAACAGTACAACCATCATACAAAGTAAACTGGTGGAAACCGAGAGGAAAGTGGATAAAGTGATGTTAGTGAATGTTATCTCGTCCTGACTCTCATCAACTTTTTATTGGCAAAGCAGTGTGATGATAGAGATAAGGGTAGGGGAAGCGTTGGGTATTGTGACGGTCATTGTTTACATAATGATAAGTAGCGTATGTGCTATGGTCGAAGTTAGTCATATCTGTGTGCAAGTAAATGCTCTATTTGATTGGTAGAGAAAAAATGATACAGGGAAACAACAGGTGTGAAGACAAGAGGTTAGAATGACCGATAGTAATAGAAAGAATTGTTAGGTGAGATATTGGGGAAGAAAGAGAAAAAAAAAAGGGGGGGAGGGGTAAGAAGGCATTACATCCTCATGCATAGGCCCAGCCAGACAGGTAATATTCGAGCTTAAAATATGATGTGTGAAGGATCTGTCAGTGGGGTGACGCAGGTATCAAGAACCCCAGAAGGCATGGTGAGATATGGATGTGCAGACCATCCTTGTGCGTGAGAGGATTGTCTTCGGATATAAGGGTATATCCCTCTACAGCATTGTAGTTAGACATTCAGCCAGAGGGTCTTGGTTGATCATGTCCTATTAGATGATAGTTAGGGGTGGATTTTAAATAACTCTAGCATGCCCAAGTTTTCCTGAATCTCTCGGGATGTTCCTTAGCTACAGAAATCAGTTCCTCCATTTCCTCAGTTTTGTCGATCCTGGCAAACCATTCTCGTATAGTGGGAACATGTGTTGAGCGCCAGTGGACTGGGATACATTGCTTACATACAGGGATACATTTACCATATGCAAGGCGAGTGATTTGCGGTATGTCCGAAATGGAAGTGCCGTATGATGGAGCAGAAATTGTGCGGGGGAAAGGTCTAGGGCGTACATGATGACTTGTGCAATTATAGATTGAACGTTCCCCCAAAAGGGTTGCCACAATGGGCATTCCCACCAAATGTGTAGGAGTGTACCCGTTGATTGATGGCATCTCCAACACAAATCTGATACATTGGGGTTGAAGCGATGAAGCAGTGATGGAACTCTATACCATCTAGAGTACACTTTAAAGTTATTTTCTTGTGTGGAGACACATATAGACCCTTTATGTATGTGGTCATATATATGATCCCAGTCTTTCGGCGATAGTTGGAGTTGTAGGTCCGCGCCCCAGGCCTTACAAGCTTTCCTCTTGGAGAGGTCATTGGTGTTTTCTAGACAAGAATAAAGTTGGGAAATAATATGTCTCTGAGGTGAGTCCGTTGCACAAGAAATTATTTTAAATTAGGAGTCTCAAGTAGCTTCATTGGGTCATGTTAATCCCCTGCTAGTCAGCAGTGTGAATTCACAGTATGGTAAGTCAAATGAGTGTCATGTCATGGGTCCTCCCATGGATCTCTGGACCCGGACATAAAAAGTCAAGTATGACCTGCTACCTGGTATATAGCATCCAGTTTGTGTTTTGAGAAATACAAGGTTGCGTACACCCTAAGAAGACCTAAAGGAGTCTAGATAATGGAGTAGCACATCATAAGTCCTCAGGATCCCCTGTAAAATATTCCAGTGAGAAACAATTGCGTAGAGCAATGAACCAAGGGAGGATGCCACAACAGCTCAAGTATATAGCTTATTACAATATCATAAATTAAAATGGCAGTGTAAGATGTTATATACCATATGTCATCAAAATCAGAGTAGGTAATCTAAAGGAGATAGGCTATTAGACTCTGGGGAGGCAAAGTTAGTACACAATTATAGGATTATGCCTAGTAGACACCTAGGAGGGAGGATCTGCCTGAGTCTCAACTCGGGGGGAGCCCAACATCAGTGGGGTAAAGAGAAGGGAAGAAAAGCTCCTCTCTTTTCTCCTTCTTTCTCCCTCTTCCCCTCTCCCCCCATGCCTTCTCCCCTCACCTTCCCTTCTCCCCCCATCTGAGTTAAATTAAACTAAATCGGTGATGGGAAGTATTAAAATTGTTGATGGGATGTATTAAAATTGTTGAGATTGCCAGAAAATGGTGGGGGGAGGAAAATTTTGTTAAGATTACTGGTCATTTAAAATAAGACCAGTAGTGAGTGAACAGGTGAAGGCAGAATCATAATATATAAAAGCACAAAGAAGAGCTCAGCAATATACCCATGTTTCCTTCTAATTGGCATAGTAGAACATGAACCCATAACAGCAAACAGGGTCTTCCTTTGGGTGGGCATTTCACCATCTTGGGCTTAAGTTCTGAGGCATCTTGTTGTAAAATGAGGTTAAGCAAGGCTGTGCCAAGGTAGATTTCTTGCTTTGTTGCATAGGTAGTGTGGCAGGCAATACAACAGAGTGTGAAATGGTCTCTCCATATGTGGAAGCAGGTAGGTTAAGTGTTGTCAATAGAAGAGGCAATTTGAGCCTCAGTGTAATCAGTGAATAGGAATTGGTGCAAATAATAAACAGGCCTTGCTCAAGAGGGTAGTTCCCATCAAAGTCTAGTCAGAACAATATAAGCGATAAGGGATATCTGATCCGTGTTGAAACCATGTTGATAAACAGCAAGACAAGTAAACTGAGATGGTAACAAAAGCACTTACAAATATGCAATGGAAGCCATAGATGTAATTTCAAGACTCTTCGCTGAGCTGAGGTGGAATTAGGAGTGCGGCAGTTCAGATCTCGATGAGATGGACGTGAGCCAGGTGAAATAGGGTCTAGTCTGCATTGTCTCTGAGCTTTCGGAGATGGGTTGTGAGAGACCGGACGCCAAGGTTCGGTCGGGAAGTAGAAGGCTTACCATTCTGGAAGGTCAGCTTAAGACAGATGGAGTTGCTTGCAGAATACTTGGAGGTCTTCTGGTGTGTGAAGTAAAGCTTAGCTGTGGCAGAGACGCAGAACTGGAATTTCCAGCGATACTGGATGTTCCGTGCACGTAGCAATTCCAGTGGTGGGTTCATCGCCCGCCTGTTCTATAGAGTGATTTTAGAGAGGTCTTAAAATAGCTTGATTTCATCCCCATTGTATAGGATATGTCCCTGTTCTCTCACCTTGTGGAGTATTTCTTCTTTCAGTGGAAAATTGACAAAACAGCATATCACATCCCGTGGTGGATCAGAGTCACGGGTTGAGGTCTTAGGCCCTGATGTACTTACTCCATGTCTATGGGAGAGTCTGCTGGGTGATCAATCAGCTTATTAAAGATGGTACATATTGTTTGCGGCAGTGCTGCTGAATCAATTGTCTCAGGGATCCCCCTCACCCTTATATTATGCCTGCGGCCCTGATTGTCTAAGTCTTCTACATGATGGTGGAGCTCAAATAGATGAGAAAGCTGAGAGTCATAGGTGCGCTGGACTTGGGAGATCACTTCAGCATGAGTTTGTGCAGTCTGTTCTACAGCCGTGATACGCTGAGGCACCACTTATATGTCCAACTTGAGATTGTAGATTGTAGCTGATAGGGTGGGTTTGATGTCTGTGGTGACTGTTTGTAATTCTAGTAAGCTCAGTGGTTGAGCTGAGTGGGGGCTAAATGTATCTCCCTTGTCCACCCGTGAGTCTAATTTGCTGCTTGGTGAGTGAGGCACTGAGGCCTGCAAGACCGCATGGCTGTCGGAGCTCTGGGTTCAGAACAACTCGGGGATGTTCCGACTGACCTGTATGCCAGTCTCCAGTGGTGTGAAGGGTTGCAGAGGCACTCAGCTTACCCATGGCTGATCGAGGTTTGGGGCTCCCAAGAAAGCAAATTTTGATCCCCGATGTTCAGGAGCTCTAGGCTGAAGTGGCCATTGTAGTGCTCAGCCAGACCAAACACCCCTATTTCATTGTTTTCATCACTTTCATACTATAAGCTTTGGAGGATAAAAAACAGACCCATATACAGTAAAAACCAAGCATTTTTGTTTCACTAAGGAGATATATATATATATATATATATACTAATAAACTGCTGTCTCAACTGTACATAGAAAACAATTATTCCTTTTACAGAAGGTTTATGGGATGTAGGGACCCACTCAGAGCTATGTGGTATGTTGCAGTTTACAAAACACCTGCACTACACAGCACACTGTGTCAGACAAAAATTCAATTTTTTTTGGAGTTTTAATGCGTTGACACACCACAATTTTACTCATGGCCCTTAAAGCATTTGCAAAGGCATTGGGATCCCCCAACAGTGATCTTTGTTCCTACTCTTTTGTGTCTGCCTCCATAGCAAGCAACTTTCTATGGAATCAGACACAGAAGAGGAGCCAAGATTGTGAGGCGCCCTCCAGAACTGGGCTATGTTTGTCTATAAACACACACAGCTTGGCTCAGCCCTGCCCCTTACTCTCTGCTTACAGGTCTTGACTATCAGCAGCAAGATGGACAAAAGCACTAACTCTCAAACGCCTCAAAGGGGTCAGTGCCAGGAAGAAACCAGGGAATCAGGTGTGTAGATGACCTATGGATAAAGTCCTGGTGATGCAGCCCTCCTCAGATTGGGAGATCAACAAAACTGGAAAAAAGCACATAGGTGGTGCAAACATCTAGCGCATTATCCAAGGTTTATTAAAATGTTTTTAAAAGACAAAAAACATACTCACAAAATAAGTACGTGAAAAGCCTGTAAAGCCACAGAGATGGCCCAAAATGATGGCAGAGTGTCCAACTGATGGTCTGCTGATGCATTTTGGGGATGTGTCCCTTTCCTCAGAGCTGAAGCCGACCTGAATTAGTGCCCTACTATATATATATGTGTGTAACCAGTGTCACATATAGCAAGGCCCCTCTCCTCAAACACAGAAGGGGAGGGGATCATTAGATTGAGTTAAGAAAGTATATATAAAAAAGTGGTGATACATGAATAATGCAAATATAAAAGTACAATGATCCAATAATATTATAATACTCTAATGACAACATATATTCATTTGTACCTGGCTTTATAAAACCAACAAACAATTAAATATAAGTGTATGTAGATGAATGTACATCTGATGATCAGTATAATCTGTGCAAAAGCAAGAGAAATACCTTTATAATGGCTGAACCTGCACCATGCATAGGTATGGCATGGTGTATCTATAGCTGGATGGATCTGTATACAAGAAAATTTTTTTAGAGATGTTAGTGTGCTTCATAGGCCGGACGTGACTCACCGGAAATGCGTCATCATGACATCATATCCAGTGTGGTCAGGTAAAGACCTCTGGAGCGCACCGAGATGGTCGTGCACTCCATAGGCCTGAAGTGACTCACCGGAATTACATCACCACAACACCATATCCAGTATAGTCAGGTGGCGACAGTTGGAGCACAACAATGTATAGGGAAGTGCTGGATGAGCGGCACCAAGCAACTGGCCAATGATGAAAGCAATGTGACAACTAGAACTGAAACTGAAAATGAATTGGAAAAAATGAATGAAATGTATAGAATAAGAATTTGAGAAAAAATTATTACGGAAAAAGATGATGGAAAGGAAAAAAAATTAATACAGTTATGTGTAAAATGAAATATGCAAATAACGTTAAAAAATGTAAAAATAAATAAATATAAATATATACTGTATATATATATATAATGACAATAAAAATGGAACAAACCAAAGGCCAGGTGAATACATGACAATGTCTAAATGAATGGATATGAATAAAAATCTAAGTACATACATGAGTAATAAGGGCTTAATATTAATAATGCAGCCTGATGCCACACCTGTGAAGTGGTGTTTGAAATCACAATGGGCAACCCATGAATACACAAAATGTGATATCACAATATACAATGAATGCACGTTAATATCTGATTTTTTTTAATATATAAAAAAGAAAAATTTACAATATCCATTCATCTATTTTTTATCCCCACTGGGCTAAGGGTCACTAAATGCCTTCATTTTATGAAGTTGCCTATTCGTAACTTAGCAAGTTGTGCAGCACCACCAGGCAGGATCATACATTGCAGATATCTCAATTAGAAAAAGAAACACTAGAGGGTCTAAAGAATAATCAACAGATTGTGATCAAACAAGCAGATAAGGGAGGGGGGCTGGTTATATAGAGTGGACAGGACTATCTCACAGAAGCCATGAGACAAATTAGGATATTGTGACACCTATGAGAAACTCTTGGGGAATGCAATCGGGCCTTACAAATTCACTCTTAAGGCCCTGTTAGACCAGGCTCTGAGGGATGGGGTGTTGAATAAACAAGAATGGCAATTTTTGTACAGACCATTCCCCTTAACCCCACACTTTTATCATATTCCAAAAATACATAAGGATCCCATTCATACCCCTGGAAGACCCATTATATCTGGGATTGATAGCCTTACCAACATCGCGGAAAAATTACATTAATCATTTCTTACAACAATATGTAATATCACTCCATGCATATGTCCGATACTCGGGTCACATGCTTGATATCTTATCCAATTACTGTTAGCAACTAGGTTATAGGTGGGTTTCACTAGATGTGGCCTCCTTATATAACTCTATAGCTACTAGCGGTTCAACACTTTCTCACTTTAGATAATACTTTACATCTCTCTCAGGCGAATTTCATCATCCAATGCATTCAATATTCCCTCACTCACAATTATTTTGTGTTTCAAGATACCTTTTTTAGACAAATCAAAGGCACAGCCATGGGGACCAGGTTTACCCCCAGTTATGCTAATATATTTATGGGTTATTGGGAAAAATTCCAAATTTGGAGCAATAACCTTTTTGGGGCGAACCTGGTGCTTTTTACAAGGTATAACGATGGTATCCTGATTATTTGGGATGGCACAGATAGTGAGTTGGACAAGTTCCTCTCTCATTGCCGGAAAAATCCTTTTAACATTGAACATTGTAGTGGATGGCAACAAACTTGTGTTTCTTGATTTAGAGCTCATGTTCAATAATGATTATAACATCATTTCTAAGACACATTTTAAAACTTCAGCAGGTAATTCTTATTTGCATGTCAACAGCCATTACCATCTGAGACGGATTCAAAAGGTACGCTTTGGGCAATTTTGCCATTTAAAGAGAACTGGCACGTGTCTTGAAGATTATGATGTACAGAGTATCATCCCCAAAAAGAAGTTTCAAGAGAAAGGGTATGCAACAGCGGCCAGCGGCCATTGACAAGCATATGAAAAGTATAGGGTCCAGAACCTCACGAGTACTCATTTGGTAGCCATCTCCAAACTGCTTAATAGGAGGGAGCAGCAATCAAAATACATTGCTTTTTGCACCCGGTACAATCCGAAAGCTTTTCAAATCAAAATGGTCTTTAAAAAGTATTGGGGTATTTATAATCCAAGGCTGGACACAAACACCAAGAGCAAGTCACACACACTGCACAGGTACAATCAACCAGCACTCACACCATTGATTTTAAGCTTTATAAGGAACACACTACCAAGTGTAAAGCTGCCCTGGCACATTATGCACCATTCACTCAGCACCCCAAGAAAAAACAGAATCCAACTGCAGTGTTCCTGCACTGTCATAACCTCCACTTTCATTATCACTGTCAGGAATGGACTAGCCAGCAATGGTGGGACTCACCTGCCTTTTGATCTGCAGTACCAGGGCTGGCCAGCGGATGCTCCCAGCAATCAGAGACTCAACTTTGCAGCCAGCTAACACCTGGAACTGATTATGCTGGGGTATTTAAGGGATGGCCAGACTTGCAGACTCAGCCTTGGTGTTGTGTTTCTCTTGGGCCCTGTATCCTGTTCCTGCTCTCTGTTCTGATCCCTGGCTTGTCTGACCATCCCTCTGCCTGACCCTCTGTACTACGCTGCCTGCTACCTGTTCTGATCCCTGGCTTGTGACCCTGACCATCCCTCTGCCTGACCCTCTGTACTACGCTGCTAGCTACCTGCTGAACCTGGCCTGTGACCCCGACCAATCTCCGCTTGCTCCCCCTGTACCTACCTGCCCAATTGATATTGACCCGGCCTGCCTGACGACGCTTTCTTGTATGTACTGTTATCTGTGGGTGGTTGGTTTGGTTTGTTTGCACTGTATTATGTTTAGTATTGCACTGCGTTTATGTTTGTATTGTTAGTGTTAATAAATTATATTGTTTATCACATATCTGAAGTCTGCGTTTCCCTGCGTCAGTCACACACCTCTGGTCACACCTGGGAGCCCTGACATTACACCAAGGCCAATCCTGACCAGAAGTGGCTGCACAGGGAAGCCATCTTGGCTTGTTGCTGGGAAGGATGGATCTGGATGAGGTTGTGTATCTATCTCTGCTAGTGTTTGATGACAGGGAGTATGCTTATCAGACTCTGAAGGAGTATACCCGGGATCAACTACTAGAATGTATACGGCTCGCTCATGTTCTAGTAGATCAGGGCACAGAGTTCTCTGAGGTGCAGCCTTTGATTGAGGTTTGTGCTGAGTTGGTTTCATCTGGTTCCCCCGAATGCAGGGATGAATTTTTGCCACCATTTAGTGCAGACCAGGTAGAGTCCCTGGTGTGGTTATTAGAGGATGATGTGGGTTACTTTCTGGAGCGTTATTCCACATGTTCACCACAGACACTAAGAGATTGTATAAACGCAGTGCAGTCATTGACCAGACAGGCTTTGTGTAAGCTCAGCTTTGTTCAACCCCTACTGCAGACATGGACAGACTTGTTGCACCCAGCCTCAGTCAGCTTACAAAGACCCAGTCCTGCTTCTAACTCTACTCCTGTATTCCCACCAGCTCCTCCAGTTACAGCCCAGTATATTTGGCTATCTACCGCATGTCAGTACCCTGTTCCCACTCGCTGCACCTATCCTGCCTTTAACCCTGTAAAAAAGTCCTCTGTAGCAACTGCTCCCTCTCCTGTTCCATCCTCCAGTTTTTCTCTGTCTCCAGCTGCTCCATTCGTTTGCAGACCTGCGTTTACTTGCAGTGCTCCAGTAGTTAAAACCAGAAAAAAGCGAAAATTCTTTCCAACCAATACCATCCTGCCAGTATCCAAACCGGTGAACCTGCCTTCCGTGACTCAGCCTGAAGCCTCTCTTCAGCCGGATGCCTCTCTTCAGCCTGATGCCTCTCTTCAGCCTGATGCCTCTCTTCGGCCTGATGCCTCTCTTCGGCCTGATGCCTCTACTCGGCCTGATGCCTCTACTCGGCCTGAAGCCTCTACTCGGCCTGATGCCTCTACTCGGCCTGAAGCCTCTACTCGGCCTGATGCCTCTACTCGGCCTGATGCCTCTACTCGGCCTGAAGCCTCTACTCAGCCTGAAGCCTCTACTCAGCCTGAAGCCTCTACTCAGCCTGAAGCCTCTACTCGGCCTGATGCCTGCATTCAGCCTGATGCCGCTACTCAGCATGATGAACTGATCCAGCCCGACGATCCTATTAGGCCAGTTGACTCGATGCCCGCTGTTGATCCAGATGATCCGGTACCTGATCCAGTGCCCGCTGTCGTGCCAATTGACTCAGAGCCCGCTGTCATACCTGGTGCCCCGGTGCCCACTGCCTTGCCAGATGACGCGGTGCCCGCTGGCAAGCCAAATGACCTGATGCCTGGTGACCCAGTGCCCGCTGTCATACCTGGTGACCCGATGCCCGCTGTCGAGCCAGACAATCCGATACCTGATGACCCGGTGCCCACTGTCGTGCCTGTTGACTCGGAGCCCACTGTCTTGCCAGACGACTCGGTGCCCGCTGTTCCGCCAGTCGACTCGGTGCCCGCAGTCTTGCCAGACGACTCGGTGCCCGCAGTCTTGCCAGACGACTCGGTGCCCGCAGTCTTGCCAGTTGACTCGATGCCTGCTGTTCCGCCAGACGACTCGGTGCCCGCTGTCTTGCCAGACGACTCGGTGCCCGCAGTCCCGCCAGTTGACTCGATGCCCGCTGTTCCGCCAGTTGACTCGGTGCCCGCAGTCTTGCCAGACGACTCGGTGCCCGCAGTCTTGCCAGACGACTCGGTGTCCGCAGTCTTGCCAGACGACTCGGTGTCCGCAGTCTTGCCAGACGACTCGGTGCCCGCAGTCTTGCCGGACGACTCGGTGCCCGCAGTCTTGCCGGATGACTCGGTGCCCGCTGTTCCGCCAGTTGACTCGATGCCCGCAGTCTTGCCAGACGACTCGGTGCCCGCAGTCTTGCCAGACGACTCGGTGCCCGCAGTCTTGCCAGACGACTCGGTGCCCGCAGTCTTGCCAGACGACTCGGTGCCCGCAGTCTTGCCAGTTGACTCGATGCCCGCTGTTCCGCCAGTTGACTCGATGCCCGCAGTCTTGCCAGACGACTCGGTGCCCGCAGTCTTGCCAGATGACTCGGTGCCCGCAGTCTTGCCAGTTGACTCGATGCCCGCTGTTCCGCCAGACGACTCGGTGCCCGCAGTCTTGCCAGACGACTCGGTGCCCGCAGTCCCGCCAGTTGACTCGATGCCTGCTGTTCCGCTAGTTGACTCGATGCCCGCTGTTCCGCCAGTTGACTCGGTGCCCGCAGTCTTGCCAGACGACTCGGTGCCCGCAGTCTTGCCAGACGACTCGGTGCCCGCAGTCTTGCCAGACGACTCGGTGCCCGCAGTCTTGCCAGACAACTCGGTGCCCGCAGTCTTGCCGGACGACTCGGTGCCCGCTGTTCCGCCAGTTGACTCGATGCCCGCAGTCTTGCCAGACGACTCGGTGCCCGCAGTCTTGCCAGACGACTCGGTGCCCGCAGTCTTGCCAGACGACTCGGTGCCCGCAGTCTTGCCAGACGACTCGGTGCCCGCAGTCTTGCCAGTTGACTCGATGCCCGCTGTTCCGCCAGTTGACTCGATGCCCGCAGTCTTGCCAGACGACTCGGTGCCCACAGTCTTGCCAGACGACTCGGTGCCCGCAGTCTTGCCAGACGACTCGGTGCCCGCAGTCTTGCCAGATGACTCGGTGCCCGCAGTCTTGCCAGACGACTCGGTGCCCGCTGTTCCTCCAGTTGACTCGATGCCCGCAGTCTTGCCAGACGACTCGGTGCCCGCAGTCTTGCCAGACGACTCGGTGCCCGCAGTCTTGCCAGACGACTCGGTGCCCGCAGTCTTGCCAGACGACTCGGTGCCCGCAGTCTTGCCAGTTGACTCGATGCCCGCTGTTCCGCCAGTTGACTCGGTGCCCGCAGTCTTGCCAGACGACTCGGTGCCCGCAGTCTTGCCAGACGACTCGGTGCCCGCAGTCTTGCCAGACGACTCGGTGCCCGCAGTCTTGCCAGATGACTCGGTGCCCACTGTCGTGCCTGGTGACTCGGTGCCCGCCGCTTCGTCTGGGGGCCCGAGACCTGTTGCTCCACCTGGGGGCCCGAGACCTGTCGCTCCACCTGGGGGTCCGGCGCCCGCCGCTCCGCCTGAGGGCCCGAGACCTGTCGCTCCGCCTGGGGGCCCGAGACCTGTCGCTCCACCTGGGGGTCCGGCGCCCGCCGCTCCGCCTGAGGGCCCGAGACCTGTCGCTCCATCTGGGGGTCCGGCGCCCGCCGCTCCACCTGGGGGCCCGAGACCTGTCGCTCCACCTGGGGGCCCGAGACCTGTCGCTCCACCTGGGGGTCCGGCGCCCGCCGCTCCGCCTGAGGGCCCGAGACCTGTCGCTCCATCTGGGGGTCCGGCGCCCGCCGCTCCGCCTGAGGGCCCGAGACCTGTCGCTCCGCCTGGGGGCCCGAGACCTGTCACTCCATCTGGGGGTCCGGCGCCCGCCGCTCCGCCTGAGGGCCCGAGACCTGTCGCCCCGCCTGGGGGCCCGATGCCTGTTGCCCTGCCTGGGGGCCCGATGCCTGTCGCCCCGCCTGGGGGCCCGATGCCTGTCGCCCCGCCTGGGGGCCCGGTGCCTGTCGCCCCGCCTGGGGGCCCGGTGCCTGTCGCCCCGCCCGGGGGCCCGGTGCCTGTCGCCCCGCCCGGGGGCCCGGTGCCTGCTGCCCCGCCCGGGGGCCCGGTGCCTGCTGCTCCGCCTGGTAATCCGATGTGCCTCTGCCCGGAGTCCTGCCCGGTGTGCCTCTGCCCGGAGTCCTGCCCGATGTGCCTCTGCCCGGAGTCCAGCCCGATGTGCCTCTGCCCGGAGTCCAGCCCGATGTGCCTCTGCCCGGAGTCCTGCCCGATGTGCCTCTGCCCAAAGTGCCTCTGCCCGGTGTGCCCCTGCCCGGTGTGCCGCTGCCCGGAGTCCTGCCCGGTGTGCCAGTCTTTGATATCCCGCCAGTTACCAGACCCGGGCGGTGGAACATTTTGCCCAGCTAGGACTGTTTGGAGCGTCCTGTGGCCGCTCCTTGAGGGGGGGGTACTGTCAGGAATGGACTAGCCAGCAATGGTGGGACTCACCTGCCTTTTGATCTGCAGTACCAGGGCTGGCCAGCGGATGCTCCCAGCATTCAGAGACTCAACTTTGCAGCCAGCTAACACCTGGAACTGATTATGCTGGGGTATTTAAGGGATGGCCAGACTTGCAGACTCTGCCTTGGTGTTGTGTTTCTCTTGGGCCCTGTATCCTGTTCCTGCTCTCTGTTCTGATCCCTGGCTTGTCTGACCATCCCTCTGCCTGACCCTCTGTACTACGCTGCCTGCTACCTGTTCTGATCCCTGGCTTGTGACCCTGACCATCCCTCTGCCTGACCCTCTGTACTACGCTGCTAGCTACCTGCTGAACCTGGCCTGTGACCCCGACCAATCTCCGCTTGCTCCCCCTGTACCTACCTGCCCAATTGATATTGACCCGGCCTGCCTGACGACGCTTGCTTGTATGTACTGTTATCTGTGGGTGGTTGGTTTGGTTTGTTTGCACTGTATTATGTTTAGTATTGCACTGCGTTTATGTTTGTATTGTTAGTGTTAATAAATTATATTGTTTATCACATATCTGAAGTCTGCGTTTCCCTGCGTCAGTCACACACCTCTGGTCACACCTGGGAGCCCTGACAATCACACAACACACAGGAGGATATATCTTATAGTCATCACAATCCGCATAATAACACATACAAATAGTAATGTGATTATTACAGCATGAAACAAACACATCTTTTGACAGTGTCACAGCATAGAATTAATACATTACCAAATCTACGGGAAGAAGGGAAGAAAGAGTCCTCATTAAAACCACTGTGCACAGAAGATCATAGAGAAGCCTAGAACATGATCGATCGATGAGGTCATGCAGCTTCTGCAACAGTCCCTGCGTCGGAGCATCCCCCACATGCACGGGATGGCCTTTGATCTCATTGCCTCCAGGCCCCTCTTAAACATCCTGGTTCAGTGCCTCTGGCCACATTCCAAGGGCGGGCGGCACCTCTTCCTGCTCCAAGAAGTTATTGCTGAAAAACATTGAAAGTTTCTGTGAGGTAACAGAGTCACACCCAGTCACCTACCTGCACAAAAAAGTCTTATCTAATCTAACTTAAACATTTCTAACTGCACAAACAAGTCACAAACAAGTCTTATACTGCATAAACAAGTCTTATTTAATTTAAGCAGTTACAATGTTTTGTGACTCTGTAAGTTTCCTTTAGCCTTAAGGAATGACATTGTCACTCCCTGTGCTTCTGGCATATGGGCAGGGATGCTTTATTGTAAAAATCCCCAAGGAAACAAACGGCACAAGGCCAGCACATTTGCGTGTTAAATTTGGAATGAATATATAATGCATGTTGAATGAAAGCCACAAATATATGAAGTTGAGGGACCGATATATCATCAGTGGATCAGAGCATTAGTATCTAGCCCTTCATTGAGCCCGCTAGATGACAGTGCCCAGGCGATGAATCAAAAAAGTCTCACTCTGACACAATTTACGAAAACGTCTCCCAGTGTCAATATCACTGGGAATACTCTCTAGCCCAAAACTCTGAGACTGCTGGACTTTTGTCATGTTTCTTGAAAATGGTTATATACATATAAAAAAATCTTTTATACTGTAAAAAAAAAAAAAATCAGTTATTAACATACATTCATTTGTGTAGTGATACCACATTTTGTGTATTCATGGATTGCCTATTGTGATTTCAAACACCATTTCACAGGTGTGTCATCAGACCACATTATTCGTATTAAGCCCTTATTACCCATCTATATACTTAGATTTTCATTCATATCCATTCATTTAGACATTGTCATGTATTCACCTGGCCTTTAGTTTGTTCCATTTTTTATTGTCATTTCATATATATATATATATATATATATATATATATTTTACATTTTTTAACATTATTTGCATATTTCATTTTACACATATATAAAAAAAAAAATTTTCCTTTCCATCATCTTTTTCCATAATAATGTTTCCAACATTTTTATTCTATACATTTCATTTTTTTCATGTTCTTTTCATTCATTTCATTAATTTTCATTTTCAGTTCTAGTTGTCTCATTGCTTTCATTAGTGGCCAGTTGCTTGATGATCCAGTGCTTCACTATCCATTAATGCGCTCCAACGGTCTCCACCTGACTACACCGAATATGGTGTTGTGGTGATGCAATTCCGGTGAGTCACTTCCAGCCTATGGAGCGCACGACCATCTCAGTGCGCTCCAGCGGTCTTTACATGACCACAACGGATATAACATCATCATGATGCATTTCCGGTGAGTCACTTCCGGCCTATGGAGGACATGACTGTCTCAGCATGCACTCCAGCTGCCAATTTGTTTTTTTTTTTTTTTAATTTTACTTGTATACAGATCCACCCAGCTTTAGATACACCATGCCATACCCATGTACAGTGCAGGTTCAGCCTTTATAAAGGTATTTCTCTGGCTTTTGCACAGATTATACTCATCATCAGATATACATTCATCTACATACACGTATATTTGTTTGTTGGTTTTATAGAGCCAGGTACAAATGAATATATGTTGTCATTACAGTATTATAATATTATTGGACCATTGTACTTTTATATTTGCATTATTCATGTATCATCACTTTTTTATATTTACTTTCTTAACATTGCATTAAGGTAAAAAATTTTTTAGCTTTAATACCACTTTAAAATTGACCACACAAAATCAGTTTTTGATTGGTCATAACATATAGTCATGTAACATAAGAATCTACTTTACAATTTGCCATTTACTCAAATCACATTTCATTAGGTAGATGCTGATACTACAGAGTAGTTGGTGACATTTTTTAATCTGACAAATCACAATCTAAATGTGGCCAACTTAATCTTTGATCTATTAGTTAGATTGATGTTGCAACCTAAGAAAACTGAAGTAATCTTTGGGGAAATTAAATTCTGTTACTCCAACCATTTGCGTATTGTTTTGCATTTCATAATGTAATTTATATGTTATGGTACATGAGCCAGTAGTTAGACACACTTATATGGACTTATTGCTAGCACAAAACACTGTTGGTAAGCTTGACTGGCAATAGTTAAATCTACTTTGTTGCACTCATTCGCTTTCTTGTAGGATTTGCTTCAGTGCCAGGACATTTTCTTCTGTTCACTTGCCCTCTCGTGCTCTTAAATAATGTGATTTGCCAACTGAAATCCTTTTTATCAAATTAAAAATCAATAATGTATTAAGTGGCTTAGGACACTATTAATCACAAAGTCAAACTGTGACCCAAAAAGCCAAGGTTGTTAAAATACATTAAAAGCCAACATCCCTTTAGTTGTGAAGGATCTATATAAATCTGGTGGTTTTGTTTGCTTTAGAAAAAAAGGAGACTTATGGAGATAATTTGGGAATACTGTAAAGCAGCAACAAAACTGCAAAAATACAATTGCTCCTCTAGCCATACACATGTACTCCTTATTGACTGTACCTGCCGTGATATAGATCGTGAACTGCATGTGTTGTTCAATGCACTTGCCAAAGTCTCTGAAGTAAATGTTTTAGTGAAATTGTATTTTCTGAGTTTTCTTTACAGCTCATAGAGATGCAATGATCAGCAGCCAGCCAATACTCGAGGTCATGCTAAGTCATCTCACGCCTGATAAACTGATCGCTTCAACTAGTTCACTGCTACTTGGGAATAAATAAACTCTTGACATTTTTGGCCCCTGGAGTAAGTTTAATAATATGAAAAGCTACTGACACCAGAGCAAATGAGTATGACACTTCTGATTTATTTTGAAAGGCTGTGAACATCTACTATTTTATTTCTTTTTTGTTTATTAAATCTCATCACTATATATTTCATTTGTTTGGTAGTGTACTTACAGTCTTAACATTGTGATCACTTTATGGCTTTTTAATGTAGATTTAAATTAGACATCATAATTATAAAATTGCACAATGCACACAGAATTTAAGCTTTCTAGCCAAACTGCAAAATTTAATAGGTTATTGTTCTTTAAAATAATCCTTTAAAATGCTTTTCTAACACCAGTGAGTCAAAAATACACCCTTACCAATAAATGAGTGCATTTTTCAAATTGTGTTAAGTGAATTCTGGAAAGCTTCTGAATGTAGTGGAACTCGCTGACCTCCTGTTCTCAGTGTTGGCTAAACAAATGCTCCTTGCCATCACCTGGGACCATGAAATGCCATCAGCAACATGTTTGTAGATACTCACAACAAAGCATTATCATACTGCTTTTTAAGCATTAAGAAGATATATGTGAAAGAACAGGTGAGTCTTCCATGTTCAAGCACAAAACATTGCATTGTGGGAAGGGGAGCTGTTTATCAGAAGAGAGTAGCAATTCTGGCAAAATATAATAAGACACCTTATGATGTCCTCTGTAAAAGTTTTTTTTTTTTTTTTTTTTTTTCCAAGAAATTTTATTGAGATATGAAAGGCATAACAAGTCATAAACAAATACGGAACGCAGTCCGCGCGAGTCTTTAAGCATGTTCTCCCGTAACGCAGACGGGTTCAGGACATAGAAGTAAATCGTAGCTCAACCTGAAATACAGTCCTAAGGGGAAGGCACCGTATATACCCATAGCAATGATGTTAGCAGTAAGTAATTTATAGAAATACGGGGTACAATAGTCCTAGTGTAGGGAGATCTAAAGAAACAGGACAGTGAGGTATATAGCAATAGTCGTGTCAACTCAAGGCATATATGTCTTAGGATTCCGTACTTGAACATTATAGATTAGATTGGAGGAGTATTGTTACACCTGTGTGTCTGTAAGTACTCTGTACCTTATGAAAAATATAGTTAGTTAGAATATGGTAAAGAGGTGAAAAAGAGAGAGAGAAGAGATGGGAATGAAATGAGCAAGGGAATGGAGGAAGAGTATGAGAAAAAATATCATAGTGGGGCGAGGAGGGACGTAGGGGACGAATACAGATGAAGAGAGAGAGAGAAAGAGGTAGAGAGAGGTAGAGAGAGAGAAAGAAAAAAAAAAAAAAAAAAAAAAAAAAAAAAAAAGGGGGGGGGGGGAAGAGGGGGGGGGGGGAGGTGAATGGGGGAAGGATGAGGTATATAACTAAATAGGCATAACCAAACCAGTCATATCAGTTAGCAGCTTCCAGGCTGAGACAGATTCAATCATTACTTAGAAATACAATTTCGTTAAAGTCCCGTAATGGAACTATTCCTGAAGTGAACGTTCTAGGGGTTTCCGTGTCACCAAACCTCCTCTCGCTCATTCCTTCATTAGACAATGATAAGTATCGGTAGTTTGGAAATGATTCCAACACGCCCAAGTCTTCCTGAATCTCTCGGGGTGTTCTTTTGCCACTGAAATCAGCTCCTCCATCTCTGCGATCCTGATGATCCTAAGAATCCACTCTCGCACGGTGGGAACGTATTCCGATCGCCAATGGACCGGAATACACTGTCTTGCCGCATTTATCATGTGTAAAGCAAGCGACCTACGATAAGTCCGCACAGAAAGTGAGGAATGATGAAGTAGACATTGTGCTGGGGTAAAGTCTAGGGTGTATGTAGTTACTTGAGTGATTATGTCCAAAACTTTTCTCCAGAAGGGTTGCAGCCGCGGGCAGTCCCACCAGATATGTAGAAGAGTACCTGTTGCCCGGGAACATCTCCAGCATAGATCTGAGGCGTTAGGATCAAATTTACTAACCCAAGACGGAACTCTGTACCATCTGGAAAATAATTTATAATTGCCTTCTTGTGTAGAGACACAAATGGATCCTTTATGCATATGGTCGTAAATGTGGTCCCAGTCCTCTGGTGAGATTTGAAGTTGTAGGTCACGTTGCCAGGCTGAACAGGTCTTCCGCGAATGAGATGTGTTAGTACTTTCAAGATAGGAATAGAGCTTAGATATAACATGCCGCTGGGGGATGTCCGTAAAGCAGAGCTTCTCAAATGCAGTAAGCGGTCTTGAATAGTCTTTTAGATGTGGGGAGTTACGTAAGAAATGGTGTATTTGTCTATACATCCATGGTGTTAGTGTAATGGATGGCCACGTCTTTGCAATGTCTTCTGTAGATAAGAGGCTAGAATCTTTGAAGAATTGACCCACTGTAAGACTCTCATCACGGCCATACCCAGCGAGAAAGGTCGGAGAAATCCCTGGAATAAAGTCCGGATTCAATTTGATCGGAGTAAGAGGGCTCGGAAAGGAAGATAGTTCTTTTTTCTGGAACAACTGAGCACTACAGCATAGAGTGGGACCTATAAGTGGGTGTTCTCGAAACTCGGAAGGGACGTGAGAGGTTTTCAGCCACGGGGAGGTGGAGAGTGGTATCTTTGAGAAATCAGCCTCTACACCAACCCACACCTTACGAGTGTGGTTTGTTGTCCAGTCCACTATTCTGGCTAGGTGACAGGACCTGTAATAACGGTGAATATCCGGAAGTCCTATACCTCCACTCCTCTTGGGCAAGGTGAGTTGGGCAAAGCTAATTCTTGGGCGTTTATTATACCAAAGAAAGGAGGTACAGAGCGTTCTATAGGATTTGAAGAATGAGTTTGGTAATTGGATTGGTATTGTCTGCAAAAGATATAATATTCTGGGGAGCACGTTCATCTTTAGTATAGCTGCTCTACCAAACCAAGAAAACCAGGGTTTATTCCATGTCTGTAGGTCTTTGGAGATGTCACGTAAGAGGGGTAGAAAATTTTTTGTATATAATTCCGAAAGATGTGTTGGTAATTGGATTCCTAAATAAGTGATAGCTTCACGTTGCCAAGTAAAAGGAAAATTTGATGTCGCTTGTTTCAACACATCCGGAGTTAATGATACATTAAGTGCTTGAGATTTAGAAAAATTGATTTTAAAGTTAGCCAAGTACTGAAATAGTTTGAAATCTTGTAGCAAGTTTGGCAACGTGATATGCGGGTCTGTTAGGAAAAGAAGTATGTCATCAGCAAAGGCTGCCACTTTATGTAGTTTGTCATTGATCAAAATCCCCTTGATGTTAGCATTATCCTTAATGCAATTCAATAAAGGTTCCAATGTAAGGATAAATAAGAGGGGTGACAAGGGGCATCCCTGTCTAGTCCCGTTGCCAATTGAGAAGGAGTCCGAAAGGTGACCATTAACGCGCACTCGCGCTGTGGGGGCTATATATAGAGACATAATAAAAGTCAAAAAGCGCAAAGGTAGTCCTAGTCCAATCAAAACTGCCTCCAGGTAATCCCATGCTAGTCTGTCAAACGCCTTTTCGGCATCTAAAGAGAGAAAAAATCCAGGTTGTCGCTTTTGAAGTAGCCAGTGATGTATATTAATGGCCCTAATTGTGTTATCTCTGGCCTCTCTGCCCGGAACAAAGCCCACCTGGTCCGGAGATATGATGGAGTCTATAACAGGTAGTAAGCGGTTAGCCAGAATTTTAGCAAAGATCTTTAGATCAACATTTAATAGCGAAATCGGACGATAATTCACTGTAGAAGTTTGGTCTTTATTCTCTTTGGGTATAACCGTAATGTGAGCCTCCGAAAGATGACTCATAGATTGTCCTGGCGTGTCTAATGTGTTGAAGGCCTGTAGAAATGGAAGCGCTAAAATGTCAAGAAAAGATTTGTAGTAAGAGTTGATAAAGCCATCGGGTCCTGGGCTTTTACCAGGTTTCAACTGTGTAATAGCCTGTTGTAGTTCCTGTAGCGTCAAAGCTCCCTCCAATTCTTTCGCTTGTGTCCTTGAAACTGGTTTGGGGAGATATTGCGTGAGGAAGGCCTTTATAATAGTCTTACGTGGCCTAATGTCACCTGTTGGTTTGGGCTGTAAAGGTAGGTTGTATAGGTTAGAGTAAAACTCTTCAAATTCCGCCGCGATTTCCGACGATGTTTTCAGTAGGCGTCCATGCTTGGAATGGAGCTGATAAATGTGTCGAGCTGCCTTTTTAGATTGTAGCGCCCGAGCAAGAAATTTGCCACTCTTATTGCCATGTTCATAGAAAAGCTTCTGTTGTAGAGTAAAATTACGTTTAGTTTTCTTCTCTACGACATCGCGGAGTTGTTGTCGTGCTCGATCTAGTTCAGTAGCCGATCTTAAGGCTATAGATCGTTTATGTGCGCACTCAAGTGAGCGAACTTTTTGCAATAAAGAAGAAAATGATGCTTGAGCCCGACGTTTTCGCGCAGCTGAGATTGACATTATAAGTCCACGTATTACACATTTGTGTGCTTCCCACCGTACGAGAGGGGTCGTTTCCAAGGATGTATTTTCTCGAAAGTAGTTTGTCAAAGAATCACGGATCTGGAGGGTAACTGAGGAATCCGTAAGGAGAAATGGATCCAGTCTCCATATTTTGGATATGCCTGGTGTATCCAGGAATAGCAACGTTATCATAATCGGGTGGTGATCTGAGAGGATCTTTGGTTCGATCGAGGCAGACTGCAAGGTATTTAAATCGTTTTGCGAGAGAAAGAAGTAGTCGATTCTAGAGTGGCGTTTGTGAGGAGCAGAATAAAAGGTATAATCTCTGTCCGAAGGGTGAAGGGTACGCCATGTATCATGAAGGAGAAGGTCTTTCAATTCAAGTTTGATTTGTTTGAGTGCTTGGAACGGTATGGAGGAAAACCCCGAGGACGTATCTTCCAGTGGGTTCAGAGCCACATTAAAATCGCCTCCCAGAATCAGGATACCCGATTGAAATGTAGCAAGTAACTTGGTGATTTTACGAAAAAAGCTTACTTGTGCAGTATTAGGACTATAAACATTGACTAGGGTAAGCGGTTTATTAAAGAGGGTGCCTTTGAGAAAAAGGAACCTGCCCTCGGGATCTTCAAGAGACTCAGCAAGTTCAAACGGGAGCGTTTTAGAAAGCAAAATGGATACCCCCTTAGCTTTTACTTCCGCATTAACTGAGTGAAATGCCGTGGGGTAGTTAACATTAGAGAATTTAGGGACTTGGTCTGCTCGAAAATGAGTTTCTTGGACAAAGATCACATCTGCACGTAGGCTCTTCATATAAGTGAGTAGTTGCGAGCGTTTTTCAGGCACATTTAGGCCCCTTGCGTTGAGAGAGGCCACGGAAAGTGTGCGAAATGACTGTTTAGATGCGTGTTTATTAGCCATTATGAAATCTACATGAACTGGTTGCTGGAGGGCTATAAGTGTACTCAATACGTATCGCTGAGGCAGGGAGAGGAAGGGGAAGGCGAAGAGAGAAAGAGAGAGAGAGAGAGAGAGAAAAAAAAAAAAAAAAAAAAAAAAAAAAAAAAAAAAAAAAAAAAAGGGGGGGGGGGGGACGACGACAACAAGGGGGTATCAGAAGAAAAAAGATTAATATAGAGTTTCTAAACTGTTGGAATAGAAACTAAATTATAAAGGAACAGAGTCAAAAAATTAGGTAGAAAAAAAGATAGAAGTGTCAGGTGTGTTTCATATATGTCCGTATGTATGTATTAATCTATGTTCCTTCAACTTCCTTTAAAACTCGACTCCAGAGGCAGAATAGTCCAGCTATTCTATCTCATAGTAAAGCTCCTATGGAATGGTTGTTTGCAAGACGTTGTGTGAGAATCTCGAATAAACTGTCGGAGAGGTGTCAAACCCAGAAACGGCCGTATTAAGAATATACAGTATAGTTCTAAAGAGGCCTAACTCTCCTGAATAAAAGTTGTAGAGGGGGAGTGATCCAATATGATGTGTCCTTGACACATATACGTAGGTGGGAAGTAGCTGACTTGTATCGAGAGATAAGTGGAGTGTAACAGGGGAGGGATGTATGCTAAAAGTATTATATGCAACATCATGATAAACTCAAGGTAGTAGGTAGTCACTTGGACCCTATCAAGGCTCCTAAACAGTGATGTGCAACAATAGGTGTAAAAGTGAATGTATGCCAAAGGAGAAGACCCAATATTTAAAACTGTATGACATAACTTGGACAGTCATTGGAAATACGTTATGCAATTGAGCGTAACCTATTTTACCATATACATATTATGTTATCACGAGTCATATACAATGCAATCTGTGACCTGTCATTTCCTAAAAGATACTTTAAATCGTACCACATAAACACTCGAGTCACTTGAAAAGGGTCTGCATAGGTCATATCAATTTCGGATAAAGATAGCTACTGTACATGAAAAAGTGCATGGCAGGAGCAACATAATCCCATATGCCGAAACTGAGATGTAAGCCAAGGGCCAAATATCTCCTGAAACCGTTTTCCAAAGATAATGTAAGTAATAATCCCAACTGAGGGATTCTAAGTAGTGTTAAACACCCCATCGCCTACAAAACAAAGATAGGTTGCTGGGGAAGAAGCATCTACAATCTGTGGCCCAACAAGTCTGCGACAAAGTAGAGCAGCTAAATGTATAGGGCCAAATTGCACCCATCCACGGAGTGAACTATACATGTGAAAATCATATAGTATGGACTCATACTCCAAATCAAAAATACCACAGTACTCACATCTAGATAGGAGGTATGTAACATATCATAAACTGAATTGCAGATAGAGGTATCCCAAGAGTTTTGTAAGACCAGCATAATGTAAGGAGAGCAAATAAATAATGTGAATAGACTATTAATATGATATTAGCATTGATCTAATTAAGAGACAAGGGTCAGAGGCAAGCACGTACAGCAGTACACCAAGATGGTACGAAATCCCATGAATCCAGATTATGGTAGTATTGTTTAGGATGCTTCAGGAGAGATAAACACATCTCGGTACACCACTGATCCGCACAAGCCCCCATCCCCCGTCCCACCAAAGATGGTATGCACAAGCGTATAGGCTAGTCCCGAGGCAATTCAAGGCGTATGGAGAATTTATCTGCAAGATCAAGACAAATAGCTTTTCAGAACCATAGTATTGCGCACTAGCCAAGCAAAAAAGAGCCCTTCAATACCAGCAGGTACACAACCAATAGCTCCACAGATCCCAACATCTCTCTTTCATAACACAAATAAGGATACCTCAGCCCTTACATGCCTACAAAACGAATATATATGATCGATACATATTACATATATGAAGCTTGGCAATGTGAAGCGATACACATACCCTTGAGAAGTACAGGTGATGTTAGTTATGTCACATAAAGGAACCGTGGATAAAAAATAACAAAACCTACTCGATTCACTAGTAAAGCAGCCTCAGACTGTGGGGGTGTTTATACTCATGAGCATGAATATCAGAAAACGGGAAAAGGTCATTCATGACGCGCCTTACGGTGTGCAGGCGATGCTGGTAAACTGTCATCATTAATAAGCCGTCTTCGTACCGGGGAAGTTGAAGCTGGGTGTGAAGATTTGCGTCGTCTTTCTCCAGATAAGTGGCCAGCAGACTGTGCTTCCATGGGGCTGTCATCTAGCTGCAATTGTAAAGAAGAAGCACTGGACCAGTTAGGTATATCCGGTAAAGGGATATTCAAGGTTTCACAGAATGGTGCAAGGTCTTCCGGAAATCTCATGAGAGCTGATCTCCCCATATGTGTTGCAGCAAGACCAAACGGGAACTTCCAACGGTAGGCGATACCGTTAGAGCGAAGTAAATCTAGTAAGGGGCGCAGGTCTTTCCTACGTTGCAGAGTGAGATGGGAGAGATCCTGAAATAATTTAATTTCCGTTTCCTGGTAAAACAAGCGCTGTTTGTCCCGAGCTCTACGTAATATTTCCTCTTTAAGTCGGAAGTCGACTAGGCAGCAAACTATATCTCTCGGTGGGTCCGTGTCTCTGCCTTTGGGACGTAGGGCCCTATGGAGACGTTCGATCTCAATAGGAGATTCATGCGGTCTTTCCAAAAGATCATTAAAGATGGTTAAAAGAACTTGGGCGAGCTGCCCAGACTCTATTGCTTCCGGTACACCGCGCACCCGCAAGTTATGTCGTCTTCCCCTATTATCCAAGTCCTCAATATGACGATCGAGCTCTCTTAGGTGCATTGAGTGCGTGTCAACCTGCTTGCGCACCTCATGAATAGCAAGGCCTTGCATACTAACTTTATCCTCCACTGCGTCCAGCCTATGCGCCACTGCCTGCAGGTCAATATGTAGCTCAGCTATTGCCGCTGAAAGAGTCCCTTTAATATCTGATGCAACCGCTTTCAAATCCCCGATGGTGAGAGGGGGAGGTTCGACATGTCCAGGTATGGCCGCTGTTGTGGCAACTGTTGTCAAACTAATAGACTGTGATGGAATCTCCTTTGTAGGCGAATGTAATGGTGATGCAATAGAAGAGGATTCTGCGTGATCCGGAGTGTGAGACCGGAATAGCTCTGGGATACTGCGATTAGCAGGACCACCTGTACGGCGAGGGGATCTGGAGCGAGGAGTAGTAGCTTTCTTGTCTGCCTTCCCCATGTTTGCGTCGCCTCTCTGTGAAGATTGCGTAGCCCCACCTACGTGTGTCAAGGCTCACGGTATTATATTGCCATTTTCTTTGGGGTCAAGCTGGATCCCCCAGAACAGATATGTGAAAATGAGAATAGGTAGTTTACAACAGGCCCAGAATTGCACTATATGCCTCAGCGTGCAGGAAAGGATAAGCGAAACAGGGGGGGTCAATGGTTTCTGCTGTGCGGACGTACGGATACAGGGATTACCACAGCCTTCCCCTTATATGAATCTGTATGGGACGTCTGCTATAGGCCTATCCTCAGCACAGCTACCTGTTGTAAAGGCTGTAGCAAGGCCTCAACAATATGCCGATATTTCCTGGGTTTGTGTGGGGGGTGACCCAATGGATCGGGAAGTGCTGGCAGTTCTCTGTGGGAGAAGGAATGTACTCGTGGATAATATGTCTCCCTGGACTGAAAATGCACTCAGCCTGTACCCTGATGGAAGAGGTCCTGGGCTCACTAGGCCTCACTACTCCACACCGCCCCTGTTTCACATATGGGGGGAGGGAGGGTGACACTTATATTCCTGTCGTCCCGTCTGGAACGGAGGGACGACAGGCAGATCGTTCACTGAACGAGTGGGAGGGGGGGCGACCAGTCCTCCCCCTTCCCACCTCTGCCCCGCGTGCTCTGTCACCACCGATCGGCCCGATGTGAGCCGGAGGACTCCGCGGCTCCACCCGGCCGCAACAAGGCCACACCCGGTCACTGCCTCCGAGTGGCGCCAACAGCGCCCGAAGCTGCCCAGCAGGGAAGTCGAGGGAACGGGTGAGTCACGCACTCACTCCCGCCCTCTGACGTATGGTGGATGCCGGTGAACTCCGCGGCTCCACCCGGCCGCAACAAGGCCGCACCTGGTCACCGCCGCCGAGTGGCGCCAACAGCGCCCGAAGCTGCCCAGCAGGGATGTCGCGGGGACGGGTGAGTCTCACACTCACTCCCGCCCTCTGATGTATGGTGGATGCCGGTGGATGAGGAGATGAGCCGTCGGAGCTCCAGTTCAGGCGACTGGTCCGATCGCCATCTTGGACACGCCCCCGTCCTCTGTAAAAGTTACTTTACCTTTTTGTAAAAATATTGCAAAAAAAGTTTTCTGATGTTTGCCTGAGGTGCTCTTAGTTACTCCCTTATTTTAAATACCAAAAATTTGTGCAGTCCCATATGTGGCAGGAATGTTAGATCAAGCTCTGGGAAATTTTAGCATCACATAGAGGTGTGAAGATAAATTTTTGCTGAATGCTAACTTAACAACATAACAAAAGTGTGGAGAACAAATAATCAGTAAGCAGAACTTTTAATTATAACATTTATTAAAATGTTTGTTTTTAAAAATTATTTTATTGGTAAAACACTACAATCAATGTGCAAACTGAACATTTGCACAAAACGGACAACAGATGGTCCTTTAGGAATTAAGGGTACATAACATCAATTGTATCTTGTCCCATGTTATGTAGAATTCTAGCCAAAACTTTAATTTCAGTCTTGGATAGCCTGGTGAGGTATTAGAACTTAAGTAAGGTATCTATGTTGTCTATGTCCCTGTTGAAGAGTATTTTCCTAACTTTCAGCTAATAGTGTAGACAGAGAATAAATCATTTAACGGGAACACTTACAACAATTAAAACACATTATTTGGTGTTGTAATGGGTTAGAAGCTCTTTGAGCATGGGAACAAGGGAGTTGCCTCAATGTAGATACAGACAGCAAAAGATAGAGGCGCTAACTTTATTAACCACTTCACTTCCTACTACTTTTTTTTTTACCCCTTATGGACCAGAGCATTTGATTCTGCAGCCATTGTGTCATTACTTATGATACTAAAGTAATACAAACATTGTTTTTTGTAGGGACAGACAAGGCTTTCTTATTGCCAGTATTTTCTTGCAAAAACATTTTTTATTTTATGTATAATTTAAAGATATTTCATTTAATTGTTTTTAGTGATTTCTAAGAAGTAAAGTACACTGGACATTGACCAACAAAACAGTGATCTTCCGGTAGAGATTTAGCATGAGGTACACAAGTCAGTTATGACATTTATATCACAGTAAATGTTGGTTATAACTGGTAGGTTACAAAAGAAGACTTGTAACATTTGTTGCTCAATTAAAAAAAGGGAAATAACAACAGGAACAGAACCTGATAAAAGGAGTCAAGGCCCATGTTATAGTTGTACCTCTTGTCATCTCAATTTGAAAAACTATTAATAAAGAATTATAAATCATCTATCTACTAACTTCCTAGTTTCAATTTGTACCAGGTTACCCAGGGAGACCATTCTTTAAGAGCGTTGTTTGATGCTCCTTGACTGGAGTCTTACATTAACTCATATTGGCAATGTATATGGTTTAAGTATAACGCTTATAGTAGGCTTGGGATCTGAATAGTTTTCCAGTTTCTTGCCATCATCAGTCTAGCTGCTAATAATACATGGACCACTATGTTGTGATGCTGCTAAGGAAAGGTTTATTAAAGCTAAACCAGGTTGGGGTTGTATGTATCTTCGTAGAATTTCTGATATAGCCCTAAATGTCTGAGACCAATACCATGTGATTCCTTTGCAAGTCCACAATATATGGCGTAATGTGCCTGTTTCCCCACACATCCTCCAACATCCTTGAGGTAGATGCAGAGAAAATTAGAAATACAGTGAAATACAGTCTTTGCCATGGTAGAGAGTTTGGAATCTGATTGTTTGATTGCTCCTGTAAACAGATGTCTTTTATACAGGTAACAAAATAAGATTAGCATCACTCCCTTTAAGAGACTGATTCTAATCTCAGCTTGATACCTGTATGAAAGACACCTGGTAGCCAGAAATCCTGCTGAATGATAGGGGATCAAATACTTATTTCCCTCATAAACATGCAAATCAGTGCATAATCTGTTAGACATGCATTTCTTTTGAATTTTTTGTTGCTATTCTGTCTCTCAGTGTTACAATACACCTACCATTCGATTTTTAGACTGATCATTTCTTTGTGAGTGGGCAAACACTCAAAATCATCAGGGATCAAATACTTATTTCCTTCACTGTATGAGATGGGATAAGGTACCACTTTAATAGGAATTTCTGAGAGATTTCCCATAAATTTACATTAGTTGTTGCTTTATAATTTGCCCCCTAATAGCCATAGACCACTGTAATAGGGAATATGAAGAGTTAAGGTCTCTTTCCCAATGTACTAAGTTTAGGAATTTAATTAATATTGTCTTCTCTTGGGGAAGCTTATAGAACAGGGATATGCCTTTAATTGTAGTTCGCTCAGAGAAGAAGTAACCCCATACTTCGATATGGAGTTTAATAGGCATCATAAAATGTTGTTTAAGAAAAGAGAAGAGATTTGAATGTATTTAAAATACTCTGAAATGGGGACATGGAATTCTCTTTGGAGAGAAGCAAATGCTTTCAGCTTTCATTGCTTATATAGGTCATCTAGTCAATGAATTCCATTAGTGGCCCAAGTATGCAATATTATATCTGGAATACACAGCATAAGTACTGTGATAGGAATGTGTAATTGTTTAGGGATGTCACCCACTGATGAGGAGAGCAAAACTCCAGGCTTTCAAATATGCTTGTAAAGTTGTAGGGAGGTGTTCTATTTTTTGATCTTTAAGGGGAAAACTAAGCAACCACGAAGACAGGTTATGCCTCGAGGTGACATGAGTTTTTAGGAACCCCCATAATGTAGCTGGTATGGGGCAAAAGCACTCTTTAAGTTGTGCAAGTACAGTAGTTATATAATAATCAGAATTGCCTGTTAGGCCCAGACCCCCCGCCAGTTTGTTCTTAATCAGTTTATGGTGAGCACATCTTGCTTTCTTTTAGAGAGGACTACCATTTAATTGAAGCTAGCTTTCCAGACCATGATAAGCTATGTGATGCTAAAGATGTAAGGTATGTTTTTAGATGTCTAAGAAGGGATTACAGTTTTCTTTAAATAGAAAGAATTGTGACCTAGTTATGGTTATCCCCAAGTAACCTGTTCCAGATTTAGCCCAGAAATATGTGTATAGGGAGTGTATATGCTATTAGGAAGTATGTACTGCTGCAGATTAGAGATGAGCGAATCGAACTAGGCGAACCGGAATTCGAGTCGAATTTCAGGAAATATTCGATTCGTGTCGAAACCGAAATTTTGCCTACTTCGGGTGCGCGAATCGAACATTTCCCGATCAGCCGGCAAAAGTGTCCCTGCAGTGAGCTCCGCTATTTCTGACAGTTCTCTGACAGAAGGAACACATGTTTAGCGGTTGAAACATTGTATCTATTAGTTTACATTTAGGATACAGATGTTTCAACCACTGTACATGTGAAGAAGTTGTGAGAGAACTGTCAGAAATAGAGGAACTCTGCACATACACTTTTTGCCGGCTTGGAATTATTCTTCTTTTCATCCTACTTCTTCTTCTTCTTCATCCTCAGAAGAAGAGGATGAGGATGAGGATGAAGAAGAAGAAGAAGAAGAAGAAGAAGTAGGATGAAAAGAAGAATAATTCCAAGCCGGCAAAAAGTGTATGTGCAGAGTTCCTCTATTTCTGACAGTTCTCTCACAGCTTCTTCACATGTACAGCGGTTGAAACATCTGTATCCTAAATGGAAACTAATAGATACAATTTGTATCTATTAGTTTCCATTTAGGATACAGATATTTCAACCGCTGTACATGTGAAGAAGCTGTGAGAGAACTGTCAGAAATAGAGGAACTCTGCACATACACTTTTTGCCGGCTTGGAATTATTCTTCTTTTCATTCTTCTTCTTCTTCCTCATCCTCATCCTCATCCTCATCCTCTTCTTCTGAGGATGAGGATGAAGAAGAAGTAGGATGAAAAGAAGAATAATTCCAAGCCGGCAAAAAGTGTATGTGCAGAGTTCCTCTATTCTGCAGATACACTTAGAGGAGCTCTGCAGATACACTTAGAGGAGCTCTGCACATACACTTTTTGCCGGCTTGGAATTAATCTTATTTTCATCCTACTTCTTCTTCTTCTTCTTCTTCATCCTCATCCTCAGAAGAAGAAGAGGATGAGGATGAGGATGAAGAAGAAGAAGAAGAAGTAGGATGAAAATAAGAATAATTCCAAACCGGAAAAAAGTGTATGTGCAGAGCTCCTCTAAGTGTATCTGCAGAGCTCCTCTAAGTGTATCTGCAGAATAGAGGAACTCTGCACATACACTTTTTGCCGGAAACCGCTGTATGGAGTGAATGTCCCAGAACTGTCAGAAATAGACTATTTATGACAGTTCTGGGACATTCACTGCATACAGCTGTTTTAACCGCTGTATGGAGGGAATGTCATGGAACTGTCAGAAATAGACTATTAATGACAGTTCTGGGACTGTCCTTCCATGCAGCGGTTGAAACATTGTATGTATTTGTTTCCATAAATGGATCCATTTATGGAAACAAATACATACAATGTTTCAACCGCTGTATGGAAGGACAGTCCCACAACTGTCATTAATAGTCTATTTCTGACAGTTCCATGACATTCCCTCCATACAGCGGTTAAAACAGCTGTATGGAGTGAATGTCCCAGATCTATCAGAAATAGACTATTTATGACAGTTCTGGGACATTCACTGCATACAGCTGTTTTAACCGCTGTATGGAGGGAATGTCATGGAACTGTCAGAAATAGACTATTAATGACAGTTGTGGGACTGTCCTTCAATGCAGCGGTTGAAACATTGTATGTATTTGTTTCCATAAATGGATCCATTTTATGGAAACAAATACATACAATGTTTCAACCGCTGCATGGAAGGACAGTCCCAGAACTGTCATTAATAGTCTATTTCTGACAGTTCCATGACATTCCCTCCATACAGCGGTTAAAACAGCTGTATGAAGTGAATGTCCCAGATCTATCAGAAATAGACTATTTATGACAGTTCTGGGACATTCACTCCATACAGCTGTTTTAACCGTTGTATGGAGGGAATGTCATGGAACTGTCAGAAATAGACTATTAATGACAGTTGTGGGACTGTCCTTCCATACAGCGGTTGAAACATTGTATGTATTTGTTTCCATAAATGGATCCATTTATGGAAACAAATACATACAATGTTTCAACCGCTGTATGGAAGGACAGTCCCACAACTGTCATTAATAGTCTATTTCTGACAGTTCCATGACATTCCCTCCATACAGCGGTTAAAACAGCTGTATGGAGTGAATGTCCCAGATCTATCAGAAATAGACTATTTATGACAGTTCTGGGACATTCACTGCATACAGCTGTTTTAACCGCTGTATGGAGGGAATGTCATGGAACTGTCAGAAATAGACTATTAATGACAGTTCTGGGACTGTCCTTCCATGCAGCGGTTGAAACATTGTATGTATTTGTTTCCATAAATGGATCCATTTATGGAAACAAATACATACAATGTTTCAACCGCTGTATGGAAGGACAGTCCCACAACTGTCATTAATAGTCTATTTCTGACAGTTCCATGACATTCCCTCCATACAGCGGTTAAAACAGCTGTATGGAGTGAATGTCCCAGATCTATCAGAAATAGACTATTTATGACAGTTCTGGGACATTCACTGCATACAGCTGTTTTAACCGCTGTATGGAGGGAATGTCATGGAACTGTCAGAAATAGACTATTAATGACAGTTCTGGGACTGTCCTTCAATGCAGCGGTTGAAACATTGTATGTATTTGTTTCCATAAATGGATCCATTTATGGAAACAAATACATACAATGTTTCAACCGCTGCATGGAAGGACAGTCCCAGAACTGTCATTAATAGTCTATTTCTGACAGTTCCATGACATTCCCTCCATACAGCGGTTAAAACAGCTGTATGGAGTGAATGTCCCAGATCTATCAGAAATAGACTATTTATGACAGTTCTGGGACATTCACTGCATACAGCTGTTTTAACCGCTGTATGGAGGGAATGTCATGGAACTGTCAGAAATAGACTATTAATGACAGTTCTGGGACTGTCCTTCAATGCAGCGGTTGAAACATTGTATGTATTTGTTTCCATAAATGGATCCATTTATGGAAACAAATACATACAATGTTTCAACCGCTGCATGGAAGGACAGTCCCAGAACTGTCATTAATAGTCTATTTCTGACAGTTCCATGACATTCCCTCCATACAGCGGTTAAAACAGCTGTATGGAGTGAATGTCCCAGATCTATCAGAAATAGACTATTTATGACAGTTCTGGGACATTCACTGCATACAGCTGTTTTAAACCGCTGTATGGAGGGAATGTCATGGAACTGTCAGAAATAGACTATTAATGACAGTTCTGGGACTGTCCTTCCATGCAGCGGTTGAAACATTGTATGTATTTGTTTCCATAAATGGATCCATTTATGGAAACAAATACATACAATGTTTCAACCGCTGCATGGAAGGACAGTCCCAGAACTGTCATTAATAGTCTATTTCTGACAGTTCTATGACATTCCCTCCATACAGCGGTTGAAACCGCTGTATGGAGTGAATGTCCCAGAACTGTCAGAAATAGACAGAAACTGTCACAGAACTGTCCTTCTTCTCATCCTTCTCCTTCTTCTCATCCTTCTTCTCATCCTTCTTCTCATCCTTCTCCTTCTTCTCATCCTTCTCCTTCTTCTCATCCTTCTCCTTCTGCTCATCCTTCTTCTCATCCTTCTCCTTCTTCTCATCCTTCTCCTTCTCCTTCTTCTCATCCTTCTCCTTCTCCTTCTTCTCATCCTTCTCCTTCTCATCCTTCTCCTTCTCCTTCTCATCCTTCTCCTTCTTCTCATCCTTCTCCTTCTTCTCATCCTTCTCCTTCTTCTCATCCTTCTCCTTCTCCTTCTCATCCTTCTCCTTCTTCTCATCCTTCTCCTTCTCCTCATCCTTTTTCTTCTCATCCTTCTCCTTCTCCTTCTTCTCATCCTTCTCCTTCTTCTCATCCTTCTCCTTCTTCTCATCCTTCTCCTTCTTCTCATCCTTCTCCTTCTTCTCCTTCTTCTCATCATTCTCCTTCTTCTCATTCTTCTCCTTCTTCTCATCCTTCTCATCCTTCTTCTCATCCTTCTTCTTCTCATCCTTCTCCTTCTTCTCATCCTTCTCCTTCTCCTTCTTCTCATCCTTCTCCTTCTTCTCATCCTTCTCCTTCTTCTCATCCTTCTCCTTCTCATCCTTCTCCTTCTCCTTCTTCTCTTCCTTCTCCTTCTTCTCATCCTTCTCCTTCTTCTCATCCTTCTTCTTCTCATCCTTCTCCTCCTTCTTCTCATCCTTCTTCTCATCCTTCTTCTTCTCATCCTTCTCCTTCTTCTCATCCTTCTCCTTCTCCTTCTTCTCATCCTTCTCCTTCTTCTCATCCTTCTCCTTCTTCTCATCCTTCTCCTTCTTCTCATCCTTCTCCTTCTTCTCATCCTTCTCCTTCTCCTTCTTCTCTTCCTTCTCCTTCTTATCATCCTTCTCCTTCTTCTCATCATTCTCCTTCTTCTCATCCTTCTCCTTCTTCTCATCCTTCTTCTTCTCATCCTTTTCCTTCTTCTCATCCTTCTTCTTCTCATCCTTCTTCTTCTCATCCTTCTCCTTCTCATCCTTCTCTTTCTTCTCATCCTTCTCCTTCTCCTTCTTCTCATCCTTCTCCTTCTTCTCATCCTTCTCCTTCTCCTTCTTCTCATCCTTCTCCTTATTCTCAGCCTTCTTCTTCTCATCCTTCTCCTTCTCATCCTTCTCCTTCTTCTCATCCTTCTCCTTCTTCTCATCCTTCTCCTTCTTCTCATCCTTCTCCTTCTCCTTCTTCTCATCCTTCTCCTTCTCCTTCTTCTCATCCTTCTCCTTCTCCTTCTTCTCATCCTTCTCCTTCTTCTCATCCTTCTCCTTCTTCTCATCCTTCTCCTTCTCCTTCTTCTCATCCTTCTCCTTCTCCTTCTTCTCATCCTTCTCCTTCTCCTTCTCCTTCCTCATCTCCAAGGGCATTTAAATTAAAGGTACAGTGTTCTGCACTAATTTAAAGGCTCTCTGAAGCCTAGAAACCCTTTAAATAAGTCATCTTCGTAGCGGAGAAATTCGCATCGAATCGAATTTCACACTGGAATTCGCCGAATCAGCCGAATCGAATTTTTCATTTCTTCGCTCATCTCTACTGCAGATGATTTTTCAGGGTCAGTCCGCATTATAATAACACCATCAGCGAACAGGCTGATCCTATGTTGTTTGTTGCCTATAGTAAAACTGTTAATATATGGATGAGTTCTTATGTATGTGACTAGAGGTTCAAACATCATGTTAAATATGATTAAGGACAGCGGACACCCCTGCCTGGTGCCATTGGTGATTAAAAATGATTTAGACAGGACATCATTAGAATATACCTTAGCAGAAGGATAGGAATACAAAGCCATAATAGACAAGTATATACAGGGGCGGATTGACCATTTGGAAACTCGGGCACTGCCCGAGGGCCTGGGGCCAGTAGGGGGTCCATGAGATGCCCCTGGTACCTTTTTCATAGTCTTTTTTGAGTTTGGGCAAGGACACAGGGGCTCCATGATCCCCTATTGCCCGGGGGCCCCATGAGTTGTCAGTCCGCCCCTGAGTATATATGACCACTAAATCCAAATTTCCTCAATAGTTACGCAAGGTACTCCCAATGAACCCTGTTGAATGCCTTTTTGGCATCAAGTGCGAGCAATAAAGAAGGCATTCGAGAGTGTTTGGCATAATGAATAATATTAACCGTCCGCCCTATAGCAGAAATACTGCTACAGGGCAGCACAGGTGAACAAAATCACGCACATATACGCAATTTTGCAGTTCCGGGTAGGGGGCATGTGCGAGTTGCAGGCACGCCCTACATGGCCTTGGCTGTCAATCATCGGGTCCCGGCTGGTGATTACTCGCCGACACCAGGTTATCACTGAGTAATACCGATGGGGGGAGAGAACTGTATGTAAACAATATAGTTTTCTCCCCTGTCAGCTCCTGCACACTGCTTTGTATGGTTCTGCATAGCAGAGCCATACAAAATAGTGTGCTTACAGTGAAGCACACACACAGCACATAATGTGAAACAGCACACAGTTAACCCTTTGATCGCCCCAGATGTTAACCCCTTCCTGCCCAGTGCCATTAGTACAGTGATCAGTGCTATTTATTAGCAATGTTCACTGTATTGGTGTCACTGGGGATGTCAGTTCCCCCCAGTGTCAGAATACTCGCAGTCCTGCAATCCTACTATAAGTCACTAATCACCACTGTTACTAGTAGAAAAAATATATATTCCAATATATATACCGTCATTTGTAAACACTATAACTTTCACGTAAACCAATTAATGTACACATATTGGGATTTTTTAGTTAGCAAAGAATCCATTTTGGCCTAAATTTATGATGAAATTAGATTTAAAATTTTTTTTACTGGACATGTTTAATAGCAAAAAGTAAAAAATATTTTTTTTTTCTCAAAATTGTTGGTCTTTCTTTTTATAGCGCAAAAAATTAAAAATGCAATCAAATACCACTGAAAGAAAGCTCTATTTGTGGGGTAAAAAAAGGATATAAATTTCTTTTGGGTGCAGCGTTGCATGACTGCGCAATTGTCAGTTAAAGTAAGGCAGCGCCATATCGCAAAAAATGGCCTGGTCAGGAGGAGGGGTAAATCTTCTGGAGGACAAGTGGTTAAGCAAATGTGTTGTCGCATCAGAGGATTGCCTCCCCTTTGTAAAACCTGATTTGTCAGGATGAATAAGGTTTGGTAAAATATCTACTCTACAGTTTGCTATTAGCTTAGCATAGATTTTTTAATCAAAATTGAGCAGTGAGAAAGGACGAAAATTCTGAGGCATTTTAGGCTATTTTCCAGGTTTCGGAAGAGTTAATCAATACTGATAACATCTGAGTAGGAAAGCCTGAAGAAGAGGAGGCATGGTCAAATACAAGTTCCACATGGTTGCATATAATGGAGCTAAATTGTTTATAATATTTGCCTGCAAATCCATCAGGTCCAGATGATTCGTTACTAGCGAGTTGAGCAATGATTTTAGCTATTTCAAGGGATGTGAAAGGAGAATTTAGGATTAGTTGAGACTGTGAGATACTGGGTAAGTTGATTTTGGATAAAAATTGTTGTATAAATTCAGGGAAGGGTTGGGGAATAGATTCATCTGTTTGCAGTTTATATAAGGAGCTATAGTAATTGCTAAAGGTGTTACCTATATCTAATGGGTCAAGTAGAAGAGTTTTATAAAATAGGTATTGTAAACAAAATTATTTTAGTCTTACTAAAGTGACCCTTTAGTATTCATGCTAAAATCTTCCCTACCATATTATCAGATACATAGCAATTAGAGATGAGCGAATTATTCAAAAATTCGATTCGGTTGATTCGCCGAATTTGCGGGAGAAATTCGATTCGATGCGAATTTATTCGCCGCAAATTTAACTTATTAAAAGGGTTTCTAGGCTTCAGAGAGCCTTTATATTAGTGCAGAACACTGTACCTTTAATTTAAATGCCCTTGGAGTCTGCTGGGGAAGAGAAATAATACTGTCAGTCAGTATGACATGCAGATGAGTGCCGTCGATCTTAGAATCACCGCACACTTCACTCATTTGGGCAGTCACGGGGCACGACGAAGAAGAAGAAGAAGAATGAAAAGAAGAATGAAAAGAAGAAGAAGAAGAATGAAAAGAAGAATGAAAAGAAGAAGAAGAAGAATGAAAAGAAGAATGAGAAGAATGAAAAGAAGAATGAAAAGAAGAAGAAGAAGAATGAAAAGAAGAAGAAGAAGAATGAAAAGAAGAATGAAAAGAAGAAGAAGAAGAATGAAAAGAAGAAGAAGAAGAATGAAAAGAAGAATGAAAAGAAGAATGAAAAGAAGAATGAAAAGAAGAAGAAGAAGAATGAAAAGAAGAAGAAGAAGAATGAAAAGAAGAATGAAAAGAAGAAGAAGAAAAAAAAAAAGAAGAAGAAGAAGAATGAAAAGAAGAATGAAAAGAAGAATGAGAAGAATGAAAAGAAGAATGAAAAGAAGAAGAAGAAGAATGAAAAGAAGAAGAAGAAGAATGAAAAGAAGAATGAAAAGAAGAAGAAGAAGAAGGAAAAGAAGAAGAAGAAGAATGAAAAGAAGAATGAGAAGAAGAATGAGAAGAAGAATGAAAAGAAGAATGAGAAGAAGAATGAAAAGAATGAAAAGAAGAATGAAAAGAAGAAGAAGGAGAATGAAAAGAAGAATGAAAAGAAGAATGAGAAGAATGAAAAGAAGAATGAAAAGTAGAAGAAGAAGAATGAAAAGAAGAAGAAGAAGAATGAAAAGAAGAATGAAAAGAAGAAGAAGAATGAAAAGAAGAAGAAGAAGAAGAAGAAGAAGAAGAAGAAGAAGAAGGAAAAGAAGAATGAAAAGAAGAGGAAGAAGAATGAAAAGAAGAAGAAGAAGAATGAAAAGAAGAATGAAAAGAAGAAGAAGAAGAATGAAAAGAAGAAGAAGAAGAATGAAAAGAAGAAGAAGAATGAAAAGAAGAATGAAAAGAAGAAGAAGAAGAATGAAAAGAAGAAGAAGAAGAATGAAAAGAAGAAGAAGAAGAATGAAAAGAAGAATGAAAAGAAGAAGAAGAAGAATGAAAAGAAGAATGAGAAGAATGAAAAGAAGAATGAAAAGAAGAATGAAAAGAAGAAGAAGAAGAATGAAAAGAAGAAGAATGAAAAGAAGAATGAAAAGAAGAATGAAAAGAAGAAGAAGAAGAAGAATGAAAAGAAGAATGAAAAGAAGAATGAAAAGAAGAAGAAGAAGAATGAAAAGAAGAAGAAGAAGAATGAAAAGAAGAATGAAAAGAAGAAGAAGAAGAATGAAAAGAAGAAGAAGAAGAAGAATGAAAAGAAGAATGAAAAGAAGAATGAAAAGAAGAAGAAGAATGAAAAGAAGAATGAAAAGAAGAAGAATGAAAAGAAGAATGAAAAGAAGAATGAAAAGAAGAATGAGAAAAATGAAAAGAAGAATGAGAAGAAGAATGAGAAGAATGAAAAGAAGAATGAAAAGAAGAAGAAGAATGAAAAGAAGAAGAAGACGAATGAAAAGAAGAAGACGAATGAAAAGAAGAAGAAGAAGAATGAAAAGAAGAATGAAAAGAAGAATGAGAAGAATGAAAAGAAGAATGAGAAGAATGAAAAGAAGAATGAAAAGAAGAAGAATGAAAAGAAGAATGAAAAGAAGAATGAAAAGAAGAAGAAGAAGAAGAAGAATGAAAAGAAGAATGAAAAGAAGAAGAAGAATGAAAAGAAGAAGAAGAAGAATGAAAAGAAGAATGAAAAGAAGAAGAAGAAGAAGAATGAAAAGAAGAAGAAGAAGAATGAAAAGAAGAAGAAGAATGAAAAGAAGAATGAAAAGAAGAAGAAGAAGAATGAAAAGAAGAAGAAGAATGAAAAGAAGAAGAAGAAGAAGAATGAAAAGAAGAAGAAGAATGAAAAGAAGAAGAATTAAAGTACAGCAAAAAGTGTATCTGCAGAGAGCTCCGCTATTTCTGACAGTTCTCTGACAGTTCCTTCACATTTACAGCGGTTGAAACATTGTATCTATTTATTTCCGAATAAAAACATCTGTATCCTAAATGGAAACAAATAGATACAATGTTTCAACCGCTGTAAATGAACTGTCAGAACTGTCAGAAATAGCGGAGCTCTCTGCAGTGACACTTTTGCCGGCTGATCGGGAAAAATTTGATTCGTGCACCCGAAGTTTGCTAAAATTCGGATTCGATGCGAATCGAATTTTTCCTGATATTCGAAACGAATTCCACTTCACCAGGTTCGATTCGCTCATCTCTAATAGCAATTCATCTTAAGTCTCCTAACAGATTTTTTGTAAGAGTTGAGAAATAAGGCCCTTAAATCATGTCTCTGCTTAGTTAGCAAAGACATGATAACAGGTGAGGGATTACTCTTATTTTGTGCTTCCATTTGTTTAATATCAGCCAGAATAGCATTCAATTGCCTCGTCTTATTCTTTTTATGTTGGGATACTAAATGGATAAAGCATTTTTCAGAGACTGAAAGGGTTTTGTATAGAATTGCTATTGAGATGGAAGAATTCCATCAAGTGTTATTGTAGGGTGGCACAGTAGGTCGGATTCTGCAACAAGGCTTGATTGAATTGCCATCTTCTATTATTAAACTGATAGGGGCATGGTCTGACCAGGTGATTTCATGAATCTCTGCTTTAAAGATCTTAAAGAGTAGATCTTTGTCCACCAAAAATAAGTAAATCCTGAATGACAGGTATGTAAAGTCTTTTCATTTTCAAGATGACATCTCCAGGCATCGTACAGGCTATGCTTGTAAAGGAATGGTTGCAGACAGATGGAACGGCGAGTCTTCTCAGCTATAGAGTCCAATCTGCATTCTGGCACTAAAGTGAAGCCTCCACAGACTAGTAATAGACCTTGTTGTAGTTTAGTCACTTTTTTCTGTAGTTTCCCAAGAAAGCACGTTGATGCGAATTTTGTGCATATACATTTACCAAGGTATTATTCCTTGAAAAAGTGCAGTGCAATCACAATATAATTAAAAGAAATGCGCTACTGACATTACTGGCGGTAATGTGCAAATCCAAATTCAATGCAATATGACCTAACAGTTTAGAGTGGAATATGCATTAATATGCAAACAAATGTGAATAAAATACATTATGTACAAAAGTCCAGTCTACAATTTCATTGATACACTCCAAAGGTGCTCAGTGTCCAAAAACAATCTTCAGTGATAATGGTTCAAGATAAATTATCATGTACAGCCAGTGTAATCCACCACCAATTACACTAGCTGCTCACCTCAATCATGTACTGTACATACAAGTGCCTTTCCCTTTAACTAGGCTGCAACAACTCTCCAAACCTCTCCAGATGTACTCAGAAACATAATCATCACAAGGGATCTCCACACTCTCCAGAAAGCAATGAACAGTACCTACAGTGAAATGGTGCTTAAAAAGAATTAAGAATCCTCATTGCACAGTATTTAAAGCACCAAACATTTATTAAAAACTTAAAAAAATCCAGAGGAAATATACTCACATCTTCCAGTGCACAAATCCTGTGCACTGAACCAATTGCCTCTTTAAAACAATGCCAGCATGGATTTCAGATACAAATTTGGATAAGCAATAGAGTACAGGTGGTGCACCATTTGGTACTCACCTCAGTAGTGGATTGGTCTGTAATTGAGTAGTGATAATTATCTTGTATGTCATTAAAGAGGCAACAGAGCCTTAGCAAAACAGGTTACAAAATAAGAAAATAGTTCCTTTTGTGTAATAAAAAAAAAAATAGGCTTTAAGAAGCCACGTGCAGAAACCATCTACATCCAATGGTGAGGGACAAAGTTCACTTATAACAATATGGGGTTTATTTACTAAAGCTGGAGAGTCCAAAATCGGACTCCCTTCTGCATAGAAACCAATCAGCTTCTAACCTCAGCTTGTTCAATGAAGCTTTGGCAATGAAACCTGGAAGCTGATTGGTTTCTATGCAGAAGGGAGTCTGATTTTGGACTCTCCAGGTTTAGTAAATAAACCTCTATATGTCAATCTTTGCACTTTAAGTGTTTCAGGGTGAGGTAGAACTGCCAAATCACATTAAGAAAATGAAAGTAGTCACCAAGTACTACGCTTTCCCTTTTAGGACACCATCTGCCAATCATCCTCGACTTTAGCAGGAAAATAATTTTGGCAGGTTGGAGGTTTCTCGGGTCTCAGAAATTATATCCTAAGTTTGGAGAAGGTGTAGACCCATGTCTAGAGATGTACAATGGGTCTTACCATCTCTAGTGACTGAGAGTGTAGAGGGATATTGCCAGTGGTAAGCAATCTTGTGATTTCTCAATACCTTGATGATTGTGTTCAATTCTTTCTGCTTCTGTAGCCTGTACTGTGATAAAACAGTGAACAGCTGGATAAAAGCATATAGCGCTAGAAGTTTGCCCAGATATCTGGCTTTGTCCATTAGCAACTTCTTCACATGAAAGAAATTAACTTTCTTAAGCACATCTCTAGGTCGATTTCCAGGAGAAAAGATGGCTTATAAATGCAATGGATTCAGTCAATAACCACCTCTATTTTGTCTAAGTCAGACAATAAAACTTGTATTAGATCTTAAGCATATCCTTCAAGCACTGATGGTTGTACAGATTCTGGGATTGCTCTTAGTTTAATATTGTTACGGTGATTTTCCAAAACAGCCAGTTTGGCTCTCAGCCATTCTAAGTCCTCCATGCTATCCGCGCATCTACCAAATAATTTTGGGATGGTTGCAAATTCCCCCATTTTCTGCTCCACATGCTCTACCCTGTCTCCTATAGAATTCAATGTGAATTGAAGAGAGCAGAGAGATGAGCATGTCTTTTAGTGTTGTGTTCATTTCTGGCTTATTATGTGTGGGGAAAGAGGCTATGGAATCTTGCAGCTCTCTAGTATCATCATTAGATAGGCTAAAGGTTAGGCTAAAAGGGCTCACCGCATTAACTTGCAGCCCAGGACCTTCCAGCCTTTGCTTGGACTTTGCCTGAGACATGTGTAGAGGCAAATGGAAAGCTTTGTGGAAATGGCTGAGCTTTCCTCCTGGGGTCCACCCGATGTGTAGAGCTGCACACTGTAGGAGAGGAGTGCGCCTGCTGTGCAGCTGAGTCAGCGCCATCTTGTCTGCCTCTCTCTGCTGGCATTACCACAACACACAGGTGAAAATGGGCCTTTAGGAACTAGATGCTGTTCAAATTTCAAATTGAATATCTGCTGAGCTCAATAAACAATCATATTATGATTAAAAGTCATATTATGATGTTATCATCCATATGTGCAAGAAAAAAAATCAGTTTTTTAAATTTGCCTTACATGGGATTCAGAATTCAAAGTAAAACTGCTTCACCTGTTTTTCTAACAGACTCAAAGCCAGTAATTTATGATTTGTAATGTATTAGTAGTGTTTGTTGTATAGTTTCAGTTCCTTGATGCATGAACAATTAAACAAATAATGTAAGTTCAGCTGCCCATCTAGGAAAGGATTCCCCAAAGTGATCAATATTGCCTCTGAAGGGTTGGTCGATTATCCAATGGGTCAATAAAATGGCTGGGGTTCAAAAAGGGGTCAGTCAATGTTTGGGGAATACTGTTAAAATGACTGTTTCAGCAGCTTAAAAAATCAGGTAATAGGACAGAAAATATGAGTATTTTAAGTGCTTTTTTGTGCTGTTTTTCTTTTCTATAAATCATTTTTTTATTCATCTGCTGTATGCCTTTGAACTTATTGTAAATTTGAATCACCCCGGAAGAGTCAATTCCTTAGTATAGACCTCCTTGCATGTCATAGCATTTCTGCCTTTCCCCTCATATCTCCATACAACCTACAACACAAGAGAAGAGAGGTGTTTGCAGGTAAATAACATACATATAACATGTTAAATACACAAATAATCCTACAGAAAGGTTTTTGTTGAAATTAATGGTCTGATAACATGGTTTCTTTAAGCAGTTATGTGGTGTGAGGTCTGTTTGATCTGAGGTTCCTTGGGTATTCCTAACCATCCTGTCTACTTTCCTCCAACTCTTATAAAGTAATGCATTTGAACTGTTAAACACTGATTGTTTTGTGATTTCTTGTCCATTTCTTTTTTTTTTTAAGAGAATTGCAATAATGGAGCTGTTAGAATTGTATTTCAAAATGTTAACCTTTTTTCAGCCTCTTCTAGTCTAAATGCACTTGCTCTAACAGTGACTATATATCATTGCTCTGGACCAGTTTTTTGATGACAATGCCAAAGTAATGTATGTTGGCATAGCAGCTGGTAGACTCAATCAGAGGAACATGCGACAGGGTGCCAATGAAAGAACACAAAGAACATTACCACCACCAGGAAGTGCTTAAACAAAGACCCTTATGGTAGGATTACCAAACATTATTTAAATGAAAGATGCAAATTTGAAAAGATTTAAAACAACCTTTTTGAATAAATTAACATTTAAAATTAAAACGTTCATGACATTTTAGTAACTGGATTTGGATTTACTCTATGGTATTTATGCCTAGTGATTTCTTTATTGATTTTTTTTCATCTCCATTTTATACCCTATAATTTACTCTCACTTCTTCTTTATTAGTTTGTATTTTAATTTTATTTTTACTAAGGACAATTTAAAAGATTAGCGGACTTCGTTGTGTACCCACTTCTGACCTGGTCTGTCAATTGCTCAGCATGGAACAGTGACTTATTGAAGAATTGTATTGCTGAAATAGATTTTTCTCTCTCTTGTCTTTTTACTAATGTTCCAATTTTGTGTATAGTATGTAAACAGTATTAGTTGCATTGGTAATTATTATTATTAATAATAATTAATAATATGGTATTATTAATATTATTATTATTGTTACATTTTCAGCATTAGTTTAGAATAGAAATGCCATCAAATAGTCAGTTTCAGCATGTACCAGTTGTTTTAGTAAGGCATTGTCTGCTAAATAAATTAAATAGTGTTATCTTAAAAAAAATATATAAATATATATATATATATTAGTTATTATTTTATGGATACGCCTAAGAATAATAAATGCTTCTGTGAAGTTTTTCTTTTAAATTGCTGTTGGCAAAACTAATGATCAGAATTTAATCTAACTTGCTGTCCTTGTGAAAGCAAGACAAGAAATAAGGGCGGCAACAAGACACATGGAAATAGGGTTCTAATGCGTTTCCAATATTACTTCAAAAAAGTGTTTTGTTTCCTTATTTTTCCCCACTAAGAGATTTTCCATCACTTGCTTCTAAAAGATCAAAAATAGGGACACATACGACATATAAAAAATTCAGTCTCATGATATAGAATTAGGATCAAAATTCAGTTTCAGAAACAGAGAAACATCAAAGAACATGATGTTTGGTACATGGGTAACAAATGAGTAATGGGGTTGAGGCAAAGTTATTAGTAATCAAGCCAGTGTTACTAGATAATAGTACCACAGACAAAATGGAAAGGAATTATAGTAGTCTGCAGGGGCAGACTGACAACCCATGGGGCCCCCGGGCAATAGGGGATTATGGGGCCCCTGTGTCCTTGCCCAAACTCAAAAAAGCTTATGAAAAAGGTATCAGGGGCATCTCAAGGGGCCCCCTACTGACCCTGGGCTCTCGGGCAGTACCCAAGTTTCCAAATGGTCAGTCCGCCCCTGGTAGTATGTAGTAAACCAAAGGGTATTATCCAGGTAACAAGTGGTGAGGTTGTATCCCTTCTTCACTTGGTACAAAGCTAAAAAATGCTGAAGACAGACTTTAAAGTGTACATCTTATTTTGCAGCCAAATTGGGATAGCATCTGCTTTATATTTACTATGTGTCTCTATTCTCATAGCATAACACTAAAAAATATTTAAACATTGCAGCTTACCTATTTAAGATGCTTATTTCTGGAACCTCCAGTAAGAAAAAATACTGTTTGTTTGTGAGGGGGATGTGGAAATGCCATAATTAACCCTGTTAGTACTGTTTTGCAGTATCACATCTCATTAGTTGGGGGGGCTGGGCAGTGTCTCAGGAAGCTTCTACAAGAGCATAAAATATTTTGAAAAATGCAGTTTGGAAGAGGGCACCAATTGTTATTATGCATAAAGTGAAACATCAAAAACACAAAGTTCTGAGTGCGCATGCGCGGCCGGCGGGAGTGCGCATGTGCGGCAGGCGGGAAAGACATGTCCCGCTGAGGCTCCGTCTCCCCGTCGGGTAACAGCGCCTTGAAGCAGCGGGTCCCGGCCCGCAATATACCAGGAGGGGACCCGGTCCCCGTGGTGATCCTTCCGGGGTCCGATCCGCCCTCGGCAGCGACGGTTCCTCTGCAGTGAGTCGGAGGAATCCGACAGAGGACGCCGTCCCTGCAGCGAGCTGTCCATAGGCCCGCCCACCACTACCCTCTCACACAGAACAGGGGAGAGAAGAGAGAGAACAGGGGGGCTGAGATTGGAATAACAGCCCCCCCCAAGATAAGCGGCATTATGGTCAAAGGGGCACCCCGGCACCAGGTCCCCCCATCCACCAAAACTATTAAGGAGGCCCTGGCAAAGGCCTCCACAAAGATGGCCACCGCCCCAGCACGTGGAAGCAAGCAGGCAGCAGGAGCATATGCAGCCCTGCAGGATCCGCAGCCCAGCCATCCCTGCACGTCTGAGGGTGAGTCTGACCCTGAACCAGATGTCCCTACACAAGCCCTGACACCTGACCTTACACCCCTAGACCTGTTATCACGCTTTGAAAAAATGCTACACAAGGCTTTGAAGCAAACCTCAGACCGCATCACTGCCACACTATCTAGGGAAATCCGTGAACTGGGACAGCGCACTGCGGACCTAGAACAGAGGGTGGATGGTCTTGACGTCTCACTTCAGACACATACAGATGACCTTGATCTCCTGCGTGACGAAAACGCAACTTTATTGACACGGCTAGAGGACTTTGAAAACCGAGCACGGCGCTCAAATCTACGTGTCCGGGGCCTTCCGGAAATGATCGTTGATGTACAATCGACAATAACAGCTCTGTTCCAAGAGCTTGCCCCAGCTATCCCAATCGATAGATTGGAATTAGACAGAGTCCACAGGGCGTTAGCACCACGACGCAACGACGGTCCGCCACGTGACATTATAGCCAAGCTTCACTTTTTCCGTACCAAGGAGCAACTTCTTCAAGCTGCCCGCAACGCAGAATCTCTACAGTTCCAAGGTCATACCTACCAACTATTCCAGGATCTATGCCCCACAACCATCGCCAAACGCAGGGCTATGAAACCTCACCTACAAGTACTTCAACAACATGCAGTACAATATAGGTGGAGTTTCCCTTTTGCAGTGCGATTCAGACACCAGTCCCGAGATTACACCTGCAAGACACCTGAGGACCTTATAGACACCCTGCGGACCCTGCAGCTACATCCCCCAGCGACGCCTTCAGAGAGCGCCAAGCGGAGGTCCACATCCAGCTCGCCACGGAAGTCCTTCCCCACGCGTGCAACTGACGGTCAATCCAACTTCCACAAGAGAGGGCGTTTTTCGTCTCCGGGCCTAACCTCACAAGACACCATGGACTGAACTCTGTCCCATGTTTATCCCTTTTTTCCCCCCCTTATTTTTTATCGCACACACCATGCGATATACTCTTTTGATTGTCACTACGGTTAGCACCGTTAGTACCGTTAGTATTCTCTCTCCCTCTACATGTTAACTCCTGGTTGCCTCACAACATGAGGTCTGTTCTGCAACCCCCCCTCCTGGGTTTTATAATAGTTTACATCTGGGAGCCTAGGCTTTGACGGCATGCGATGCCATACCCCTACACCCATGAGGTTTCACTAGCACCACTAGTGCCGTCTGAGTCTGGGATTCCCTGGGTTTATCGGATGTTTTTCTCTTTTTAATATACCTGTTTTTTCTGCCGGAACCTTGCCACCATTTGGTAATCACATTGCTGTCATCCTTACAGTCCGCGTACCTGCACACTCCACCTTAGCCCCTGTGTTATTGGTTATTTAATAACACTTGGGCTACTATTGCTCCCTAGCCCACCCTGACTCAGGGTGTCCTTGGGAGCCCACCTTTTAGGCCTTAAATGGCCTCTTACACCCTTTCTTTCCTGTTACCTCTCTCCTACCGTACCCCTCTTTCCTCCCTCCAACATGATTCCATGACTTTGCTTAACATACTCCGCAACAATCCTATCCTCCGCAGTAATCGTCAGGCTTCACCCTGGGTGGTGGTGCCATGCTATCCAATCCACTATATGCTTTCCCCATGGGCTCGTTAAATGTCCTTACCCTGAATGTTCAGGGCCTCAATATCCCACAGAAACGTAATAAGGCTTTCCGAACCTTTGCTACACTTAAAGCCCACGTGGTCTGTCTTCAGGAAACACACTTCACTTCCAACTCCACTCCTAAGTTTTTTGGTTCTCGATATCCTCAGGTCTACACGGCCTCTGCCACAGCCAAACGAAGGGGGGTACTGATCGCCTTTCATCGAACAACACCTTTCGTACCATGCACCGAAATCAAAGACCCAGAAGGTCGTTACCTCCTGTTAGTAGGGCAACTCCTCAATGTAGATGTCACCATTGTTGCATACTACGCCCCAAACCAAGATCCTTTACCATTCCTTTCACACATACTCTCGGTTATAGACCATCATAAACACTGAACTTTAATTGTTAGTGGAGACTCTAACAATGTAATATATTCTCGACAAATCTCCTCAACTATCTCCTATCCCTGCTTCTAAACAAACCTTCCAATCCATACTACAACGTTATTCTTTGATAGACTCATGGCGAGAACTTAACCCGACCAAACGCCAATACACCTTCTATTCTCACCCCCACCGGTCATTCTCTAGGATAGATCATATTTTTGTCACCACTGCCTCTTCCCCTCGGCTTTTGACCTCTGAAATAATTCCCATTCCCTGGTCTGACCATTGCGCCGTGTTCACATCTATGGCCTCGTTGGCCTCATCCCCCACTGAATCCTCTTGGATCATTAATGATAACCTGCTTGTAAACCCAGCTCACTGTCTAGAAATAGAAACAGCCCTTAAAGACTACTTCTCTCTCAATCAATCACCTGATATTTCCCCTCTCTTGTTATGGGAAGCACACAAACCAGTATTACGAGGGTTTTGCATTAGCAAAGCATCCTTCTTAAATAAAACCAAAAGGCAGCAACGTCTTCTACTGGAGCAGACTTATGATCGTTCTCATCAAGCCTTCCAGACGGCTCCCACGCCTGCCAATCGTGAAACCCTGGAGCGATCTAGATTAGCCCTAGATCTTTTTCTCACAGACCAAGCGGAACTCTCACTCCGTAGATCTAGGCACAAATACTATACTAGGGCAAATAAACCCAACACATTCCTGGCTCTTTCACTTCGCAGGCTCGACCAGCTCTCTAAACCTATCAGGATACGCACCTCCTCTGGTAACCTCACTAGTAACCCAGAACACATCCTACAGACGTTCCATAAACACTTGTCACAACTTTACTCCTCTTCCACACCTTTCGACCCCACACAGGCGGATACCCTTTTAACTTCCATTTCTTTCCCGAAACTCTCAGAGTGCCAGTTAGCGGCACTTGAAAGACCCATCTCCCAAGCCGAAACCTTAGACGCTATTAAAAGTCTAAAGCTACGTAAACGCCCAGGGCCAGATGGCTTCTCAGCCACTTACTATAAAAAATTTGCTCATCTTCTTACACCTATCCTCACTAATGCTTTTAACGCTTTACTATCTGGCCAAACCTTCAAACATGAAACAGTGCAAGCGAACATTTCAATGATCCCAAAGCCGAATTCTGATGACACGCAGTGGTCCAACTATAGGCCAATCTCTCTCCTCAACATTGACATCAAACTGCTAGCAAAAGTCCTTTCTTCACGTCTTAACCTGTATATTGGCTCTTTAATTCATAATGACCAAGTGGGCTTTATCCCGACTAGACAAGCGGGAGACAACATCAGACGTGCATCCCTTTTGGCAAACTTAGCAAGATCCCGTAATATTCCCGCATATTTCCTGTCCCTAGATATCCGGAAAGCATTTGATACAGTCTCCTGGCCATACCTCGATTATATTTTGCATCGGTGGGGATTTGGCCCACATTTCTTAACCTGGATCTTCTCGCTGTATCGAGAACCTTCGGCCAGAATTAGGTATCTGGGGCACAGGTCAGCTCAGTTCCCGATCTCCAGAGGCACGAGACAGGGCTGCCCTCTGTCCCTCTTGCTCTTTGCTCTGGCTATAGAGCCCCTAGCCCTCTTAATTAGAGCTAATCCGGATGTCAGGGGACTCGAAATTGGGGGCACACACCATAAGCTATGTCTCTTTGCGGATGACGTCTTGCTCTTTCTCACGTCACCGTTGACTTCTTCACCCTCCCTACTCCGGCTTCTCGAGGCGTTTGGCGCGCTTTCTGGTCTAATAATAAACCCAAATAAATCTACAGCACTTAACATTTCTCTCCCCCCTAAAGAGTTGACGCATCTGAAACAGATTTTACCATTCCCTTGGTCACAGTGTCATATCCCTTTCTTGGGAATCAAACTGACTCCTGGATTATCAGACCTTTACGCAGCTAACTATCTTCCGATGCTAAACCATCTCTCTGCCCTTATGTCCAAATGGTCTTCCCTCCCCCTCGCATGGCTAGGTAGAATAGCAGTTATCAAGATGTCAATCCTACCAAAAATTCTATATCTGTTTAGAGTCCTTCCAGTCCCAGTCCCCCCTCATTACCTCCGCACACTGCAGCGTCGCATGTTCTCCTATGTATGGGGCAATACTCGCCCTCGTATACCCCGCTCCACCCTATACCGCCCTAAGCTTGCTGGAGGTCTAGGCCTACCCGACATCAGCAAATATTACCAAGCAGCGCATTTAGCCCAATTACCTAAGTATCATGCAACCTTTGAAATCCCTCAATGGGTTGCGCTTGAATCAATAGAATGCGATCCCCTATCCACCGCTAACCTACTTTGGTTAAGGCTGGTAGACCGCCGCTCTATAACCAACCCCATCACTTCTCATTTTTTATCCTTATGGGATAAATTGAAAACCCGTCACCTCCTCCAATCACAACATAATCCTATGCTCTCGTTTCTACGAAACCCAGGTTTTCCCCCCGGCGTGGCAGACACCCCGTTTATTCAAAGCCTGGTCCTCCGCTAATTTGCTCCATACACATCACTTCCTACAGAGGAATAAGTTTAAATCCTTTGCCTCGCTGCGGGAAACGCATAGCCTCCCCGCCTCTGAGATATTTAGATACTTGCAGCTACAACACTTTTACGCACCATACGCTACAATAACCAATCGGCCAGACATCATGTCTCTCTTTGAACGAGCGTGTTGCAAAGACCCTCACAGACGCGGGCTTATCTCCTGCTTATACTCACTCTTCGCCACTTCGACCACCACGTCCCCCCCTCTATATACCCATAAATGGTAAGTGGATCTAGGTAAGAAATTCGACCCGTCTGATTGGGACCGCATTTGGGCCAACACAAAATCGTCTTCGCAGAACGTTGTAGCATTGGAAACGAATTATAAAGTTCTAACCCGCTGGTACTTGGTCCCAGCAAGAATCGCAAAATTTACCCCTAATTACTCGCCCAACTGTTTCAGAGGCTGTGTGGATCTGGGAACACATTACCATATATGGTGGGACTGTCCTGTAGCCCGAATCTTTTGGGATGAAATTTTTACCATGATATCTACATTTAGCACTATCACTATACAGCCAGACCCAACGACAGCCCTACTCAACCAATGCCCTTCTGGCATCTCCAACTCGCAATTTAAGCTGTTTATGCAAGTCACGACAGCGGCTAAACAGGTTATAGCAAAGTCTTGGAAATCCCCTACTCTTAGTGTCGCGGCTGTCAAAACCAGAATAACTCAAGCCATGATGCACGCAAAGGTGGAAGCCACAGTTCTTGACATGATCCCTAAATTCCTGCGCATATGGAGCCCTTGGGTAGAGCATTTCCTTCCATCTAACTTTGACGAGTCACTGCTTCTCCCTTGAGTTCAGTACTGTACGACAAGGATATGGTACATAACCCCTCGTGCGTAGCGCGTAGAGGCTGTTGTGAACTTGATGAATATTCATGGAGTCATCGTTGTTGTTCTTCTTCCCCTTCCCCCCCCCTTCCGCCCCTGTCTGACCCCCTCCAGAATTCCCCCTATTTCTTTAATGCACTTGGGAGACATTACCATGATTGACTGATACCATCTTGCATTCTGTCATTGATTTCTATTTACCTGTTTCCGTTAGAAATGTATAGACGTTAATGCCTTGACCCTCATTCATTTTATTGTATCCTACTGTCACATCAATGCCTAATATGTATTAATAATGTCTCCTTGTTTGTGTCATCCCCGTTTATTGTTAATAAAATTGTTTGAACAAGAAAAAAAACACAAAGTTCTGTTAAACAACATTTCTGGCCCTTAACCTGCCTGTGAAGTAGCATATGTTGTATAAAACCTACTGCAGCAAAACTGACATTTACAAAGAAAAAAGGTGCCCTTTAAAATGTTGGCACATGACAGGTTCACCAGCTTTATTTATGTTTGTATTCAAATATCTGGGGATTCTCTACATCTATACCAGAATCCCTGTGATGTGATTGACCAAATATGGTTGTGTCCATATTTGGTCGATGACATGACCCAGGAAGACCATCTAACTTATTTATGTTAGGTGTCATCCATGAAAGAGGTCATTAGCGGATGAGCAGGTATTGAGATCAGATGTGTTAGCAGTTAGTGTGTTTTTTCTTTGGACGGATTGGCAGTGGTTCTGCATCACTTGACAATACAGTTGGATTGTGGTGAATTTATACCATGGAACATTTTTAGTATTTTGTGTGTGCTTTGCTTTAATTTACTTTTTACTTTTGTTTGTGAAAGAGTAGAGATACTATGTACCCTTACTTGTTCACATTGCAGGGGTAATTTCTGGGTGTCATCTTATTGTTGAAGGTGGCTCCAGATTCCAATAAGCCCTTTACCCAAAGACCCCCACAGTCACTGAGCCAAGGTTGTAGAGAATAGGTCATTGTCCTCATCAACATGCTAAGTGCGTTTAGCCTGATATTGTTGAGGAAGGCAGATATACACTCATATCCCACCACTTTCCTGGCCTACCAAGCTACATGCTTGGATAAGTGCCCTGTGTGGTTGGGATTCCCTCTTAAATTCTTTTAAGCACTTACCCTCCTGAGCACTTACCCTTCCTGACCAGGCCATTTTTTATGATACAGCGCTGCCTTACTTTAACTCACAATTGCATGGTCATGCCACACTGCACCCAAATGAAATGTCCTTTTTTTCCCACAAATTGAGCTTTCTTTCAGTTGTATTTGATCGCCTGTGTTTTTTTTTAATTTTTTGCACTATAAAAAAAAAGACCATCAATTTTGAGAAAAAAAAAACATTATTTTGAACTTTTTGCCATTAAACATGTCCAGTAAAAAAATGTATTCTGTGACAATACGTGTAAATTAATTGGTTTACATGAAAGTTATAGTGTTTCCAAATGGTAGTATAGATACTGGGATTTTTTTTTTCTACTAGTAATGGCTGTGATCAGTGACTTTTAGTGGGACTGCGGCGGACATTCTGACACTGGGGGGAACTAACTTGGTGTCACTGACATCCCCAGTGACACTAATACAGTGATCAGTGCTAAAAAAAAGCACTGACACTGTACTAATGGCAGTGGGCAGGAAGGTTAACATGAGAGGTGATCAAAGGGTTAACTATATGTAGGGGGTGTTTTACGGGGGGGCGGGGGTGTGTGCTTCACTGTAAGCACACTGATCGGGATGGCTGTGCTGTGCAAAGCTATCCCAAGCAGTGTGCCCGAGTTGACAGGGAGGAACACCATGTGTAAACAAAACAGCCTTCCACCTCGTCGGAGATGCCGGTAATCACGGGGCTCCGGCAGGTAATTACTGGCCGGGACCCTGTGATTGACAGGCGTGGCTGCAAATGGAGGCGCAGGTAGGGCACGCGCCCCCTACCCGTAAATCCAAATTCACATATACATACGTGATTTGGCACACTAATTCTGCCCTGTAGCAGTATTTCTGCTATAGAGTGGTCGGGAAGCAATTGAGGAAGCCAAACCCAGAACTGATCTTCGGGGAACTATTTACAAAATATTCTCTGACAACCACCCTTTATCTTCTGTGGTCAAACTGGTTCATTATTTTTTTTTAGTAAGTGTTGCTGATTTAGCGAAGGAGTTAAGAATTTTTACTTAATAAATTGTGTGATTATTCACTTCAATTTTCCGATAATGTGAAAATCAAAGTCCTGGGAAAAATAATAAATAACTCAGGGAATTTGGTTAATAGAACTGTAAATAGAGGGGATACCATCTCCCTTAATATGTGCACAAAAATAGATGTAGAAAAAATGATTGGACTTTAATAATACCCCAAAGTCTGTACAAGTAAAAAAAAAAAACAAGAAATTTTATTTAACAATTTCAACAATGTACAGTTAAAAATCATCAGGAATCAAGAATATGATTTACTCCATATAGCATTAAATGGATGTGTGATGATGTCACAATTATCAGCTCGGCAACTGATGTGCCCCCACAGGAAAATGACAACCAAATACTAGGCTGTGTCTCTCATACACAAGCGTATTTTGACTTTCTATAATATGGAGTCAAAATGTTCTGGTAAGCATATTTTGGTTTTATTGATGAAGGTGCACTCAGGTGAGACTTCTGTTTGGTTATTCATTCTACACTGGTTCATGTGGAGGGTCTCTTAATGCTCTTAAAGGTGTCTTATTTAGAATCGATTAGCTTGCACTTTATGCATGAGGACTATTTTCTTTGTATTACTTCACATTTGGAACTGATAACATTTGTTCATTTATGCATAATTTTGTTCATTATCACATGGGATTGTGTCTATTCATACGTGGGGAGTGTTGTTACAGCGATGCACTGTGTAATTGGTTCATAAATTCTATCTATATTTAAATTAAATTTAAAGAGTTTGAGGAATCCTGGTGGAAAGCAGGGGCGGACTGACAACTCATGGGGCCCCGGGCAATAGGGGATCATGGGGCCCCTGTGTTTTTGCCCAAACTCAAGAAAGCCTATGAAAAAGGTTCCAGGGGCATCTCATGGGGCCTCCTACTGACCTCGGGCCCTCGGGCAGTGCCCGAGTTTCCAAATGGTCAGTGCTCCCCTGGTGGAAACATTGGTTTGCGTACGACTGACAAAAATGGAGTATATGAGGACATACTTTGAAAGTATCTCATATTGAGAGGGAGTGTTTAATAAGTTGTTTGTGACTTTAGAGGGTTTTGTAAGTTCAATAATATGTTTCACACTCTGCATTCTCATGATTGGCCAAAGCCAAATTTGCAAAACATCAAAGTTGCAATATAGTCACATTGAAATTGCAAGCAAGTAGCATCAAAATCGCAAGCAAATCACAAGGCATCCAAGTCACAATGCAAAGTCCAACTGGAAACATAAAGAATGAATCCATATCTTCTGAAATATTTTTAAAAAATATGAATTGTTTCAGAACAATGAACATACAGAACAATCTGAATATTTGAAACAAATTCCAAAAATCATTCTGCCGTAAGTTATACGACAAAAAGAAATGCTTGACTTCATGAATGGTAGCCATACACCTAGTGAACATGGCAAGGTGCTGCATTCCCTCAGAGTGAGGCACTACAACACAGCCAACACACACGGAATGGTTTCACCGCATTTTTCAGATAGCTGAAATGGAGGAATTAATCACTATAACACGTGACACCATAACTAAGTTTACCCACACATGGACTTGCTGGCTTCATTTTCAAGATTCTGCAAATCTTTACTTTCACAACCCCTATCCAAGTAAAAAGGGTAAAAGGGTAAAAAGTCACTTTCGATGACAGGACCAGTAGGGATCTATGGGAGACGGAGTCGCTCTCCCTGCTCTTTGCATACCAATCCTGCCATGCTCCATTCTGACTGCTATTCTCATTTGCTGCCCAACCACTCCTACTTTCAAACTCCCCCCTCCAAACCTCCCTCTTTATACATATTTTGTTTCCCTTTGTCCTATTTTTCTTCCTCACAAACCCCTTCTCTTCCTGTCTCCAGCCCTTACCTTTCCCAATATCTTGAGTCTTCAAGTTCTTACTGTTGGTCTAGCGCCGAAAAAGGTGATGATGTACCACCTTTTCTGGAACACTCAGATCACTTAAATTTCTGTACTCCACCTGTACTCTACACAGATGTTATGGTTTAAAAGAGAGTTCTATGTTCCATGGTTTATACTCTAGTATCTTTCTACCTAGATGATTCATTAGACCATACCGGGATCTCCTCTGGCTCATATTGTTAGTGAGCCATATAAAACAGATGCAGCACTAATACAAATATACATGGTATACATATAAATGGTAAAAGTCCAGCATTAACTTAGTGTCCATGCAAAAAATCTGTATCCACCAATGTGAAGTCCTCTTTAAAGGATAGAGCTCTTCAACATATGTGAAACACCAAAGTGCTCCTTCCACCAAGGCACATCTATGTGTTTAGCCCAATATGTGTGACTCTCAACCTTAGAGATGTCAAAACACGCTCTGTTAGCAGGTTATATGATCCAAAGCCTTGCATGAATATACACTCATCTCTCCTCAGACAGCTTCACAGTAAGATCCTATGCATGCTCCTCTCAGCCCAGCTGGATGGTCACCTGCCAGTTGCCCACAATGAGTCCTGTCAGCTGAAACCCATCCTTTTATTGGCTTGATTAGCCCAGCTAACATGATGATCTACTACATGCAGATTAACCACTTGCCTACCAGGCACTTATACCCCCTTATTTACCAGGCCAATTTTCAGCTTTCAGCGCTGCCGCACTTTGATTAACAATTGCGCGGTCATGCAACATTGTACCCATATGAAATTTTGATCATTTTTTTCTCACAAATAGAGCTTTCTTTTGGTGGTATTTAATCGCCACTGGGCGCTTTACTTTTTGTGCTAAAAAAAGTGCAAAAAATTTGAAAAAAAAAAAAAGTTTCTTTGTTTCTATTATAAAATTTTTCAAACAGGTATTTTTTCTCCTTCACTGATGTGTGTTGATGAGGCAGCACTGATGGGCACTGATAGGCGGCACTGATGGGCACTGATAGGCAGCACTAAAGGGCACTGATAGGCAGTACTAATGAGGTGGCACGGATAGGCGGCACTGATAGACAGCACTAATGAGGTGTCACGGATAGGCGGCACTAATATGCAGCACTGATAGGCGGCACTGATAGGTGACACTGATGATGGGTACTGATAGATGGCACTGACTGGCATCACTGCTGGGCACTGACTGGCGGCACTGACTGGCACAACCCCTGGGCACTGACTGGTGGCACTGACTGGCAGCGCTGCTGGGCTGCACTGGTGGATGGTACTGGTGGGAAGCACTGGTGGGTGGGCACAGGTGGGTGGCACTGGTGGGCACAGGTGGGTGGGCACAGGTGGGTGGCACTGCTGGGCACAGGTAGGTGGCACTTCTGGGCACAGGTGTGTGACACTGCAGAGTGGCACAGGTGGGTGCACTGCTGGGCACAGGTGGGTGCACTGCTGGGCACAGGTAGGTGATCTGCTGGGCACGGGTGGGCGGAGCTAGTGGGCGCACTGCTGGGCACATGTGGGCGGAACTTGCGGGTGGCACTGCTGGGCACCGATCATCAGGGCACTGATCATCAGTGCCCTGATGATCGGTGCCGATCCCCGCTCTGACAACTGCCGGTTCTCGGCAGTACTTTCCTCACGATCTGACAGCGTGAGGAAAGTGCAGCCGAGAACCGGCACTTGCATTTCCCTCTGATCAGCGTGTCATTGGACACCGCTGATCACGTGGTAAAAGGCTGCTGTGATTGGCCTTTTACCACATCACGTGATCAGCTGTGTCCGTAGGACACAGCGATCACGGAGATCGCCGGGTGCGCGCCCCCTGGGGCGCGCAGGAGAGCGCGTTCTGGGAGGACGTCATATGACGTCCACTCAGAATTGGCCGGCCGCACTGTAGCCGTCATTTGGCTATCTGCGGTCGGCAGCTAATTAACCTGCATGTACTAGATATTGTATATTTTTCTCTTTGTGTATGTTTATATGTGGAATGACTCTCCATATGTGATGTAATTTGTTTCTGTTCTGTTATGGACCCCCACCCTTTTTTTTTTCTATGTCTGTACCGCTGTTACTTTCTTTATAAAAATGTAATAAAATTCTTGGAAAAGAAAGAAAGACTTAACAAATGAATCTAAAATGAACCTAAACAAATGTTTTTTTCATGCACATATCTACTAAATAACCTACAAAAGAAAAATATACCGGATAATCAAACTTTCTGAAAAAAGGTGGTCCTCAAAACCAAAATCCAAAACAAGAATATGTGCTTAGATATATTAGCTAATATTGATTGGTGCAAACTGATTTTCTCTGTACATGTATGGGGCTTCTTTGAGGAATATGAAACCCTTCTTACACCAGCATACATTGATACTCTTATAAGGATACTTTACACTTCCCTAATACATGGTTGCCACGTACTTTCTATACATTGCGAAAAACTCACAAGAATTTGTCATACTGGCCAGATCAATCAATAATTTCTGACATTGGGTCCTTGATGGAAAATGCTAGCCATTATGTTGATTTTTTCTTATGCATCATGTGGTGCAGCTACCATCTTACATCAGGGACACAATCAACTTACTGAAACACATTGAGGGAATTCTGGTCCCTCCTGATGTCCTGCTCATGACAGTTGATATCAAGCCATTGTAATCAAGTACCTCCGATCAGGACGGTCTGATCCTTCTTCATGGAGCAAGATCAGGCTTTATGGCCCTTCAATGAATTCATCCTGTGGTTAATATTTTTCATTCTTACATGGAATTATTTTACTATCTCAGACTCCCACTGACACCAGGTGCAGGAAATGACTATGGGCACATGCTGTGCACCATTGCATGCTAAATTGTGTTTGGGGGTTGAGAAATGGAAATTTTCTTGGACAAAGATCTGGCAATGTACCCATGCCATACATTATGATAGTACAGGTGTATTGACAATGTTTTTTTTTTCCATCTGGATCGGCATTGTTACTGAACACTCTATGGTGGTGCTGGATAATAACGTTTATATTCCAAAATTTACTATGAGGAATAACACCTATAAAATTCCCTTCCTTGATGTTGAGATATTCGTCCAAGAGGAGGGTTCCCTGGTGACCAATTTGCACTGAAGCCCACTGCTGGCAACACTTTGTTGCATGCTCAAGATTCACACCCTGTTGCTTTGATGAAAAGTATCCTCTATGCCCAATATCTGACTACATAGGAACTGTACTAGGAATGAAGACTTTGTTGCCCAGGCAGGGCAATTTAGACAAAGACTGTTGGCCAGGGGGTATAGCAAGTTCAGCCTGAGGAAGGCTTACAATAAAGCCCTACCATGTTCTAGAACTTCATTATTACACAGTCCCAAATGTGGAGAGACACAAAGTACTGTGAAGCTTATCATCAAATGCTCAGCATAGCATCCATGATGTATTGGTCATTGTGGCTCAGCATTGGCACTTGCTAGCTGGTGAGCAAATTATTTTGAAGTATGTGATGGACACATCAGAAATGGTATGTTGATGAGCTAAGTCCTTATAAGACTTATTTTTACTTTATTTGTAAACAGGCTGGGACTCGTTCAGTGAGGGGCACATTGGATTTGGGCTTGTAAACAATTTGCTTTACTCAATAGAGAGACTTTTACACCTAGACACTAGGTTGCTGTTCAACTCAAGGAGTGTTGTGCTTGATGCAAGTGCAGAAACTATTATGTAGGCAAAACTATCCATGAGCTGTGTCAAAGGATAAACAACTATATACTGTTGTTATCAGGATAGGTTAGTGCTACAATGAGAAACCATGTGGATTGAGCAACTTAATGCCACCACCCCACCTGGGATAAATGAGGTGCTTACATGTATACCTTTTTTTATAATTCTCATCCCATTTGCCAAAGCCTGGCATCTGGAAAAACCTTATTTCCGGTGATGTGACAATAGTTACTTGTCTATATTTTGTTTATAGTTCAACTCTTTGGGAATATATGTATGTTTCCACTTTTTATGTGCTTTTGTCCTGTGTTTTGACAAGCTTCTGTGATGTTTATCTATCCTAAGTGAGTTTTCTTTATTGACCATGTACTGTTTTTTGTATGACCAAGGTCCTTGTATACTGCCAAGCTCATGCTGTATCCTCTGTACATTTGTTGTGGTTTTCTGTACTTTGAATTTTTGAATTTGATACGGTCTGTTTGTTTTCTCAATTTGTGCAGGTGTAGGTGATTGTGCTGTTTGGCATCCTCCTTTCCAACTATGATGTGCCTTTGTGTCTCCAGAGGCGAGCAGGTGACTCTCTGACAGAAGGGTCTGCAAGTATTCTTTGGCAGCATGCCTTTGAGTATGAGATAAATGTTATGGATTTTCATTGTTTCCTTTGTTTCCTTAGTTATTTCTCATTTGTTGTTGTTTTATTTGGAAGCTTTCTCTAACTACTCTGTATGTTCATTCCCTTTCAATTGAGCGTACTATGTGTGGGCATGTTGATGTATTACTAGGAAATATCTCCAATAATTTTTTTAATAATATAATTTCTTTTGACTGTATTATAGACATATATTGAAGTTTATTATGCATTATTATCGTACTTAGGGAGCACAGCAATAATTGGAGTACATACTAATAAAATTATATTAAAGGCTTCAGGTTTTTTACCTAAAATAAAAAAAAAGGTTTAGAGTTACCTGCTCTGTGCAAACATATTGCCCCTCACATCCTCTTCTGGGGTCCCTTGCTGGCACTCTTGGCTACTCCTTCACTGCATGTTCCTCCATATCAAGCTGTGTGATATGGGGCATGTGAGAGGGTGTCCCTGAGCCAGGCTGTATGCATTCATAAACACACACAGCTTAGCTCAACCCACCCCTGTTCCCTCCCCACAGGTTTTGGTTGACATCCGCAGGAGCCAATGGTCCCTACTGCTGTCTGAGCCCCTGTGAGAAGAGGAAGAGAGATCAGCATTGCTGCAAACCAGCACAGTACTGGATTGAGAGAGGTGACAATAAAGTGTTTATAGGGGGAGATATCAACTAGTGACACTTTCTTTACTTTGTGAATGCATTAAGGTAAAAACCTTTAGACTTTAGAACCACTTTAACTAATGTGGTCTGAGAACTTGTGCATTGGAGAAGCACGTTGCAGTATGTATCTTAAAATTGTAATGTTACTGTCTATTAAAGTGAACATAGTAGGATGTGGGTCCCCCTTTTCTAAGTTATTCCCCTGTCCCCAGGGTTTTTCTTACTTTTGATCTAGCCAAGTTCTTTTTTATAGCTGTGCAACCTCCTTAGTCTTCATTGTTCTCTGCAATAGATTAGTAGTGTCTATACAGGTGAGATTTTACAGCACTGGTCATCTTGCAATCATAAGGGGTACCACTTTATCTGTTGCATACGTATTATAACTAGTGATTCTTTTTTATGACCCTTCCGCAGTGGGCCCCCTGTTTATGTGAGCTCCCACACTCACCTCAGGTTAGCTGCACACCATGCAAACATATGAGCCACACTTACAGCTGCATTTTGTAAGGAATAGTTAGAAAAAAACAGAGCTTGTACAATCCAGAAAAAGTTGACTTTGAAGTGTTTTTATGAATGTGTATAAATAAAACCAAGGACAGTTAAAATATTTAACATGTAAACTTTTTTTATTCTAAGGATCATCAAAAGCACAAGACAACACCAGTTAGATTTTAAAGAAATACGTTTTTACAATCAGTATAGAAGATTTTTTTGCAGACATTAGTCTGTGTGTGTGTTCAGGAATGATTTTTGATGCATGAGAGACAAAATTGCATGCCTCTCTACCAAAATTGCTTGTATTTGTGAGAGGTTAAAGTTCATAACATTTGCCTTTTTTTGCCAGCTCAGGAGAGTAAGAAGGCCCAAATTATAGGGGATCTTTCTTACCTGGAATCCAGGATATAATCTGTTAATATTTTTTCTAAAGCAACAAAAGTCTCTCTGCAGTTATGTGTACAATAGCCACAATTAGTTTTAAATGTGTATCTTATTTTGGCTACAACAGATTGAAGTCAAATGTGAAAAACAGAAAGTCATGAAATATTAATGGATCAGTGGGAATCATGAACTTGACAGCTCCAGAAGTTTAGATTTTGGTTTTTTTTTTTGCTGTCTTGACTGTCTAGGTGGATTAAATTTTAAACATTAAATAACTCGCTACATGCATTGAATTAACTTAAAGTTAACTTTCTTTTCAACAGTCAGGGATCCTGACATTTTTTGTCAATGAGTCTATGTATGTGGCTGCATTATTATTTTATTATGTTATTTAAAATTAGATAGTCATTAACCTATCCGGAAATAATGTTAGCACAGGTTTTGGCATTCCCCTAATATTCAGTTTTGTTTTACTTCTGTGCAATGTATTATTTCTTCAAAAACGAGTTTGAAGGAGTTTAAAACAGTGTTTCCTTTATCGTGACTTAATGTACTATGTTCAAGAGTTCTTTTTGAATTAAAAAATGTATTTGAATATCTAATAATAATACAGGTAACACTCGAAAAATAGAATATCATGCAAAAGTTAATTTATTTCAGTAATGCAACTTAAAAGGTGAAACTAATATATGAGATAGACTCATTACATGCAAAGCAAGATAGTTCAAGCCGTGATTTGTCATAATTGTGATGATCATGGCTTACAGTTCATGAAAACCCCAAATCCACAATCTCGGAAAATTAGAATATTGTGAAAAGATGCAATATTCTAGGCTCAAAGTGTCCCACTCTAATCAGCTAATTAAGCCATAACACCTGCAAAGGGTTCCTAAACCTTTAAATGATCTCTCAGTCTGGTTCAGTAGGAATCACAACCATGGGAAAGACTACTGACCTGACAGTTTTGCAGAAAACCATCATTTACACCCTCCATAAGGAGGGAAAGCCTCAAAAGGTAATTGCAAAAGAAGTTGGATGTTTCCAAAGTGCTGTATCAAAGCACATTAATAGAAAGTTATGTGGAAGGGAAAAGTGTGGAAGAAAAAGGTGCACAAGCAGCAGGGATGACCGCAGCCTGGAGAGGATTGTCAGGAAAAGGCCATTCAAAAGTGTTGGGGACTTTCACAAGGAGTGGACTGAGGTTGGAGTCAGTGCATCAAGAGCCACCACACACAGACAGATCCTGGACATGGGCTTCAAATGTTGTATTCCTCTTGTCAAATCGCTCCTGAACAAAAACTAAAGAAAAACAGACCTGGTCTGTTGCTCAGTGGTCCAAAGTCCTCTTTTCTGATAAGAGCAACTTTTGCATCTCATTTGGAAACCAAGGACCCAAAGTATGGAGGAAGAATGGAGAGGCACACACTGCAAGATGTTTGAAGTCCAGTGTGAAGTTTCCACAGTCTGTGTTGATTTGGGGAGCCATGTCCTCTGCTGGTGTTGGTCCACTGTGCTTCATTAAGTCCAGGGCCAACGCAGCCATCTACCAGGAGATATTGGAGCACTTCATGCTTCCTTCCGCAGACTAGCTTTATGGGGATGCTGACTTCATTTTCCAGCAGGACTTGGCACCTGCCCACACTGCCAAAAGCACCAAAACCTTGTTCAATGACCATGGGATTACTGTGCTTGATTGGCCAGCAAACTCGCCTGACCTGAACCCCATAGAGAATCTATGGGGCATTGCCAAGAGAAAGATGAGAGACATGAGACTGAACAATGCAGAAGAGGTGAAGGCCACTATTGAAGCATCCTGGACTTCCATAACACCTCAGCAGTGCCAAAGGCTGATAGCTTCCATGCCACGCCGCATTGAGGCAATAATTGCTGCAAAAGGGGCTCAAACCAAGTACTGAGTACATATGCATGCTTATACTTTTCAGAGGTCCGATATTGTTCTATGTACAATCCTTGTTTTATTAATTGCATGTAATATTCTAATTTTCTGAGATTGTGGATTTGGGGTTTTCATGAGCTGTAAGCTATAATCATCACAATTATGGCAAATCATGGCTTGAACTATCTTGCTTTGCATGTAATGAGTCTATCTAATATATTAGTTTCACCTTTTAAGTTGCATTACTGAAATAAATTAAATTTTGCACGATATTCTAATTTTTTGAGTTTCACCTGTATATAATAATATAATATTATAATATATATATATATATATATATATATATATATATATACTATATTGGCAAAAGTATTGGGATGCCTACCTTTACATGCACATGAAATTTAATGGCATCCCAGTCTTAGTCTGCAGGGTTCAATATTGAGTTGGCCCACCCTTTGCAGCTATAACAGCTTCAACTCTTCTGGGAAGGCTGTCCACAAGGTTTAGGAGTGCAAAAAATAAGAAAATGGCAAAATGTCCCACCGTTTAAACTGTTTTTGCCAACATCCCAATATATGACAAGTAAGTATACAAAAATATAAAACAGTAATGTTTATTACAAAAACTTATTGCGATAAAAACGAACCAATAGATTCAATAAAGTGAATTACAATATGATAGTTCATTGTTCACATACAAAACATACACAAAGTACAAATAACCTGACAGTCTATAATGCATTAACTGGCAAATGGGTCAACAGTTCCAAAGAACTTATACAGTGATGTTGTCCAGACAAACCAGCGCATTTCGGAACTCATGTTTCCTTCTCCAGGGAATAAATATGTCAGGTCTAAAACATAACAACGTTTCAGGTAGATGTGAACACTTCAAAACTATATAGAAAAAATCTGATTACTCAATCACTTACAAATTGCACCACATCAAATAATGTCACAAAAACAAGGAGTGCAGCGCTACATGAAGTTAAACCTAAATGGCAGAGAAAAATAAAATAAAATAAAAATAAAATGAAGATGAAAATAAGTCCACTGTAATATCAATATACGGATTCCTCAGTCCACAGTGAAATTTCTGACGCTGTAGGTGCAATCCGGTCTCCCGTTGTGGTAATATGAATAGATTGCCTACTCACCAGAAACCCAGTAAAAAACGCATATCTGGATCACATGCATCCTAGGATCTTGAATAAAGACAGCCCGGAAATGGGATCCTCTGGTGGTCCCTCAGTGGTGTAAGAAAAGGATACCGATCTGGTCTCAAAGTGCTTACTTCTTCAAGTCCGCAGTAATGCCTAAAACACTGAGGCTGAGATGTGGAGGCTCAGTGCCAGATCATCATCTTTGGGCAACCCAGTGATCTTTGACTTCTCCCATGTTGTTCAGGTAGATCTCCACCTCATTAAGGTTGCCTATCTCAGTGCACAAATAATTGACCACCTTGGATGGTAGGTCAAATATCACATTAGATGTTGCAGCCCTCCTGCAGAAAGTTGGACATTTGTATGGTCTTGATACCTCTATACACTGACAACGGACAGTGAAGACTTCGCTGTCTGAGCTCGGTAGGTGTGTGTTTGAGGATTGCTGATTCAGGTGGTGGAGGAGTACTGTGGATGTTCTGTGGATGTTCTGGAGGATTTTTCACAAGCAACTGGTCTAGAGGTGTTTCCACATATGGAGTGTGGAATGGATGACAGGTATTCATGAGAAATTGAATGGGGATGCTCTCCAAATGATACGTCAGTGGGAGGACAAGCAGGGATGCACCAATGAACCATCCACCAGCGAGGACTGCATAGCAGAAGCCATTGAGGGGATCTATCAAATATAATCAATGACATAAATCAAAAAGATATCCTGCTTGTTATTAAACACAAAAGGATAGTATATGATATAGCTCCAGCACATAAATTATTGCTATAGGGAAATAAGTAAAATAACCTGAGACATCCAACCTAAGTAAGGGTAACAAGAGACATCCCAGTTGCTTCCACTGTGTTGTAATACCACTAAAAGTTGACCGGGGAATATTTAGTAGAAAGGAAATTTTACAGATGGACTTATTGCACAGGTGGCAACCTATCACGGTAACACGCTTGAATTCACTGAGCTCCTGAGAGCGACCCATTCTTTCACAATGTTTTTAGAAGAAGTCTGCATGCCTAGGTGTTTGATTTTATACACGTGGCCATGGAGGTGATTGGAACACTTGAATTCAATGATTTGGAGGGGTGTCTCAATACTTTTGGCAATATAGCGTATATACAGTGCTCAGCATAATTTAATACACCCCAACAGATTTGTCAGAAAACTTTACTTTCCTTTCAGAATCAACATTTTCTATGGTACATTATACTAAAAAATACTCCCACAAATGCAGGCCATTGATTGCAAACAAGATTTGGTAATTTGCACACACAATAAACTATTTTTCATAACAAATTAATTCAAGACCATGTTGCAAAAATGAATACACCCCACTGAAAGTCTTAGGAGCAAAGCTAAGTTTTACACAAGCATCCTGTATCCTATCAATGTAGCATGTTGCTAGGATACAGGTTTATTGGTAACATGTGATACCTTCTCACATGAATAGTGAAGGATGTAGCTAGGCAATCATCATCATACTCTTTGAATCCCTTTTAATTTGTGAACCTAGATAGGTATTATTTTTAGTTATTTACTTATCAGTTTTATGACTTGCTCCTCTTTGGAGAAGGTCTGTTCTTGTTACAAGATTTTACAGATGTCTACTTTCATTTGTTGTCCTGCACTTGAAAAAAAAAGAGATAACAATCTTGAAATAGTAGACTCTTTGATGATGTTTTGAGTGCCTATAGCAGGTTAAAAGGTCTAAAAGTAAACATGTAAGTGGCTCCACAAACAAAATGCAATAGGTGGAGCAAAAACATATTGCACTGAGGGAATAAATATGCAATAGTTGCACCCCTGGCACTTCCAGGTCACAAGCATTCTAGGCCTTTCAAAAACATTCTTAAACTCTTAGTAAACATTTCAGGCTTTTGCCTCCAACCTCTGAAGCTAAATCAATGCATGTTACTGATGCACATACATACACATAAAAACTAAACTATATTAGATTTGATATGCAAAAATATTTAACCATTCATCTAGTCTTTCTTTGCTTCCAATAGTACATTTCAGCAAAGGACACAAAAAAACTACATAGTCCAAGCAGCTGCATTTTAAATCTTGAATGATCCTTTGTCATGCTTGATGTACAATTATATTATACATTTAAAATTGATACTTCAAGCTAGACAAAGGATCCTGTGCTGATATAATTACACATGAAAAGTTTGGAAAAAAAAAGTTTGACAATTCTTTTCTTCATGCTAAAAAAGGATTGATCCTAATATTACTCTCCAAGCTCAACAAAAAAGATTGGCTGTGACTGGTGATTAGCCAAACTGCCCTGGGTTTTGTTCAAGCAAGGTTCAGCAAATTTCAAATAATGGCTAAATGGGGCAAAAACCTTTGGGATCAGAGGTAATAAGTTGATAAGCTATGGATGTGTGGGGATGTTCTGGTTGATGACTCCATTAAATATGTAAAGGATGGATCCAAAAGGATCCAATGGGGAGTCATGGAAAAGTCTGGATCCTCAGCTGGGACAGTATATAAAGGACACCTGGATCATCTGGAATCAGTGGCCAGTCTGCACTTGTGAGGTGCTGTCACCCTGGAGTCAGGGGGGACATTGTGTTCAGTGTTATATGATGTATAAAATGGCTTGAGTTCTAATAACTTAGCCAGAAAAGGTGATCTGTTATATATTGCATGTTGAACTGCATTTATTGATGTTTATATATATATATATTGAATTATTGTTTAACACCAATAAATTGCTGCAGCCATTTCTTGCCACATTTCGTTTAATGGTTTTCTTTAATTTGTTTTATTTGGGGAATATTGTGAGTGGGGGGTGTGATCTGCAATTCCAGTTCAGATGCCAAACCCAGACACCATTAAAATCAATGGTAGCTTAATCTGTCAAATTAAAAATGCCCATTTTCTAAGTTAATAGGCAAGAACGTGTCAAAAATAGTATAGGAGGGTAGGTGGGCACTTTCCTGGTGAATATGTACCAATGCAAAATACATTTTTTAAAAATCCATTTAAACAGGAGCAGTGGTTGAGTGGTAAAGCATATGCCTAAAGTAAATCATTATAAATGTTTAATTCCATTAAATAACATGCGGGGGAGGGATGCACTAATGCTGACTATGTAGGGGCCAGGGGAGGACTGACAACTCATGGGGCCCCCGGGCAATAGGGGATCATGGGGCCCCTGTGTCCTTGCCCAAACTCAAAAAAGCTTATGAAATAAGTACCAGGGGCATCTCATGGGGCCCCCTACTGACCCTGGGCCCTCGAGCAGTCCCGAACTTCCAAATGGTCAGTCCGCCCCTGGTATGGGCATATCTCCTGCCATCTGAAGGGCTGATATTTACAAAGGAAAACCATTTTAAATTGCTGTCGAATAACTTTAGCAGCTGTACCATATCTTTTTTTAAACAACACACAGACCCCTCCAAGCTGTGCCATATCTTTTTTTTAAACAACACAGACCCCTCCAAGGGTCTGGGATGTATTTGGGGGGACTTTTGGTGGACTTTGTGTACTTTTTTTTTGTTTTTTGAATGTCATTTGCCAGTTTTTTAAACTGTATCTTCTTTTCTTTGTAAATTTATTTTTGTTGTAGCACAACCTACAGCATGAATAAAAAACATTGCATGGAGTCATCTCCAAAATACATACCAGACACTTGGGTATTGTCTGGATTTTAGGAGGTATGCCAGCAATAAAATTAAAGCAAAACGCGTGAAGTCCCCCCAGGAAATCCATATCAGACCCTTGGGTTCTGGTATGGTTTTAAGGGGGACTCCATGCAAAAAAAGCACAAACTGTGTTCGGTACCCCTACAAACCAATACCAGGCCCCTAATCCAAACATGTAGCCTGGCTGGCCAGGATAATGGAAGGTGAGCATGTACCATCCTTCCATGCAAGACATGCATGTCTCTCAATGTGGGGAGGTTCCTTGCCAGGTGGGATGCCCTGGCAAACCAACTTGTCCCTGTATTGATGAGGACAAGGGCTTCTTCTGCACAACCTTGGCCTGCTGGTTGTATAGTCTGCAGGCAGGGAGCCTACCAGAATCTAGAAGCCCCTTTAATAATAAGGGGCCCGCAGATAAACCCCCCCCCCACACACACACACAGACACATGAATGAGCACACAGTCCCCTACTCGTTCACAAAAAAGATAGTTGTAACCTTGAAATAAAGACACCCAAATATTTGACAAGTCCTCCCCTCAAAAAAAAAGTCCCTACCTTTACAAGCTGAAAATTCATGGCCAATCATGATGCCAGCCATCCGCTGAAAAACCTAATGACCTATCCCACGCAGACCGATCCTGATGATAATGCCAGCTGAATTACAGCTTCCCGAGCTGTCATAAACTATGTAAGTGAAGGAATGGGAATACGGGTGACATAATTACCAAATATGGCCAGTTGCCATAGTTGGACAGAGATGTCACTACTATTCATGCTCCTTTGCTTTAAAGGATCGGGATTCCCCATGACATCAGTGGTTCCTAGGGGCATTGTGGGTACAAGCACCTGATGCTTTCTTAAGAACCAGTGACAGCTGGAAGACAGACCACTTCTACATATGATGCAGGGCTCCTGCCAACCAGGGGGTTGAAATGGCTAAAGTTCAGAACACCTGAACAAGCAATGTCCAGCCAAAACCTTTGGGTTGGCTTATCCCTGGTTATTACAAAATATACTCCAAGCTTGACAAAGGGCTGGTCATAATATAATTATACTCCAAGTCTGACAATGGTTCGGTTATAATATAATTACACTTTATATATTACAAAGGATCTGTCAGAATCTGAAACTTAGCTGTTTAGACTATGGAGTTTCATGTGTTTCTTGCTGCAGAGGTGTAATCCAGACAGGCTGCCTAGATGCTTGTGAAACATGCCTATGTGCCTCTACAAATCCCCACCCAGTCCTCTGCCTCCATAATCTCCTTCACCTTCCTAATCCAGTCCTCCCTACTAGGAACATAAGCCTGTTTCCAGTAAATAGAAATAAAGGACTTTGCCACATTAAAAAGATGTTCCAGAGTGCATCATCTATAGTGACTGAGCAGGAGGGTTTGGACATGGATTAGAAAATGAACCACAAAAAGGAGGATATCCTCTCCTAGGACCTCTTTTATCTAAGCTTTAATATCGGCTCAGAAGGGTCAAATTGCAGGGCACTCCCACCATATGTGTAAAAGTGTACCAATCTGGCTGCAGCCCCACCAGCAGAGATTGGAAGTGGAGGGGTAGATTCATGACAATGCGGAGATTTTAACATCCCTATCAATGTCAACAACCCGGCTACATCCCAACTCTTTAACCTAACCTCATCTTTTGCATTAGCACAGTGTATACAGTCCTCCACTCACTCTGATGGGAATACATTGGACCTTGTTTTCTCCCGTCTTTTTACTCCCTACTACCTCACAAACACCCCCTTTCCTCTCTCTGATCACAATCTCATCACCTTCACAGTGTCCTTGTCTTCAAACACCTATCCCTGCAAGCGGCAAACAATTACCCGCAGAAACCTTCACAACTTGAACCCTGCTCCTTTCCACTCTGCAACTGACCAACTCTGACAGAATCTCTCCCCTGTCCTGCCCTGACCTGGCTACTGCTGTCTGTCAGGATCGTGGCGTCAGACCCCAAACCTTCTCACCAAACTCATGACCGAAGGGCTAGCCGATCTACAACCGCGATGTGACGTGCGTAACAATGCCACACCCAGCTGCACCCTGCACAACGATTTTCCAGCTAATGGATACCGATCGATGTGCCAGCAGCCTGAATCAATTGTTACTGGGTCAGTTTAATTACCCAAATAACCCTTCACACTGCCACCACCTCCTTTTTGATCAAATAAAGAGGAAACTCAGCGTTCAGCTATAACACTATAATGGTTGATATAATCGTCTGTATAAAACGGTCCGCAGGCCGGTTATACAGAGGCTCAAACAAACACAGTAGTGTTCTCTTTAAAGGCAGGGATTCGTAAATTGCAATTAAGAGCTATAGAAACAGTTCAACACTTTCAGAAAGAAAGATTTATTACTAAGAGGTCAAACGGGTGCAATAAAAAATATTTACAGAAAAAGATATAACTAAGATATATACAGTATATATAAACATACAGAAAAAGATGTAACTAAGATATATATATATATAAACATACAGAAAAAGATGTATCTAAGATATATATATAAACATACAGAGACTAGCAGCACAGCAAAGAGATATCAGGGAGAGGTTAAAGGGTTAAGATACTTGCCATTAAGCCTTGGATGTAAGCAGACCAAGTTTCTGAGCAGATGGGCTTTGATCTCCCTATGTTACGATGGGAAAAATGGGAGATGTCACTCACTACCCTTAGGCTTGACAGTCTGTTTTAAAGTTTCCCAGCAGGTGGTGGCTCTGAAGTAAAGGACCAATCCCCTGTTTAGGGAGGAATCATCAGGCGGAGCCCTAAACTGGAGCCAGCATCTTTCCTAACTCATATTCTGGTCCATAACTTTCCATCTGCACAAGTGACAGTCCACCCGCGGGTACATTATTATGCAGACAAGTCTGAGGATTATTTAGATATGAATTATGAAATTATATACTGCACGGTTCACGAGTTCTATGTTTCGGCTTCCCTGATGGTCCGAGACAAAGTGAGTGACCCATTAAACTATTCGCCTGCTCATTGGCCATCTGACGAGTTGTCCAGTTTTTATGTAAGTCTCATATTCCAAGATATGAGACATAGGGGAAAAATGGCTTTGAGAAGTGTTTATCTGAATTTATCACCTATGCTGAGCTAGGTTTATGAGGTGGAAGCCTTTTTCAACTCTGGAGAAAGCTTGCATTATCTCTTAGAAGGTGTGAAATGGTACAGCTTTCTTGGGTCAGTAAGGCACCTTGTGGCCCCCTGCTGGGATCTGGCCTGTGACACTTCTAACACACACATATACTGCCATATGTCACTGTGCCTCTCACAGAGGGGGGGGGGGGAGAATAAGGGAGAAATGGCTACTCTTAGCAAGATGGAGTCTGAGTACTTCACTGTGTAATGTTTGTGACACTGTCTACAACAGTTCGCTTTCATGCACATTAGACTCGCTTGCTCCTCTAACAACACGAAGTATCAGGCCCCGACCGTTGCAACCTTGGCAGACTAACGACACCAAAATTCTTAAACGACAGTCGTGCGCTGGAGTGATTGTGGCGGAAATCCAAATCCCAGTAAGCATTCATCCGATATAAATCTGCTTTCTTAACATACAATTCCTCCCTTCATGCTGCCAAACAAGCCTACTTTGTCACTCTTATTAATACCTTGTCATGCAGTCCTCGTCGTCTCTTCTCTACTTTTAACTCTCTACTTTCTCCACCTCCACCCAGTACCTCACTCACTGCTTGTGAGATTGCAAATCATTTCAAAAACAAGATTGATGCAATTCGTAGGGGCATCGCCACTGCACATACATCCATCCCACTTAGCATACCTTATACTAAACCTCCCTCAACACTTTCCTCTTTTGACCTTGCTACTACCGAAGAGGTCACTAAGGTTTTCTCGGAAGCCCGTCTCACTACCTGCCCCCTGGATCCTGTTCCCTCACAACCACTACGGTCACTCTCTCCTTCCATCCTATGCTCCCTCACTCACATCTTCAATCTTTCCCTCTCTAACGGTGCCTTCCCCTCCCCTCTAAAGCATGCACACATCACTTCCATACTTAAAAAGCCCTCCCTGGACCCCACCAACTTGAACAACTTAAGACCCATCTCCCTGCTGCCATTTACCTCTAAACTCCTAGAACGCTTAGTCTACAATCGCCTGAGCTCTCACCTCACCGACAACAACCTTCTTGACCCTTTACAGTCTGGCTTTCGTTCACTACACTCCACTGAAACTGCCCTACTAAAACTCACTAATGATCTACTAACTGCTAAAACCAATGGCCACTACTCCATACTCTTACTACTTGACCTCTCTGTGGCTTTTGATATGGTTGACCATCCCCTCCTCCTCAAAACACTCCACTCTCTTGGTCTCAGAGACTCTGCTCTCTCCTGGTTCTCCTCCTACCTATCGCAGCGCTCCTTCAGCGTTACCTAAAATGCTGCCTCCTCCTCTTCACTCCCTCTTTCTGTAGGGGTGCCTCAAGGATCTGTCCCTGGACCTCTTCTATTCTCCATCTACACATCCTCCCTTGGTCACTTGATAAACTCCCATGGCTTTAAGTACCATCTCTATGCTGCTGACACAAAAATCTATCTTTCTACCCCTCACCCCTTCAGTCTCCTCTAGCATTACTAACCTACTAAGCGACATATCGGCATGGATGTCACTCCACTTCCTCAAACTCAATCTTTCCAAAACTGAGCTCTTAGTATTCGCCCGTGCCCCCTCCCCTGACTTCTCCATCAAGATCAATAACACAATCATCATTCCCTCCTCTTATGCCAGGGTACTAGGTGTACTCCTAGACTCCTTCTGTCCATTCACCCCCAAATCCAATCACTGTCCAAATCTTGTACACTTCACCTCCGCAACATCTCCAAGATACACCCGTTCCTAACCTCGGAAACCACTAAGCAATTTATTCACTTCCTTGTTATATCTCGCCTTGACAATTGCAACTCCCTCCTCATTGGCCTACCTCATCGCAGGCTATCCCTTCTTCAGTTTATCATGTATGCTGCTGCCAGGCTTTTCCACCTTACTAACCGTTCTGTATCTGCCACCCCTCTCTGCCAATCCCTCCACTGGCTTCTCATTGCCCAACGGATAAAATTCAAAACAGCAACAATAACATATAAAGCCATTTATAACTCTTCCCAAATTACATCAACGATCTTGTCTCTAAATATCACCCAAAATATACTCTCTGCTCCTCGCAAGACCTCCTGCTCTCTAGCTCTCTTGTCTCCTCCTCCCATGCTCTTCTCCAGGACTTTTCCAGAGCTTCCCCCATCCTCTGGAACTCTCTACCCCAATTTATCAGACTATTGCCTACTCTGCTCACTTTTAGGCATTCTCTGAAAACCTATCTCTTCAGGGAAGCCTATCCTGCCCTCAGCTAATAATGGAATCTTCTACTCTTCCAACCAATCCACCCCCCACAGTTACTACCTTTTATACCACTAGCCTCTCCCTCCTAGATTGTAAGCTCCAAGGAGTAGAGCCCTCCTTTCCCTCTTGTATTGAACTGTATTGTTGCTGTATTGTCTTCCGTTGTATTGTAAAATGCTGAGCAAACTGTTGGCGCTATATAAATCCTGTATTATAATAATGATAGGCACCAGTGCATCAGTAACGTATAGTTAGTTTCCTGAGTTTTGGAGTCAATAGAACTGGAATGAGTCAACTGGTGTGTAAGCTGTTCATCTGAGAATTCTAACCCAAGGTCACGTTCCCACTCCCAGATGTAAGGTGGCCTTGTAGTGGTGGATACAGAACCCAGTAGTTTTAAGAGTTCTGAAACTAAATGGGGCAGGGGTTCTCTAGCTATAAACAGCCACTCAAACATGGTAAGAGTAGAGAAAGTATGGGAGAGGTAAAGGAGCTGTCTACACACAGCGGACCAGAAGGTGAGAGAATAGCTCTTAAAGCTCAATCAGTCATTTAAGTGCCTCAGGGTTTCCATGACGTTTATGCTGAAGCTCAGCCTGCTGTAGAGTGGTGAGTACCCTTTGGAAGTCGGCCTGCCTTTCTTTTTTTAATTTAGAGCCCATGGAGATGAGCAATCCACACACCACTGCTTTGGTGTCTCTTCCACAGAGTCTCCTCCCCAAGGTCAGCAGAGGTGTTTTCTCTAAAGTAATGTGTGAGAGTATAAGTGACCTTAGCAACCGCAGTAATGTCATCTAGCAAATTTTCATTTGGCTGCCAGGACCAGGCCTTGGGAGTTCCTTGCGGGAGGTAAGACATATCTGTAACCGGGGTATTATTATTATTATTATACAGTATTTATAATCAGAGATCATATTATTTTCAATTCTGGCTGACTGCAATAGTTCAAAGGCATGGTGGTCCACGTACAAGATATATACTGTATGTGAGTATAAATGTCTTGCGCCTTGGAATGATAGCTAAAGTCTCTGCCCGAGGCATGAAGTGCTCTCCAGCTGTCTCCATGCCTAAGAAATGCATAAAAGTGGGTGGAACGACAGTGGGAAGTGTAAACAAGGGGATCAGGGCTGATGTTAAAGAGGCCTCCCAGTATAAAAATGCCCTCTCGGAAGTCAGCCAACCTGTCCAAGACTTTATCTAGGAAAGTGAACTGCTGGGTGTTCGGCATGTAAAGCTTTGCAAATGGAAATGTCTGATCCTCAAACTTCTCTTTCACGAAAACATAGCAGCTCTGTGATTCAATGTAGCTCTCAGTGTTTTGGAAGGGGCAAGATTTATAAAAAGCAAGCACTGTGCCTCTGGACTTTGCAACAGGAGAATTGGTGAAGTGTGTTCCCTGCAAAAATAGCACCTGGGCCCCAAACCTCTTCAGTTCCAATCACAACTTTTTTTATTTTTTTTATTATTATTTTTATTATTATTATTGCTATATAAAGGAAAAAAGACCAACATTTAAAAAAAGATATTTTGCAAATTCTTTGCAAATACTGTAAATACTCTTTTTCATAAATTAAGCAAAATGCATACTGCTATTTTGTTGGCAAAAGCAACCCAAATCAGTGTATATTATTTAGTTTTTGTGAGAGTTGTAGAGTCTAAAAACTATACTATACAGTATATATTTGAAAATAGATCAGTCGTAATGTACTGACTGCTTATCTCATTTCTTGAGGCCCTACAATGCCAGGACAGTATAAATACCCTCTGAATGACCCCTTTCTGGAAAGTAGACAGTCCAAGGTATTTAATAAAAGGCATGGTCATTTTTTTAAATTTTATTTGAATTTTTTGTCACGTTTTGGAAAATAAAATACAATATTTATTTTGCACAAAGTTTTCATTTTACCAAATTATTTCTCACACACAGCATACTTACAGTTATACCCCAAAACACATTCTGCTACATGCCCTGAGTATGGGAATACCACATATGTGAGCATTTTTCACAGCCTAGACACATACAAGGGCCTAAAATCCAATGAGCACCCTTAAGCTTTCAAGGAGCATAAATTTCCTGACTACCTATCATATTTCTTGAGTTTGTGATATGCCGGGACAGAACCCACCCACAAAATAACTACATTTTGAAAATAAATCACACCAAGGTATTTTCAGAAAGGCATATTGAGTCTTCTGAAAACATAATTTTTTGACAAAAGTTTTTGGAAAATGCAGAAAGAAAATGAAACTTATTTTTTTTACACAAAGTTGTCAATTTTATAAGATATGTGTAACACACAGCATAGGCAGACTTAGAATTACACCCCAAAACACATTCTACTACTACTCCTACTACTCTGCTATTCCTCCCGAGTATGGTGAAATCATATATGTGAGGCTTTTCACTGAATGATTATTTGCTGGATGTGGCATCTTGTGTATCACACAAATCCACCAAGTGTGTCAAAACCAATGTACTGTAATAGTTGCCTCTATACAAGTGGTCAGGGAATTTAGCTTAGTGGAGTGTCACCAACAGCAGTCCCAGTTCCTTTAGGCCAAGCAAACCTAGCCTGCTGGTATGTGGCTGTCCCTAGGAATGCCATGTCCACTGGCCAGGAAATAAAGGAGGCCAAAGAAAAGAAGAAAAAAAGAGTTCCTTTGGTTCCAGGAGTGGAGTTGTCTGCAGGGGATACCTGGGAATGGTATCTTGCAGGAACATTGTCAGTTGGATGTGCCCTGTACTCCCACCAATCATGACCCATTCAAGTGAATGGAGGTGCTTGTACAGGGTCCGGGGTGCTAAAGCAGATGGTGGTCACTGCCACAGCTGTACAACGTCACTGTAGTTCTGGTGACAATCATTTCTGCAGTGTTCAGCTGCATTCATGAAGCCATTGAGAATTACTGTGATAGCTGTGATTGGCAACAGCTATCACATGGTTCAGGACCACTGTGATTGTTCTGTACCATGTGATCAATGTGACCAATCACATAGATCACAGTACTAAACAATGGTGTAATAAATGACAGCCAGTGTTCACTAGTATGTACTGTGATGGCAGTAATTGGTCACAGCAATCACATGGTCGACTTACAGTAGCCCTGTACCCCCAGTGGATACAGCAGCCATAGATTGTACCACTGCACACTTCTGAGAGCATGCATGAGTGGGCAGTGTGGGAGGACATATGGATACACCCACCCGCATTGGCACTACCCCTGTCCAGCCATATATCTACATTGGCTAAAAGGGAGGTGGTTAAACATGTTTTCAGTGTTGTAGAAGCCTGATGTGCCATGAGCCTGTGGGTGCAATAAAAACAACAAGAATAATCCTCACTTAAAATCTGCTGTGTGCTCAATACAACTTGGACTAAAATTATTTTTGTAAATGTAAAATATAATTATCACATGTTTCCTCTCATACACTTTAAACAGTTTAGGCTCCGGTTTAAAAAAAAAATGATATAAGAATAAACTGATGTGTAGCAACAAATATAAAACCGTTTTCAATATTGAGCAAGAATTTACACACAAAAGCCAGAATAATAAGTGATCTTACTGGTTTCATCTAAGCTCCTGCTGGGACTGTGTGTGATAACTGTTATGCGTGATTCCAGATAACTACAAGTGGCAAATTGCAGGTCAGTAAACAGTGAACCTCTGGTGTCAGCCTTCATGTATTCTGTTTGTACACAGGCAATGTTCTCATTTCAAAATACTGAGTGTCACTTGTTTTTTTCATCTGCATAGCAATTAGAATGTTGATTGCTGGGACATCTCTGGTGTCTCTCATTTTCTTGTGAAGGTCAATCATGGGTGAAGCATCTGAAGATGTACTGGCAATTTAATTACTTATACTGGTTTGGTGTTTAGTGTGGCTGTTATAATGATATCTCATATGTCTAAATAGCTTGATTGTCTCTTTTAAGAAAACATGAGCAATTGCCTTTGACCAGTCAATGATACTGTAGCTTTGTTTGCAATACAGAAATAAAAAAAATCACAAATTTTAATGAAAATCACATTCAAAATGTAAATCATTGTTTTAGATGAAGCTATTTGATGACAACTTTAAAATGTATAGTTGAGCAAATAAGGATTCATCCATTACATCAATACAATAATACAGTATATGCACTTTCCCTATGTTTTATCCCTTTAAAGCCCCAATAAACTCACAGTTTAAATCAGCTAGATACCTGTGTACACAAGAACAGATGGTGTGTAAAGCTTTATAGGTTGGTTTGTTTTAAAAGCAGCCACAGCAGGAGTAGAACAGTATGTCCCATGCCTGCATGCTGTAGAGGCAGACCCATGCTCTGTGGAAGCTGTGTTCTCTCTGCCTACTATTTGCTGAGTCAGAGCTAGAGTTTTCAGAGAAGCTATACAGTATATCTAAATTGGCAGGGGACATGTTGGACTGCTGCTTTCACACAAAGAGCAAGGCCTTCTCCCCCCACCCTCCTCTTTCACATTTGTTTTTTTTGGGAGGAGGGAGTGGGTAGCTGATTTGGATGGGTACCTGCTCCCACTTCTGCTTGAGTTGCCTAAATGATCTGAGCAGAAGTGCCCCTTCCCCCCTCTCTCCCTGCAGTCTTCAGGGACACAGCATAGTGAGCAGCTCAGCCCATGCATGCGCAGTGGGCACCCGGCTGTGAAGTCACAAACTGTCACAGCTGGGTGCCCACGGCTAAGAAACGGCACCGGGGATCAGCAGCTGGAGGGCGGGATCAGCACTTGAGCAGTATGGGCACTCTGTGAGGAAGCTCCAAGACTGATCTGGACACAGAGGCTTTTCTCACAACACCAAGGCCCCTAATCATCACACAAGTGTGTCTGCAGCTCTCCAAACCACAGGCAGCATGTCACCAAAAAGAGAGGAGTGGCACCTGAAAAATCTGACTGCCTTCCTCTTCCAGGCAGTCTCCAGGACTAGATAAGATGGCACCATGGCCATGGCACAGCCCTCTCTCTACACACAGATCCTGGCTTCACAACAAAATAAAGATGCAGAGGAACAGGATGGCTCCATAGAAAACTCAACAGCTGCAGCACACTTTCCTGCATCTTCTCCAGGCGCACCACTTCTGGGAAGCCCAGCTAAGGCAAAGATGAAACTGGATGCTACTATCACTAATACATCTGAGGTGAGTCAAAATATTATGACGACTACCATAAATCTATCTGCACAAGATCCGTTTGCTGTCTTCCTTACTAATAACCAACCAATTATGGACACCACTCTTAAGGACATGTTAATGTCTTTAAGAGCTCCCTACAGGCTGACATGTTAACCAATATGCAACGCTATCATTCTGATATTTCACAAATGGGAAACTTTTCAACAACTATAAACAAGGAGGCTGATGCACATGGCGATAACCTGGAAGAACATACATGGATCAGACAAAAACTGGTGGACCTGGAGGACAGGTTGCACCGCAATAATATTAAAATCCGAGGAATCACCGAAACAGTTCAAAATACAGAATTAGTCAGCTATACTAAAGGTCTGATCAAATCTCAAAAATATTGAGCTGGTAATCGACCATATACACCGTCTACCAAAACCGTCCTTACCTGATGCGTTTCTGGGACGAGTCCCTTTCCTTAGAGCTTATGGCCAGCCTAAATGCAGGTCATGATTTAAATATCTATGGCCAATGCTGTTTAAGGCGATACTCCTCCCCTTGAGCTCGCAAAGGGGGGAGGAGATTATGAGAGTTATTAGAATGATAGGGACCTGGAAGTTGCCATATAAATGCCATATAGATCATACTGTGAACAATGTATAACAGATACCTGTGCAAAGTACTACAAACAACATAATAAAAAATATTTTAAAAGTATTCAAGCACAGTGATCATTGTAATGATAAAAAATTATGAAAAATGCTTAAAATGAGCAACGATCTCCAAATAGCTGAAATATTTCAAGAGGGGAGGTATGAATGATGTGCAATCGTATTACAGTACCCCTTGACTGGATCAAGTCAGGGATATTAGTGTAGAAACATTTACCATAACCAGTCTTGTGAAAAACATTTTTTGTGCTGCTCTGAATACATGGTATATGTTAGATTTCTTGATGGAAAGTGCTGTTGAGATGAAAAATAACTGCTGGAACGCTCACCAACATGGTTGTGCGCTCCAGGGCCAGGAGGGAGGGACCAGAAGTGTGTAACATGTATAGTGATATCATGAAATTGGAAGGGAATGAAAATGGCCACTGGAACGCACAGCAACATGGCGCTGCGTTTCACACGCTTGGTGGACTGAACTGGAAGTGTGTCAGGATCGACGTCACATTCGGTACTGGTGGAAATAGCTGCTGGGGCTCATCAGGTGCACCCTGCACCACCCGAAGGAGACCAGGGATAGATTGCTGCAGGACTGCATCTGGTGCAAATCCAGCACCTGAAAAAGTGATAATGATGGAAAGCACAAAAAGAAAAAGAAATATGTGTGCGCTGTATGAGATTGCCCTAAAAAAGGGGGGGAAGAATCAATGAATATTGCATATGATAACGCAATCAAAAGTCACATGAAAAATACATGAATAAAAGCAAATCTTTACTAGATTAAGCAACCAGGGAAGGGGTGCTGACCAAACAGGAATGGCAATTTTTATATAGACCGTTCCCCCTCACCCCACATTTTTAACATATCCCAAAAATACACAAAGATCCCACCCATCCACCTGGAAGACCTATTATATCCAGAATCAATAGCCTTACCAGCAATGTGGTAAGGCTATTGATTCAACCACTTTCTACAAATGTATGTGACATCCCTCCCCTCATATGTCCACGACTCGGGACATATGCTTGACATTCTGTCACAATACCCTTGGCAACCAGGCTACAGGCGGATGTCATTAGATATGGCCTCTTTAAATACTTCTATAGCACACACATTTAGGTTAACAACAGTCCAACATTTCCTCTCTTTTGGATAGCTCCCTACATCCCTTGCAGCAAATTTAATTATTCAATGCATTGAATTCTGCCTTTTGGAGCAAACCTAGTTCTCTTTGCGACGTACATCGATGATATTCTGATTATACGGGATGGTACAGATAATGAGCTAGAACAGTTCCTTTCCCATTGCCACAATAACCCTTTTAACATCAAATTCACAAAGGTTGTGGATGACAACACACTGGTGTTTCTGGATTTAGAACTGATCGACAATGATTTCAACATCATCTCCAAGCCACATTTTAAACCCTCAGTGGGCAACTCATATTTGCACACTACCAGTCAACATTATCCGAGATGGATTAAAATTGAAACCCTTGGGGCAATTTTGTCTGCTCAAGAGATCTTGTACACGTCTTGAGGACTATGATGAGCAAGGCATACTCCTCTGACATTCAAGTGCAAGTTACTGATAGAGTTTCAGAAACAACACTTCCCGTGCTCAGGGACCCAGATCAAGGATGGATGGGTGGGAAGACCACTTGTGGAAGTTTGTCCACCAATGGATAAAAGGTTGTGCAGCTTTTAACAAGGTTGGGGAAGCCCAACTAATACTGCAAAGTAAAACAAAAAGAAAGCGCACCAACCTTGCGCATTACCTCAATAAACTGATTTTATTAAAATGAGATATATATCTCTTCCTCAAAGCTCTGAGGAAGAAGGGACCCCCTTTGAAACAAGTCAGATGAACTTTGAGAGTCTCCCCTCTTGATGTGATTTGCACTGGTTTTGCACTTCAATGTTCCTTTGAGGATCTTATACGCTTGTTTTACTTCTTTGTTTGTAAGTATGTATCTCATTTTAATAAAATCACAGTTTATTGAGGTAATGCGCAAGGTTGGTGCACTTTCTTTTTGTTTTACTTTGCAGTAGTGATAGAGTTTCCTCAGAGAAAGAACAGCAGACTAAACGGATTGTCTTTTGCACCCGATACAACCCCAAGTCCTTCCATATTAAAAGTATTTTCAAAAAGTATTGGGACATTTTACATCAAGACCCCTTTCTGAATAATGTCATCTCTGAAAATCCGGAGATAATTTTTAAGAAACCTACAGATTATAGAAGCTTTATAGCTACTAATATAGTAATATAATTTGCCCTTGTGGACTTTTATATGTGGGTTGTACCATCTGCACATTGCTCATTAGGTTTGGGGAACACAAAAGAAATATTAAGCACGTTCATGAGGGACATTCATTTCCCAATCACTTTAAGGAAAAACATGACAACAATCCGGTGGGTCTCTGGGATTTTTGGCTAGACAGCATCAGTATGGATATTGACACTGATAGACGATTTTGTCGTTTATGTCAGAGCGAGACTTTTTGGATTCACCGTCTGGGAACTTTGTAACCAGAGGACTTAACAAAGGGTTGGATATAAATTCTCTGATTTAGTAATCATACTAGTGGACAACTCCACAGATCACGCCACGGCAGGCATGTGTCAAGACCAATGCTATGTTATGTGTTTATTTTCACTAATACTACATTTTCTCCATCCATTAATATATATTTTCACCATCCATGGGTAGACTGCATCCATTGTTTTTATCACTATTATCGAGACTATTATCATTACTATTATCATTTTTACAATGACACATAGATATGTGTATTTCATGTTTTATATATACATGTATATATATATATATATATATATATTTATACACTTCCATTTTTATATCCTTTACATCCTTTTTTTGTCTTTGCTTTATGAAATTTTAAGAATTTTTTGCTTTTATTCGTGTATTTTTCATGTGACTTTTGATTGCGTTATCATATTCAATATGATTCTGGATATAATAGGTCTTCCAGGTGGATGGGTGGGATCTTTATGTATTTTTGGGATATGATAAAAATGTGGGGTGAGGGGGAATGGTCTATGTAGAAATTGCCCTTCCTGTTTGGTCAGCAGCCCTTCCCTGGTTGCTTGATTTAGTAAAGATTTGCTTTTATTCATGTATTTTTCATGTGACTTTTGATTGCGTTATCACATGCAATATTCCTTCATTATTTCTGCTCCCCCTTTTTTAGAGCAATCTCATACAGTGAACACACATTTCTTTTTCTTTTTGTGCTTTCCATTATAATCAATTTTTCCAGCACTGGATCTGCACCAGATGCAGTCTTGCAGCCATCCATCTCTTGTCTCCTTTGGCCCCTCCTGAGCCCTGGTGACTATTTCCGTCAGTACCGGTATGACGTCGATCCTGGCGTACTTCCGATTCAGTCCACCGAGCGTGTGAAACTCAGTGCCATGTTGGACTGTGTTCCAGTGGCCATTTTCATTACCTTCCACTTTCATTAGGATATCACTATAGATGTTACACTCTTCTGGTCCCTCCCTCCTGGCCCTGGAGCGCACAACCATGTTGGCGTGCATTCCAGCAGCTATTTTTCATCTCAACAGCACTTCCATTTCAGCAATCTAACATATACCATGTATTCAGCACAACATTTTTTTTTCACAAGACTGGCTTTGGTAATTGTTTCTACACTAATATCCCTGATCTGATCCAGTCATGAGGTACTGTAATATGATTGCACATCATTCATACCTCCCCTCTTGAAACATTTCAACTATTTTGACATTGTTGTTCATTTTAAGCATTTTTCATCATTTTTTTATCATTACAATGATCACTACGCTTGAATAATTTGAAAATATTTTTTATTATGTTGTTTGTAGTACTTTGCACAGGTATCTGTTATACGTTGTTCACAGTATGATCTATATGGCATTCATATGGCATTTATATGGCAACTTCCCGGTACGTATGGTTCTAATAACATCCATGATCTCCTCCCCCCTTTGCGAGCTCAAGTGGAAGAGTATTGACTTAAACAGCATTGGCTATAGATATTTAAATCATGGTCTGCATTCAGGCTGGCCATAAGCTCTGAGGAAAGGGACTCGTCCCTGAAACGCATCAATAAGCCGACCACACTGATAGTCGGACACCCTGCCAATTGTTGTGGCCATCTCCATTGCCTTACAAAGCTTTACATACATGCTATTTTTGTGATTTTATAGCAATTGTGAATAAATACTACTTTTTAATACAAGTTTTGATGTGGATTATGTGCCTATAAAGTCCATAAAATACTCCCAATTATTTTTAGCTTTTAGTAAATCACTTTTTGAGTTTTAGAAGAGCAGTTTTTGTGGATTATTGAGGTCGAAATCCAGACTGAAGGGGATCAAAAAGGCTATTTGTAGTGGTCATTCAGTCAGTTGTGGACCAGGTGCTTAAGTAGTTTGGAGGAAAAAGGGAACAAGCAGATGGGTTGTAGGATGTTAAAATTGGTGGGCTTCAAGGAGGGCTTTTATGGGGTTGACTAGTGCATGTTTTAGAGAGTTGGGAAAGATGCCAGAATAGAGGAAGAAATTCATGACGTGAGTTAGAGAGTGTAGGATAGTGCCGGAGAGTGACCGCAGTATTTGAGAGGGAATAGGGTCCAGGGAGCGTTACAAAAAGAGTTTAGCAACTTTTTCTATAGTAGTAGGATTGAATAAGGGTTAAGTGTGCCTGTGGACATGGGGTGACATGGGGTGTTACGTGGGGGTGGGATATCTGTAGAGTGGAGATTTCATCTAAATTGATCTTATATTTGAAGTGATTGGTGATCTACTGGGCAGTGAGTGAGCTAGTGGGTGGAGGCAATGGATAATGAAGTAGAGCGTTAAAAGTAGAGAAGAGTTGACAGGGACTGGATGAGAAGGTGTTAATGAGAGTGATAAAGTAGATCTGCTTGGCAGTATAAAGGCAAAAATTGTATTTTTGGAGGGCAGATTTAAATGATTTGAAATAATTGTGAGACTTAATCTTACGCCACAGACGCAAGAGCATGGCTACGTTTTTTGAGACATCTGTATGCCACGGTTGTTGGGTTAGGGGCCTGATTTTGTATGTAGTGAAGGGGGAAAGCTCGTCCAGGGTGGAGGATAGGAATCTATTGCAGACAGAAGTGGCTAGATTGGGGCAGGGCAGGGGTGAGATTTTCTCATAGAGATGGTTAGTAGCAGAATAGAGAAGAGAAGGATTGAAGTGGCAAAGGTTTCTAAAAGTAATTGTTATGCGGTTGGAGGGAGAGGAGGTGGAAGAGAGGGAGAAAGTGAAACTAATAAGGTGGTGATTAGAAAGAGGATTGTTGGAGAGGCTGCATAGAGTGCATAGATAGGAGAATGCAAGGTCAAGGGTGTTGTCGCTAGAGTGAGTAGAAACCTGTATCCATTGCTTCAAGTCAAATGAGGAGGTTTGATTGAGAAGTTTAGAAGTAGCAGGAGTGTTAGTATTACAGGGAGTCACTGAAAATGATTGTGGGCATTTCAGAAGAGAGAAAGTAGGATAGCCAGATAGAGAAGTCATCAAGGAAATTTGATACCAGTCCAGGGGGTGAGTATATTACAACGATTCTTAAAGAAATCGGAGAAAATAGACATAAACAGTGAGTTTCAAATAAAGGGAGGGACAGAGAGGGAGTAGAGTGAATAATATGAAAGGTATAGGGATATGAGGATTCCCACTCTATCTCCCTTGCATTCCCTTGTCTGGGGGAGTGAGTCCAGAGAAGGTTACCATGGGAGAGGGAAGCAAAAGAAGGAGAGACTGGTTTTAGGGAGAAGAGGAAACTAAATAGTGTGTATTGCGGCTGCTGCCAGAGGGTGCAGGGTGCAGGGTGATGTTTGCATTGGGTACAGTTAAATAAAGGAGGCCCAGGGTTTTGGGATATATCTTTAGAGATTACACAGGTCTGTGACTAAAAAGCTGTTTGATTATTTTCATATAATTTCCATGTATTTTGGTGTGCTGAAAACAAATAAAATATTGAAAAAACTCCTAGACATCATGATTTGCAACAAAATGAAAAATTATCTTCAAATTTATCAAATTTTTTAAATTTTTGGTATTTTTTTATATTATGGGTTTTTAACCAAATTTAAAGTCCAAATTACTAATAATTAATTCACATAAGTGCATTTAAGATATAAAATGCCAAAAAAACCTTAAAAGGGTTGTCCGAGTTATGCAAAAAAAGTATAGCACTGTAAATCTGATGGTCAGCAATATATACATAAGCTAAGCAAGTTTTAGGGAAAAAAAATATATTTCCTCATTTCCCTGGTTCTCTTCTGGCCCTTTGTTGTTATTTGCAGGTAAACAATTTCTGCCCTTCCCCCCCTGCAAAGGGGGTGAATACAAGTGCAGCTCTGAGTGACATGTCTGACTACTGGGATACTCAGCAGCATGCTGTATGTGTAAGCCTCAGCTTGTCCTCAAAATTATATGTTAGAGCAAATAAAAAAAGTTTAACGTCAGTACTCAATTGTTTCTGTCGCAAATGCACTAATACATCTACAATCACCTCAACTCATTTGCTGCAATTTTAAATCTTTCTTCACTATTACAAGTAATGTGAATATGGTATGGAATTAATGAGATTTTGGATGGAACTGTATTTCCCGCTTTTGGTTTACTAAACAGATTACTGGACATCTATTTCAACCTAAACATCTAAGAACGTCACTTTATGATGGTGAAATGACATTGTGAAAGATAGATTATTACTGTTCGAGTTAAAAAATCTTAAACAGTCCTGCAGTTTGTCAGTGGGCCCATCCCAGACTAGAAATATATTGTCTATATATCTCAACCATGGGAGAATATGGCCATAAAAATTGGATTATTTATCTGATAACAGAAAATTTTGTTCCCACGCTCCCAGGTACAGGTTTGCGTATGATGGAGCACAACATGTCCCCATCACCACTCCCTGTACCTGGAGAACATGGGAGCCATCAAAAGTCAATACATTGTGATACAAAATAAAGGAGAAGACCTGTAGAATTAACCAGTTCTTTAGAATATTGATTGCGCAGACTGAAAAATATTCTTATAACTTTTTCCCAATGGCCAATTTGGATAAATTTACCATCATAAAAATGTATTTCTGCAGAGATACATTCCAGTCTCCTAGTGGATCTGCCTATAGATGCCTCTTATGAACTTTTAGTAATCTTATGGACTTTTTATGATATGGACCAAATGGACTTACTATTGCTCTATTGTTAATTCTCTGTATTTCACACTGTTCTTTACTGTAGGTTTTCACCATCTGCTATTTGTATATGAGCAGCAATTAGCGGTCCTGATTCTTGAGAAAAATGTCTCTCTGGTAACTAAACCAGTAGAAAAAGGAAGAAACACTGTCATTATGGATAGGCTGGATTACATGAAAATATGCCATGATATAGTGAACAACAAAGATTGGTATGCTCCCATATCTCCCTCCTGAATAGACAAATACAATAAACATTTTATTTTTGCTTTGATAACAAATTAATTTGAATGAAGGTTTGATACCTAAATCATCTTGGGAATTTATTTATAGTAGATTTCCTAGAGTCCCTTCCTTCTATGCTCTTCCTAAGGTTCACAAACAAATTCCTTCTCCCCCTGGTTGGCCTATTCTGGCAATCAGAGTATCACCGAGAATTAAAGTAAACGGGTGGATCAATTTATAAGAGCTTTTATTCTGACCCTTCCATCTTACGTAAAAGACACAATACACTTTCTTCAACTGTTTGAAAGTCTACCCATGCCTCTGGGGGCAGTACTACTCACTATTGACGTGGAGGCCCTTTATTGTTCATTCCCATATGAGAAGGGTCTCCAAGTTATAAAAACGTCTAAATACTATTCGTTCTACAGGTCTTCCCTTTTATTTTGTGTCACAATGTATTCACTTCTGATGACTCTCACTTTCTCCAGGTACAGGGAGTGGTGATGGGGACATGTTGTGCCCCATCATACGTGAACTTGTACCTGGGGGAGTGGGAACAAAATTTTCTGTTGTGAGATGAATCATCCAATTTTTATGGCCATATTCTCACATGGCGATTGGAATAAGCATGTTTTACAATGTGAATCCAGATGGATTCATAATTTGAAGGCCACACAACATCTAGATCTGAATTATATTTTAAGATTCAGACTTTTCCTTGATGGCTTTAGTTCTGGAAAAAATGGAACATTTGATGTGATCAATATGAATATATAGGGCAGTCATTGATATAGCACAATATGTGACCATTTATGGTTGTTTTTTCATATTTATGCCCATTATATATAAAATTTTCTTGTCATGTATTGATATTGTAAAGGTGCATGCAAGTATTTGTTATTTATTTTTCATTGGAAGGTCCCTGGTGATCTTGGTGGAATGCTCGGCATGTCCAGCGCCCACATTGTGGTTTCACCTGGTTTGGGGGATTATTTTTGCCATCCACTCTAACATCTGACCTTTTTTCATCCTGGACTTATGGTTGTTTGCTCCCAATGGGAGTGGTAATGGCTTGTCTGGACGTGCTGGGGCTTTGCCCACACTCAAAATGGCCTCACCAACACTTCCTTCATTTCTGGAATCAATGATGGTTGCAACTGATATGACGTCTGGTGCACAAAGTCAGGTCAGTTGCAGCTACTGGAAATGGGGCAAATGGAGACCATCTCACTGGCATCACATGGCGCTGCCTCCTTTGTTTAGAGATGGGCAGGAGGGGGAGACTCAGAGAGGCAGTCGCCAATCAGGATGCCTCAATTTGTGCCCAGCTGTTTTACATTTGGAAGGATGATCTAATCATTATGATTGATTATGGACAATCAGTTGATTCTCAGTCTGATCCTTTATTAAGGTGTTTGAGGATGATACAACTAGTGCTATCTCTGTTGTGGATCTGGTCGGTACCATCGCAATGATCCTATGAGCTCTGGAGTTGACCGTCTGTTACAGGTAGAACATCCTTATGCTGAATGGTGTTTCCTTTGTACCATATGAAAATATTTTTTTTTAAACAAAGTTGTAAAATTCTAAGATATTTCTAATACACAGCTTATGCATATTTAGAATTACAACTCATACCCATTCTGCTACTACTCCAAAGTATGGCGATACCACATGTGGCATAGGTTCTAATTATTTGTAGAGGACTTGACACGCCACTACTAGTACCTGGCCTATCATCTGTGTTTACTGCATTGCTGGTGTTTGCACCTTCACTAGGATATACTGCTCTGTTGGTGGTAGCCTGCTCCTCCTCAGATCACCTGAATCTCTTTGTTGAGACCCTTTCCTCCTCTGAATCAGTTGCTGACACACTGGCACCATGAGATGTTGCACTTTGACACTCTTACAGATGGTGTTGGTGCACTGGCATTTTGACAGATGGTGATGTACAATGGGATACTATTGCAGAGGTTGTGCACGGGGACACTGTAACAGATGTTGATGGTCCACTGAGACACCTACATATGTTGATGTGCACTGGGGAAACTGACAGATGTGAATGTGATCTGAGACACTATTGCAGATGTTTTGCACTGGGACACTGACAGATGTTGATGGTCCTTTGAGAAATCAATGGATGTTGATGTGCACTGGGATACTACTTCAGATGTTGATGTGCACTGGAACACTGTTGCAGGTTTTCTGCACTGTTGGGACAGTGTTGATGGTCCACTGGGGAACTGACAGATGTTGATTGTCCATTGGGACAGTATTTCAGGTGTTGTTGGCACTGGGACAGTGTAACAGATGTTGATGTGCACTGAAACACTGTGAAGGATGTTGATGGTCCACTGGGACACCTATAGATGTTGATGTGCACTGGAGAAGCTGACAGATGTTGATGTGCATTGGGACACTTTGTCAGCTGTTGATGCTAGCTGGGACACTATTACAGATGTTCTGCATTGGGACACTGACATATGTTTATGGTCCATTGGGACATCAACAAATGTTGATATGCACTGAGACACTACTGTAAATGTTGATGTGCATTGGAACACTGACAGATGTTGATGTGCACTAGGACACTATTAAAGATGTTCTGCCCTGGGGCACTGGCAGATGTTGATGGTCCACCGGGGCACTGACAGATGTTGATGGTCCACTGGGACAGTACTGTAGATGTAATTGTGCACTGGGATACTGTACCAGATGTTGATGTGCAATGGGACATTGTGACACATACTGTTGGTCCACTGGGACACAGAGAGATGTTGACGGTCCACTAGGTACTACAACTGATGTTGATGGTCCACTAGGGACAGATGTTGAAGTTGCAATGGGACACTTACAGATGTTGATGAGACACTGGTACAGATGTTGATGTGCACTTTGACACTGTGACATATGGTGCTTGGTGCACTGGTGACAGATCACTGCACTGTGTGGGATCTGTGTGTAACAGAGTGCACAGTAAAATTATCAGTTACACACAGATCCCCGACAAGCTGCACTCTCCATGTCCTCACTCACTCTCTCTGTGTGAGGAGACAGATACAGAGTCAAGTGTCTCTATTTACATTTTGTGGTGGCTGTGATTGGACACAGCCATCACATGATCAGGAGGGCCAATCAGAGAGCGGATCTAACTATAATACTCTGTGTCCAAGGGACACAGACATCACAGGATTGTGCCGCTGCACGACACAGGAGTGAGGGGACATATGGGCATATCCTCCAAGAAAAACGCTTGTCTCACCCAGCCATTTATCTACAGTGACTGAACGGGAAGCGATTTAAGAAAAGGACCACTATTTGATGGATGCCCTAATAAGATCCCAATAAAAAGTAAAATGGAGTATATCCTGCTATCAACCCAAAAGGAGCCTAAAACAATGCACTTTGTAGAGCTGATGCTCAATAACCTCTTTACTACATTTCCTATTGGTGGCAGGATCCTCTCTGATGGTAAAGTTGATCCAGGGAATATCCAATATGCCTCTCAGGGGATGAGGAAGGGATTTTTTCCCATGCAGAAGCAAATTGAATCATGCTTTGCTGTGTTTTTTTTCTTTCCTCTGGATCAACTGTGGGTATAGGATTATACCATTTTTTTTTCTTTGAACTAGATGGACTTTTGTCTTTTTTCAGCCAGACTAACTATGTAACTATGAACAATGTGTCTTCAACCCTCTACTCTCTTAAAGAAAATTCAGAACTGAGAATAGCTTCATCAACACCACTTGTAAGCCCTCAGAGCCAGGGCCAGCTGTAGACAGCACTCACTAGCACAGCCTGAATCACATTCTGATTGCTGAATACATTGGGTCCAGAAGTGATGCAAACATTCAGTGAGGACCAGGGGCTATAGAGTATCCAGGCTGGACTACTGGTTGGAGCCTACACAGTATGCACTGAAGCCTCTGGCTTGCTCTGTGGTCAGTGTGCTGTCTTAGAGGGCCTTCCGTTTAGCAGGAGTTTTTGTTGTGGAGATGTAAATATTTCTGATGGGAAATTTGAAACTCCTGCAAATTATACCCCTTAATTAGCCTTTTTCAACCAGGGTGCCTTGAAAATATGCCTAAAAATTGCACAGAAAATGTATACAAGCCAGCAGGTGGATCAAGCCTGCCTTTTAGTACACAAAGCTACAGGTTTTCAATGTGCACTCTTATGACCTTCTAGCTGCCAGCAACCTAACACCCAAAGATGTCATCAGTTGATAAGGAAGATGTTGGTAGCCTGCACAGAATCCTTTTTTGCCCCTCTACATCAGCACTGGGGTCACATTATTTGAGCGAGGGAGAGAAACTAAGGGTGACACTTTGACATTCTAGGCAGCACTAGCGTGCAAAAGTATATTTGCTTTGGAAGAATAAATCACCTCTAACATTAGATATACTATGTGTGTGGATGTTGCTGCATTATGTAAAAGCTAGTAGAATAGTTTTTCATATTTTAGAATGGGGTGCCTTGACTGAAAAAGGTAAAAAGTAACACTGCCCTAAACCATAGGAAGTATCTCCAAAAAGTGGTTGAGATAATGGAAGATCAGGACAGGAATGGAAATCAAGTGGAAGAAAAGGAAGACCAAGAGAGGATCATGAGAAGGAAAATTTAAACAATCCAAAAAAGGAAGAGATGGTGATGGGTCATGGCATTTTTAATTTGAGTGGAATAGAGTTAACAAGAGCAAAGAAAATTACATTGAGCAAGGGATTGAAATGTGCCACTTCTAGGCGACTTAATAAACTTGAAATATTTATAAATGTAAAGAAATTTGTGAGAAAGTTAAAGGTGTTTTTTAAGTAACCCTGTTTCTAGAAAAATAAATTAGAATAATTCTAGAATTAAACACTCAGGGTTTACTAATGCTTCTTTATTTAATCCACCAGATAATTTACCCTCCCAGTTTGTCTGTATTTAGAGACCTAAGGATCTAAGGATCTTGAAGATGCTAGAATTAGGAATAAAGGTGATAGTGATAGAAATATAAATACAGCAAGTTCGGGCTTTTTAGGCACATATACTCAGTACCACAATATATAAAACCATACATTTCTTTATTCAAATAACTTGTCAGTGATTTAAAATGTGCATTACATTATTCATAAACTCTAGTGTCCTCCCCCCAAAATTACGTTTCGAATTCCTGATATGGACCTTAGGTGGAGATGAAACTGTCCACTTTCTTCAGATATGAGGGGTTCCACTGTTACATTTGGCCCAACATGTTTAGCGACAAAGGTCGCTTCCTCGGGGGCTGGACATGCATCTATGGAATAAAAAAGCTTACAAATAATTACCAAAAAAGGTAGCAATAGTATAAATATAGTTAGAAAGCCAACAATAGGGCACTTACATGAGAATATGTGGGGTATAAATGTAGCAATAAAGGGGACTTGTATAATAGCTGGTAAGGTAGTCCACAGCCAGGCAATCCCAAGATAGGTGTGTGCAAAGCAAGCAGCTGGAAGGGAAAAGGGGCCACCTTATAAAAAAAACTTGAGGATAGTAAAAAAGGACAAAACATATGTCCCGCCAACCCAGTAGTACTTACTCAGAAGTAGGGGTACTACTTACTTCTGAGTAAGTACTACTGGGTTGGTGGGACATATGTGTTGTCCTTTTTTACTACTCTCAAGTTTTTTATATGGTATTAAAACGAAGTGAAAGCAACTGGGAACAACAGCAGCTCAGCCACAAACTGGAAGGCCATGTAAAATAACATAGCGGGGTCAGTGATACAGAAGCACACAGTGCACAGCATTCGCCAACTGTCTGCAGAGTCAATAGTTAATGACCTGCAAATTTCATGTGGCCTTCAGATTAGCACAACAACAGTGCATAAAGCGTTTTGTGGAATGAGTTTCCATGGCTGAGCAGCTGCATCCAAGCCTTACATCACCAAGTGCAATGCACAGCATCGGATGTAGTGGTGTAAAGCACCACTGGACTATAGAGCAGTGGAGACGTGTTTCACGGACTGACAAATCAATTGGTTTGGTGGTTGCCAGGAAAACGGTACTTGCCAGTTACCAGTGTGCCAAGTGTAAAGTTTAGTGGAGGGGAAGTTATGGTGTGGGGTTGTTTTTAGGGGTTGGGCTTGGCCCATTAGTTCCAGTGAAGGGAACTCTTAGGGCGTCAGCCCTCAACTTTCATGCAATCAACTTTGTGGGGATGGCCCCTTCCTATTCCAACATGACTGTGCACCAGTGCACAAAGCAAGGTTCATAAAGACATTGGTGAGCTAGTTTGGGGTGGAGGAACTTGACTGGCCTGCACTGAGTCCTAACCTCAACCTAATAGAACACCTTTGGGATGAATTACAGTGGAGATTGGGAGCCAGGCCTTCTTGTCAGACATCAGTGCCTGACCTCACAAATGCGCTTCTGGAAGAATGGTCAAACATTCCCACAGACACACTACTAAACCTTGTGGACAGCCTTACCAGAAGAGTTGAAGCTGTTATGGCTGCAAAGGGTGGGCCAACTCCATATTGAACCCTACGGACTAAAACTGGGATGCCATTAAAGTTCATGTGCGTGTAAAGGCAGGTGTTTCCATACGCTTGGCAATAAAATGTATATGTGATCTCTATTCAATGGCTGGTGTCTCCCCCTGTTTGGCAACTACAGCTTATATGACATCACGTTTGGTTTGAATCTTGTAAAGATCCCTATCAGAAGGATCCAGAGTTGCCTGTTGGGAAGAAGTATAACATGCTATACTGTATCTTCTACATATGTGATGAAATATGCTATGTTACTGTAAAATCAAGTTTTTGAGATGCACAAGTCTTCCCTTGGAGTCTTCCAGCAGCATTTATGTATAAATTACCCCTTTAGAAAAATAAGAAATCCTAGTAAGGCTCAAGTTTGGGACTTGTCTGTCATCTTTAAGATAACATTATGTGCATTTGTTGCAAATAGGGATATACTGTATACAGTACAACAAATGGTCTGATATCATCTCAATTATATTAACTTGGGACATGCAACACAAAATATATTTTAAACTTATGCAAATTACTATGGACAATGCCCCTGGTTTGGAGACTTTACTTCATTGAATAAATATAAAATTTGATATACAATGTTGAGCTGTCCCCTGGGTCTTAGGAGAGGTTGAACCCTAGTCAGGTTTTTATTTAATTTTGGAATATAAGTTTATATATATATATATATATATATATATATACATATACATACATACACAGTATATACGGGCGACTCCCTTGTGACATGTTGTGTTTTTTTGTGTTAAATATTGTTCTGAAAATAAGTAGGGGACCTTGAGGACACATTTTATCATTTGGTAATGATTAAGTAAATTTTCTGTGAACCTGCAGTGAATAAGTTTCTTAGGGAACCTTTACACTGCATATTACATGATCCCTAAATGGGGGAGTCAGATGAATCATAGAAGACTCTCCTCCATTCAAAGACCATGTTACATGCAGTGTAAACAATGAAAGAGCTTTCCTCAATGTAAGATGCAGGATCGAGGAAGGAGGAAGTGCAGGGCAACAGAGAACAGCGTCAATATGAGATCAAACTGCCCTATGACCTCAAAAGATGTATGGATTGCATTTGATAGAATTATAATATCACAGCTGCTTCTTCTAACAATTTTTTGATTGTTAAAAATAATTTGAAATGCTCCTATAGGTTTCACTTCTTATTTAATTCTCATTGGAACCTCATTACTTATTCCTTTTCATTTGCCCCATATTGTTTATCCTTTGGCTCTGTATCTTTATTACAGCACACAATAGTCCTGTGTTCATGAAGAGTGTTTTATTCTACATTGTGTTTCTCTCTTTCTTCTGAAAAATGTAAGAACATAAGGGATCACAGGCGCCTTTGAAAAACTCAGGCCAACGCAAGGCAACATCTATGAAAGAAACCCAAGACAATGCAAAGAACAATATATATATATATATATATATATATATATATATATATATATATATATATTAGGTGTTTTAGTTTGTATTAAATCACTTTGGTAATTTTCATTAACTTCTGTGTGAAGAATGTCTTGCAGACTTCATTGAACCTTCACATACCGCCATCTTTTTCAACTATATTAGAAGAAAGACAAGAATAAGACACAGCATAAATTCATGGGTACTTAACCTAACAATGCTGAAAAGTCACTTGCTTTCGCAGTTTGTGTAACATGCCCTTCATTATGTGTGTAATGTAACATAAAATTGAGACTTAGGAAAAACCAACCCTTTCACTTCCAGGCCAAACCCCCAAATTTTTTGTCTCAGGTGGACAGACTATTTTTGCTAGTTTTCACTTTTTTCTATAATTTTCCACAATTTTTTACTTACAGCTGTGAAAATTAGTAGAAAATGCTCCAAAACATATACAGTATATTCTGAAAGCACATGGCCTGTAAAATTAAATGCTCATTCACACGGGCAGCCAAGGGGCAGTAAAAGCAGGAAGTTGAACTGTGGTCTTACTACCGCCCCAACTGCCTACCTAAAAGATATGCAGCCACTCAGAGCTGTACACATGCCACGGTCATGATCATTTGCTCTGTGCAGCCACAGCAACAACTAAATTTGGTGGGCAGTACTGCTGTTGAACAAGACCCACTAGCATTACTGGGGCTCTTATGCACCACAAAATAGGTGGTAAGGCACCTGTCAACCACCCTCAAAAAAGCACTCCACTGCAGATCACTTTTCAGAGGAATGGCAAGGGCTATTGCATGTCTAAATTAGCACACTCATGTCAAAAACCTACGGAGTCCTTAGAAATAGACAAAAATTATACAATTTAAATAGTTTTAAATAAATGTATTAAATAGAAATGGTTTTCTAAATCAAGATTAAATAATAGGGCTCAAACAGCATTTGCATAACATACCTTTTTAAAGTTAGTTTTCTATATGAAAGGTAGTATAAATAGTGAGCGCTCCCTAAAATAGCTGCTAAAACACCAAAAGGTACCAAGATAAACCTTCAAATGAATCAATACAAATATAGGTGCAGCACTAATAAATAAATATATATGATAAATGAATATCCAAATAAAAACAAATGATGTATAAAATAGTCCGGTAATAGGAAAGACAAAACCATTAGATTGAGAAACTGATTTGTACTGACTACAAAGGCGCAGATAATCTAACATCCAGATGTACTACCACATACGTTCTGGCTGCTATGACCAAGGTGTTGCTTGTAAGAGTATGACACACTTTTTCTGGAAGAAAAAGGAATCATGGTAAAAGCATAACGCCAGATCCATGTCATAGTCAAGGTACAGGATGGCGTTAATGGACGTCTCTAGCTATTAGGCTTGCAGGTCACCCACATTGATTTTCCACAACCAGAGGAAGGGAGCCCTGTACTCAGGCTGAGCACCTAATCCATCCTTAAGGGGACCTCTGGATCCAGCAGATTCCAACCATTTCCTAAGGCTTGATGACCATTCCATTGATGGAAGTTCACCTACCTGTCCCGCCTACCTAGAGTCATCCTGGTGGTTATAATATTACATGCGCATTATCTATGCACTTCCAGTGAGTGCGCACTTTTACTATTATAATCTTAAAACAACAGAGTGCAGCGCTTAGTAAGATGAAGAGTCAATAAGATAATAATCAAGTATCCACAATGATTCACTGTAGAAATACGAATTCCCACGGCCTCCACTCTGTCTAAATAACAGAAATGCGCACTCACCGGAAACGCATGGGTTATGCGCATGTGTGATCATGCATCACAAGCAATGGATACATCAGAGGTTAGGCAGCCAGGCATCTCCCTCACGGTGGGTCATCACAGACTCTTTAGTCAGGTCCAGGGGGTCCCCTTAAGGTCAGCCAGGTGCTTCATGAAAAAAACCTCCTCTCAGGGTGGCAAAGTGCTTTCTCTGTGGAAATGATAGCTCCAAGCAGGAGCCCCAGAAAACAGATGCCAGAGATAGTGTAGTATGTCCAAAAGGTAAATGTTTATTTATAAAAGCAACAGGGCAGTATGCATGTTATACACCATGTAAAAACATATGCAGCAGTACTGACCCCAGTTATGATGGCCGCCGGGCCTCCTCGTGGCTCCGGCGGTGGAATGACGTCACACTCTGCACAGCTCCTCCTTAGGCCTTTCGTGCTACAGGCACATCATCAGAGGGGAGACTGTACAGAAGCGTGACCGACGTCAGTGCCAAAAATAGGGAAATTGGCACATGCGCAGTTAGCCGTGGCCATTTTCCCGAGGAAAACGAGCACTGCGCATGCGCGAGCACGGCAGCGCCATTTTGCCGTGGATCCGCGATCTAGCACATAATAAGGAGGAGACAAAGAAGTCTCATTACACAGATCCCCAGTACCGATTGCTGACTATGCCACAGACCCCAGGGGATTTACTGCAAACACTATATCCCTAAATAAAGTGGTAGTGCAAAATACATAGCAGTAACAGTGCGCATAATAATCTATGGGGTACAAAGATCCCCTCAGTGAATGGCATATGATTATATTAACGGACCACGGCAAGATGAAAAATGCAAATTCATAAATGTCACAAACTTAAGTCATAAAAGACTTGAATAAAAACACACAAGAAAATTAAAACATTAAAACTTGGCAGTGAATAACATATCTGGTATTATACTGCCAGACCATATCAAGGTAAGTATAACAAATATATGTCCCAAAAATACATAATAAATAAATATAGAAAAAAAGGGGATAAAAAGAGGTAAAAAAACAGAGAAATTCTAAAACCAATCCATTAAGATTTTTTAAAAACGTCATAATCCTTCCTCTACCCGTCTCCTATATTGGGAGGTAAAAACGGGGCAGGAGGAAACATCTAATAATAATAGGACAGGTAAGCATTAATCAGTCAGGGTGGATAAATGGTCAAATGTAAGATCATAAAAATGTCATACACATGGAGAAAATACCCCACGTGTTGGAAATAAGAAAACATGCTAAGAATGTAACCCAATATAGAATATGAAAAATACTCAATGATACACATCAGATAAAAATTAGCTCAAATGTCATAAAATGGTAGTGAGAAAGACACATTAATCCGTCAACTGTTAGCAATAAAGCAGTTGACGTCTACCTAAATATTATGGCCTAAAGGGTGTAAGGTATGAAGCTCAAACACCCATTTTGTTTCGGCTTGGGAAACTGCCCTTGTCTTATTAATACCCCTCCAATGGTTACCGATCACATCAATACCAATGAATTTTAACGAAGATGGGTCATTATTGTGGTGAAGGCGGTAGTGATTTGATAATGAGTGCTCCTTGAACCCCTTCTTAATATTTGAAACATGTTCACGTAACCGGTCACGCAGACATCTTGTTGTCCTGCCAATATACTGTTTACGACATGGACACTGTAGCAAATATACCACAAATTTACTGTAACAGGAAATGAAATGTTTGATATTATAAGTTCTGCCAGTAACTGATGATTGAAATGTGTCGACTCTCCTTTTTCTTGTATTATCGCACTTGCAAATGATGCACCTATTACAGGGGTGAAACCCTTTCAGATCATTAAACAGAGATATGTTTTTAGGAGGATCAACAACATTTGGTGCAATCATATGTCTAACAGCGGTTGCCTTCCGAAATACAATTTCTGGTTTATCCGGTAGAATTGCTGTTAAGATTGGGTCCATTTTTAAAATACCCCAATTATCATTCATTATTTTATTGATCGTCTTATATTGGGTCGAGAAGGATGTAATGAAGGGGCATATTTTCTTTTGATTATTCCTTGGTTTATCCATCAGCATGGTGTTTCTATCCATCTGCGCCACTGTCCGAATAGTGTGATCAAGGGTTGCCTCATTATATCCCTTCTCTAGAAACCTATGTTTTAAAATATTGACCTGAATATGAAAAGTCCCATCATCCGTACAGTTATGCCTAATCCTCATCATCTGTCCTTTTGGGATATTGGACAGCCATTTGGGATGATGACAACTCCCAAGAGGGATGAAACTATTACGATCTGTTGATTTAAAGAATGATTTGGTAATGATCCTACCCATGTGATTGACAAGTGTCAAATCTAAGAAATTGATTTCTTCACGGCTATAAACATATGAGAGTTTAATATTGAGACTATTATTATTTAATGAGTTAAAAAAGTTCTTAAGAGACTCCTCCTCCCCATTCCATAAAAGCAAGATATCATCGATATATCTTTTGTAAAACAACAACTCCGGCCAATCTCTGGCAAAAATAAGGTCCTCCTCCCAACGGGCCATCAACAAGTTTGCCAGGCTGGGGGCAAACTTTGCCCCCATTGCCACGCCTCTAATCTGCAAGTAGTACTCTTTGTTGAACCAAAAATAGTTCCTAAACATCGCGAATTCCAATAGGTCTAAAATGAAATCCTTCTGGGTGATAGGTAGGGAGCTGTAATGCGTCAAAAAGAAGTCAGCTGCTTCCATACCATCATTATGATTGATATTCGAATACAAGGAAGCAACGGCAGCTGTTACTAAAAAGGTTTCGGGAGAAGTGACTAAGGAGCTGACCTCATTTAAAACCTGTTTAGTGTCTTTTAAATATGCTGCAGTTTGCAAAACAAGTGGCTGGAGAAAAAAGTCCACATATTCACCAATCCTAGAGCATAATGAACCAATACCGCTTATTATTGGCCTCCCTGGTGGTTTTATGGGGTCTTTATGAACCTTCAGTAATATATATAGGACTGGTAATTTAGGTGCTGTTGGACATAAGAAGGCTTTTTCTTTTTTATTCAGAATCCCTTCTTCATACCCCTTATTGATGATAATTTTAAGAGAACGTTTATATTCTACTTTGGGATCCTTAAGTAAACGGACATAAGTGGTATTGTCACTCAAAATGTGATTGACCTCATTAATATAGTCTTCTTTGTTGAGAACAACCACACCCCCACCCTTGTCGGCTGATCTTATCACCAAATTATTCCTTTCTATTAATGATTTAATAGCTTTTGCATCACCTGATCTATCAAAAGATCTCTTATATGGTAATTCTTTCAACTCTTTCAGGACCTTATCTCTAAATAAATTCACGTATGTGTGAGTTTGTGGAGGAGGGTTATAAGTAGATGCATTATGCAGGTTGGAATGAGTGTATCTATCAATCGGAGCATCCCTAGTGATAGAATTATTCGCAAAATACCTTTTCAGGGATAATTGTCGTGCAAACTTGTGTATATCCATATAGGTTTCAAATTTGTTCAGATTTTTTGATGGGGCATATTTCAATCCTTTATCAAGCAAGTGAAGCTCTTTCTCTGTAAGACTAGTTCCACTTAGGTTAAAAATACCTTGTGCCTTTACACCCTCCTTTTCTTGGGAGTGTCCATTTGTTCTCTTTCCTCCTCTCTTTCCCCTCCGGTGTCTCTTCTTTTGCGTGTGGCACTTACCCCTAAAAAAGGCTGCCGGGGATAATTTGTAGTTTGTTGGTAATAATCCGGATTTTGTTGCTGGTTATAGTAATGATCTGAATTAGGTGGTGCCCTAAAGTTATTGTTATAAGGTTTGTTATTATTCTTATCACTATTGTGATTGGCTGGCCTTGACCGGGGATTATCCTGTTTAGGTTGATGGTAAGTACCTTTGTTGTAATTTTTAACCCCTTTATTGTTCCTGGGAGATGAATACTGTTTCTTATGTTGCCCTTTATACTGTTGAGGTTGGTACTGATCATGATTATGAAAACCAGAGGGGTAATTATTCCCATACGGCCTTTTACTATTGGTTGGTGTCACAAGTCTACTCTATATCTGCTGCTGATTTTACTACCCTTTGGATTTATTACATGAACATATTTATTTTCATATTACCGGACTATTTTATACATCATTTGTTTTTATTTGGATATTCATTTATCATATATATTTATTTTTTAGCGCTGCATCTATATATTTATTGATACTTTTCTATATGGTAAGTGGGAATACTCATTAGCAATTAATGTAATTAATATGTCAAAATACTCATTCAAGGACCCTATATATTAAATGTATTATTAGATTGATAATATATTAGAAAAAATCCAATTTTCTATATACTTCAATAGTAACTCAAAATTAACTAAATTATACCTCAAATTTTGAAAATATATAGTGCTGGTCAAATGTATAAACATACAAGCTGTTTATCCCAGAATTGCAGAGCCATAAAAAAAAAAAAATACAGAGAAGAAAAAGGGACTTTTTAAGCACCAAAACTACAAAAGAAAAAAAGGTTTTATTTAAAAAATATAAGTTTATTGAACATAGTACATCAATGAAAAGACAAAGACGCAATACATAAAACATAATTTCTGATGAAAATGGCAATGATTGGACTATAAGTTGTAAGCCGTGTACCGGGGTGGGCTCCCCAGGATACAGTGAAGTCACGACCGAGGAAAGCAACCCCAACACCAGCTTTTGCCACAACAGAATTTTTCTTAGATGTGGCAAATAAACACAACCACAAATGCTGGAAACATACAATAAATTTACATACACCCAGCCCAAAGGCTGAGACTCTTGTGCTGCACAGCACAGCGTGTTCTGATGGATGAAGGTAGAAAGTGAAGTAATTTACCTACTGGCGGGCACAACTAAGCTGCCACACCTTACCCGTTATTACCCTTAAAGAGCAGGAATCAGTGTATGGGTGTATGGTATGGGCTAGCCTGCGGTGCAGCACAACAGTTTACAATCTTACACAAATCTACAGTATTCCCCCTCCCATAACTGGTCCTGTAGCACGTGCCTGAGTATTCCTTCTGAGCAAAACGCCAGTCTGGCTTGATTTTGTGGGATTTTATCAGCTCTCCAATGTGAAATGTCACTTTAAGTTGTGGAGTCCTTCCAATGATCAGTAATAACACTTGTGGCCTGACACAAACAGAGACCCTAACTAACTATAGGCCTGGACTCAGTCTCTAGGTGCCAACACTGAAATGAGGTGTGTGCACGATCTTACCGACCCGGGTCTGCTTTGCATCCGCTGGTGACTCTGAACAGAACAAATGTCTCTCCAACAAGCATGCGGTATCGCAGTATATGCTGCTTAGTTCCTCTGCTCTCATCAGCATTCCTGGCAGCAATCTTCCTTTCTCTGAACAGGATCAGGGTCTTGGACACGATCAGCTTCACTTAGCTGCAGCTCTGGTTACTGAGGGATGCTTTCACACCTGGATGTCATCAGATTCTCAGCTCACAGGGCCCCTTATTCACCATGCTCCAAAACATGGCTTCTCTCTCTCCTTCCTGTTCTCTCTCCACTCTCTGTGTGAAAACCCCACCTCTTCATGAATATACAAATATCTATGCAGTCTGAGGCTGTGTTAGAAAAACAGTGACATCTTGTGGCTAAACCGTAGAATGTCAGTCAAAACATTTAATTTACTCTACACAATAATTTACTTCCACACAAACAGTGTTCAAACAATGAGGGCTGTTTCCCCATCTCACAATATCACCAAAGAAGAAAACTACAATGCGTTTCAATTCATTGAATTTATCATTTGAATCTTTTTCAGGGAGAAAGAGGTGGAATGTTATAAGCAGTATTCTAGAAAATAGTAAAATATTTCAGTAATGGAGAAAAAAAAAAACAGAAGAGTGTGAAGAGTGACTCACATTGCCATTCATGAAAACAGAAATTCAGAGGATCCTTGCTGGTTAATTCCAGGCATCGTCTATACAAACAAACCCCTCAGTGGTCCAAGTGAGTGAATGAATGCTAAACATGATCATAAAAACCATAGATTGAATACATTAAGTCTGTTGGATTTCTATATAATATTTGTGAAAAAAAGGGAAAAAGTAACTCACATAAAAATTGTCTAATAGAAGTCAATAGGGAATTTAAAAGGGTAAAACACCCCTCTATCAAGCACTTAAATCAACCCAGACATGTGAAACAAAGACTATTGCAGGCCATAGACGGGGAGAAAAACTGCAGATTTTTCTTTTAAAAAACGAAAAATCGGATGTTCAAGTGGCCGACGTTACCATCAATGGTAAAAAAAAAATCGGCCAATTTTCTACCCGTCTAGAGCCGGCAAAAAGTGTCCCTGCAGAGAGCTCTGCTATTTCTTTGACAGTTCTCTGACAGTTCCTTGACATTTATAGAAGTTGCAACAATGTATCTATTTGTTTCCATTTAGGATACAGATGTTTTTATTCGGAAACAAATAGATACAATGTTTCAACCGCTGTAAATGTCAAGGAACTGTCAGAGAACTGTCAGAAATAGCGGAGCTCTCTGCAGAGACACTTTTTGCTGGACTGGAATTCTTCTTATTTTCATCCTACTTCTTCTTCTTCTTTTTCATCCTCATCCTCTTCTTCTTCTTCTTCTTCATCCTCATCCTCTTCTTCTTCTTCTTCATCCTCATCCTCTTCTTCATCTTCATCCTCATCCTCTTCTTCATCCCCATCATCTTCTTCTTCATACTCATCTTCTTCTTCTTCCACTTCTTCCTCATCCTCTTCTTCTTCATCATCCTCCTCCTCCTCCTTCTTCTTCTTCTTCTTCCTCATCCTCATCCTCTTCTTCTTCTTCATCATCATCCTCATCCTCTTCTTCTTCTTCATCCTCATCCTCTTCTTCTTCTTCTTCATCCTCATCTTCTTCTTCTTCTTCTTCCTCATCTTCTTCTTCTTCTTTTTCTTCATCCTCATCCTCTTCTTCTTCTTCTTCATCCTCATCCTCTTCTTCTTCATCCTCCTCCTCCTCCTCTTCTTCTTCTTCTTCTTCTTCATCCTCATCCTCTTCTTCTTCTTCTTCTTCATCCTCATCCTCTTCTTCTTCTTCCTCTTCTTCATCCTCATCCTCTTCTTCTTCCTCATCCTCATCCTCTTCTTCTTCATCATCCTCATCCTCTTCTTCTTCTTCATCATCATCCTCTTCTTCCTCTTCTTCTTCATCCTCATCTTCTTCTTCTTCATCCTCTTCTTCATCCTCATCCTCTTCTTCTTCTTCCTCATCCTCTTCTTCTTCTTCATCCTCTTCTTCCTCTTCTTCCTCTTCTTCATCCTCTTCCTCTTCTTCTTTTTCTTCTTTTTGTCTTCCTCTTGCAGGTCACTGCTCATGCGCAGATTTTTTATCGGTAAAAAATCGGCCAATTTGCCCACTAATTGCCGCGAAAATCGGCCGATCGGCAAAATCGGCCGATTTTTTTCCAACTTTACCGAAAAACAAAAACGGCCAAAATACCGAAAAACGGCCGACCAAATCACCCACTAACGATCCGAAAATCGGCCGATTTTATTTTCGGCCGAAAAATCGGCCGATTTTCGACCCGTCTATGGCCTGCATATGTCTCCCATCCACTGAGTGTTTAACTGATCACCTAATGAGCAGCTGGTGTGCTTTTTCATGTGGCATCATTGATTTCTAATGGCTATATAAGCTGTTTAGTCTTAGTTCACTTTCTGTAAGTGGGAGCTGTAGCGGTTCTCTGGGCTGTTTACATCCTGATACAAGATAGAGGTATACAATCTCTTATTATTAGCTTGATGTTTGATCTCTATGGTAGCTATACTAAGTATCTCATCTTTTGTATACCTTTCAGAGACTATTTGTCGATTACTGCTTTTATCCTGGACAAGGCTGTTTTTTAATATTTTTGCCTTCCCTCACATGGATATCTCCCTTTGTTTCAGATGTCTGGGTTGATTTAAGTGCTTGATAGAGGGGTGTGTTACCCTTTCCAACTCCCTATTGACTTCTATTAGACAATTTTATGTGAGTTCCTTTTTCCTTTTTTTTTTCCTTCACATATATTATATAGACTTAATGTATTTAGTCTATAGTTTTTATGATCACTGAGGGGTCTATTTGCATAGATGATGCCTGGAATTAACCAGCAAGGATCCTTTGATTTTCTGTTTTTGTGAATGGTGATGTGAGTCCCTATTCATATGGTGTGTGTTTTTTTTTTGTTCTCTATTATTGAATTATTTTCTAGAATACTGCTTATGGCATTTCACCTTTTCCCCCTGAATATTGAAATGATAAATTCAATTAATTGAAATGCGTCAGTTTTTTCTTTGGTGATATATAGTCCAATAATCGCCATTTGCATCAGAAACTATGCTTTATGTATTGTGACTGTCTTTTCATTAAAGTACTATGTTCAATAAACTTGTATGTTATAAAACCTTTTTTTTTCTTTGGTGCTGAGCTCCTGGACACTCTGAGGTGCAACCTGGTGGTGTAGGATGGACCGAAACATGATATCCCAAAGGCGTTCGATTGGATTTAGTTCAGGTGAGCGTGGGGGCCATTCAATGGTATCAATTCCTTCATCCTCCAGGAACTGCCTGCATACTCTTGCCACATGAGGCCGGGCATTGTCGTACACCAGGAGGAACCCAGGACCCACTGCACCAGCGTAGGGTCTGACAATGGGTCTGAGGATTTTATCCTGATACCTAATGGCAGTCAGGGTGTAATTGTCTAGCCTTTAGAGGTCTATGCATCCCCACCCACCACCAAAACAGTCATGCTGAATGATGTTACAGGCAGCATAACGTTCTCCACGGCTTCTCCAGAACTTTTCACATCAGTCACATGTGCTCAGTGTGCACCTGCTCTCATCTGTGAAAAGCACTGGCAGACCTGCCAATTACGGTGTTCAATGGCAAATGCCAACTGAGCTCCATAGTGCCGGAGAGTGAGAACGTTGGGCCCCCAGGCCACCCTCAAGAAGTCTGGTTCTGATTTTTTGGAAGAACGGTCTGGATAAAAGCGCACAGATGTGTCCCAAAGGAAATAAGTGAATGGTATATGTCAACTATGATTGGTGGGGAAAAACTCACTGCTGCCATGGTAAAAACACATTGGTTTGTGAGAGGTATGAAGAGTCTTGACAAAGCACATGCGTGCGAAACATGTTGTCCCAGCAACCGGCCTCTTCCTTCTAAAGCTGCGGAACCAGCAAGAGTTCCCCCCCTCCGTCTCTCCACATTGTGGTGACGTCATCCAGGACGCTGGGACGTCGGGTACACGTGGTCCCTGCACTGACAGGCATTCTACTCCACTGCTTCCCTCTGAGCGGACGGGCCATCCATCTTGGAACCTGGCTTCCTAAAGCCACAGGCTGGTTATTTATTATTTTTTTACCATATGACTTATTAAAGGCACACCTCCATACAAGGTGTATTATTTTTATCACAAAACTACACAGCGCCTGGCTCCTGTTCTGATTTTTTGGTCAGAGACATTCACACCCGTGGCCTGCTGGAGGTAATTTTGTAGGGCTCTGGCAGTGCTCATCCTGTTCCTTCTTACACAAAGGAGCAGATAACAGTCCTGCTGATGGGTTAAGGACCTTCTACGGCCCTGCCAGGCTTTCTTAGAGTAACTGCCTGTCTCATGGAATCTCCTCCATGCTCTTGAGACTGTGCTGGAGGACACAGAAAATCTCCTGGCAATGGTAAATATTGATGTGCCATCCTGGAGGAGTTGGACTGCCTGTGCAACCTCTGTTGGGTCCAGGTATTGCCTCATGCTACCAATAGTGACACTAACCCTAGCCAATGCAAAACTAGTGAAAAACAGTCAAAAAAGATGAGTAAAGAAAAAATGTCAGTGGCCTCCACCTGTAAAACAATTCCTGTTTTGGGGGTCCTCTCATTATTGTCCATCTAGTGCACCTGTTGTTAATTGTATTAACACCAAAGCAGCTGAAACTTATTAACAACCCCCTCTGCTACTTAAGTGACCAGATCAATATCCCAGGAGTTTAATTGACCTAATGCTATACTCTGATTAAATTTGTTTGAGCAATGAATATATAGCATATACACACAGTACTGTTCAAAAGTTATGGGCAGTTGTGAAAAAAAAAGGCTGTAAATTAAGAATGTTTTCAGAAACAGAAGTATTAATAGTTGTTTTTTTAATCAATTAACTACGGTAAATTGAAAGTAAATGAACAGAAGAGAAATCCAAAACAGCATCAATTCTTCTAGGTACACTTGTACACAGATTTTGAAGGAATGCGGCAGGTAGGTTGTTCTAAACATATTTGAGAACTAACTACAGATCTTCTGTGGAATGTGGATGTAGGCTTTCTCAAATCCTTCTGTCCCTTCATGTGCAGTCATGATAGACAGACAGACTCCATGATGTTGAGATCATGGCTCGGTGGGGCAAAAACATCACTTCCAGGTCTCTCTGCATAAAGCATTTGGGGCCAATCATACACCTCCACTGATAGTATGGCATGATGGATAATTATCTGCCTGTATTTCTCAGCAGTGAGAACACCATTGATCCAAATCTCTATTTCCAGAAATGCAGCCCTAACCTTGCAAGGAACCTCCACCATGCTTCACTGTTGCCTGCAGACACGTATTACCACTTCCCAGGCTTTCAGTGAACAAACTGCCTCCTGCTACAGTCAAATATTTCACATTTTAACTCATAAGTCCAGAGCACCTGCTGCCATTTTTCTGCACCCCAGTTCATATGTTTTTGTGAATAGTTGAGTCACGTAGCCTCATTGCCACATCAGAGGTATGGCTTTTTAGATACAATTCTTCCAGCCATGGCCAGAATTCTGTGGATGGTATATTGGTGTACCTGGGTCCCACTGGTTTCTGCCCATTCTGTGCTAATGGCACTGCTAGACATTTTTCAAAGGAAAGTAAGCATGATGTGCTTTTCATCTGCTGCATTAAGTTTCCTTGGCCGACCACTGCACCTACAGGCTTCAGCGTTGCCCATTTCTTTGTACTGCTTCAAAACAGCTTGATAAATTGAATTAAAGTGGTTCTAAAGGCTCAAGGTTTTTTATCTTCATGCATTCTATCCCCCCCCCAATCCTTACCTGAGTCCCCTCCAGTCCAGTAATGTTTTCAACAGCTTCTGCTGTCTGAGACAGCAACGGGAGCCCATTGGCTCCCACTACTGTGAATCACAGCCAGTGAGCCAATAAGGAGAGATTGGGGGTGGGGCTTAGCCACGGCTCTATGTGTCTTATGGATGCAGAAAGCAGCAGATTGGGGACAATCGTGCAGAAGTGCCCCCAGGATGAGTGGCTTTCCCTGGTGGAACTGCACAGAGCAGGTAAGTATAGATATGTTTGTTATCTTAGAAAACAAAAACAAGCTTTAGTGTCACTTTAATACATGTTTGAAGCCAAAGGATAGCCATACCAAATAATGACTTGATTTAGATTTTTCTTTGCTCACTTTGCATTTTGTAAATTGATAAGAATAAAAAATAAAAATATATATGTTTTAAAGCATTCTTACTTTTCAACATTTCTTCACACCTGCCTATAACTTTTGCACAGTACTATATATATATATATACATATATATATATATATATATATATACATATATATATATAATGTATATATATGCTACTACATGCAGTAGTAGTAAGTGGCAAGTGTGTCCTATTCCTGATAGGCAGTGCACATGTTGCGGGCCAGTCCAGAGACCATTAATCAAAATGACAGTGTTAGTGCATGCATGCAACAGCGTGTGCTGATGAAATTTCTTGTAAAAGAAAGCTAAAAATCCACGCCACGGATATCTACAGATGACTTCAAGCACAATAGGGTGATGAGATGCTCAGCCACAGTAAGACATTTGAATGTTATACGGTCGTACGTCTGTCAATGAGGATCCCAGCTGTGGTTGTTCCCAGCTCACAGCAGTCATTCCTGTGAACATTCAGAGCATGGAATGTCTGATCCTGGATAATTGACGCATAACTTGATATGAGATTCCACAAGAAACAGATCTTTCTGTGAGAACTGCGAGCACTATGATGAAGTGAAGCAGGCTGTGTCCTTGCCCAAACTCAAAAAAGCCTATGAAAAATGTACCAGGGGCATCTCATGGGGCCCCCTACTGACCCCGGGCCCCCAGGCAGTGCCCGAGTTTCCAAATGGTCAGCCCACCCCTGGTTCAGGCGTACTGACAAATCATTCTACGTGGAAGCTTTCCAGGCATTAGTTAAATGCTGGGATAAGTGTAAAAATGTAGCAGGGGAGTATGTTGAAAAATAAGTGCAGTTTCCACTCTTTGAAACTTGTTCTTTTATAATATAAACTTAAAAGTCCCGTTTTGACTTGAACACACCTTGTACATGAGCTGCTAGACTAATTGAACTTTGCTTGGGGGAAAAATTAGATCCTCGATTTTCCAGTTATTGTTCAAGATTCTTTGAATGCTGGATGTCCTGTGGTAGATAGCGCAAAAACTTGCCCCTGCCCTAATAAGTATCTGTTTGTCATCAACCTTTTTTTTAACTCTGACATATTTCCTCCTTGTACTTTAGTCTAAATATATGATATGCTACTTCTATTCAACTCTCTTCATTTCCCTTTTTTTTAAACCTGTTCTGCACAAGCTCCTTGACTTTTATTGGAATAAAGCTGTATCTGGTCCTTTTAAAAGTAGTGTGGCACTTCACTTTCTGTTTTTGTTGCATTACACTACAAGTCAAGGAGTTCACAGAGATCCTATGGAGCCAGGTTATTTACACGCACATCAATACTTTAAGATAGCAATACCAATAAGGTAACCTTATGGGTCCAGTGCTATTTTTCCAGGTACCTAAATTATCCAGTAACCCCTCTGACTCCTGTGTATTCATTGATCTAGTTAATATCCATGTCACCCAATGACCTTTTAGCATCCTATGTTATCCAGGATCCCAAGGAAATCCTGTGGCACACAGTGATGCCAAGCATCCTGCATTATCCTGTCACTACAGTATGCTCCAAAACCTAAGTTAGGTTTTTTCTCCTCTTCTGGCATCATAGGTGCACACATGAATCACTGGGGTCACTGGAGCTACAACTCAGGATTCATAATGGTTCCTTGAGACATAGGGGTCATTGGAGATACAGGAGTAACTGGAGATTGCTGGAGACACAGGTGTGTCAAAAGTCACTGGACAGAGAGAAGTCACAGGGGTTGCTGGAGACAAAGGAGTCACTAGGAACTCTGGCAACAATAGAGTCATAGGGGGTCACTGGAAAACAAGGATCACAGGTAAGATATAGAAGGGGGCTTGGCTATGGAATAACAATGAATTGCACAAACAAGTGCCAATAAGGAGAACTGTCTCCTGAGTGGTCATGGTACAGGTGCTCTAGGTGCCACACGTCGAAGAACAGACTCAGTGCTAGATCCCATGATCGATGAGCATGACAGCTACATGACTTAATTGATAAAAGGCATGTCCATTCAGTTAAATCAAAAGACAAAAATAGATGAAAAACCTTGCATCATCAGTACCCCAGTCCCATAGTCAATCCAAAGCAAGGTAAAAAGCTCTACAGTAACACATTGCTAGGAAAGACAATCTACCCTGCATGTTCACTTTACCTGCTTTCCTACCGCCCTATAGTAGAACTACTGCTACAGGGCAGTAGGGCTGCGCAAAATCACGTATATTTACGTGATTTTCATTCCCGAGTAGGGGGTGCATGCACACTGCTCTACCCACGCTGCCATTGGCCGCTAGGGATGTCAATCACCAGGTCCCGGACGATGATTCCCCTCCTGCATCCAGTGATCGTTGGGGGAAAGCTGACAGGGAAGAGATCTAAGTGTAAACAACACAGATCTCTCTCCTGCCAGCAAGGACATGATGCTTTGTATTTCTCTGCACAGCATGTCTCTATTAAAATGCACACAGTTAACCCTTTGACTGCCCCAGATGTTAACCCCTTCCTGCCCAGTGTCATTAGTACAGTGCCAGTGCTTTTTATTAGCACTGATCACTGTTTTAGTGTCATTGTAGATGTCAGTGACAGTTAGTCATTTCCCCCCAGTGTCAGAATGCCCACCACAGTCCCAATGTCCCGTCATAAGTCGCTGATCGCCACCATTACTAGCATAAAAAATTTAAAATTCCAGTGTATATACCACCATTTGTAGACTCTATAACTTTCACGTAACCAATTAATTTACATGTATTGGGATGTTTTTTAGCAAAGACATGTAGCAGAATACATTTTGGCCTACATTTATGATGAAATTTGATTTTTAAATGTATTTTACTGGACATGTTTAATAGCAAAAAGTCAAAAATATTATTTTTTTCTCAAAATTGTCAGACTTTTTTTGTTTATAGCGCAAACATTTTAAAACGCACAGGTGATCAAATACTACCAAACAAAAGCTCTATTTGTGACTAAAAAGGACACAAATTTCATTTGGGTGCGGCGTTGTATGACCACGCAATTGTCAGTTAAAGTAACTCAGCGCCCCATCGCAAAAAATGGCCTGGTCAGGAAGGGGGGTAAATCCTCTGACAGGCAAGTGGTTAATTCTGCCTGCCATGTATTACATTTATCTGTTTTTATAGAACTTGCTGTGAAAAATAGACAAATACGATTTTCTTTTCAATTACAGAATTTCCTGTCCATTTCATACCAGAAATAATGCATTTATTTGTATCTGCTTTTCTTCAAAACCAAACATTTTGAAGGTGAAAATTACATATTTTCATAACACCCAGAAATAATTGATATCTAATTTGGGCACAAGAACAAACAGAAACTCACCAGACTGACAATCATGCGTGAAACTCTTTGCTTACATCTACAGCAGTGATTATCTTCACAGTTCATAGCTAAAACATTGGCTTTTGTCCATTGCACATAATTTGAAGGTAAACTGTACTATGGGAGCTGCAATGCCTATTACACTTTTCAAAGCCAAATCTTTCTAGTACAACTTTGTTTTAAACTAAATTTCTGCTCAGGGCAAAAATGAGCAGCTGTACACTAAATTAAGGGTTGTTATGCTCCATGTTATAAATTATCCCAATCTCCAAAAGCACCACAATTACCTGTGTGTGTGTGTGTGTGTGTGTGTGTGTGTGTGTGTGTGTGTGTGTATATATATATATATATATATATATATATATACAAACAAACAACAGCAAGGAGGAATGTGAAGCCTTGACTTAAATTTCAGGTCAGTCTCTTGTGAATGGATTCAGGGGCGGACTGACAACTCATGGGCCCCCGGGCAATAGGGGATCATGGGGCCCCTGTGTCCTTGCCCAAACTCAAAAAAGCCTATGAAAAAGGTACCAGGGGCATCTCATGGGGCCCCCTACTGACCCTGGGCCCTCTGGCAGTGCCCGAGTTTCCAAATGGTCAGTCCGCCCCTGAATGGATTTAACTAAATATGGGCACATAAGGCTTGAAAGGGTATCTGAATAAAATGCAGCTTATCAGTCAGTAGGCAGTTTCTGCATTAATTTCCTTTTTTCTCTATTCATGTTAAGAATAGTCTTAGCAAGTTTAGAACATTTCTGAGTATTTTGCCACAAATGCATGGTCCTTGTCACTTTCTGCAAGCTGAAAAAGCATTTATGTTTCTTTTGTAAACTACTAGTTCGCCATGTAATGGAGATGAAGAAAGGCAGCCATATTTGAAGTCCAGCCTACCTGTGTGACAAACATGGTTCTTATATATACAATGGAGTAATATACTGTAAACACGAAAAGATGGAAGCATGTCACTCACATTATTGCTAGGTAAAAAAACCCTGAAAAATACAAACCTTTTGGTTTAGATACACTTTAATCATCTACATTTTTGCTCACAGTAGTCTGGAGTTAGTTTACTTGCCACATGTCACAAAGCTAATGTCAGAGGCTTTATTTTTCCAGTTATAAAACACCAATGTTTGCTGACATTTATGTGCTGTACACATGAACTTAAAAGTGGATGCTTAATTCATCCGATGGCTGAAAACACACAAGCAGCTAAGTGTCTGTTTTGCTTTGAGCTGTAATACACCAAAACAGGTCCCCACAGTGGAAAAGCATTGATAAAATGGCGTGGACCATAGATAACAAAGTAATGCTATCTCTTTGTTAAAGCTCCTAAAATAATTTCAAGGTGTTCAGATAGTATGGTTAAACCTCACTGCATAAATTAATTATATTTATTTTCTATAATAAGCTGTGCAAAAGTATATTTTGATATCTAAATTTGTTTACCAGAAGACAAAACTAGTTTAGTTTGCGCTGTGGAACATGTATTGTAATTTTAATATTAACTTCATTCAACAATTGTGTTTTGTTCCTTTGAGCATAACTACCCTTGTTCCTCTTGAACACACTTTTCTATTCATCTGTCATTTGCACATTCAGTAGCTTTTTCCTAAATCCAATAATTCTTTCTAGATCTTGGATTTATCGAACATCAACAACACTTATCCTGCTCTGAATAACATTTCAAAGAATGCATAAGAAAAAGTAATAAATTCCAAAATAAAGAAGTGCTTGTAACTATATCCATACTATTTAAACATAATATATTTTACAGAGTATATGTCAAGATGTTTGCTTTTGTGTGTAGATACATTCAAATGTACATATTAGTTTCAGTAAGAAGGCTGAGATCAGGTATTATTTTTGCTGGTAATTTTAGGCTGACTTCTCCTTTCCTGATACTGTATATACCCAGGGGCATTTCTACTGTGAGACAAAAAAGGCGGCAATTTTTTTGGGGGGCGGCACAACCCCCCGGAAGAAGGAACCTGCTGATCAGTGGCGGAGAGACCCATGCAGGGCCACCATCAGAGGGGTACCACCGAAGTGGTGGAGAAGAGCAGTTGCATAAGGATGCTCTGTGTATCTCTCCCTCCAGCAGCTGAAAGCTGGTTTGAGGTTTCTCCCCCTGTTGGCTTTCTGCTGCTGGAGGGAGAGACAGACCTGGCCGGATAGAGGGGGTGCCCTGATGTTCCTGAGTGGCCGCTCTCCGCTGAGCTCTTTCCCCCATCCTCACTCAGAGCCAGAACCAGGGGAAAGCCTGGAGCAGGGAGAGGAGAAGTAGTGGAGAGGAAGGGGCCAGGGGAGGTGAGCTGTGTTGTGTTTTCTGGGCTCTCCCTCCTGTCATCCATCCAGCACATGATACACGATCACTGACAGATCATATGTGACTGCACACACAGTATGATTACCACCCACTGCCCACATTTCCTGCTGCCCGAAGATCAGCAGCCCTTGGAGGAGGTGGGTGGGGGGGGTTAATCATAGTGTGTGTGTGTGTGAGTGTGTGTGTGGTCCCATACAATCTGAGAGAGAGAGAAGAGAGAGAGGGGGGAGGAGAGAGAGAGTGAGAAGAGAGATAGAAAGAGAGGGAGAAGGAGGGAGAGAGGGAAGAGAGAGAGAAAGAGGGAGAAGGAGGGAGAGAGGGAAGAGAGAAGAGAAAGGTAAATCCACAATAAAGTCAACAGACAAGTGGGTTCAAGGCCTCTCTCCACTGGTTATGGGTTGTAGGAGTCCTACTGAAAGGTATTGGGGTGTTTTATTCTGAGTGAATCAATGTGACAAACTCCTGTGCTCCTACCTAAAAACTAATACCTACCAACAAAGGTAAAGCTGCTACATACAGTCATATACCCAAAGACAAAAAATATAAATGAAACACAAATGATGCAGCGCTACTACCATAAAAATTCTTCACACATAAATGAATAAGTGAAACAGTGCAAAATTAGTGACACAAATAACATAAACACACAATTTTAAATAGTGCCAAAAAACTCATAAATAATCACGCGTGAATACGAGGTCCTAAAAGGACCAAATAACATAAATGGTGCCCCAAGTAATCCAATGGGATCCAATAGTGCTCCAAATCAAACAAGTAAGTCACAACAGGACTCAATGTGCTAAAAAAACCTCCCACCGGAACTAAAAATCAGTTCCCACCATATAACACAAAACACAAGTGCATCCCAATAAACGCATAAACTAAGAACTGATCATGCAAACAAACATTATTTACCAGAATTATCTCACTCAAAAGGTGTTGTGAGACTAATGCAAATAGTGGCCAAAATGTGGCCCAGAAGTATCACAAGAGTAGGAACAGACTCCATTTTGGAAGAGGATGAAAACTGCCACGATAATGCATCTGCCCTTATATTCTGTCTACCGGGTAAGAATGAGACTATGTAATTGAAGCTTGAGAGAAAAAAGGCCCACCGAGTCCTTCTAGGAGATAAGCCTTTAGCCTCAGACAAGAATGTGAGATTCTTATGGTCAGTCAAAATGAGGACCGGCCCAGTGGTACCCTTGAGGATATGCCTCCAAGAGCTAAAATGATAACTAATAATTCTCTGTCCCCAATTTCAGAATTGCATTCTGCTGTAGACAATTCTTTAGAAAAGTAGCCACATGGATGCATAGAGCCCACAGAGGTAGGATGTTAAGACAGAAGAGTCCTTATCCTGTCTCAGGCGCATCAATCTCAAGAATGAAGGATATGATCAGGATGTGCCAGCACTGGGGCTACAGAAAAAACAGCCTTGAGGGATTCAAAGGCTTTAATGGAATCTGGAGACCAATTTTGTGGATTACTTTCCTCTCTGGCCATATCAGTCAGGGGTTTGAAGTTACGAATACATTTCCGATAATAATTGGTGAAGCGAAGAAAACGTAGAGGACGTAGACGTATGGATTGAGGCCACTGTAAGGCTGCACACAGTTTCTCTGGGTTAATTGAAAATCCGTCAGCAGACATGACATAACCCAAAAATTTACCCTGTTCACGATTAAACTTACACTTTCCAATTTGCAATACAGGTTATTCTCTCTCAACCTCTGTAGCACATGAGAGACATCTGTGTCATGGTTCTCTAGGGATTTTGAATATATGATAATAATATCAAGGTAAACAACAGCACATTGCTGTAGCATATCTCGCAGGACCATTATTAATAAATTCCTGGAAAACTGCAGGAGCGCTGCAGAGACCAAAGGGCATTATGAGATATTCATAGATACCACTCCTAGTTTTAAATGCAGTTTTACATTTGTTACCCTCTTTAATTCTCACAACATTGTATGGACCAGGGGCGGACTGACCATTTGGAAACTTGGGCACTGCCCGAGGGCCCGGGGTCAGTAGGGGGCACCATGAGATTCCCCTGGTACCTTTTTCATAGGCTTTTTTGAGTTTAGGTAAGGACACAGGGGCCCCATGATCCCCTATTGCCCGAAGGCCCCATGAGTTGTCAGTCCACCCCTGGTATGGACCTCTTAAATCGAGCTTAGTGAAGACTGTTGCTCCCTTGAGAATGTCAAAAAATTCCATTATCAATGGGATTGGGTAAGCATTTTTAATAGTAATGAGATTTGAGACCCCTATAATCAGTACAGGGTCTCAGTTCACCACTCTTTTTTTTCACAATAAAAACCCCAGCACTTGCAGGAGATGAGGATTTGTGGATTAACTCCCGAGACAGTGAATCCGCAACATACTTCTCCACAGCCTTATCTACCGAGACAGACAGAGGGTAAACCTTGCCACAAGGAGGAATGGCACCAGGCTAAAGGTCAATTGTGCAGTCATAAGTCTGATGTTGCAGTAAAATACCCGCCTGATCTTTGTTAAAGACATCAGAGAATTCCCTGTACTCCTACTCACTTCCTGAAAACAAGTATTAGTGCATTGTGGCAACCATGATAGAACCTCGGATTTCTGCCAATCAAATGAAGGATTGTGCTTCTGTAACCAAGGATAACCCATGACAACTGGGTAATGAAGTGAGGAAATTACTTGGAATTGGATTATCTCATGGTGAAGAGCCCCTACAGCCATGGTCAATGGATTGGTTTCATCGGTCACTTGGGCAGGCTGTAGAGGTCTCCCATCAATAGCCTCAATGGAAAGTGAGGAGGAATGAGGCTGCAGCTGTACTGTAGTGTACTGTAGTGTTTCAACACTAAGGCACTATCTATGAACAAGCCTGCAGCCCCAGAATCAATTAGTGTCTGAGTGTCCATGGAAAACTCAGAACAGGAAAGGTTAACCGGAACTAGAGGCTTATCTTTAAGCATAGCTGGGGACGCAAAGATGACACCTAAGGTCTGCCCCTGCTTGGCCACAATGAAAACACAATCTCTCCCTTCTCCTAAAGGCCCTCTTTTTGACCAAGAGACATGTGAAGCCCAGCTCCATGGGCTCTACTTCAATGGAGGATTTAGGTCCAGGAGGCATGGGAGGTGAGGGAGGCATGGGTGGGAACTCAAACCTTGAAGCCAAATATATAGGAGGCTACCACAAGTGATCCTTAAAGGAAGGTCTCTCTCTGAGTCTGGTATCAGTGAGAATGGCAAACGAGATTAACTCCTCAAGATTCTTAGGTATATCTGGAGCTGCAATCTAATCTTTAATGTTATCAGATCAGAGAGGTGATGGGAAAAAGCAAGTATGAGAGCCTCATTGTTCCAGCCAATTTCTGCTGCCAGAGTATGGAATTCAATAGCATACTGGTCTCATACTCTGTTTAATGGACATTAGCCTCTTGGCAACAGAGGTGGAGTGAATGGGAGTATCAAATATCCTTTTATAGGAGGCCACAAACTCAGGGTAATTCTGGACAATAAGTTTTTGTGTCTCCCATAGAGGGTTTGCCCAAGTCAAGGCTTTGTCAGAAAGCAAAGGAATAATGAAGCCTACTTTGCTTCTGTCCGTAGGGAACGCCTGGTGTAGTATCTCCAAATATATTCCAACCTGGTTGGGGAACCCCTCTGCAGTGAGCTGGATTGCCCCCAAACTGCTGAGGAAGCAGAGCAGAACCAGTCATACCTCTTACAGTGGTAGTATCAGAGGAGGCTGCCTGAACCGATATTGGATCAGCAGCAGGGATGGCTTGCAACACTGGTTGTACGGGAGCAGCCAGGGTAGGAGGATCCAAATGAGCAGTTCAGATTAAGAGCATTTATAATGCTATGGCAAACTGATCCAAACGGTGGTCCTGCTCATGGAAAAAACCGTTACGACTAGGTGGATTGCTTGCATCTTCTGAATTCATGGCCATGGCCCTTGGGTAATATCAGGAGCCATGAACCAGGCAGAGACAGAAAGTGCAGTTAAAATCATGCCTTTAATGAAATAGCAAATATAACAAGCTGGAGATTACAGACCATGCAAGGGCAAGCAGGAAATGAGCTAAACTGCTAAAATAGCAAAAAGAGCTGGCTGTAGGCTGGACTAATGAGGCAGGTAATCGTATCCAGGTAAGTCACTATGGAGAATTTGAGTGGCTGGTAAATAACTGACAGCTGAGCAGCTTCTGAGCACTGAAAGAAAAGAGCTGCTCATTAAGATGCAGGAGCCCAGCCCTGACATTATGAAATGCTTATATACCATCTTTGGTGACACATAAGAATTAAGCAACCAGTGTAATGATGAACCAAAGGGAATAAGCAACTACTCTGTAATGCAGGCCATACATGCGTCGAATTCTGAATGAATTTTCTTTAGAAAATCTGAAATTTTGTGCGTTTTGTAATCCGATGGTGTCACTATTGATTACGAAATTCGAACAACCAAACCTTCAATCTCACGTGTTGCTACAGTAAAGAATTTTTATCGTCAAGAATTTTCTTTTCTTTCCAGGTCACAGCTCATGCTCATTTCTTTTTTTTTTTACACTTCTTGCACGATTCTCCCATCATTGATCAGAAATTTATTATTTTTTCAAAAAATTTCCAACATGCACAATGTGTTGCACTGCAGTACAGAGGCCAATAGAAGGAGCTAGAGGCTTTGAGTGCATAGCCTGACTTTCCCACATCTGTGCTCTTCCTCCCCACTGACCCTTGTCCTGTGATGTCGCATCCTTACTTCCTTTGTGAGTGTTTTTAATCCTTTGCTATTAAATACAGTGTTATTACTACACTCAAATGGGCGCCTCCTGTCTCTTTTCTTTTGTCCCTGCATACAGAGCTAGCTTGCTCCAAGGATGGCTGCCATCTTTTTGTGCTAAAATGATTCCAGGCAAATTGCCTGAGAGACTCTTATAAGGACTTATTGTACACCAATGCATTTACATACCCTGTTTTAAGTACTTGTATGTCAATATTGCCATTATCATCTTTTACTTTTTACTTTATAAATTTTATCATTTTTATCCTTTTCACCCTTACACTACTTTACTCCTGTGCACCAGAGTTACTTGTCTTTTAAAAGTACAGCATGCATTTGTTTTCTGTGTGTCCTTGTGGTGACAGGCATGCTACATTTGCAGTAAAATGTCTGTCTTGGTGCTATATGTTTTTCATCCTTACATTTAATCTACATGTACCCATGACAACAGTTAAAACACATCTAAAAGAACTATTGGACCTAAGGAAAGAATTGGTATATTCGATTGCCTCTTGGGGGGGATCAGGAATGAATTTCTTTCTCCTGCTGGAGCAAATTGGATCATATGGTATTGGGTTTTTTCCTTCCTCTGGATCAACTGTAGATATAGGATTGCATATATAGGATTGTATATATATTTATTTTCCCTTTTATTTGGTTGAACTAGATGGACTTGTGTCTTTTTTCATCCAGACCATGTAACTGCCCAAAACATAACATGAGTAATTCTAAGAGCTTGCAGTTCTGAAGGCAAAGTGCCACTTCCAAAACTTTTATCTGTTTTTCAGACTGCAAATGACCATTGCCACAAAGGTAATTCCTACTATAAACTCTCTCTATTCAATTATCTCCTCAGGCAATCAGGCTAAAGAGCAGGCCGACACAATACAACCTTGATTTTAGTTGTCAACTGACTTGTGAGAGATTAGTATAGGTACGCATTTCAAGTGATTGTGCTGGCAAAATTTGATGATCTTGCAATGCATTCATAGAAAACCATGTTAATATATATGTTTCCTACTACTATTTTGTATGTGTTTTCTAATTTCCTGAATTCTAATCCATGACTCTACAAAAAGAGTCATGTGCACTATGTGTTACCTTATGCAATAGTTCACTTAAGCAAGTCATTTGCATGTTAAAAGTAAAACAATTAATTTGTGTTCTTATGCAGCCTTGCACTATATAATAACAAACTGTGTTTGTTTCAAATAATTATACAGGGCATTCTTCTGAATTACAGTTCTGTGCATCACAATGCTTGAAAGAATTTGCTTTTCTTTTTGAGTGCAAACACAGATTCCTCTGGGAAATGTGTGATTTTTGCTTGCAATATTAATATACACTTTGCTAAATGTTAGTCCATGATGTGACACACTGTAATATGTTATGAATCCTTATGTCAAAGTATCATCACAGGTAATACATTATTATGAAACGTTGTATTTTAATTCAAAATAATTGCTTTGCATGCAGTTAGATGAAGGAGGAAATTAACAGATCCCTGGCATTAAAAGGATATTGCAGAAAATTTTTTTTTAACTAAGCGACAATGAAACTTTTGCACTGATTGATCATTCTGACATCAAAAGCTCAGCACGTGTTTTCTTATCAGATTTTCATGCTTTCATCACTAAGACAAATCAACTCCAAATCACTGTAATAGGTACCCCTACAGCTCAGTCATCATCTTCATGTCAACATTACCTTACATTTGCCTTATTGCCAGAGTTCTTATTCAAGACACGCACTACATATCCTGTAGCATTGAAAGTTCACAGCTGTGTATTCAATTGCTTACTGTTCTTTACCAAAAACTATATTACATGCATCAGAACACATTATCCCACTCCCTATACCAAATATCTGGCTTAAAGATGAACTGTTGTGAAAATAATTTAAATTTTTTTGTATCTCCCCAGGGGACTATGGGATCTATATGCTCTCATTTTGAACCGTGGCCCCATTTTCCCCTAAATGGTTCTCTTAAATTGTGATTAAGCCTACATCAATAGAAATTATCAGTACATGATTTTTGGGATAGTTCCCAATAGTTGATGCATCTAGTACCAGGGTGGGCAACTGTGGCCCTCCAGCTGTTGTAGAACTACAAGTCCCATGAGGCATTGCAAAACTGACAGTTACAAGCATGACTCCCAAAGGCAGAGGCATGATGGGATTTGTAGTTCACCAACAGCTGGAGGGCCACAGTTGCCCACCCCTGATCTAGTAGATTTGTAATTATGACTGATAGCTTGCATCCATTGTATATCCGAAAAAGACATGCTCATGTCTTGTTCCTATTTCTTTAAGGCAGAACTCAGTAAATAATTTTTTTAGATTGTAAAAGGTTCTAGAAAAGTGCAATCCTTTCAGTTTTGCTGATACTGAGGACCAAAAGGAACACACTTTTTTTGGTAACTGTAAACCTAGAGTAGATTTGTGGTGAAGGTATGATGAGATTTTAATGTGAGCATATAAACATTGTTGGGGAATATTATGTGTTTCCTGAAGGACTCTAAATGGGGGAGGTTTGTTGCTCGATGCCAGCTTTGATAAGCAAGAGTGTTTGAGTGGTTTAAGGGACATGTGAGGTATCAGAAAGTTGAATATCTCCAAGGGGATAGGAGCAAATGATTGGTTGGGGAGTCGTTGATAAAATCTAAAAAATATTTCCAAATTGACAATACAGCCATAATAGTTGGGTGTGTGGATTTAAATTGCTTGTCTGGAAAGGATTTGGCAAATAGAAAGGTGCTCAAGTCTCCTAAAGGAATGAACTGCTGTTCTATATCCCTCCATTGTTTGGCAAAGGTGGGTGTAAACCAGTGCCTAAGCTGGTCAAGTATTACTGCAATGTGCTAATCCTTGGTGTCAGGAAAGCCCATGCCCCCTGCTCGTTTGTGACATATAAGGGTGCTATAGGCGCAGCATGGTTTCTTACCCATCCAAACATAAGTGTTTAGAAAATGTTTAAATGTGCCTGGTGGGCAAGTGGTTAATATCAGTAAAGAAAAGTGGTGGTACTTAAATTGGTAGAGCTCTAAAGATATATAAAAGTTTGGGTAAGATTAACATTTTAAAGGCTGCTGTTCTACCTGCCCAGGAAGTTCTTGCTTACATGAAGTCAGGAATGGGACATGGTTAGCGAAGTATAGATTCTTTGTGTTAGAAGTTAGGGATATGCCTAGATATGGCATTGATGATGAGACCCTGAAAAGGGAATTCAGTCCGTAGAAGAGTTGTGGTGGAATCACACATACCTACACTGTGACTATTTGATTTTGATCCATTGATCTTATAATATGAGATAGCATTAAAGGAAGACAGCACTCCATAAACCACTGGGAAGGGAGAAGCCGGATCTGTTAGTGTTAAAATAATGTAATCTGCAAATAAGGTGATTTTGTATTCCTTGGCTGCTATTTTTATGCCTGAGATGGTACTGTGGTTCCTTGTCTTCTGTGCTAGATTTTCCATCAGAAGGGTGAATATTAACGGGGAGAGAGGACACCCATATCATACCATTGATGATATTAAACCTGTCTGAGAGCAATCCATCCATGAATACCTGAGCTGATGGAGATAAGTATAAGGCCATGATAGCTGAAAAAATATGACTACTAAATCCAAACTTTAAAAGTGTTTGATTTAGATAACCCCAATAGATTGGATCAAAGGCTTTTTCTACGTTTAATTTTAGGAATGTAGCTTGGGTTTTTGCAGATTCAGTGTGGTACAGCAAGTTAATTATTGTACAAGTGGCATTGGATGCCTGCCTGCCCATTATGAAGCCAACTTGGTCTGTGTGAACTAGTTGAGGCATAATGGGGGCCAATCTTTACACCATGATTTTTGCATATAATTTTAGCTCTGTATTCAATAAAGAAATTGGATGGAAATTTATTGGGGGATACCAGCTCCTTCCCTGGTTTAAGAAGGGTTATTATGTTGGCTCTAAGCATTTAATTTGGAAATTTGCCATAGGACACAGCAGCATTAAAGGTTTGGTTCAAGTGAGGAATCAAAATTTGAGATCACTGTCAGGTGCTTTGCTATTGGGAGTGAAAGAATAGCTTTTTCAATATCCTGGATATTAATAGGAGCATTGAGAATTTCTAGGTGAAAGGCAGATAATGTAGGTAAGTTAAAAAGTCTCTAAGAATTTCAGATTCCGAAGGCTGTGGTGTGGAGGAGCTGTCTTTCATACTGTATAGGGAGCTATAATAGGAACACAAGACATTTGCTATATCTCTTGGATTGTACAATTTTCCTCCATTTGTGGGATGGAGAAGATAAGGTATTTTTTGCTTAGCTGTATGCTGTTTAACCTATGTAGCAATTAGTTTGCCTGCCTTATTGCCCGAGGCATAGAAGTTGGCATGCAATTTATCAGTTTAGTATGTTGTGCTGAAAGAAGAGTGAGGAGGTAATTTCTAACCTGAAACAATAGGCTGCTAGTTTTAAGTGGTGGGTCTGCTTAATTTTCAGCTTCAATTTTGTTATGTTAGCTAGTAGTTTATCAAGCTGCTGTGTTCTTTGGCATTTGGCCTGGGAGCTTAGTTTAAGTAAGATTCTATGGATATAAGCTTTGGGGAGGCCCATATGAGGAAAGGGTATGTGACCGAAGAAGCAATACATTTAAAAAAGTCTTGTATAAATTTAGTATTCAATGGAGTGGACATCAGTAAGGGATCATTGCATCACATGGTGATGTGAGACTTGTTGCTTTTCCCCCCAATCTAAATTAACATGGGTACGTGGTCTGACCATGTAATGGAGTAGATCTCAGAAACAAGGATATCATGAAGGAAATGTTCCTCCACTGCAAATAGGTCAATCCTGGAATAAGTGCACTGGAGTTTAGAAAATAAGGAATAGTCTCTTTCCAGTGAGTGCTGGCACCTCCAAACATCATTTTTGGATGTATGTAGAAATGTTGAGAGAGTAGATGCATGCTTTTTTTGGTGTAGGGCCTTCAATGTCTACAAAGGTGTCTGGAACCATAGTAAAATCTTCACAAAGGAGAGTGTGGCCTTGTTTCTGTATCTGTACTTTTTTCCATACTTTGTGAAGGACATTTGCTTGGTGTTGGGAGCAAATATATTGACAATTGTATATACTGTATGTTGTTCTTTACTTCACATATTAGAATGATGTACTGCCCTTGTTCATCTATGGTTGCATTTAAGGCTTTATATGACACTGTGTCCTTGATTGCAATTAACACCCATCTTCTTCTTAGGAGCATTTGCAGAAAATATATGTGTCATAGAGGAAGCTCTGTCTTTACAAAAGTGGGTCTCCTGGAGGCATAAAATGTCACATTGGAGCTTGTGTGCTTCAGACCAAAGCGAGTAGCATTTCCCTGGATGGTTCAGTCCTTTGACATTTGACAAAGCTATCTTGAAAGGCATGTCAGTAATTACAGGGCTCTAATGAGGTAGTCTTGGCTATCGTTATGATAATAGTGTGATGCTGGTGGCATTAGGTCAAATAGTAAGGTATTGAACTTACATTTGAGAAGAGGCGGTGGAGTCAGGAGTCTGTGTCTTGATGATTAATCATAGTATATGCTGAAACAGAAGCTGCAAAACAAAAATATCTGTGGTGAGATGTTACTAATTAGATAACCGTTGCTTAATTGAACTGGTAAGAATGAAAATTGGGGTAATACAACAAAGGATCTGTACTCATATGACTCTGTCAGGGCCTTAGTAAAAAGAGCTGTTTAGGTTACCATTTCATCTAGGGGATCTGTGTCATCCCAGTTGGCATCAACATGGCTAAGGTCAGAGGCACGTCAGTTTGGATGATGTCTAGGATCCAAGATCTTCCACTGGCAAAGCAGAGAGAGGCCTTCATCCATCGAGCAGATATTTTAGTTTTTGTTTTCTTTGCTGAGAGCTAGCTTTAATGGGTGGCCCCATGTATATGTTATCTGGTGGTTGTGTAGGAGCTTAGTGATTGTGGATAAGTTTTTGCATCAAAGCAGCATGTACTGAGATAGGTCCGTGTAGAATGATAAAGCTGTGTAAGGTTAAGGATAGGATGAGGTATTGCTGGTAGCTCACATCAGCCTCTCTTTCACTTGGAAAAAGTGAATCGTGCTGCATTAGGTAGGTGTGCAGTCTTTGGTAACCTGTGGATAGGGTCAACAATAAAATCTGAAGGTGGAATATCTGGTAGAAAGGCAGTCATAAATTGTACAATGTAATCTTTCAGGACTGCAGGCTGAATTGTTTCTGGATTGCCCCTGATTTTGACATTGTTCCTTCTGGAATGGTCTTCCAAAATCAACCAATTTATCTTTAATCCAATCCATCTCCTCCTCCTTCTCACTGTGCACATCTACTAAGTCATTAAATGATAAGGTGAAGTCACTAATTTTGGATCCAATGTTTGTGATCCTCTCATCCAGATCATGGATTTTAGCCTTGAAGTGGTGTACCATTTTAATGATGTCAGAATGTATGCAACTCTGCAGAGATACTAGCATTTCTTTTAAAGTGGTGTCTAGCACTGGTTGATTAAAGTTAGGGAAAGCTGCTATTGAATTTTGGAGTTCTGTATCCCCTGAAGCAGATTGTTGTGAAGGGCTTCCCTCTATGTTTGCATTTGATGAAGAAGCCAGAGAAAAACAGGGATGACTACCAGACTAGTCATGCAGTACAACAAACAGCAGCAACAAATTTGTCATGTCATTAACAAATATTGGTATCTTCTTAAAGCTGATCCTGTTGTAGCTGCATGTGTAAGAGACAAGACTGAAATTTCTTATTGAAGAAATACATCTGTTAGGAATGCTTTGGTAAAGAGCCAGGACAGGAAGGACAGATCCATGCCACCACAAGGGAATGCTCATCGGTGGTGGATGGGTATACTGTCATTATATTTCCCTGGGCAAAAACCATATGTTGCCAAATGGGAAGTTGCATGTAGCATGACACTATGTGAGCTGCCAAACTGCAGGCGTTATCTATATGATGAAGTGCAGCTGTGGCAGTTTTTACATTGGTAAAACCAAAAGCAAGTTTTGGAATATAATCTATAACCATGTGTCAGCTATCCAATTGGGAGATACAGTATATCATCTCCTATAGGAAGACATAGTACATGGTAGCATTCTAAGAATCCACAATGTGTCAGGTTCTTTGCTCTTGAAAGAGTCCATCTAGACTCTAGAAGTGGTGACTGGGATTGTCGTATCCTTCAGGAAGAGTCTAGATGGATACGTAATTTGGCTGACACACAGAGCCCTGGTTTGAATGAGTTATTGAGCTTTAAACCATTTTTGCCTTAGATTATTTGTTCTTCCCTCTTTTTTTGCAGCCATCATATATTTTTATTCATTTGTATTTTCTGTACTTATGGATTTAGATGTATTGTTATTTAATGTATTGTTATTTTTACTTGATTATTATGTATCTATGATATATGTAACTGTTGTGGTTATCTATTGTCTATTTTCCATCTTTTTCTTTTTTTCTAATGCTAGATGGCAATCACAATTATTATATGAGGAAGACCATTGAGGAATCATGATAATTTTTTATATTTTTTGTTGCATGTGGCCTATATATGTATCTTTTGCTTTGGGTCCGAGTGGTTGGTGTTCTTTGGTAGCTACGCTTTTTGGCCCCAGAGGTGGATGGTGTTGTCGGACGCTCTTCTTGTCTTCCCTGATTGACCTTTTCAATATGGTCATGGTAGTGTGACGTTGGATGCCGTGACGTCGGCCGTGATGACATCGTACATCGTGACATCACATACGTGTGCCGATGCTGCGGCTGTGCATGCACCCTATGGCAAGGACACCGGCAATTAGCGCTATTTGTTTGCTATATAAGGCTGGTAGTAGAGGAAGTGAGTTAATGGCTATGCCTCTGGAGAGAACTTTTATTTTCATTCATACCCAATATATTTACCTAAATTGGAACTTTTTGGCCGGGGATTACTTTTGGTCATGGTATGTATACTATTGATATTTACATATATATATATATATATATATATATTTATTCTCTCCTTTTGGGAAGTTCGAAATCAAATGTATAGTGATTTGGAGCAAATTAGCTTTGGAAATAACCATTTGATATATACCCAGCCTATATTTTTCTTTATATATAGAATATTTCTTTGCTGTTCCAAATCAATACTGGGTGTGTACAGCCAGTTTGGGTAGTAGGGGTGTAGCTTGTATTTTTGGGACACAATAAACATTTGGACAGTTTGACTTTTTCAACTTTAAATATGGATATGCGGCTTTGTTCACTTGGCTCACCTTTGCACCTTTGATGGAGGGACCTTTCCCTCTTGGATTCAATGCTCATGGTTCCTGCTGGCTTTCTGTAAACCTTTTGATGCCTTCATCAGGTAAATGTAAATATTTGTTTGCTATAGACGTCATTCTTCTTTAGTATGCTGCATGCTTACTTTTACCTTGTTTATATAATTCTAGAACCATATGTTATATCTCCCTGAGGAAGCAGACTATTGTCCTGCGGAACGCATCAAAGAATGGATTGAAGCACAATTTTGGAGCAATTATGTTAACTATGGTTTTTATGTTCTCCAAGGTTATGCCTTGTAATGCTATGTAATAAGTCTGTTTGTTACAAGCTACACATGCTTTTTATGATGTGACTGCTCAAATATCATTATCACAACTATGGTTTTAACTTTGTTAAATAAAGTTGCATTTTTTACATTTTTGAGTATATTTTCATTTTGGCGTGGTGCTTCATAAAGCCCCATTCGTTTTTCTAGTTAGGGTCTTCATGTCTTTCAGTGTCTAGACTTTAAGATCCCCTTGCTCACCTACTGTATAAGGCTCTTCATTGCTTGGCACCACATTATCTGTTTGAACTTTTATCAACTTACTCTCCCCCCTCCTAACCTCCGCTCCTCAATTTTTTGTATTCTCTGAGTCCCCCCTACTCACCTACACTCGATGGGAGACAGAACTTTATACTGCTATGCTCCAAAACTCTGGAATTCACTTCCAAAGAACATCAGGGAGGCATCTTCTCTTAACTCATTCAAATGATATCGAAAAACATTTTTCCTTAGACAAACTTTCATGTAATTGTCCTTTTTTCCCTTTCTTTTATCCTGTGTATATCTTGTTTTTTCTTTGTAAAGTTCTTTGAGAAGCTACGTTTAAAGGTGCTATATAAAATAAATTGTATTATTATCCAAGCAACTCATGTGACTGTAGAGTCACACATATGGGTGTATATACTCTGGATAAATGACAGCCCACTCCCTCTGTCTTCTTCTATGCCCACTAAACAGCTAAACACATTGAAAGCAGGATATTACTATGTACAAACAATAGGCACAAACTGGAGGGGCGTGAAACAGGCTGTGATTGGCAGAACCTCCCCCTAGATAGCCCACACAATTTTTTTTGCACAAAAATAAAAAAATATTGGAGCTCGAATACATATTTTTATGATGGTTTAAAACATTTATTTAATATTAATTATGTATTTTTCCAAGAGCTGTTTCTTTTTTTTTAACATGTGACTAGCAACAGAGGGCTATAAGCTCCTCCTGCCAATGTTTTCCTGCAGAGGGGGCTGGATAAGAGCTGGGTCATGTGACAGCTGAATATCAATTATGAAAAAAATGAACTAAGATATTTTTTCTAATTTCTAAACAGTGTGTTCAGTGTAATTTTAAAGGGTAACTCCCCTTTTGTGGAAAAAAAATAGCCAATTAAAAAGAAAAAAAAACAACATATACGATTGCGACACAAGACATGTTGTAATGGAATGTTATTAAAACTATCTTTCATTTTCAATCTGAAGAGCTGTACTTGTCTGTAAAATGCAATGCAATATGAACCTGGAGGCATTCTGTATACAGATGGTGTACAGAACGCCCCTTGAAAATTTAATTTTCCTGTTTGTGTGATTGGCTTACTTATTTTCCCAGACGTCTGCATTAGGATACAAGTCAAATGTCATTCTTGCTGAGATACTCTCAAAGGGAAATCACATCTAAAGGAATGCAGACCTCACACATTTCCTAATTAGAGCCCTGCAGGTGCAGCAGTTGATTTATAATTCTCCCATACAGATTCACTCTGCAAATGGACACAGATGAACAAACATCTATTTCTCCAGAATAACAAAAGGTAGGAATTGTGACGGTTGCGCTGCGTCAGACCCCATCCCTTCTCACCAACTTGTGACCGAAGGACCAGCCGATCTCAGACCGCGCTGTCACTTGCGTAACAATGCCACTCTCAGCTGCGCCCTTGCACAAAGATTTTCCAGCTCCTGGGACCACAATCTATGTGCCAGCAGCCTGAGAGCGATTGTTACTGGGTCAGGTTAATTACGCAATTAACCCTTCAGACTGCCACCACCACCTTTTTACAGAGAAGGAGGAAACTCACAAATCTTAGCAGTAACACTATGATATTAATATAATCATCTGTAATACACACTGTCACCACAGACAGATGTATTCAGAGGATTATCACATACAGTAGCATTCAAAAACAGGGATTCTTTAGTTTGCATTAAAAGCTTTAGAGACAGTTTAACACTTTTCAGAAAATAGGATTTATTACTAAAAAGGTCAAAATGGTGCAATTAAAATATTTACAGAAAAAGATGTAACAAATATATATATAAAGAGAGTAATAAAACAACAGAGAAATAAAAGAAAGACGTTTCAGAAGGCAGAATAGTTGCGAAAATCCTTGGTTTGAGAAGAGTCCAATCGTCCGAACAAAAGGTGTTGCCTTTGCTCTCAGGATGTTTCCTGATTGATGTTAAAAGGAAAGCTTCCTTTTCTCCAGGCTGTCAGTCTTTTTCTATTATCTCAAAGGGGTGTCTCCTGAGAACAAATAGCCAATAACCCCATTTGGGGATGGGTGTTAGGCAGTGACCAAGGTTATGACCAAATCCCTTCCAAGTTCATACTACGGTCAATAACCTTCAATAGGTACAGGTAGCATCCTAGCAACTGGCAGATTAATAATTAGAATTATATTCTGCTCGCACAGATACCAAACTTTAGCATATCCTGCCACTCTGGATAAAAGATATTGCTTTTTACCCTCTTGTAGGCGCTACATAGGGATGTAAGGTGTCATGTGACTCATATTAAAATGACCTATCCGAATATATACTTCATATTAATGTGCCCAGTTCCTGCTGAAGTTTATGAATTTGTATGAAAAATTACTCATCTGGAATGTACGTTTTATGGCACACTCTGCTCTAATGGCTCAACAGGTCATGACCAACTGAGTTATGGTTTTACGACCGGACAGAAGAAAGTGGTTTTTCAAGCAGACCTTCTGGAACAAGGCTAATTAGGGGTTTACAGCCATGGAGCTTATCCAGTTGTGCATATGCACTGTTGAACTCAGTTCACTTACAGACTCACATTCCATTCAAAAGGGAGGAGGGAGGATCTGGAGAGACAAAATGGCTGTCAGTGTCCATGTCTCTATGCGCACAATTGTCACAGGAATCTGCAGCAAAGTTTGCTAAAATCCTTGCAAAGTACAAATATCACCCAGAGGGGAATGTTTTTTTTCTCAACAAAAGTGGAGGTATTCTTTAATTCTGGCTTTAGCTCCGCCTTATTTTTAAAGCCAAATTATTTGATTATAGTGTATTTAATGTTAAACAGCTGAACTGTATACATATTCAAAATATATTTATTTTTTATGGTTGGATAGAGCATAGAAATACTAGAACCCGTATTAACCACTTGCCGACCACCCACAGTACTTTTTTTGTGGGTGGGAGGCATAGGAAGGCTGGATGACTTACACGTATGTCATGCAGCCTGCTCCAAGTTAGTGGCTTTGATCAGCAGGGGGAACATGAGATCTCTATGCGATCACATGATCACAGGGTCAATAAAGCTGAATTAATTCACAACAGCAGTGTTTCCTAGGCTGTGATTGGTCCACAGCTGTCAAATGGTACCTGGGACAAACACAGGACCCTGAACCATGTGATTAGCTGTAGCCAGTCACAGACCACTAGTGATCACAGCTCTCATTAGTGTAATCCATTCATGACAGTTGAAAACTTTCATTACAATGATCTTCATTGCAACAACAACCAAAGTGGTAGAAAAAAAAATCCTTGATTACACCCTCAGTAGTAGTAGTGTTATGGTGACAATGAATAACTCTGAAAAAAGTATTTATAAAATAGTAAAAACTGAAAGTTAAAAAAAAAAATTGAATACAAATTTAATAAAAATTATCATTATTTATTTATATATTTATTTTTATACTGTCACCAGTCAGTGTCCCTGATCAATGCCACTCCAGTCACTGATGACTCTGTACTGCACTGGTGACGGTATGTTAAAAAAAATCAATTTCTTCATTTTCAAAAAAATTGTGACAAAAAAAACTGCAACTTCAAAAAACTCACCATGCCTCTTACTAAATGCCTCATACTGTATACTTTCCAAAAAGGGGTCATGTGGGGGGAATTTGTGCTGTCCTAGCATTTTAGGGCCTCAAGAAATGATGAGCCATCAGTACATCAGAATTGATCAATTTTCAAATATACAGTATATACCATAGTTTGTTGACGCTATAACTTTCAAATCAGTTATAAACTTATAAGTATCAGGATGTATTTTTGGGTGCAATTCCACATATACCCATGGCTTGTGTGAGCAATATATCATTTAAGTGACAACTTTGTGTAAAAAAAAAATGTCTTAGTAAAAGCTGTGTAAATTCTATTATCTATACCATAGTTTGTAGATGCTATAACTTTCACACAAACCAATTAATATGCAGTTATTGGGATTTTTTTAACCAAAGACTTGTAGCAGAATACATTTTGGTCTAAAGTTATGACACAATTTGATTTTATTTGATATGTTTTAAAACAGGAAGTAGAAATATTGTAGTTTTTCTCAAAATTTAAAAATTTTTGTTTATAGCAAAAAATAAAACACCTAGTGGCGATTAAATATGACAACAAGTAATCTCCATTTGTTTAAAAAAAATTATAAAAATTTCATTTGTGTACAGTGTTGCATAACCGTGCAATTAAATTAAATTAAATTAAATTAGCACAGTGCTGAATAGCAAAAATGCCCTGATCATGAAGGGGGTAAAATCTTTAAGAGCTCAAGTGGTTATCTGTGGGCTCAATTCACTAAGAGTTAAATACCACATGAGCATTAAAGTTAAAACAACTCATGCAATATTTATCTCAAAAGCAGTAAATTCACAAAAAAAAGCATGTTAAGTAGCGTATGCCTTACATTTTTTATTTTGGGATATTAAACATGTTTTTTTCCAGAAATCATAAGAGTGTTTTTTTTCCGGAGATCAGACCTCCGGCTGCAGCTGAAAGTGAAACATTTAGTAGTGGTATTCATACCACTGCTAAATATGATATTGCAGCTCAGGGATGCTGGCTGTTAAGGAGTTGGCATCTGCAGGCTTTCTAACAACTATAACTCATCCCTGCTGTCAGTAGAGGGTTCCCCGCTGACAGCAGAATGTAAACAAATGAGGCAGTGGTAACAAAAAAATGTAAATAAAAAAATGCATGTTTCCCCCAGAATCCATACCAGGTCCTTCAGGTGTGGTATGGATTTCGGGGGGACCTTACACCAAAAATTAAAAAAAAAAAAATTGTGTGAGGTCCTCCTAAAATACACTATATTGCCAAAAGTATTGGGACTCCTGCCTTTACACACACATGAACTTTAATGGCATCCCAGTCTTAGTCCGTTGAGTTCAATATTGAGTTGGCCCACCCTCTGCACCTATAACAGCTTCAACTCTTTTGGGAAGGCTGTCCACAAGGTTTAGGAGTGTGTCTATGGCAATGTTTGATCATTCTTCCAGAAGCGCATTTGTGAGGTCAGGCACTGATGTTGGACGAGAAGGCCTGGCTCCCAGTCTCCACTCTAATTTATCCCAAAGGTGTTCTATTGGGTTGAGGTCAGGACTCTGTGCAGGCCAGTCAAGTTCCTCCACCCCAAACTCGCTCATCCATGTCTTTATGGACCTTGCTTTGTGCACTGGTGTGCAGTCATGTTGGAACAGGAAGTGGTAATCCCAAAACTGTTCCCACAAAGTTGCGAGCATGAAATTGTCCAAAATGTCTTGGTATGCTGATGCCTTAAGAGTTCTCTTCACTGGGAACAAAGGGGCCAAGCCCAGCCCCTGAAAAACCACCCCACACCATAACCCCCCCCCCCACCGAACTTTACACTTGGCACAATGCAGTCAGGCAAGTGCTGTTCCCCTGGCAACTGCCAAACCCTGACATGTCCATCAGATTGCCAGACAGAAATGTAAGGCTTGGATGCAGCTGCTTGAAAACCCATTCCATGAAGCTCTCTACACACTGTTCATAAATATAAAGTGCAGTGCTATCCCTAAAATTACTAGATACATTTAAGTGCTAATTGCACAGTTAGATAGCACTTAAATGTATCTATTTAGTAATTTTAGGGATAGCGCTGCACTTTATATTTATGTGTATTCACTCATTTTGGTAAGAGGTTTGTGTCAGCAGCTTGTATAATAGGGCCCCATTCCTAGCACAGGAAGTTCTTCCTTTCAGTATCTCTACACACTGTTGTTGTGCTAATCTGAAGGCCACACGAAGTTTGGAGGTTTTTAGCTATTGGCTATGCAGACAGTTGGCGACTTCTGCACACTGTGCTCTTCAGCATGCGCTGACCCCGCTCTGTCATTTTACGTGGCCTACCACTTTATGGCTGAGTTGCTGTTGTTCCCAGTTGTTTCCACTTTGTTATAATACCACTAATAGGTGACCATGGAATATTGAGCAGCAAGGAAATTACACGGATGGACTTATTACACAGGTGGCAACCTTTCGCAGTACCATGCTTGAATTCACTGAGCTCCTGAGAGTGACCCATTCTTTCCCAAATGGTTGTAGAAGCAGTCTGCATGCCTAGGTGCTTGATTTTTTACACCTGTTGCCATGGAGGTGATTGGAACACCTGAAACCAATAATTTGGAGGGGTGTCCCAATACTTTTGACAATATAGTGTACATACCAGACCCTTATCTGAGCATGAAGTTAGGCAGGCCAGAAAAGGGGGGATGAGTGTGTGGCCCTCCCTTCCTTCAGGTGGGTGGTTAGGGGTGGTAAAACCACAGCTCAGCCATCACCATGTGATAGAGCCCTAAAACAGTTTAAATAGCTGAATGATTAACTGAACAGAAGATAAATGAGGTAAATATGGAAACCAAAAAGTGGTTTAGGCTGTTAAATTTGCCATTTGAATAACCTTTATAGTCAATTTCATATACTTGCCTGTTGCTGCTATACCCCCTCTGAAAATCTATTCACCATGCATTGATTTTCAGAGGGCAGTGAGGTTACTACCTGTCTGAAAGAACCCTTAAGGTGATTGTAAATAGATTTTTTTTCAAACAGCAAACATGCCATACTTAACTGCTCTGTGTAATGGTTTTGCACAGAGCAGCCCCGGTCCTCCTATTATGAGGTCCCCTGCTAGCTCTCCTGGCTTTTTGCCCTGCTGCTGCTTGTTATAGGGGCAGGCTTGATCTTGAGCAATGCTGTGTACGTCCAAAGACACACACAGTGTGGCTCAGCCTCACCCCCTCCTCAAAGGCTTTGATTTACAATAGCAGGAGCCAATGGCTGCATCCATGGTTAGTGAAGAGAGAGAAAAAGACCAGAGAGAGACGCTACTCTTGGGCACAGTACTGGATTGAGATTGAGATTGAGCTGAGGTAAGTATAAGGGGACGAGGTGGAGCAGCCCATAGAAGGTTTTTAACCTTAGTGCATAGAAATGAGAAAACTTTGGAATGGCACGTATAGTGAGGTATTGCTGTGGTGTGGTCAACTCCGAAGAAGATTTTTATGTGTGAAGATTTCTATATGCAAAATGTAAACATTAAGTGAGACCACCACCATCACAGAGAGGAAAGTATGCCCAAGGACCTAGGAGCTATCAATAGCTTGGTTTTGGATACTAGGGACAGATATACAGTTCTGTTATTCAGGCAATGGAGAAAAAACAATTCTCTTTCTTCTCAATTTTGCTGTTTTCTAGAATTACTTTTTTTTTCCTAATCAGCAAACTGTCTACTGATGTCATAAAAAATGTTTTGACTTGCTGTGGGGAGTGACCAGACATACCGCCTGGGCACCTATTTCACTTTAGTCTTTAAGATATGTAGAGCATTTTTTATTTCATTTACCAAATATATTTATAAAAGAATCACATGTGGTTTGGGAAGAGCATAAGAGTTGCAGTTCATCAGGATGAATGGATCTCCAAAAATCTATTGATCCCCCTTCCTGCGCATGTTGTGTAAATCCTCGTACAGCACAAATAAACAAATCTCTGGCAGTGAGTTTTGGAAGCCAGCCCTACTGGCTTTCAAAATACCTGAACAGTGGCTGCATCTGATTAGAGGCTGCTGCTGTTCAGCTGAAAAAATTCCAGAAGGCTCATGTAACAAAAGTCAATCAAACAATTGAGGGTATGAAGATTGTACAATGAAGGGCATGTGCATTATGGCTAGGACAAAATTAATGTGCAGTCCCTTTACAAAGGTGGCAGTGAGAATTTACCAACGTTTCCAAATGTATGGAAGAAAAGTTGGAAACAGTTGATAGTGGGATTCTTAGGTACAAACAACATGATTAGAGATGAGCGAATCGAACCAGGCGAACCGGAATTCGAGTCGAATTTCAGGAAATATTCGATTCGCGTCGAATCCGAAATTTTGCCTACTTCGGGTGCGCGAATCGAATATTTCCCGATCAGCCGGCAAAAGTGTCCCTGCAGTGAGCTCCGCTATTTCTGACAGTTCTCTGACAGAAGGAACACATGTTTAGCGGTTGAAACATTGTATCTATTAGTTTCCATTTAGGATACAGATGTTTCAACCGCTGTACATGTGAAGAAGCTGTCAGAGAACTGTCAGAAATAGAGGAACTCTGCACATACACTTTTTGCCGGCTTGGAATTATTCTTATTTTCATCCTACTTCTTCTTCTTCTTCATCCTCATCCTCATCCTCTTCTTCTGAGGATGAGGATGAAGAAGAAGAAGAAGAAGAAGTAGGATGAAAATAGGAATAATTCCAAGCCGGCAAAAAGTGTATGTGCAGAGTTCCTCTATTCTGCAGATACACTTAGAGGAGCTCTGCAGATACACTTAGAGGAGCTCTGCACATACACTTTTTGCCGGCTTGGAATTAATATTATTTTCATCCTACTTCTTCTTCTTCATCCTCATCCTCAGAAGAAGAGGATGAGGATGAAGAAGAAGAAGAAGAAGAAGAAGAAGTAGGATGAAAATAAGAATAATTCCAAGCCGGCAAAAAGTGTATGTGCAGAGTTCCTCTATTCTGCAGATACACTTAGAGGAGCTCTGCAGATACACTTAGAGGAGCTCTGCACATACACTTTTTGCCGGCTTGGAATTAATCTTATTTTCATCCTACTTCTTCTTCTTCTTCATCCTCATCCTCATCCTCAGAAGAAGAAGAAGAGGATGAGGATGAAGAAGAAGAAGAAGAAGTAGGATGAAAATAAGAATAATTCCAAGCCGGCAAAAAGTGTATGTGCAGAGTTCCTCTATTCTGCAGATACACTTAGAGGAGCTCTGCAGATACACTTAGAGGAGCTCTGCACATACACTTTTTGCCGGCTTGGAATTAATATTATTTTCATCCTACTTCTTCTTCTTCTTCTTCTTCTTCTTCTTCTTTTCATCCTCATCCTCATCCTCAGAAGAAGAAGAAGAGGATGAGGATGAAGAAGAAGAAGAAGAAGTAGGATGAAAATAAGAATAATTCCAAGCCGGCAAAAAGTGTATGTGCAGAGCTCCTCTAAGTGTATCTGCAGAGCTCCTCTAAGTGTATCTGCAGAATAGAGGAACTCTGCTCATACACTTTTTGCCGGAAACCGCTGTATGGAGGGAATGTCCCAGAACTGTCAGAAATAGACTATTTATGACAGTTCTGGGACATTCCCTCCATACAGCGGTTGAAACCGCTGTATGGAGTGAATGTCCCAGAACTGTCAGAAATAGACTATTTCTGACAGTTCTGGGACATTCCTTCCATACAGCGGTTGAAACATTGTATCTATTTGTTTCCATAAATGGATCCATTTATGGAAACAAATAGATACAATGTTTCAACCGCTGTATGGAAGGAATGTCCCAGAACTGTCATAAATAGTCTATTTCTGACAGTTCTATGACATTCCCTCCATACAGCGGTTGAAACCGCTGTATGGAGTGAATGTCCCATAACTGTCAGAAATAGACTATTTCTGACAGTTCTGGGACATTCACTCCATACAGCGGTTGAAACATTGTATCTATTTTTTTTCATAAATGACATTCTGCAAATACACTTAGAGGAGCGCTGCAGATACACTTTTTGCCAGCTTGGAATTAATCTTATTTTCATCCTACTTCTTTTTCATCTTCTTCTTCTTCATCCTCATCCTCATAAGAAGAAGAAGAGGATGAGGATGAAGAAGAAGAAGAAGAAGTAGGATGAAAATAAGAATAATTCCAAGCCGGCAAAAAGTGTATCTGCAGCGTTCCTATAAGTGTATCTGCAGAATGTCATTTATGGAAACAAATAGATACAATGTTTCAACCGCTGTATGGAGGGAATGTCATAGAACTGTCAGAAATAGACTATTTATGACAGTTCTGGGACACTCACTCCATACAGCGGTTGAAACATTGTATCTATTTGTTTCCATAAATGACATTCTGCAGATACACTTAGAGGAGCGCTGCAGATACACTTTTTGCCAGCTTGGAATTAATCTTATTTTCATCCTACTTCTTCTTCTTCTTCTTCATCCTCATCCTCATAAGAAGAAGAAGAGGATGAGGATGAAGAAGAAGAAGAAGTAGGATGAAAATAAGAATAATTCCAAGCCGGCAAAAAGTGTATCTGCAGCGCTCCTCTAAGTGTATCTGCAGAATGTCATTTATGGAAAAAAATAGATACAATGTTTCAACCGCTGTATGGAGTGAATGTTCCATAACTGTCAGAAATAGACTATTTATGACAGTTCTGGGACATTCACTCCATACAGCGGTTGAAACCGCTGTATGGAGGGAATGTCATAGAACTGTCAGAAATAGACTATTTCTGACAGTTCTGGGACACTCACTCCATACAGCGGTTGAAACATTGTATCTATTTGTTTCCATTTGTTTTCATCTCCAAGGGCATTTAAATTAAAGGTACAGTGTTCTGCACTAATTTAAAGGCTCTCTGAAGCCTAGAAACCCTTTTAATAAGTTAAATTCGTAGCGAATTAATTCGCATCAAATCGAATTTCATACTGGAATTCGCCGAATCAGCCGAATCGAATTTTTGAGAAATTCGCTCATCTCTAAACATGATGGTTGACTGTGGAAGAATTGTTACATTTTTATTTACTTTGAATCTCCACTCCACATCCATATTTTCTTTTCTAGTTATAAAATGCTTCAGGTTTTTTGCACACTGAATGTATTCTCAACAAAATCTATTATATAATGATGTACATTTCATAAGCCAATCACTTCAATATTTTATATATATATATATATATATATATATATATATATATATATATATATATATTTCCATGAGAAGTTTATTAGGAAATACAAGTAATGCATACCACATATAGCAAAATTTAGGCACCTTATTCATAAATGCACAACTAAACAATGCCATAAGAAAGAACTAAGCACCACACAGAGATCCTATATGCACAAAACAAGAAATGGAACATAAATGTACACAGGACTCCGCCAAAAACTAATTATTATAGATTTTAGCCACTTGCCTTCCTAAGGATTTACCCCCTTTCTGACCAGGCCTTTTGTTTGCTATTTCTTGCACTATTTCAACGGGTAATTGCAAGGTTATGCAATGTTGTACCCAAACAAAATTTATATCCTTTTTTTTCACACAAATAGAGCTTTCTTTTAGTGGTATTTGATCACCTGTGCGCTTTTCATTTTTCATGCTATAAACAAAAAAAGACCAAACATTTTGAAAAAAAAAGGTATAAAAAATATATAGTAAACTCAAATTTAGTCATAAATTTAAGCCAAAATGTATTCTGCTATATGTTTTTGGTAAAAAAAAATCCCAATAAGTGTATATTGATTGCTTTATGTGAAAGTTATAGCGTCTACAAACTATGGTATAGATACTGCAATTTACCCCATTTTTTTGCTATACAGCGCTGTGCTAGTTTAACAATTGTGTGGTCATGCAATACAGTACATAAATGAAATTTATATCCTTTTTTTCACACAAATAGAGCTTTTTTTGGTGGTATTTGATCACTTGTGCACTTTTTATTTTTCGTGTTATAAAACAAAAAAAAAAACTTTGAAAACAAACAATATTTTTTACTTTCGGCTATAAAAAATATATAGTAGACTCAAAGTTAGTCATAAATTTAGGCCAAGAAGTATTCTGCTACATATTTTTGGTAAACAAATGAGCGGTCATGCAATGCTATACCGAAACTAAATTTATGTTCTTTCTTTCACATAAATAGAGCTTTCTTTTGGTGGTATTTGATCACCTGTGCGCTTTTTATTTTTTGTGCTATAAACAAAAAAAGACTGAAAATTTAAAAAAAAAACATATTTTCTCATTTCTGCCATAAAATATATCCAAAAACTCAAATTGCGTCATAAATTTAGGCCAAAATGTATTGTGCTACATGTCTTTGGTAAAAAAAAATCCCAATACCTGCATATTAATTGGTTTGTGTGAAAGCATATATAGCATCTACAAACTATGGTAAAACTATGGTATAGATAATGGAATTTACACAGCTTTTACTAAAACATTTTTTTTACACAAAGTTGTCACTTAAATGATGTATTGCTCACACAAGCCATGGGTATATGTGGAATTTCACCCAAAAATACACCCTGATACTTATACAGAGTATGGGGATACCACATTTGTGAGACTTTTTGGGAGCCTAGCCACATACAGGAGCCTGAAATCTAATGACCACTTTGTAAGCCTGAAGGTGCGTAACTTCCTCATTTTACTTCCTCACTACCTATAACAGTTTCGAAGGACCCGAAATGCCAGGATTGCCCCACACACTAAATGACCCCTTTTTGCCCTTTATGGAAAGATGACAGCCCTAGGAATTCAAAAAGAGGCACTGTTATGATCCGCCAGGCGGAGCCTTCCGGCTGCCAACTGATAGACCAACCCAGAGCGTGGGGTCTAAGCCCGGGCTGTGCCTTCACCAGGGCCCCTGATGGTAGGGATGGACTTGAAACAGTCCCGGGCCAGGTCACGACCTCTGGGCGGGCCCACCAGCGGCTGGGAAGGCCTCCGGGGATGCGTGTAGGTACCGGGAGAGCCAGATATGAGGCGGATGACGGCCCCAGAAGGGTGGCACGGATAGTGGTTCCGTGGGGGGTAAGCGGGGTACCAAATCAGCAGGCAAGGAGTAGTCAGGTCACATGCAGGGTCAGCCAGGTAAATCAGTCCGTAGAATAGTCAGGATATCCGAGTCAAAACGCAGGAGCAGGCAGAGTAGTCAGGACAAGCCGGGTCAAACACAGGGGCAGGCAGCGTAGTCAGGGTCGAAAACAGGGTCACAGAACAGGAGCAGGTATCCAGGATCACATAAGACCTTGCGGCAATGGGTGATAGTGCAGGGCATCTTTAAATAGTGCGCCCTGCACTGTCATTGACTGGCTGGGACGCGCCCCCGGCCCCAAATACAGCTTTTTTTGGTGGTATTTGATCACTTGTGCACTTTTTATTTTTCGTGTTATAAAACAAAAAAAAAAACTTTGAAAACAAACAATATTTTTTACTTTCGGGTATAAAAAATATATAGTAGACTCAAAGTTAGTCATAAATTTAGGCCAAGAAGTATTCTGCTACATATTTTTGGTAAACAAATGAGCGGTCATGCAATGCTATACCGAAACTAAATTTATGTTCTTTCTTTCACATAAATAGAGCTTTCTTTTGGTGGTATTTGATCACCTGTGCGCTTTTTATTTTTTGTGCTATAAACAAAAAAAGACTGAAAATTTAAAAAAAAAACATATTTTCTCATTTCTGCCATAAAATATATCCAAAAACTCAAATTGCGTCATAAATTTAGGCCAAAATGTATTGTGCTACATGTCTTTGGTAAAAAAAAATCCCAATACCTGCATATTAATTGGTTTGTGTGAAAGCATATATAGCATCTACAAACTATGGTAAAACTATGGTATAGATAATGGAATTTACACAGCTTTTACTAAAACATTTTTTTTACACAAAGTTGTCACTTAAATGATGTATTGCTCACACAAGCCATGGGTATATGTGGAATTTCACCCAAAAATACACCCTGATACTTATACAGAGTATGGGGATACCACATTTGTGAGACTTTTTGGGAGCCTAGCCACATACAGGAGCCTGAAATCTAATGACCACTTTGTAAGCCTGAAGGTGCGTAACTTCCTCATTTTACTTCCTCACTACCTATAACAGTTTCGAAGGACCCGAAATGCCAGGATTGCCCCACACACTAAATGACCCCTTTTTGCCCTTTATGGAAAGATGACAGCCCTAGGAATTCAAAAAGAGGCACTGTTATGATCCGCCAGGCGGAGCCTTCCGGCTGCCAACTGATAGACCAACCCAGAGCGTGGGGTCTAAGCCCGGGCTGTGCCTTCACCAGGGCCCCTGATGGTAGGGATGGACTTGAAACAGTCCCGGGCCAGGTCACGACCTCTGGGCGGGCCCACCAGCGGCTGGGAAGGCCTCCGGGGATGCGTGTAGGTACCGGGAGAGCCAGATATGAGGCGGATGACGGCCCCAGAAGGGTGGCACGGATAGTGGTTCCGTGGGGGGTAAGCGGGGTACCAAATCAGCAGGCAAGGAGTAGTCAGGTCACATGCAGGGTCAGCCAGGTAAATCAGTCCGTAGAATAGTCAGGATATCCGAGTCAAAACGCAGGAGCAGGCAGAGTAGTCAGGACAAGCCGGGTCAAACACAGGGGCAGGCAGCGTAGTCAGGGTCGAAAACAGGGTCACAGAACAGGAGCAGGTATCCAGGATCACATAAGACCTTGCGGCAATGGGTGATAGTGCAGGGCATCTTTAAATAGTGCGCCCTGCACTGTCATTGACTGGCTGGGACGCGCCCCCGGCCCCAAATACAGCTTTTTTTGGTGGTATTTGATCACTTGTGCACTTTTTATTTTTCGTGTTATAAAACAAAAAAAAAAACTTTGAAAACAAACAATATTTTTTACTTTCGGGTATAAAAAATATATAGTAGACTCAAAGTTAGTCATAAATTTAGGCCAAGAAGTATTCTGCTACATATTTTTGGTAAACAAATGAGCGGTCATGCAATGCTATACCGAAACTAAATTTATGTTCTTTCTTTCACATAAATAGAGCTTTCTTTTGGTGGTATTTGATCACCTGTGCGCTTTTTATTTTTTGTGCTATAAACAAAAAAAGACTGAAAATTTAAAAAAAAAACATATTTTCTCATTTCTGCCATAAAATATATCCAAAAACTCAAATTGCGTCATAAATTTAGGCCAAAATGTATTGTGCTACATGTCTTTGGTAAAAAAAAATCCCAATACCTGCATATTAATTGGTTTGTGTGAAAGCATATATAGCATCTACAAACTATGGTAAAACTATGGTATAGATAATGGAATTTACACAGCTTTTACTAAAACATTTTTTTTACACAAAGTTGTCACTTAAATGATGTATTGCTCACACAAGCCATGGGTATATGTGGAATTTCACCCAAAAATACACCCTGATACTTATACAGAGTATGGGGATACCACATTTGTGAGACTTTTTGGGAGCCTAGCCACATACAGGAGCCTGAAATCTAATGACCACTTTGTAAGCCTGAAGGTGCGTAACTTCCTCATTTTACTTCCTCACTACCTATAACAGTTTCGAAGGACCCGAAATGCCAGGATTGCCCCACACACTAAATGACCCCTTTTTGCCCTTTATGGAAAGATGACAGCCCTAGGAATTCAAAAAGAGGCACTGTTATGATCCGCCAGGCGGAGCCTTCCGGCTGCCAACTGATAGACCAACCCAGAGCGTGGGGTCTAAGCCCGGGCTGTGCCTTCACCAGGGCCCCTGATGGTGGGGATGGACTTGAAACAGTCCCGGGCCAGGTCACGACCTCTGGGCGTGCCCACCAGCGGCTGGGAAGGCCTCCGAGGATGCGTGTAGGTACCGGGAGAGCCAGATATGAGGCGGATGACGGCCCCAGCAGGGTGGCATGGATAGTGGTTCCGTGGGGGGTAAGCGGGGTACCAAATCAGTGGGCAAGGAGTAGTCAGGTCACATGCAGGGTCAGCCAGGTAAATCAGTCCGTAGAATAGTCAGGATATCCGAGTCAAAACGCAGGAGCAGGCAGAGTAGTCAGGACAAGCCGGGTCAAACACAGGGGCAGGCAGCGTAGTCAGGGTCAAAAACAGGGTCACAGAACAGGAGCAGGTATCCAGGATCACATAAGACCTTGCGGCAATGGGTGATAGTGCAGGGCATCTTTAAATAGTGCGCCCTGCACTGTCATTGGCTGGCTGGGACGCGCCCCCGGCTGTCATTGGACGCCTGAGGCGCGCCCTCGACTCTCTACTGCGCATGCGCGGCGTCCTGTCAGCCGCGGCTCGCCGCCAGTGCGCATGCGCGGGGGGGGCGGCGCCGTGATGCAGGATTCCGGCGCCGTGATCCCTGACAGGCACGGTGAGTATTTTGCAGATCTAATTTTTTTCTCACAAGGTTTTGAAATTTAAAAAAGAAAAGAAAAAATATGTTTTTGTTTTCTCTCTTCATTTTTCAAAAACTTGTGGCAACAAACGAGATCTGCAAAATACCATGCTCCTTATCAAATTCCTTGGGGTGTCGGTTTTCCAAAAATGGGTCAAGAGGTGAAACTGGAATAGGTAGTCAGGAAGTATAATGAGGAAATAAAGCCCTTTCAAAAGCCTGAAGGTACTTATTGGATTTTGGGGTCCTGTACTTGGCTAGACTGCCAAAAAGTCTCTCCCATGTGTTGTCCCCATACTCGGGAGAAGTAGCACCCATGGTGTGAGCAATAAATCATTTAAGTGACAACTGCTGCCATTTTCCAAAAACTTGTGGCAAAAAAATAAATTCTTCTATTGACTCAACATGCCTCTCAACAAATCACTTGGGGTGTCTGCTTTCCAAAAATGGGTCATTTGGGGGGGGGGCATTTTATGCCCAGCATTAGAAGTTTATGCCACACATCACTCACTCTTCTAACGACCTGAAGATCAAGCCTTTTCTGACACTTTTTGTTTACATGAAAGAAATCTGTATTTTTTGCTAGGAAATTACTTTGAACTCCCAAACATTATATATTTTTTAAAGCGAAAAAATGGTGGGTAATGAAATTTTGTATATCACATAGTATTTGCGCAGCGATTTTTCAAACGTACATTTTTTAGAAAAAAATAAACTTTTTTCACTTTTAATGCACAACAACACAGTATATTTGGCATTTATTTAGTACAGTATAAAAGATGATGGTATGCCGAGTAAATAGATACCAAACATGACATGCTATAAAACTGCGCATGCCCTGTGCAATGGCGATTTGCATACATTTTTAATAACCATAGGCAAAGCTTCAAAAGCCTTTACAAGCTACCATTTTAGATTTACAGGGGAGGTCTAGTGCTAGAATTACTGCCCTTGATCTGACATTCGCAGAGATACCTCACAGGTATGATGCAACCGCTGTTTACATACTGGCACGGGGTCAATGCTCAGGCATAGGGGATTTTTTAAATTATTTTTACACTGTCCCTTTTTTTTTAACACTTTTAAAGCTATCACAAGGAATGCAAATATCAATGGCATTGTCATATATTTTTTGCTTTGAGAAATCTGGGTTCTATCAGACGCTAGATATCTCTTCTGCCCATATATTTTCTAATCTCACCAAGATCAGTGTCATCAGATGCTTTCCTAATTTACAAATAGCACTGTTTATATCCTGCAAAACTGAAGCGATGAAATGCTCGTAGCTTCTGATTTCTTAGACTATAGAGATGTAGGCACCATTCCGGTCTCCAATCAGCTCTATAGTCAGCTGGCAGAAACACTGGCTGCATTCTCAGGTTCCCCCAATGGCACGGGACTGCCCAAGAAGGCCGTGGAAGGCTGCAGGTGAGGGGGGCATCTTCTCCCACTGCTTGTAAAAACAATCCTGCAGCTAATTAGCCACTAGGATTGCTTTTACATGAAAGCCGATCGCCAGCTGAAAAAAACACTATCAGGATGAAGCCTACAGGCATCATCCTGGTTTACCACACAAAGTCCAGTGATGCACCAGTACGTCACTGGTACTTGTTGGGTATATATGCTATGTTCTTTTTTTTAATGCAGCCTGTGGGCTGAATGAAAAAAAGAGAACAAATCTCTGCCAGAAAAAGTGTGTGGTATGCCTACCATTAGAATATATCGCCCTGCATCCACCCACTTCTAATGGTGGGCACACATGGAATGTTTTTTTTTTTGTCATTCAGCCCATGGGCTGAACTAAAAAAAAAAAAAGAACCTAACAAATTCCTATATTCACATCTATCGATGTGGATGAAGAAATCTCTGCCAACATTTTTTTTCTCAAATATATACCGAAGCATAGGGACCATCCACCCACTGGCCACCCCAGGGCCCCATGCTTCATCATATATGTTCTTTTTTTAACTGCGGATGAAAAATCTCATCTAACAGCACTGCACTCACCTCCTTATGTATATTCTGAGAGCAAGACCCTGTTCCTGTCAGAATAAACAAGTGGGTGCTGCAGCTGAAAGGCATTCCTGCAAAGAAAACAGCAATGGTTAACAATAAAACAGTAACTCAATAAAACAACTTTTTAATTGAAATATGTGCCAAAAAATATTATTAAATATATATGCCGAAGCATAGGGGCCATCCACCCACTGGCCACCCCAGGCCCCCATGCTTTGGCATATATGCTCTTTTTTTTAACTGCGGATGATAAATCTCATCCAACAGTGTTGCACACACTTACTTATGTCTATTCTGAGAGCAGGACCCTGTTGCTGTCAGAATAAACAAGTTGGTGCTGCAGCTGAATGGCATTCCTGCAAAGAAAACAGCAATGATTAACCATAAAACGGTAAAAATAAAACAGTAAAACCATAACAATAGAACAGTAACAACAATGACAACAACAAAAAACTACAACTTGTTTTTGTTTTTAAAATTTTTATTTTTTTTGTGCTTGTACTTTTTATTGTTTATGGTTTTTTTACTTTTTTTTTTTTTTTTTTACTTGAACTTAAACCAGATTGTAGGGTCTCTAAAAATGTGATAGCCAGTTTCCTGACTACCTAAAATCTTTCGAGACCCTGTGCAAATATGTGCCCTGAACTGTGCCGTGCTGTACCCTATACTAATACTCCACTAGTGTGTGGTAGCAACAGAAGCAGTCCTTGAGGCAGTGACCAGGTTGGCCAGGACAGGAGGGACAAAAAAAGTGGGTGTCACACCTAATTCCATGTCTGCTACAGACACAACATCTTTTTTGGGGTGTCCTTTGGGTTGGGGGTACCAGGAATGGCATCGGGAAAATGCCTCTCATGCAGCTGGCTAACTGCACCTGGGGTGGGGTTTTGGTCCACAGCACCTTCTGGATACAAAAGGGCAATGATGATCTCTTCCTGGAATTTTAGGAAGGATCCACTTTGTCCAGTTGCTTTGTAAAGAACAAAAGCATTATATATAGCCAATTGAAATAAATAAACATACACTTTTTTTGTACCAGTGTCTGGCTTTTCGGGAAACTAACTACGGCTTCATCATCTGGTCATTGAAGTCCACCCCTCCCATGTTAAGGTTATGGTCGTGGACACAGAGGGGCTTCTCAACAACACCATCTGTTGTGGAAATTTGGATGGTCGTGTCTGCATGAATAGAAGACAGGACGAAAACATCCTGTTTGTCCTTCTACTTCACAGCAAGCAATTCCTCATTTCTCAAGCAAGCTTTTTCCCCCTTTCTAAGATGGGTATTTACAAGCTGTTGGGGAAAGCCTCAGCGATTAGGTCGCCCGAGTTCCACATGTGCCAATTTTAAGATTTTACAAATGTCTAAATAGTGGCACGCTTGAATAAAAAGTGTCCATGTATAAGTGGTACCCCATATGGAAAAAGGATGACACCAAGTCCCAAACTATCTTGCCACTGCTCTCCATGTAGTCTGGGCATCCGGGGGGCTCTTTTCCCTCGTAAATCCAAAACTTATATGTATATCCTGTTGCCCTCTTACAGGTTTTATACATCTTAACCCCATATCTGACACGCTTTCTGGGGGGGAAATGCAAAGCGGCCAGAAAATATAATGCAGATGTTTTGCTGGGGAATATAGACATCTGCAAATTTTTGGTTAAGGTGATTTATCAGGGGCTGAATTTTGTGGAGCCGGTCAAAATCAGGATCACCCGGAAGACGACAGAGGGTATTGTCATTGAAATGCATAAAACGCATTATACTCTCATATCTATTCCTGGCCATGGCAGCAGAGAACATGGGCATATGATGAATCGGGTCTGTGGACCAATACAACCGCAATTCAATTTCTTTAGTAATGCTCATGTTGAGGGTTAGGTACAAAAAAACTTTAAATTTGGAAACCATAATGGTTTTCCATGCAAATGGTCTGGCAAGATCTGAATTTGAGTTGGCAGTGATAAACTGTTGTGCATATAAATTGCTTTGATCTGTAATCAATGCATACAGATAAACAGAAAAACAGCTCCAAAAAACCAAAGGGAGTAGTTAAATTTGCTGTTTTCACCTGAATTCCAGGCTGGCCACTGAATGGGGAAAGTATGGGTGCTTCAGAATTTGTGGGCTACCAATTGGGATTTGCAGGCACATCCAGAAGGATACTAGGGGCTCTACGGGCCTGTGTGCGAATTCTTGGTGGCTGCGGAACACTACTTGTGCTCGTGCTTGTACTGCACTTATGGAACTCGCCATATCCCCAAGTGATACTGCAGTGATGGAATGTGAAAGACCAGGATGTACTAGGCAGCTGGTGCTCGCCAGTTCACCAAAAGGTAGAGCGGCACTAGTACTGGCACTCTGCTGCATGAGAGCCATCAAGTGATTATAACATCTCAGCAACCTGGGAACTGGGTTGGGTATGCCTGACCTTAGCAGGGACATCTTCTCCATTGTTTGAACTATCTGTCAGGGTGCCGCTGCTGTCTACAGGTTCGTATTCTGAGGCTGATTGTGTCAGTGAGTCTTCCCCTTCGCTCTCACCTGATATGCTCAGAATCCTGTAGGCCTCTTCACTAGAGTACCTTTCCATTGACATTTTGGCCACTAAATTTATAGGTCCTAAAATGTGTCCTATGAAAGTATGCTGCTTGTACTCACCGTGTCTCGATTCTTCTCTCTCTGGGACGGAATGTGCCCAAGAGAGAAGATTTCATCAGTTCCTGTACCTGTGTAAGTGTAATCACAGGTACAGGAAGATCCCTGATAGGACAAGGATTGATCACCCGATTTAGGCTGAACATCACTGGCCTAAATCACATGATTGATCCCTTGGGGATCAAATCATGGAACTCGTGGGTCGGCAGGGATGCAAATCATGTATATATATGTGATTTTGGCACCCTTGCTACCCTGTAGCAGTATTTCTGTTATAGGCCGGTCGGGAAACAGTTAATATATTGAATAATAATAATATTAATAACAATATAATAATAATTTTATTAAAAATACAAAGGAGATAAATATGTCACAAAATACTCCATCTTTAGAAAAGCACCTATAGAATGACTACAAAATCCTAATGCTTCCAAATGAAAATACACAATCATTTATCAAAACTAAATTCTCAGATTCATATGACCAATTTATTTAAATGTTACATTTCATAAACACCCTAAGCAAATAAATGTCAGCATAAATCACACATTGAAAATGTCTCCAAAGGTAAGAAGAAAGAGACAATATTGATCAGAAAATAATACATCAATTACATATTTTTCTATCTTTTTTGATGTTCACTTGATTTCATGGTACACTTTTTTACATTTTTTTTAAATTTATTTTTGTAAAAAAAGGATGCATATGTTATGATGTTATCTTATATATACAGAAAAAATAAAGGTACATGTATGTACACTCATTTTTTTTTTTAATCTTTTTCATAGTGAAGCTTTGCCTGAAAACCATGCTACCATGAAAAGCCATTCACCACCTCCTGTTCTCCTCATCCAGAAAATATCAATTTAGCTGCCTTTGAGTCCTCTGCAGCTGTGTTATCAGTCATTGCTAATATCGCTTCACCAAAGAACACAGACACCACCTGAGCAAAAAGCAAACAGTAATTCCACTTACAGTGCTTGTAAACAAGACCAAGGTAGATATGTTAGCAATCAATGTTTTTAATCGCACTAGACATTTCTAGAAAACCCTATTGCAGACGACCTATTGTAGAGCACTGGCAGTTTGCTTAAAATAATTAAAAAAAAAATATCTATTATTAAGCATTCAATAAGATAAAATAGAAAATCATAATGAGCACAAATAAAAAAATGATCAGGGGTACCAAATTGTTAACATTTGGAGAACATTGTATAAATATTGCTATCAAGAGCACAGTGTTGGACATAATTGATATTAGATTAATATTCAATTTTTTTCTGTTGGTGGTTGTAATTTAGATGGTAAATTACATGCGGTTTTAAAAGATGTTACATAAAAATAGATAAATGTTGAAAATAAATACACAACAATAATTGAGCTTGAAACCTGCACATTTAGAGGAAAAAACTAGGAATAAGTAAGTCTGCCCAAGTACAATTTGCTGGGGAGTTTGTCAAATACTGAAATTCGGTTGTTGAAAGCTGTTACAAGGTGGAGCAAGGAATCCTATTAAAACAGTCTGCCCATTTTTAAGACAATAAGCAAAAAACAGTCTAAGCCCTGGTTCGCATTAACCCCAAGCTATGGGCTGGATGTGGGTGCAGGAATCGCACCTGTCCTCACACCCGCAACCGCCCGCAGCCAAATTGAGTTGCTCTTGCAAAATGTGCGGGGCTGACATTCATTCTGAGTGGCACCCCCATGCATTTCAGCCCACGCTGATATCACGGGTGCAAGAACCGCTGGGAAACTACATGATCAAAAAGACCATGCTGTTTCCCTGTGGATGCATTTTTGAAAAGGTTCATGCTCTTTTTTGAGTGAAATGCAGGCACAGCAGCTCATTCAAATGATTGGGCTGCTGTTCCCACACAAATGTGGGCTGCACAGCCTGAACTAGTGTGAACCTAGCCTTAAAGATATAGGAAATTGGGCACTGCCATGGAGGATATGTACCGATGCACATAAATAAATAATAAATAAAATACAATATAGTGTGGAGAGGGTTTTTTCATGTGCCTTCAACAGCAACATGGCAAATACACAAGTCTTTCAAATAAAGGGTTCACAGGAATCCTTACAGCTACACTATAAGTTGTTCTGAAAGAATATTTTATATTTTGAGTGACAATCTCTGTCACAATGTATTTTTGTATGGAGAATTACAGAGGACATGAAATCTGCTTTTATTTGATATCATACTTTTATACTTCTGGTTCTGGCACTAGATTAAGAAGCTGTGATGCCAGGCAGCTCCAGCTGAACTTACACAGATCAGCATATACAATCTACCTGCAGCCCCTTACCACCCAATTCCTCTCTGGTTCTCACAGGACATTTTCCATGGATCAGTTTCTGGACAAGAGTGGGTCCTGCTCACAGCTTCCACCCCACCAGCCTAGTCACACAAAAGTGGTTCCATGATGGTGGATGCTGTAGACATGGGAGGTAATAGTCTTCAGTCTTCAATCCCGCTGAGTACAGTGGACAGTTCTTCTGAAAAGATAGCCCAGGCAATGGCTTCTCTGCTCTCTCCAAAAATTAATGGTGCTGTGGAAAAAACTGTGCTTGCAGTCACTGATGAAGAGGGAGATAATCTCTGCATCAGATGATTTTTTGGAGTGTTAAAGGGCAATAAGGACTTTAGACGCACTATCAGTCATGCATGGTTTGAGTATGAATTGTCCCACACTCCCCATAAAAGTGACCCCAATCTCTTTTGGGAGGCCAGCAAAGCTTTCTTAAAGGGGAAAAGCATCTTGTATGTAGGGAAATACAGAAAAAACTGGGACTATCCTCATATATTTCTAGATACGTATCTATCCATCACTTTAACTTTATGTTCCCACAAAGTATGCACTATAAGGTCTTTTTTATATGGAAACACAAAGGATTTTGGCAGGTGTTATCCATGGTTGAACTGGACTCTGGAAACTTAAAATAATTTAAGGACTTTTACCCCACCTTTGCTCTTGCTGACCACCACTTTTTATATTATTAACAAACTGCCGCTGTTCGGAAAAGGCTAAGCGATTCCAGCTCTCCCTTGATTCAAAAGTGAGCTGACTATTTTGAACATCCACCAACCTTTTAACTAATGAAATTGTTCATATGCTCTTCTGTATCTAATTGGTGCAAGAACTTTCCAGATTGTGCACTTGGAAAAAAGTACTGAAGCTAGCGATCAAGGAAATTTGGAGAGAGTCAGAGTTGATATTGGCTATGACTGGATACAGTGGAATTGTTTGAGCACTCACTTTCTTGATTGTTGCAGGAGCATGCACAAGCAGAGGTTCCAGGGAAGATTATAGCAAATGTAGAGTTCAGTGAACGTTGCTGAAATTTGGATCCAAATCTAAACTTCATTATAACCAATGAAAGCTAAATATTCCTTTTCAGTGATGACTATTTTATAAGGAAAACGTTAAAGGAGTTGCTCAAAGGACAACATAAAAAATATGCAAATTGGGGGATGACTTAATGGTGTGCATGGAACTGCAAAATGTTAAAGTAGCATTAAACTAAAATAAAAAATATACTATTTTGCAGTTTACCAATCATTAGATGTGGTGGCTGCATTAATTTTCTTTTCTTTAGGCTTTCCCCCCTCTGTTTTCACCTACTGTTCTTGCCAATAACACACCTCCTGTATTAAAGTGCCCCCATTCTTGGATGAGCACAGGGGGCATAGCAGACAGCAGCATTGTTAGTCTGAAGAAGGGGGGATATTTATACGTACTAGGATATTTAATACACAAATAAATTGAAGCCAGACTCTAGCATATTCTTTATAATTAGTTACAGAAAGCAATTGTTTTCTATTTGGGATAAAAGTTTCAAATTAATAAATAAAAGCTGGCTAGAAGTTTGGGCAGCTTCCAAATCCTCAGATCAGAACATATCAGCATTGGAGGCAAATTATAAGGTACTTACCTACTGATACCTGGTTTCCACTAGGTGAGCCAAATACGTACCTACTTACTCAAATGTTTCCACGGCTGTGATGAAACCTTTACTCACCTCTATATATGGTGGTCCTGCCCCATAGTGCAACATTTCTGGGCTGACAAATACAAGATTTCCTCTACCCTAATGGCTATTGAACTAGCCCCAGACCCTATCACAGCCCTACTAAATGTGCGACCCCCTAGCTTAACATGGGTGGAAGACAAACTATTCCTCCAACTGCAGCTAAGCAGATTATTGCAAGAGCCTGGAAGACTGACTCTCTTAATACCATGGAAACCAAAAATATGGTCACTAAGGCCCTGATTCATACTAAACTAGATGCAGTCCTGCTGGACAGGATTGAATACTACATCAAAATGTGGCAACCCAGAGTGCACCATCCCCCCTCCAGTTTGATGATACCCTCTTGTTACCATGACTTTCTACAAGCGATTCAATATTTTTTTTTATGGCAACTTGGCTTATACAGAACATAATTTGGACAATGGGGTAGCACTCCAACTTTCTAGTCTTCACCTTTGTCTTTTTATCTTTCTAGAAGAGTTGTGAGACATGAAACCACTGTTTATTTAATTTATCCACCTCGCCTCTCAGAGGCACCCTAGTTTACCTTGTTAAGCGGCCTAAATGAACGTCGCATTTTTACCCATTCATTGGTTTGTTGACCCTTTGGTCACGCATATGAGGTCATATAATTTTATCTTATCATCATTTGTCTACTTCACTTGCAACAGTATAACTTACCTATTTGCACTGATACCATCTCAGAATTGTACTGCTTGTGCACATACACTGTACACTATGCTGATACTGTTTCATGTAACTTTGTATTCTGTACTGATCCAGCTGTATGTATGGTTGTAAACTCCTTGACTCTTCAACTTCAATAAACAATTTGAATAAGAATAAATAAAGCTGATCACTGTGAGCATCACTGCCAGTGTAAATGGTTTGTCTCATCCCTGTTATCAAATACATCTGAAAGAGAGTTTGTTCTTCTGAAAAACAATATACTTACTGACTGGATCACCAGATGGAAATAGAAGAAAGAAGCCTAAAAAAGAAAATTATTGCAGCCATCACATCTAAGAATTGGAAAACTGCAATATATTAAATGTTTGATTTTGGGTTTATTACTGGTTTAAGCCTTTCAGGAACAAAAGTAAGTGACACCATATTCTGGCACCACATTATTTAATTTTCTTTTAACTTACTTCACTGTTACATAGTTGATTGGCTTACATAAAGTATATATATATATATATATATGTATCAACTTTTTAACTTATATATTAATTTCCACTTTGAGTTTCATTTATTTCTAATCTACTCCTATTATTTCCAAATTCACAGTAGAAAAGAGAGCTACCGGAAAGCTTTACCTAGACATAAAATATAGTGCTGTTGCGCTTAGGAATAGATATTCATGCAACTTTGATAAGTATACTCTGCAGTCCTAATTTGTGAACCAATAACACAAAAACAAACAAAATACCATGTGGACCTCGCATAAATTAAGTGCATTAAATTTGACATTACATGAGTAATATTGCTTCACAAATACAAAGTGAATAATTGAAACATTCAATCCCACTTCGGAAAAATAAAGTGCCCAAGTGTTGAATACTAATTGGTGAACTTTGTGCAAAAATTACAGGTTCTCCTCTGTGCTCAATCGGTGCCCCACATGTATGTGCACTCACCGTTAGCCGTGGACCACCTATCTCTAGGTTGGTGTTAAGTGCCTGGTTAGGGACTAGCCCAATGCGTGATGGCAAGAGTGGCACCAATATTCATTCCTGGGAATCATGCGATCTGGCTCATAGTAACCAATAGGATGATGACTAGCGTGGATGACAGTGTAGTTTCAAAAGAGCTTTTTTAAACTTTCTCCTCTCCTCCCAGGCAGTAAACCAAGTTTCAGCATGTGAACAGAAACAAAGGCAAGCATCCCATAGTGTAAAACCATAAAAAAACTTTAATGACGGGGAGAAATTATAAGAATAAAACTCTCAAGCAAAGTGCCCATAACCTGGCACTCAGTGTATTCAGCCTTAGTGCCTGTGAATAGGAACCAGCGTTCCAGCAGGGAGATATGACGTTAGCAGAAGTTGTATCATCAAACCTCGACTGGTTTCTATCAATGGATCATCATCAGGAAATGCACTTAATTTATGCACGGTCCACATGGTATTTTGTTACCGGAAAGCTTTACCTCTGTTCTCAACTGCTGTGGTGAGTGATTAAAAGCATTACACACAACTTTTTTATGTTTTCATATGAACTTTGTTTGAAGTGTACAAATACTGAATATACTTCATTCAAGTTGCTGTACAGCAGGGAGATGCACTGCACTGCGCTGCTGTACAGTGCCCTGAAATTCTGTACAGTGTACTTAGATAAACTGCAACATGTCAACTCCGGGCTATAATGCAGTATGAGTGAGACACACGGAACACAAATTAGAAAAAACACACTAAAATAATTAATATATTTGCTGACCCAAATTGAGAGGTGATGAAAAAAAAATCAACATTATTATTATTATTATACAGGATTTATATAGCTCCAACAGTTTGCTCAGCGCTTTACAATATAACGGGAGACAATAGAGCAACAATACAGTTCAATACAAGAGAAAAAGGAGGGCCCTGCTCCTTGGAGCTTACAATCTAGCAGATAAAAGGAAAGAAAAAAAAACACAAAAAAGGGACCTTCTTTATGCCTTCCCATGGCCTGGATGGATACGATTGCACCTTGGCACAATCTATGTTGTTTTTGTAAGCGTTTTTATTTATGGTTTGGAAATATGTTTTTTTTAAATTTCCTTTAATGTTGATTTATCTTTTCTACACCTTTCCATTTGTGTCAGCAAATATATTGGTTGATTCTTTATGTAATGATTTGCCAATGCATGTTTCATATGCATGTTCCCTATTTCCAGAGATATAATGGATATTTGTCATACTTGAGTTTAATGTTTTGAAGAAGTGGTAGTTTCCACAAAGTGTATCAACAAAAAACAACAACAAATGTAACTCTACATTATGAATAGTAGATTCCTTTTTATCGATAAACTGTGCACATATGTGTTTTTAATGTATTTTTAATAAAAGTGAAGAAAGAACTTTTTATACTAAATATACAATATGTTTTCAGAGTTGGTTTTTCACATACATATAGTTATCAGTGGGCCACACTGGAACACCCTTTCTTAATCAAAAAACGTTTTTCTAATTTGTTGTGGGTTGGTGACCCCCAGATAGTACTATATATTTTCCATCCCGCCGCTCTTTTGACAGCTTCATTTTTCATGTTCAAAGACACACAGAAAACACTTGTTTTCTGTGTGTCCTTGCAGTGATAAGCTTTTCACAATGCAGCAAAACAGCTGCAATGCACTGTGTGTGAATTTTCCCTAAATCTGAATGATGTTGAAGTTTGCTATTATATTTATACTATACTTTTTGAAGAATTTCTCACATTCAATTCTTTGAATTCTGTAACATATATTCACTAAGTCTTGTGAATATTCACTGCACATGTCACACATTTCACATAGCCTGCCTTCTGAACAACAGGAGACACAGTCGGTATAAAAAAAACACAGCAAACCATCACTGCTTGCAGGCCTTTAGAAATCTAAACTATACCAAAGTTATAGGCAAAGGAGAAGCCTCAAAGCATGCAGCAGAGAATCCAGTATGTTGTGGAAAGAGATGGCCAGCAGACAGGCAGTAGTGTATCGGTGTGAAAGAGATAAAGCAATTTATAGCGTTTCACTTTTTTTTTTCTCGTTTGATCGATATTTCGATTTTTTTTTCTTAACACACCTTGAAGTATGTCAAGACACTTTTAAGACACTTTTAAGAAAAGATATGCAGTACATGACTGCAATGCATGCATGTTTTCATGTGCATTATCCCTTGAAAGACCATGCAAGTACAGGAAAATATTAGTTGGTTTGCCAGAAATGCAAGTAGCTCTTTAGTTCTGTTGTGGTGTAAAAACACACTTTTTTGTCAACTAATTGTTGTATTGTCTTGTCTTTTGCTAAATTTCTCAACCATTCCTACTCTTCAATATCTACTTAATAAAGCCTAATCATTCTGTTGCCCATTATAAGAACTAGGGGGCTAAATAGCTTATTTGAGATAAGATAGGAAGTGTGCAGAGGACACAGTAAAGCTCTAAACTTCTGAAAAGATCAACATGTTTTTTTTTGCACTTTTCAAACAGATGTAACAAAATGCTTCAAACTGTATATTTAACAGACCAAAGAGTAAATTAAAAAAAAAAACAGAATTGTTAGGGTTTACATACACTATTTCCCTCTCATTTAAATTTACAACAGAAGTGTTTACCTTCATAGAGATTTCCCCATTCTCGATGAGGGTGAAGAGGTTAAATTTGAAAATCATATTGTAACAGGGTTTGCTCAGCAGCGGGTGTGTGTGACCCCCTGGGTGAGTTCACAACACAAAAAACAGGCACAGCAAAACAGCAGTGTAGGTGAAAAACAAAAAGGTATTTACACTATTTACAAGAAAAACATCAAACCAAAAAGAAACATGAAATTAAATCCTTGCCAACTTGGCCACTTACTATACAACAGCTTCCCTAGCTATCCACTAGGTACAGCCTTATGCTACACCCAGTCCCTATCAGTTGGAGGTTGGCCACACAGGCCTTTGTCTCACCACACAGATAAGTATGTTGCTCCCCAGTCTACTCCGACACAGATCTGGTTCCAGGATGGAGCAACTCCCTAAGCAGGCTGGGAAGTTTTATAGCGGCCCTAATGAGCCCACTGGCTCATTACCTCACTGTTGAAGGCTCAGTACTCCCCCCTAGTGGAACAAATCCACATAGAGCCTAAACCTTGGACAAATGTATCGTCCATCCAGGATGCAACCAGGTGATTTCACCTGCCTACTGTCACAATTTATATATATATATATATATATATATATATATATATATACACACATACACTATATTGCCAAAAGTATTGGGACACACCTCCAAACCATTGGATTCAGGTGTTCCTATCACTTCCATGGTCACAGGTGTATAATATCAAGCACCTAGGCATGCAGACTGCTTCTACAACCATTTGTGAAAAAATGGGTCGCTCTCAGGAGCTCACTGAATTCAAGTATGGTACCGTGATAGGTTGCAACCTGTGCAATAAATCCATCAATGAAATTTTCTTGCTATTAAATATTCCATGGTCAACTGTTAGTAGTATTATAACAAAGTCAAAGTAACTGGGAACAACAGTAACTCAGTCACAAAGTGGTAGGCCACATAAAATGAGAGAGTGGTGTCAGTGCATGCTGAAGTGCACAGTGCACAGAAGTCACCTACTGTCTGCAGAGTCAATAGCTAAAGACCTCCAAACTTCCTATGGTCTTCAGATTAGCAGAACAACAGTGCATAGAGAGCTTCATGGAATGGGTTTCCATGGCCAAGTAGCTGCATCCAAGCCTTACATCAGCAAGTGTAAGGGAATTCCTGTGAGATGGCTGGCTAATAGAAATGTGCATGTGCACAGAAATATCCGCAGAATAGTAGCCAGACGTGTGCATGCGCACAGAAAGGCACGATCGCGCACAAGCACGTGCACACGCACAGTGAATATTGGCACCAGACGGACTATTTACAGGATGTTTCTGCCTGTGCTTAGTGTTGATTGGTCTTCAGCTGTTTCCCTTTGTCCTGCTGTATGATCCCCTTGTTGCTGACTCGGCTTGTTCCTGACCTGACTTCAGATTCCTCTCCTGCCTTGTTGCTCGTTTCTTAGCTCTGAGGAAGGGGGTTCGTCTCTCGAAACGCGTCAGCTTATCCCCAATTGGGGCACAGCATTTCATTGACTGCCATTGCGGACTATTCACACTGCCTTTATAATCCTTTAGTTTGTAAGTATACATTTATTTGATAACACAATAAATACGTGGTGTACCACGGTAATGCACGATGAGAGTGCGCCCTTTTTTGTTCTTTGTTCATTCGTTCCTGACCCCGCCTATGTTTCTGACTTCAGCTTGCTTATGATTTGGTACCTCCCTGCCCGCCTGTTGATGACCCTGGCTATTCCTGCGACCTTGCTCCTGTCTCCGATCCCAACTTCCTGTTCCACTTGAGTGCCCACCTGGCTGTCTATTATACCAGCTCTGCACACCATAAACTGTTCCTACTTCAAGCCAGCTGGGAGATCTGACACGTTACTTATCCTGATTCGATTGTGTAAGCGGAGTGCCCTTGTTACCCAGGTGGGAGTCTGAAACATTCTTGAACCAGTGATTTTCCAGTCTCTTCAGGACTCCAGCTGCCAGCTCTTCAGGCAACACCTACTGGCACTCTAGTTTCCCTGGTCCCTTGGCACCTTCTGTTCCACTTCCAGTGGGGCCAGGGCTAGTGACACAAGTGAGGCCGACCTTGTAATTTCATTCTCCTATCAGGTACGTGACACCAAAGTGCAATGCAAAGAGTTGGATGCAGTGGTGGAAAGCATGCCACCACTGGACTCTAGAGCAGTGGAGATGTGTTCTCTGGAGTGACAAATCATGCTTTTCTGTCTGGCAATCCACTGGACATGTCTGGGTTTTGCGGTCTCCAGAATAGTACTTGCCTGGCTGCATTGTGCCTAGTGTAAAGTTTGGTGGAGGGGGAATTATGGCGAGGGGTTGTTTTTCAGGGGTTGTGCTTGGCCTCTTTGTTCCATTGAAGGGAACTCTAAAGGCGTCAGCATACCAAGATATTTTGGACAATTTTCATGCTCCCAACTTTGTGGGAGTCCTGACCTCAACCCAATAGAACACCTTTAGGATGAAATAGAGTGGGGACTGTGAACCAGACCTTCTTGTTTGACGTCAGTGCCTGACCTCACAAATGCTGTTTTGGAACAATGGTCAGACCTTCTCATAGATACACTCCTAAACCTTGTGGACATCCTTCTCAGCAGAGTTGGGCCAGGCCAACTCAATATTGATGTTGATGAAGTGTGTGTATATATATATATAAAATAACGCAGCGATAAAACCATTAACATGACAGTAAATGTACTGTATTTAAATGCAACTAATGCATGAATCTGAATTGCTATCAACCTCATATAATGCCCTGTACAGCAGCACTAAGCTTAGGAGAGGTACAGACAGACCCCTGACAGTAGGACAGAGCAGTGGGAGTACAAATCAATACGCTGCTCCTTTACTGTCCATTCACAAACACTTCCCTCCTCCACAAGCAGAATTGCATTTTTTTTAAAGCTTTTTCATGACTACATTTTTTTTTTCAAAAAAACATTTATTGATGAAGTGCAAAATGTTACAAAAGGAATGCAAATGATACTCGGAAATTACATTTGGCGATACATACCATGAAAAAGTAGAAAGTCTCTTGCAAAGAGAAAAACATATGCCACATTGTTGAACCGATCGGCTACAGGGACAGGTTTGTAATACTTAGGCATTATAGTAGTCTGGATGGGAATGCTGTCGCATCGAGCCTCCTATGTGTGCAATTCTCACTGCGGAGCTACAACGGGAGGGAGGGAAGATGCGGCACAAATGATGGAGATGAGGCTAGAGTCATACTGGAATGAAAGTACCTGTGGGCTAGCTTAGATCGTCGTGAAGGTCGCTGATGTGAGTAAAGAGAGTATGATATTCACATGCCTAAAGTTTTCTAAATAGGTAACCAGTAGCTAACTGGGCGTGTAACAAGAAGGAAAGAAGAGAGAAAAAGAGGGGGGAGAGAAAGAAGAAAAAAGAGAGAGAGAGAGAAAAAAATAAAAATAAATAAAAAGGGGGGGGGGGGGAATGTGTATTATCCTCAATACCAAGGGTCTTACGTGGGTGGATTTAAGCATTGGTCTATATTTTATTTTAACTTGTTACATTTCTAGCCACGATCCCACCACTATTTTGGCCTAGGCTAGAATGTGGATGGGGCTTAACACACCCAATCGGGGACATGGTAAACACCACTCGCTTATGCCAGCCCAAGCAGGTGGAGACCTCAGTCATGTAAACTCAGCATTAAGGTGGTACTTCAAGCTTAGATGCAAGCAGTGTAACCAGGGGCGAACTGACCATTTGGAAACTCGGGCAATGCCCGAGGGCCCGGGGTCAGCAGGGGGCCCCATGAGATGCCCCTGGTACCTTTTTTCATAGGCTTTTTTGAGTTTGGGCAAGGACACGGGCCCCATGATTCCCTATTGCCCGGGGGGCCCCATGAGTTGTCAGTCCGCCCCTGAGTGTAACTCATTTGACCCCCTGTGTGTGATTCAGCTCCCTGTAATTCCCTGCTCCTCCAACCCAGCCATCATCTCACCTCACTCCCAATGTCAATCTGAAACATCTCACTAACACCCCAGTGCTGGTGCTGGGGTGCAGGTGAGGCATGTCATTGGAGCTGGCTGCCTGGAAGAGGCAGCCAGTTGGAGAACCAAGATGCTGCCACAAGACCCACTGTGTGACATCTGAACTCTGGATCACAGTGGGACAACATTGGATTTGCTGTGTAGGTGAGTATAGTGTGTAAGCTGTGCTAGTAACAGAGCAGAAAAATTAAAGTTACCATGCTGACTGTACTGTTAGCAGGGCTTCATAAAAAAATCATATGGCAGGCTGTCAGATCCCACATATGTATTTCTAATGTGTAGGTTTGCTCGAAGTTCACCTTTATTCTGTGCTTGATACACTGGGGGAGATTTACTAAAACTGAAGCACTCAGAACCTAGTGCAGCTGTACATGATAGCCAACCAGCTTCTAACTTCAGCTTGTTCAAGTAAGCTTTGGCAATAAAACCTGATATTTTAATTGTATTTAGTGAGTGTGCACTTTATGTCCCCAGCTTTATGTAGGTTTACACACAGACATCTCCATGTTAGCAAGAGAAGTGAAACATTGATTAATATGGCAGTCCACATCTGCTGTATTAGAATGCATCCTTCTTGAGGATCAGCTAAATTTTCCATCATCAATTAGTTTATCTTGCTTCTCAAAGATCAGATCCCTTGGGATGTAACTGAGTTTATACATCAAATTCTGAATATTTATGAAGGCTTCTAGTGTAGTTTTGAGCAAAACATTGATCCTTGCCATGTATGCAGGGTTTGCCGTCAACATAGCAGATAATTAATTTCAGTGGTCTGTGTTTTAGATGAAAAACACAAATTACAGTAGTATTACCCCTTATATTATAATTCTGTGGAACTACACATATATGAACCCTGCAGGAAGATGCATGTTTAAAGAGGAATGCCTAAAATGATTATTGAAAATATCTACACAGAGTGAGCCTTTGATAATCATGTCAGTGTTGCCATATAGGTAAACAGTTTAAGACTAAATTTGCCTCTGTGCATCTCATACCACTGGGGGGCATTACAGGTATATTACAAAGCTGTCCTGAAAATGTATGTAATAGAGACATCTATTTGAAATTGAAAGCACATTAGACTCTTTGTTGATTGTTGAAGATGTTTTCTGGGAAGCTTTTGCTTTCAAGACGCTTTCACAAAGGCAACTGTGGTCTGTTATTTTTTTTAACCTAGACCCTATATCATTTATAAATAAGTTAAAAAGTAAGAGCCCCAACACTGAACCTTGGTGCACACCACTAATAATCTTAGATCATTCAGAGTATGAATCATTAACAAATACCCTCTTATTACGGTCTTTTAGCCAGTTTTCTATCCATTTACAAACTGATGTTTCCCAGTCTGCAGACTTAACCATTAGTTTTGTGTGGGGAACTGTGGCAAACGCTTTTGCAAAATCTAAGTACCGTATTTTCCGGCATATAAGGCGATCGGGTGTATAAGACGACCCCCTAATTTTCCAGTTAAAACATAGGTTTGGGCTATACTCACCATATAAGACTACCCCCCTTCCGAGGCAACACAATTTAAAAACATCAGATTTTTTAATTGAAATGGTTATGACTTACCAGTACTTAAAATCCTTCAAAATCCTCATGTTCATCCTCTGACATCATAAGTTCATGAATGACATTTTGTGATACATTTGTAAGACAGTCATCATATGGGTCAAATTCCAAATCAGGTGTTACTGCTGGATGTGCTGTAATATGGTAGCTTCGGCTACATACTGTACAGTATACAGTATATATACAGCCCGCTGGATTTGAAGTAATGTACATACAGTATACCGCGCTGAGCCAAGCTGGCTCAAAACAAATGTCCCTATGACAGATTAATCTGTCAGCCCGCTGGATGTGTGGTATATACAGTATACTGAGCCAAGCTGTTTCAAAACGTACCGGTACGTCCCTACTGTAATCAGCCCGCTGGATGTGTGTATGTACAGTAGCTGAGGCTACATACAGTATACGCTGGGCAAATAACGGACAGCGATGTATTCTACTAATTAATACAAAGCCTGCTCGGATTGGCTGAGGTTGTGACATCATCATCCCACCTCTCTGACTCAGCCAATCCGAGCAGGCTTTGTATTCATTAGTAGAATACATCACTCACAGTGATTGGCCCAGTGTATACTGTATGTAGCCGCAGCTACCGTACATACACGCATCCAGCCGGCTGATTACAGTAGGGACATACCGGTATGTTTTGAAACCGCTTGGCTCAGCGCAGTATACTGTATATACCGCACATCCAGCGGGCTGACAGATTAATCTGTCATAGGGACATCTGTTTTGAGCCAGCTTGGCTCAGCGCGGTATACTGTATGTACAGTATTACCACACATCCAGCCATCTTGACCCAAACAAACTCAAGGTTCACATTTTATACCCCGCGTATAAGACGACCCCCAATTTTTGGGGTATATTTTTAAGTATAAAAAGTAGTCTTATACGCCAGAAAATACTGTACATTATATCCAAAAACACTCCTTTGTCCAAGGTTTTGCTCACCTCATAAAAAGAAATCAGATGTGTTTGACAACTTCTGTCTTTCATGAATCCATGTTGGCTTTAACTTCTATAGATGGGAAGATACTAGAGAGTTTAATAAAACATAAATGAGTTTTTGCTAGAAAAAATATTTTAAGTAAAACTAACAGGACTGTAGTTATTTGGTAAAGACTTTTTAAAATATAGCACCACATTGGCGTTATGCCAATCCAGTGGTACTATTCCAGTCATTAAAGAGTTCCTAAAAAAATGATAAACACGGGCTGCAGAGTTTGACAAGTGGCACTGTCTGTCAAATCCACATATTGAGTTCAATAGACGCGCACAGCTCTGTTCTTCAAGTCTGGACACTTCAACCACTTCAAGTCTGGACACTTTTACCCCCTTCCTATCCAGGCCAATTTACAGCTTTCAGCACTATCACACTTTGAATGACAATTGCGCGGTCATGCAACACTGTACCCATATGAATTTTTTTAGCATTTTTTTGAGACAGATAAAGCTTTATTTTGGTGGTATTTATTCACCACTGGGATTTTTATTTTTTTTTGCTATATAAATGAAAAAGTCCAAAAATTTTGAAAAAAAGTTTTTTTCTTATAAAAATGTGCAAATAAATAATATATAAATATATAAATAATATATAAATAAATCTTGCCCAAAATCTATTCAGTTATCTTTTTAGTAAAAAAAATAATAATAACCCAAATTAGTTTATAACCAAAAATTATAATTTTTTAAAAAAGTTAACATTTTTATTTTTTTTTATATTATTATTTATGTTTTTTTTCTACATACTGTCACCCTAGTACCATGGTGACACTGTACTACTTGTGGGGGGTGATGAAGAATTTTTTTTTTTTACACTGATTGCTTTTACACCCATAAAGGCTGTAAAAGCAATCATTTCTCCTTCTCTCAGGCTGCATTCTTGCAGCCATTGAGAACTACTGTGTGAACTGTGATTGGTCACAGCTTGTCACATGGTACAAGGCTGTTCTGAATAGCCTTGTACCATGTGACCTCTGTGACCATTCACAGATTTCACACGTAGTAAGCAATGATGTCAGAAGTGACATCTTGCGTACTACTCTGCATGTGATCACTGATTGGCCAATCAATGATCACATGATCAGGACCTCGCACAGAGGTCCCGCATGACGATCGGTGTTCCAGTGTGTCCGAAGGACACAGCGGGCACTGGATCGTGGTGCCGTGCACTCCCAGGGAGCGTGCACAGTCCAAAATGGCGGGCACCGTTTATGAACTGCACCTGGACTGCCACCATCCCGCCGTTTATATACAGCGGCTGGACGGTAAGTGGTTAATGTCTGCCCACTGCTCCTGTACTGCCCATGAAAAGTGATCCCCCATGGATAGCTTTTTTTTTAAAGTATTGTAATTTTATTGAAGGTTATCAGGTACAGAAGAAATTAAAAACAAAAACCAAACAGCAGCAACGGGGGGGGTTAACAGTCAAAAAAATACAACATGTACCATGCGTCTAGCAGTGCAAAAACATGAAGATATATTAATTTATCATCTGAACATATAGATTAACAAAATTTACATTGGATAAAAATGATGAACTATATCATAAAGAGTGCAGGAGAAGGAAAAAGGGAACCAGGAAGAAAAGAGGAAAAAAAGAAAGAAAAACAAAAACCTGCACTTCAAAATACACAAGAGATGAATAGCTAAGGTTTGTGAGGAGAATGGGTATCACTTTTAGGCGCTCCAAAAATTTAAGTATCCCAAACATCCTATTTTGGAGAAAATGTTGTAGTATTATCACATGAAATAGCAGTCAGATATTTCATAAGTCTAAGTTCTGCTATAGCTGAGATTAGTTGATTTTACTAAGGTATCTCAGTAGATCTCCAGTAACGAGTGATTAATTTTCTAGCAGCTGGTAATATATGTGCAATAAGTTTTTTTAGAGTGTTTAGAGATTCCAGAGAAGGGTAACCCTAGGAGGTAATGTAGAGGATCTAGTGGTAGGGATACCTCTAAAACCAACTCTAGAACAATCTGCACTGAGGTCCAAAACTCTTTAATTTGGGGGTAAAACCAGAAAATATGAGCAACCATTCCCCTTTCACCCATACATCTTCAGCAAGATTATGAGCGTGTAGTATAACAGGGGTTTTATACTAATAAATCATGACCTTGTAAATGTTTTCTTTATGAGTGATACAAGAGATGTCTTAGAAGCTGCTTCCCAAATTGTACGCCAACAAATTAATAGTATAGGTCTTTGAAGGGCCTCAACCCATTTTCTCATGCATAGGTGAGTTTCCTTAGTCAAGGGAGGGGACTCATGTAATATCTTACTGTACATATAGTAGAGATTAAATGTGCCTGAGCAGGTCCTAACATATCTGTATGTTCAAAACTGGAAGGTATGGTATTGTGCCTGTTTCTGAGTTTTTCAGAGGAAAGAAATTTCCGGGTCACTGGATTAATTAAGTGGCGTAATTGAAATATGCCAGCCTGAGCCCATGGGATTATTTGAGAATAGATTAAGCTATCAGGAAATGCAGCATTCTATAGTATATTAGTCAAATGGGAGCACGGGGGTGATAAGTCAAATTTTTTATTACAAGTGTGCCAGATTTTTGCCGTGAATGACATTGCATTTAAAAGTGGAGAATGGAAGGTTCATTTAGGCAGAGTATGCGAAGACCAGATAAGAGAGGACGAGTGTATAGGGAACATATGTTATATCTCAATTTCTGACCACTTATTACTAGGTGACCTAACTGACCAGGACAATATATACCATAGACGAGTAGCCCAATAGTATTTAATTAGGTCAGGTGCTCCCAATCCCCTATGGGAGCGTGGGGAAAAAAGGACAGAACAAGAGATTCTGTGAGCCTTATCATGCCATACAAAATTGAGGAAAGCATTCTGGAGAGACCGGAGTTGTACCATCGGTATGTAGACTGGAAATGTCTCAAACAGATACAGTAGCTTTGACAATATGGATATATTTAATACATTTATTCTACCTAGGAAAGAGATAGCATAGGTGCCCTATTTTTTCAATGAGTTCCGTATATCTCTAAACAAAGGCACAAAGTTACGCTTAAATAGGGATGAATATGTTGGCGTAATATGGGTGTCAAGATATTTTATTGAATCAGAGCACCAATGGTAGTGGTAGTTATGTTGGAGAATGATAAGGTGTTCAGGGGAAGGGCTTCAGTTTTGGAAGCATTAATTTTATAGCCCTACAGGTTGCTAAAATCTTGAAGTAGTTTATGTAGGGCTGACATGGAAATATGAGGGTCTGTAATGGTCAGTAAGATGTCGTCAGTAAACGATGATAGTCTAAACTCCTTTTGTCGGACTTTAACCTCCATAATATTAGGATGTAACCTGATTGCTGCTGCCAATGCTTCTAAACATAAAACAAAAAGGAAGGGGGATAGAGGATAGAGGACACCCTTGTCTGGTCCCTTTAAAAATTTGGAAGTAATCCAACATAGCACAAGCAAGCTTGACCTGTGTCGTAGGCGAGGAGTACAGTAATAGTTTTAAAGAATGGACCACTCAGTCCAATGTGGCTTAGAATCACTAACATATAAGGCCAACTCAGTCTATTGAATGCCTTTTGGGCATCCAGTCTTAAGAGTAAGGCTGGTGTTTTAGTACTATTAACTACATCAACTAAGTCTATTGTCCTTCTCGTAATATCCCCTGCTTGTCTAGCCAGTATAAAGCCAACTTCTTATGAATAAGTCTGGGTAGAATAGGGGCGAGTCTGTTCGCTAGTATTTTATTGAAAATTTTGTAATCTGAGTTAAGAAGAACAATGTGTCTATAGTTGGCCGGAGCTGTAGGGTTTTTCCCAGGTTTTCGGGATGACGGTGATATATGAGTGTTGAAATTGGGAATGGGGGACTTCTCCAGAGAGTAGAGATTTATAAAGAGCTAACAATGAGGGGGATAGGCTTCTTTTATAATAAGAATAAATAAACCCATTGGGACCTGGTGATTTTTGTAAAGGTAGGTCTTTAACTACTTTTTCCAATTCTTCATAGGTAACATCATTATTAAGAATGGTAAGGGAAGGTGGGACATAAAATTTCCAAAAACATATATTGAATTGTGGGTGGAGTTCTGGTGAGAGACAATTATACAATTTACTATAGAAATGACAAAAAAGTTTTAGCTATGGTGTGAGGGCAATAGGTAGGGGTACCATCCGGTTGAAAGAGTAAGTCAGAGGTTGTTTGAGGGAAATTGGTTTGTAGCTTATTCACCAATAGTCTGTGGGGTTTATTAGCGAATTTGTAAAACTTTTGTTTTGTCCACAACATGATCTTCGCCAATCCATCAACATCCATAGCCTTAAGCTAATTCCTTAATAAAACTACTTTTCGCAGTCTAGACATCATAGGAAAGTTCAGAAGACCAGCTTCTGCCTTAGTGAGCTGCCACATCAATTCAGCTTTAGCTTTTGCAGAGTCTCGTTTAAGGTGGGAGCTAGCTGCTATACAATGTCCTCTTATGTAGGCTTTATGGGCCTCCCATGAAGTGGAAGCTTTTTTAACTGAGCCCATGTTAAGTTTAAAAAGCTCCTCAAGGGCTTCAGATAGAGCAGTTTTAATATTTACATTGCGTAACAATAAGCAATAATGGACTCCACACCATGCACATGTCATTGGAGATTTAATGACTAACTCTTGCACTATAGAAGCGTGATCAGACCAAGTAATTAGATTAATGTCTGAATCCACCATGGACCTAAGTAGTGGTGTAGAAACAAAAAAAAATATTCAATCTGGTATAGACACTGTGCATCGGTGAATGAAATGAGTATTGTTTAGAAGTAGGATGTCTTATTCTCCAGGAGTCAAACAGTCTAGACTCCCTGACCCATTGGCTAGAGTTCTGAAAGATGTTTAGAAGGCAGGTGGCCCCAAAGGGATTTTTGATCTCTGGTAGGGGACATGATTAAATTAATGTCCCCCCCCCCCACAACTATGAATGGGTGTAAAGAATGTAGGAGGGGGAAGATGACATCATTTAGAAAACCCATTTGGCCAGAGTTCGGTGCATAGACATTGTAATTTAGGCGGAACTCCTATTACTATTCTCAGTCAAGATATACAAAATGGCCATGGGGGTCTAATTTGGAGGAATGAACCCGGAGTGGGCATGTCTGCCCAAGTAGGATGGCACCTCCTGCTTTTCCTGTCAAATCTGAGGCTACATATACTGAAGGAAGTATTTGAGTAGAAAATTAAAGGAACTTCCTTTGCAAAAATGTGTTTCCTGAATCAGGATAACGTCAGCATGGGAGTGTTTAAATTCCTTCAGGGCCTGCCACCTTTTCCTCACAGAGTTCAAACCTTTTATGTTACAGGATAAAATATGTAAAGACATTGTACTTTAAAATAACATAGTATCATTACAGTGCAGGTCAAATAAACAAAAAATTCATTTAGAACAGCTAAATAAAACTGTATTAACCAGGAATAATGGTTGTAGAAAAAGGGTAGGAAAGTCCTGGAAAGAAGAAATGAATAAAACCTGAATAAACAAGAGTGGTCTAGAAGAGTACTAATATGCCAAGTGAGTAGAGTTATCACAAATAGAAAGCCTGAGAGCCATAGCTTTCTCAGGTGACCATGGCATGTGCCATAGGTAATTGGAGGGGACATGGCGATGCCGAGGACAGGGAGCCAGACGCATCTTCCCCGAGTTCAACAGGACTGTGAAAAAAAGGTGATCATTAGAAAGCTCTGTAGTGTGATCCACAAAGGTAAGCCAAGGCATCCACTTAAGGATACAAGAATGTGAGCAGAGTTACCAAGCTGGAGTCCCACGGATGGATCCAGGACATCTGGATTTTCTCATGATGTAGCACAAGATTGAGAGGTAGGAGTACGTTGAGAAACCGGATACGGGTCTTTCCCTTTGACTTAGTGGGAGTCCAGATTTTGCTTGGAGTGATCATCGGTCTAGGTCTGGGAACTGGCATTGATAGGGCCTCATGTGGTAATGGGGGAAGTCCCAGGGTCTCGGATGCTGTGCTGTACTTCATCTTTAGAGACTGTAAGTTTAAAGAGGAACCCCCAGCGATAGGGGTCTCTGTGTTTCTGGAGATGGAACATTACCGGTCTTAATCATCTCCTTTTGGCCAACGTAAGAGGTGAAATGTTGCTAAAGATTTATATTTTCTCCCATTTGTAGTCAATTGAGGAAGAGTTTCTAGTGGAGTTTAACAGAGACTCCTTACTATCATAGTAGTGGAAGCGAACAATGATATCTTGTGGGTGGGCCCCCATAGGGGGTTTGGGGGCCAGCGAGCGGTGTGCTCTATCCATGCACCAGTCAATATCAATGACATTAGGAGCCAATTTAGCGAAGAGACCTTTCAGATAGAACTGTAAGTCAGCGTCTCCCACTCTAGAACTTCGCTAATGCGAAGGTTTTGACACCTTTCTTGGTTTTCCAAATCCTTCTGTTGGGCCTGTAATTGTGTCATTTGTTGCTTAAGGTTGTGATTGTCTTCCTACATTAATTGCACATATTGTAGTAAGTCATCAGATTTGGACTCCAAATGATCTGTGCGTTCCTCTATTAAAGCTATTTCTCCCTGCAATTTATGTGGTATTTTCCCTATTTCCATTGATATTGTGAGAGAGATGTTTAGCAGCAGGGTATGGAATTTATCATCCAGTACCTCAGCTGTTAGGTAGGGTGGAGAGGAGGGTAGTGAAGGGGTATGGTGAAACATTACCGCCTGTGCTGGAGCTTCTGTGCCATCCGCGATTGCCTCTGGGGGAGCCGTTTCACTAGAGGCCGGGGGAGAGGAGGAGGAAAGCACACCAGGTACATGAATTATGGTGTTAAGTGCATTACAATGAACAGTACATTTTTGGTGTCCAGTTCATTACAGTGTACAGTGTATTTAAATATTGTATTGTTTTTTTCCTGTTTTTTTCACTACAAATAAGATATGTGCAGTGTGCATATGAATTTGTTCATATTTTTTTCAAACTATAGTCCGGACCCCAACAGTGTGAAGGTCAGCCGGCAGCCAAGATCTAGAGCCACTCCGTAACGAGAGATGGTACCAAAGCGGCTCCAGACCGACTTAAGGGACCCAGACCTCAAACACAAGCAGGACACCTTCCCCTCACATATGGGAACAATACCACACAGGAAAAAGGCACCTACACAGCCTCAAAGGCTGATGGATTTCTATCCGGCCCTAGATGCCAGGACCCAAGATGGCACCAGTCCCTGAAAAAATGGACGACCTGCTGAGTCCCCAGAGGAAACTGATTACACTCCAGACCCCAGGCTGCTTGCCACATTATATGAGGGAGACCCAAGTAAGTCATCACTTCCCCTGTCACCCACAACAAGGAGCCCTACTAAATCGAGGCCCAGGATAGAGGACCCATCATTCCCTGATACACACTTCTCATCTTCCACTCATTACACTCCTACACAACAACTACAATCAGCTATTGAGGAATTCCCTGCCTCAGATCAGCCAGTGTCAGAAGCAACAATGAAAAACATGCTTCTACCCTTCAGACAGACACTGCATAATGATATTACTATGTGATGACTCCCATTTCCAACGCCGTCCACGACCACGCAAAACGCATACAACACATTGAGAACAAAATGGCACATATGATCGTGCACAGTGGTAGAGACCAAGAATCTGAAATCACACAACTACATAACAAGATGGAGGATCTAGAAGACCACTCAAGAAGGAACAATGTAAAAATACACTGCATTCCAGAAACAATCAGCCCTGATGCACTACCCGCATATCTCCAACAGCTGATAAAACAACTAATACCATCTATCAATCCAATCGAAACTGCAATAGACAGAATTCACAGAATTCCAAAACCAGCATTTTTACCAACATCAGTACCAAGAGATGTCCTCGCAAGAGTACACTTTTATCACATTAAAGAAAAACTAATGGTGGCGGCAAGAAATTCCGCAACCTTCCCTCCCCCATACACAGAAATAAAACTATACGCAAACTTATCCAAAGAAACCCTCCTAAACAGGAAAAATTGATTCCCATAACAAAAGGCCCTCAGAAACCACAACATCAACTACCAATGGGGTTTCCCCACCAAGCTCCTTATCAAACATCAAAGCCCACGTAATTTTCAATATAGACAATGGTATCCATCTCCTTAAAGAATAGCATATAATTTCTGAAGACGACCACCGCAACACTTATCAACAACCTAATCACATGGAAGGTGACTGGTCAGGAACTACAAAATAGAAAATATCGGTCTCCCACCACATTCCTACTCACGGTACCAACAAACTCTCCGTACTACCTTATGACTCACTTGAACTTCCAAACTTTTCTGGACACTATTCGGAATATACATGCACAAAATTACAGCGCCCGAATGACAGTAGCCTTACAGGCTACTCAAGTTGCTTGCATTTTTGGCAAGCCTTTCTGACCATAAAGTTCTCTTTTTCTTCTTCAGTTATCCCCTAGTTCCTACCAGTCTCTACCACATCAAATACAATACGCAAAATATGTATATCAACCCGAACCTCAATCTACACTGGAAAACCCCAGATACCCCTGGACCCACAGCCAAAACATCAAGCATCAACATCTACAACTATTTAAAAGCTCTCCAAATCAAGCTCCAACCACGCTGGTGTAATCCAATCAATATCGAGGAGTAGGTAGATTGCCCACTTACCAGCATTTTAGGCTTCTGTGTGGATCCAAGGAGCAGTGTGATCCGACCAGACCAGCATCTCCTTACCACTGAGGGACTACCAGGGTACTACCAAGCAGCGCCTACATGAGACCTCGGCTACATGTGACCTGCATATGCACATTTGAGATTGCGCTTCTGGTAAGTGGGCAATCTACCTACTCCTGGATATTGATTGGATTACACCAGCGTGGTTGGAAGTTTTTCCATAATTGAACTGATTACCACATCTGACACTATTGCATTGGACAATTATTATATTTTTTTGCTAGTCATTGGACAATTTCTTTGTTTACCAGTCATTTCAATTTAATTGCTATAAGGATATTGTTTGTAGCGCTGCACTTTTATTTTGTCAATTCCAGTTGGAAAGGCTCTGTAGTTCTTTCTTAGTGCATTTGCCGCTTACGGGAGTGCGCTCACTAACCTGCCTACATATACTGTATATGGTGCTGTCCTGGTGGACAAGAGTGTCCCTGTAAGGAATATTCAGTTATAGCTATCAGCCATAACTGAAGAGATTAAGGAAAATGTTCCTATGTTTATTGAAGAGCCACAGGCTCACAGAGATAGAACTGCTTATGTTTTTAGTGCAGAGCGACAAGCTCACAGTAATAAAAATTGCGGAAATGCAACCTGTGATATCAGAAAATGTGTTCAGCCACTAGATGCTTCTGCATCTCTTCTGTCAAATGGATTGGTTACTGAGGAGTACCTGTGCCTGGAGCACATTTGGAATCTATTGGGATAGTTGGACATGACGTGTTTTATCAATAATAGAAGAGGTCACAGTGTATAACGTTAGTACAACAGAACAGCTTATAGTTCAGGGTGCACTTGCTCCTTCATCAGATATTCCTCTGAAGTGGAAGAGTTAACAAAGACACAGTAGAAATTTGTCTGCTATCACCAAAAAGGGTAAAAATTAGATGCTGCCAAATGAGATGGTGGAAATGCCAGACAACACAAGTGTGAATAAAAGGTTTGGGGTCACTAACCCAAATGCTGGGGCATGTAACTGAGGTCAGGTGCCAGAGTCATATGCTAGAGGAGTTGGCGTACTCTGAGGTTAACAATAACCACTCCGCTGTGTATGGTTCCTCTGCAGAAACTTCCCTGCCAAGCTCTGACACAAACTTGGTGACATCATTGATAATGGTAAAAAGAGTAATGTATTGCTAATCTGTGATAACCTATTTCCTTTGAGTAACAGCAAAGGTACTAGCAATCCTAATGACCAGTATGACAAGCTAACAGGAGCTAGCAAATTTAACAAATGATGCAGTAACATAGGTGAAGGTTCAGCAACCATAATAGCGCAGTGAAAGTAGGAAGATAGTATAGGAAAAAATTTGCCACCATTAAAGAAGCCCCAGGGAAGTAAGAGGGAGTCAACATTATAGTGCAAACAGGGACCAATATGAGTCAGAATAAAAGGTGCTTGTGGAAGTGCACCTGAAAATTAGACAATGCTAGCTATCTTTAGCCCCCATGAGAATGTAGCAGAACTGGGAAGGTTATCTGTTGAAACAATTGCAGAGCTCTTTTGTAATAATATTTATGGAAAAAGTGAAGTCAGGGAGAAATGTGTCCATGTAAATAACATCTGTGCTACAGATAGAGGTAAGTGCTTAAGTTTTCTACCTCTGGGTCTAAACAGAAGGGAGGAGATATACAGAAGATGTCATGGTGTTATAAGGGTTAGAGGTTACCCAAGGTTCTCACTAATGCACATCCAAGAGGTTCTGTGTTGCTAGTTTGGGTAGAGAAAACTGGTTTTGCAGTTTACTCCAGGATTGGTAAATCTCGGCATGGGTCTTGGAACCCAGAGGCTTTGTAAATTATTGGGTGGGATGAAGCCTCCAGCCCTAGATCCATGGTTTTCCATGTGTGCTCGTCCTTTTCACCTAAGAGTCAGGGTAGGAGCAAGTGCAGCAGTAAACATGTTTGGGCACACAGAGTCTGAGTTATGAGGATTGTCTGGAGGATCAGACAAGGGTCTAAAGCCACTTCCGGGCCATAGTCCTCCAGTGCCAAGGGTGAAAATGCCCACAGATGTCTAGGGAGGAGCCTAACAATTAGTGTAGTCTGGCTACCAGGTGGAGCTCTGCAGCAGCAGCAGCAGCAGCAGATGAGCAAACATGTGAACACAGCAGTAGCAGTCACATCATCGGAAACTTGGGCACTTGCTAGCATATATGGCATATGTGCCCTGTGTGTGCCCCTCTTACACATAAAAACAGCACACTCAGGGTATGAGCTCCTTCATCCCCCTCCCCCCCCCCTTGTCCTGGCCCTACCTGAAGCATGAAACCAGATCAGCAGTGATGCAAGATAAAGCCAATTGGCTAAGGTAAAGTATTGTTTTGCTTTTGGAAGAAGAATGTTGAACAACCTTTCAGAGTAAGCCAAGAAAAGCCCTTTAATGTTCTTGGCCAGTTCAACTGGTTTATGAAATGTGCCACACTTGAGCTGAACTATATATACTGTATATATATATATACAGTTGTATTCAAAATAATAGCAGTGTGTTGAAAAAAAGTAAATAAAGCTCAAAATCCTTCTAATAGCTTTTATTTCCATACACACAAATGCATTGGGAACACTACACATTCTATTCCAAATCAAAACATGAAGAAAATATATCAAATTTGTGTTGTTCCTCTAAAAAAATGTAGGAAAAGTGAATATTAGACTGTTCAAAAAAATAGCAGTGTTTGTATTCTTCTTACACAAACTCAAACATTCACTATATAAACTGAAAAATGTTTGAAGATTTTGCTTTCCTTTGAATCACTTAATTAATATTAGTTGTATAAGCACTGTTTCTGAGAACTGCTGTACATCTGTGTTCCATGGAGTCAACCAACTTCTGGCACCTGTGAACAGGTATTCCAGCCCAGGATGATTGGACTACCTTCCACAGTTCTTCTCTATTTCTTGGTTTTGCCTCAGAAACTGCATTTGAGATGTCACCCCACAAGTTTTCTATTGGATTAAGATCCGGGGATTGGGCTGGCCACTCCATAACGTCAATCTTGTTGGTCTGGAACCGAGATGTTGTACGTGTACTGGTGTGTTTGGGGTCGTTGTCTTGTTGGAACACCCATTTCAAGGGCATTTCCTCTTCAGCATAAGGCAGCATGACCTCTTCAAGTATTCTGATGTATTCAAACTGATCCATGATCCCTGGTATGCGATAAATAGGCCCAACACCGAAGTATTAGAAACATCCCCATATCATGATGCTTGCACAACCATGCTTCACTGTCTTCACAGTGTACTGTTGCTTGAATTCAGTGTTTGGGGGTCGTCTGACAAACTGTCTCCGGCCACTAGACCCAAAAAGAACAATCTTACTTTCATCAGTCCACAAAATGTTGCGCCATTTCTCTTTAGGCCAGTCAATGTGCTCTTTGGCAAATTGAAACCTCTTCAGCACGTCTTTTTTTCAACAGTGGGACTTTGTGGGGGCCTTTTGCAGATAGCTTGGCTTCACATAGGCGTCTTCTAATTGTAACAGTACTCACAGTAAACTTTAGACCTTCTTTGATCTTCCTGGAGCTGATTGTTGGCTTAGTCCTTGCCATTTTGGCTATTCTTCTATCCATTCGAATGGTAGTTTTTCGCTTTCTTCCATGTCCTTCAGGTTTTGGTTGCCATTTTAAAGCATTTGCGATCATTTTAGCTGAGCAGCCTATCATTTTCTGCACTTCTTTATATGTTTTCCCCTCTCCAATCAACTTTTTAATCAAGGTACGCTGTTCTTCTGAACAATGTCTGGAACGACCCATTTTCCTCAGAATTTCAGAGAGAAATGCACTGTAACCAGCATGTACAACATTTGCTGCCTTCCTTAAATAAGGGCAATAATTGCCACCTGTTTTTCAAAGAATGAATGAGCTCAATAATAGAACTCCACACTGCTATTATTTTGAACATGCCCCTTTCAATTAGTGATTCAATGACACAGAATCAGCAGCATGCATGTCATGACTGTTGGGTCTGTTGGATTTCTATTACTCTACTACACCTGCTAGTAAATGATTTGCCATGTAGAAATATCATTTCTACCAAAAACAGTGATTGATCAGGTTAGTGATGTCTGACTGCTATTATAGTGAACACAACTGTATATATATATATATATATATATAAATATATATATATATATATATATATATATATATATATATAAAATTTATTTTATTTTTTTTACACACACATTCACATTACTACACTACATCCACTGCTAAATATAGATGCTTATTATAGGTCCAAATATAGTCTGCAATTAATGTATTTAGATGAGAATTTAGAATCATTTAGTAATGTTTTCTACCACTGATTTCACATTGTTGATTTAATTTGTGATGTTAATATATTAAAATAATTATAGCTGATGAGTGGATGTGTTTTCACTGCATGCATTTTCCATCCCACTTTTTTTTTTTTAAGGAACACGTAATTTACAAACTTCAGGAAATCTCATCAGTGTTGATTACTTTTAATTAACAGTTTGATGATTCAATGTTCAAAATAAATGCTAGTTCATGCAACTCTATCTTGGTGATTTATAGAGCTTCTCATTTTAATTAATGTGTTACTTCAGTTTTTGATTTTATATATAGAAGACAATAGTTAAAAAAAAACAAACTATTTTTTAAGTCTAAACTTTTCTTTTTTTTTACAAAAAGTAGTTTAGCTTAAGCTGACCATGCATGTCAGTATTTTTGTTCAGAAAAAAATTAACTGATTTCCTTATCCACACATTTGAGGTGGATCCTCCCCTCTGTTTCATTGTATTCTGACAGAGGGACTCCTCCACCATCCGAGTACACTGATCAGCACTGTAGCCAGTTGGCTGCCTGCACTGGTCGAGTGAAAATATACCAACAAGCCCATTCATGAAAAAGTAAATTGATGAACTGGCCGAATTTCTATCCATGTATGGCATTTATAGAACTCTAAAGCTGTGCCAAGTATAATCAAGTTAAATTAACCAACAAAAACCAGCCCAATGATCTTGTATAAACATTTTACCAAATTCAATCATTTTATACAAAGAAATATGTTGCAGTGATGATCTGTAATGCACAACAAGGTTATCATGAGGTAGAATATGCTATTTTACAAAGCATTCTAAGGAAAAAAAGTAATTATTTTTTAAATTGTGTGCTGTTCCCTGCTAGAAGGGCAGATCAGATACCATATTCAAATATGCTAGAGGTCTTTTAATGGAGATGGAAGAACATTTTGTTCTAGAATGGGATGAAACAAGAGAAGGACAAAAGATGCCAAACAATTTTAAAAAGGAAAGACGGGAAAAAATTGAGGGATATGTGGCGAAGGAAAGAGAATAAAATCAGGAGGAGCTATAGAAAAGAATAAATATTTAAGTGTGGTAACAAAGAGGAGGTGGAATTTTTTAATTTGATCCAATATATGCATGGTTTACACCACAGATCATTTAAATTATGTAAGAATGATATTAGTCCTTTTGTGCGCTTTAGTTCATTAGCCAAGGAGAACCAATAGGTTATTGAAAAGATAGATGGATTGTTTCTTGAAGGCAAGGATACAGTCCTTATTTTCTTTGGTGATGACAAAAAAAAAGTCAAGGGGAAAGGAATAACTCAAATATTTAATTATATTGGATAAATCTGCTAGACGGTAGAAACTGAAAGTTATAGCAAGCCAGAGTGAAGCTGTTCTGGCCAGGGTTTAATAGCAGATTACATACAGGAGAAATGTGATAATGAGTTCTTCCTGTCTTCTATGTGTATTGTACAACATAAAGTTGGTTGAATCCTGTTTGACCCTATTGATTATTATAATAAGGGGAAAATTACCTGGCCACAGGCAGGTAACAGTATATATTTTGGAACAAGTATCAGAAAGCTGCTTCACTCTGTTCTTCTAGTTCAACAATGCATGAAGATCTTTACCATGGTTGCCTTTGCATACCAAGCCTTCAGCACCTGGGAGTATTCACAGCAAAGTGAAGGACATTATAAAAAAAGACCTACAAAATTGATTCCTACAAGTGTGGAATAACGATTCTTAAAAAAAAATAATTAGAGTTCAGTGAACTTACAGTTTCCGCTACCTATCTCAGATACTAAAAAATAGATTTCTTGCATTTCACATCACCTCCAACTACAACAATGACATTTCCAGTGAATATTTATATTTTGAATTGACAACTCATCAAAATTATTTTTTTAGGTGTTAGTGGAGGAGGAGTCAAAGCTCCTTTATAATTTCCTACCATGCTTTACCTTTTTCTTAATCTCTATCTCTAATGGGTGTTTTCCAATCTTTTTTAAGAGGTTTTTTTAAACACTTTTTAGTTGAAAGCACAAACATCAGGTATTAAATTAATATTTAATGATAGCATTTGCAGTTGTTTTCTTTATGTGAAACAATATGGGAAAACTACTTTTCTTCCAGCTTTAATTATACAGACTCTGCTGTATAAATGCTATATTGATTACATCGTCTTCTGTGGACTGTCTTTCTGACTGAAGTGACCTTTTGCTATTAGTTGCTGAACATGTCCCTTCTTTCAATAAAAACTCACCCTCTTCAAAACTGACATTTATTTACTCAAATATTTACAGGTGTAAAACCCTCACATGCACAGTCTAGTCATAACTAGAGAGACCTCCTAGATGGCACTGTATGTTCCTCACCAATCTCCTATATTCATCTGGATAGATGAACTATAGCTATTTTAAATTCCTGAACTGTATTACTCACCTGTTCCTTGTTTTATCTACCTACTAAAGAGGGACATAGATGGTTCAAATCATTTATAGGCAGGCTGAATGTAACTAAGTTGATCCATCAATCAACTTGGGTACAACCAGCCTGCTGGATTTTACATACGATTATGGCTAGCCATTGATATAGCTGCTAGCAATAATCACTGTATTCTCCCAGCGGGGGAATACAATAGTTCAACAGGAGGGATTCCCCTGTCAACACTGTCTGTGTTGATGGTAAATCTATCAAATTTGCACTGTCTATGGTCTGCCTAAGTCTATGTTGTTTATCTACCAAGATAATAAGACAATGACTCCACACATAAATTTCCCAAACACTGTCTGTTTTAGGTTTAGTTGCTAGCGGCTTTCATAGGCGAATTTACCTCTTTGGGTTAAAAATGATTAAACACTTCTTTCTTTATGAAACTGGCACTCATGCCTGTCTGGCCTCTGTTTTATTTCGTTATGGTCCTTAATACATATAGTCCTTGTCCATGACATTTACCACCCCTTTTGGGTTATGGACCATATAAAACTTACTTCTATTCAAACTTTCCTTAGCCTCACTGGTTGAATGTCTGTCTGTCTGTCTGTCTGTCTGTCTGTCTGTCCGTCTGTCCGTCCATCTATTTATTTTTTTTTGTTCCACAAAGTTTATTGAGAAAAATTCAAAACATATAAATGGTATAAATTGTACAATGTAATACAATGTGCCAAAGAAAAACGCGGTAAAACACAAATCGCACATGCCAAACAATAAGAAATACGCAGGCGAACAAAATAATAAAGCCATCTCGTGTCACCTGTAACAATAATGAAGTTGAACTTGGAAAAAAAAAACACGAGAACACAGCAAAAAAAAAAAAAAAAAGAAAAAAAAAAAAAAAAGAAGGCAAACACCAATCATAATCACCACATAGCATACAAAATATCACCAAACGAGCAGGATCATTTATTTGCACCCCCATATATCTTTTATCGTAGAGTAGCAGAGTAGGGGGGAAGGGGATAAAGCTAAAGGTGCTGGGCTTCTGGTGCAAGGAAGAAGTTGCGAAAATATAGAAAGCTCGGTGTTATCTATGAGGAGCAGCAAAGGTACCACTCAAAGGTAGCCAACGCATATGAAAATAACTCCGTGGAATGGGAGAGGCACATGTGCAAGTGTAATCCGGGTGTGAGATTAGGTTGCCTATGGACAGAGGAATAAACGTATGTGTAGAGGAAAAAAAAAGGGAAAAAATGAAGTGGAGAAGATGTGAAAAACAGCAAAGACAGTAATGGCAGGTACAAGGCACAATGAGGAAGGAGTCAGGAGAAAAGAAAAAACAAAAAATGGTGAGAAGCTGGAAAGCCAAAGAAGGAAGAGAAAAAGTGTAGAAGAAAAAAAAAAAAAAAAGGGGGGGGGTAAGGGTCAAAGGGGAAGGAGACTAAGGGGGGGGGGCGGTATGGATAGACATGTCATATAGGTGGAAGCTCCAAGGACAGAGCTGGTGTGCTCATCCCCTAGGTGATAGAGACATAAAGCAGACAATCGGGCACCAGGGAAAAGGAGTGTCTCACTACCTGATCAGTGAAAGGGATATAATAGAAAAGTGTTATCGACAGCCTAGCAAGGGTCAAGGAGTCAATACAATACAGAGTGTAATAGAAAGCCACAGGTCTGGCTCAGAGTCAGGTAGAAAGACCCATGATGGAGTGGTATTCGTGGGTCGTTCGGAAGTGAATCCAACACGACCAAGTATGGGAGAATTTAGTCGGGTTATCTTGGGAGGAAGCAATCAGCTCCTCCATCTCTGCAATTCTTCCTAGACGAGTGAACCAATCTTTTATTGAGGGGGGTTGAGTAGATCTCCAAAGCACAGGAAGACAGAGTCTAGCAGCATTAATCATATGCATAGCTAACGATCGGAAGTATAGACGTTTGGGGAGCGGTGTATGGTGGAGGAGAAATTGGGCCGGGGAGAAATCGAGAGGTAAAGTGGACACTGACGAGGTTATACGGTGGACTTCCTGCCAGAAGGGCAGGACGATAGGACAGGACCACCAAATATGGAGAAGGGACCCATCAGGTGCTCCACATCTCCAACAATTATTGGGTAGAGAAGGGTTAAAACGATGAGTTCTGGAAGGGGTAATGTACCAACGGGAAGCTAGCTTGTATCCGTTTTCTTGGGTCGATACATTCAGCGAACATTTGTGGGAGTATGTAAAAATTTGGTCCCAATCTGAGGAAGAAAAATCTATATCAAGGTCTCTCCTCCAAGCTCGGCAAGCGGGGAGCGAGTTAGGATTCCCATCACCGGTGAGAAGGAGGTACATGGATGAGATTAGATGCCGCTGGGGTTCAGCCTTAGAACAAATTGATTCAAAGGGGGTGAGAGGACGAGTCCATTTGTGGCGGTGAGCAGAGGATGTGAGAAAATGCCTGATTTGAAGGTAGGCCCAAAAGGGGAAGGTACGATCTTTCATGGTGCTCGCCAAAGAGGAGTAGGATTTCAATTGGCCTTTATGAAAAAAGTGTTCCGCTTTCACCTGGTCATACGGCCAATGTTCCGACAGGAAGGCCTTGTGCATACCCGGAGGGAAGTCCGGGTTTAAGCAAAGGGAGGTTAAAGGGTTGGGGGCATCCGAGATGGAGGCCGACTTGCATGTCAAGCGGAAGATGCTCAAGGTAGGACCAATCAGTGGATGAGTGAGAAGGGCCTGGGGGGTATGTTTCGTCAAGAGCCACGGGATCAAAGCTATAGGAGAAGGAGAGAAGGAGTTTTCGAGATGCACCCAGTCTTTGGTAGTCGAATGAATATTCCAATCTATAATTCTGCAAAGATGGCAGGCCCAATGATATTGCCTGAGGTCTGGGAGCCCAATCCCACCCCTGGATTTGGGGAGAACCAATTGGCAGAAAGATATGCGCGGACGCTTGTGGTTCCAAAGGAAGAAGGAGCACATTCTCCTACATGATGCGAAAAAGGCGGGTGGCAATTGGATAGGTAAGGTTTGAAATAAATAGAGGAGGCGGGGGAGAATGTTCATTTTTAATATAGCAGCTTTGCCGAACCAGGAAAAGCATGGTCAATGCCATTTAGTGAGATCCTCCTGAATGGATTTAAGTGCTGGGATAAAGTTTTTTACGTAAAGGTCAGAGAGGTCGCACGTAAGCTGAATGCCCAGGTAAGTGAGAGTCTCACTGTCCCATCTAAACGGGAACTGCGATCGGCAAAATGAGACTACATCAGAAGGGAGGGTGACATTGAGGGCGTATGACTTTGAATGGTTGATTCTAAGGTTCGACATGTATTGAAAAAGTGAGAAATCTTTAAGCAAATTGGGCAAGGTGGTCCGAGGTTCCGTTAGAAACAGCAAAATGTCATCCACATAGGCGGCGATTTTATACTCTTGAGCCGGTGCGGAGACGCCCTTAATATCTGGGTTGGAACGGAGTTTACGCAGCAGTGGCTCTAATGATAGCACAAAGAGGAGAGGAGAAAGGGGGCAGCCCTGGCGCGTGCCATTGCCGAGAGAGAAATGGTTCGATAAATGGCCATTCAGCCGAACCTGTGCCGTGGGTCCAGAATACAAGGTCATGATGAAATTAAGCATGTGTTCTCTAATACCAATCGCCTGAAGGGTTGCCCTCAAATAATCCCAGGACACTCTGTCAAAGGCCTTCTCAGCGTCCAAAGAGAGAAGGAACCCAGGATTCTTTGATGTGCGAAGCCAATGGATAAGGTTGAGGGCCTTGATAGTATTGTCTCTCGCTTCCCTGCCAGGGATGAAACCCACTTGATCGAGGTTAATCAAAGAAGGGAGTAAGGGGAGAAGACGGTTGGCCAGAATTTTAGCATAAAGTTTCACGTCTGCATTCAGAAGGGAGATGGGCCTATAATTGGAAACCAAAGTTGCATCCTTATCTCCTTTGGGTATGACAGTGATGTGCGCTTCTAGAAGGCGATGACACGGCACAGGGAGTGAAGAGAAAGTGTTGAAAGCCGAGAGGAAGGGGTTGGACAAGACGGTTATAAACTCCTTGTAATATACTGCAGACAGGCCATCAGGGCCCGGGCTTTTACCAGACTTCATTTGCTTGATGGCCCGCGACAGTTCCTCTGCCGTGATATTTTGCTCCAGTTCCAGGGCGGATGTCTCAGAAAGTGCAGAAGGGCTATAAAGGTGAAGAAAGTCCGAGATCACCGTGGCTCTGAGTTTGTTGGTTTCAGGTGGGGGACGTTCTGGAGGGAGGTTATATAATGCCTTATAATACTGCTCAAAATGAGAAGCAATGTCAGCATTAGTGGTGGCAAAAGAACCGTCTGGACCCCTGATTTTGTGGATTGTTAAGCTCGACTTTTTCGAAGGGATCTGGCGAGGAATCTCCCGCTTTTGTTCGCAAACTCATAAAATAATTTTTGAGACAAGACATATCTACGTTTAGCCACCTTGCCCAGTTGGTCAAAAGCTGCGTGCGAGTGTTTGTGAGTTCAGTCAAGGTAGAAGCCGCTTGACTGTGTTTGTGAACTCTAGCTATGAGAACCCCGCGAATTACGCATTTATGTGCCTCCCATTGCGTCAAGGAGGAGGTATCTGAAGTCTGGTTGGTCGCGAAGTAATCTACCAATTGGGAGCGGATCTCGGCTTCGTTTGTTGGGTCGGAAAGAAGAGATGCGTCCAATCTCCAAATCTTAGAGCGGGAGTGTTTTTCAGGAAAACGCAACGTCATGGTTATGGGATGGTGATCCGATAGGACCATTGGTTCAATGGAGGTGTCATGAAGAAATGGCAGATCCACTTGCGAGAGAAAAATGTAGTCAATTCTGGAGTACTTATTGTGTGGAGGAGAAAAGAACGTATAATCTTTAACGTTCGGGTGTAAGATTCGCCAAGAATCGTGAAGTTGTAAATCCTGGAGTTGTGTGCGGATCTGTCTTAGGGATTTGTATGGTAAAAATGAACTGCCCGAGGAGGAATCCAGTAAGGGGCATAAAGGGACATTAAGGTCTCCCCCCAAGATCAGTACACCCGACTGAAAAGAAGAAAGAGAGGTGGAGATTGAGCGGAAGAAGGGAACCTGCTTGGAATTGGGCGCATATAAATTTGCCAGTGTAATGGGTCTGTTGGCAAAAGTGCCTTTTAGAAACAGGAACCTACCTTCTGAGTCAGGGAGCGACTCCGTGATAGTTAAAGGGAGATGTTTCGCAATCAAGATGGCGACACCTTTTGATTTGGCATGAGGGTTAGGGGCATGATAGACTGTCGGATAACGTGAGTTAAAGAGCTTGGGAATGACATCCTGTCTAAAATGCGTTTCCTGAAGGAAAACGATATCCGCTCTTTGTTTAGATAAGTAGGAGAGCAGAATGGAGCGTTTTTCAGGCGTTTTCAAACCCTTCACATTAAGAGATAGAACTTTTAGTGATAAGTGTCCTGACAACGATTTGGGAGAAGACATGTCCAAAGAGGTATGTGAAAGCAACCTAAAAAGAAGGAACACGGGGCACTAAAAGGATGGGAATAGGATTGAGGGGGGGGGAGAAAAAAAAAAAAAAAATTAAAGAGATAAATGAAAGAAAAATAAAATAAAAGAAAAGGAAAAAAAAAATAAGAAAGGGGAAAGGAGGAGAGTAGATACAGGTAAAAAAAAACAAAAAAACAAAAAACAGAACTACCAGCGGGAGGAGTAGACCAGCTAATCCACCTAGATATATAAGAAAAGGGGAGAAGAGAAAGGAAGAGAAGATGGGGGGGGTTAAGGGGTAACAGAAAAGAGAAAGGAGGGAGTAAAAACAGCCGGCAAGAGTCAGTAAAAGCTCTCCGAGCTTACTGTGTGGGGAACGCAGTGGGTCGAAATCCAAAATAAAAAAGAGGCCCGCCGTGCGGAAGACCTTACAAAGTGCAGGGAATGAAGAGGTAGGGCGAGGATAGGGCATGCACAGAGAGGGACTACACCCAGCCGGCGAGGGAGATGTATCAACCCTCACATGGTAGGGTGTATGGCTCAGGATTTAGCGAGAAATTGGGGTCAAGAACAGAACGGTAGCCTGCGCTAGGAGGGAAGTGAGGGAAGTGAGACAGGCAACAAGCCATATCAATGGTTGGGAGATACACATATGAACAGAGCACTACGTAGGAATTCTAAAGCGGAAATATGGTGTCACGAGTATACCGTGGTGGAACTACTAGGAGTGTCGTCCTCAAAGGTATGACTTCATAGAACGGTCAGACCGCCCTCTCCTCAGGGAGAGAACAGGCAGTGTCTCACAACACATGAAGTCACAAATTATTGGCAGAGGAACAGTAAGGCATGACATGTGCAAAAAAACATACAGCTCAAATATCGCATATCAAAAAAACACAATATACTAAATTGAAAACAACTAATATGACAGAACGACCCCCCCCCCCCGGCCTGGACTCTCAAGGTACTCCTGGACTCGAGCAGCACCTCATATCAGATAGGAGGAAATGCGTGGGGAGGGAAGAAGGCACAGGCAGAGTACCTACATTGGAGCCTCATCAGAGGTACTCATTAGTATGCAGAGGGTGGAAAAGGATACAGAGCGGGATGGGAGAGACCGATTTCTGCTAGGAGTCTCCATCCGGAGAGCTTATTGAGGTGATGCTCGTTCACAGGTGCACAGTAACAATGTGAAGGTAAAAAAAAAAAAAAAAAAAAAAAAAAATTATAAGCAAAGGTTCCCCCCCCCACCCCTCCCAATCCAAACTCAGCAACCCGCTCATCAGAGTACATGAAAAAGGATAACTGGTGCTGGGGAACTCTCTTCATCCTCTCCTAACTCGGTCTTCTGGAAACGGTGCAAGGCGAGTTGAATACGATACGTGTGGGGGGACATAAAGTCCTTCAGTGGCGAACCCGATATCCTCGGAGGTCCCCAGGATAGGCTCGGAGTCAGCTGTGCAGGAGATGGAAGAGGATCGGAGCCCTCCGGAGTCCACCCGGGGTCTCTAGACGGCAATAGACCTATCAGAGGTGTCATGGAGGAGGTTGGGCACTAAATTGGTTGTAGACCCGATATTCCCGTTGCGGAGCGACAGCGGTGGTGCAGAAAATGGGCGGGTAGAAGGGAGGAACTTATTGGAATATTCTGTGCCAAACAATCGTTAAGGGTCAAGAGTCGTAGGGATGAGATCTCAGTGGCCCCAGATGCATAGGGCTGCCTGTGTGCAAGAGTACCAATGAGTCCAGTCCAGATCATGTGGAGGGAAGATCCCAGGATGATAGATCAGAAAGCTCCTTAGGTAAGGCGAAATGGGACAAGGATTTTGCAGACAAAGTCCGAAGAGTGGCTGAACGGATCCTGAGCAGTGAAACCAGCGGTAGTGTATAGTAAATTAAGGAAATCAGGACAGAGTTTAGAGAAGGGTCTCTAAGCTTCATGACGAGGCCTGCGATGAGCAGGAGAGGCCGTCGGGCTGGTTATGCTGGTAGAGCCACCGGCTGGAAGTCTCGGCGGGGTTGCGGGAACCAATCGGCGTCGGCGAGAGCCAGGGCCCTGCCATTCCATATCACTTGGCGTCGGTCCGGATTCCGGAACACCTGGGAGACGCATATTGCTGTACCAATCGGGGAGGTCGATTAGTGGGATATCTAGGGAAGTACAGAAATTAGGCAGATCCTCCGGAACTCGCAGGTAGGCTGTGCGCCCCTGCGCCTGTGCGGAAAGACAAAATGGGAAACGCCACCTATATGATATGTTATGGGAACGGAGTACATCCAATAGGGGGCGAAGTTCCGTCTTTGTTGCAGAGTAAGATTGGAGAGATCCTGGAATAAATGTATTTCTGACCCCTGATATAAGAGGCGCCGTCTGTCCCTGGCGCGCCTGAGGATGTCCTCTTTAATTGGGAAGCTGACTAGGCAACATATTACATCTCTCGGGGGATCAGAATCTCTGCCCCTGGGACAGAGTGCTCTGTGTGCCCGTTCCAACTCTATAGGTGTGGCCGGTGGGCGACCTAGTAGGTCATTAAAGATCGCCACAACCGTTGTAGAGATGTCGTTCGGTTCCACAGATTCTGGCAAACCACGAAGTCGAATGTTATGTCTGCGTCCACGGTTATCCAAATCCTCTATTTGTCTGTAGAATTCACGGATATGTGATGCGTGTGAGACTGTTGTCTGCTGTATGTCTGCTATGGCATCTGCATTAGTGCGGTTAGCAATTTCCACTCCCTCCAGCCTTGTGCCCAAGGAAAGCAGGTCATTTCGTAGGTCACTGAGGGCGGTGGTGAGTGTGACTTTAATGTCTGCAGCCACCGCCTGAAGATCTCTGAGAGACACTGCCTGGGAGTCAGAGGAGAGATCATGCTGCGGGACTGCATCTGTGACATTCTCAGTGTCACTACTGTGAGCACAGGCACACTGCCGTTGAGGAGGGAGGAGGGGGGGGAGAGGGGGAAGCTGTATGGGACCTGTCCCTCTGCTGGGAGCGGAACAGCTCCTGTATATGCCGCGATTGCGGCTGAGTAAGGACCCGTGGGGAACGGGAACGGGAACCGGGCGTGTTCCGGTCCGTTTTCCCCATGGTTATGTGCCCCTGCCTCACCCGATCCTCGGTGCAGTGTGAGGAGAAGTCTTCGGCCGGTGGGAGCTCCTGGCTTAAGCGGCCATTCCGGACTGCGGCAGACCACGCCCCCCCCGTCCATCTATTTATTAATCATCTCTTTTTGCCTATCTGGAGAAGATCACAAAAAATCTAAACTATTTACCTCACATCCCTCCATGTCAGAGTTTTCTCTTTTTGCTTGGATCTTGAACTCTACAAGAGACTGATAACAGTATGCAGGCATCTGGAGGTACTCATTATAAGTGGCACTTTAATCGCTTATACAAATCCACAGGTTCACTCAACATAAAAATGAGTTGTTTTCAACTGAATTGAGGAAGATTGCAATATCTGTTGAGTATTTATCATTTTCTATGTGCAGCTGGTGAGATTTCCTTCCAATTCCTGTCTGAGTGACACCTATCACACTAGGTCAGGATGTATGGTGAATAGACATGTGCAGAAAGAAAAAATTTGTTTAGTTTCATTTTGGATCAATTTGTTAAGTTAATCATTTAGTTTTGTTGCATTTGTAACAAATGTGTTAGTTTATCCACTTTCAACTGGATTAAATTTTTTCCAATGGATTTGAAATATTCAAATTGAAATCAAATCAAAAATATTGAATCAATTCAAATTCGAATTTCGGAAGACTGCTATATTCTTTCTGTTCTATTCTATTCCTATTCTATTACAGTCTTTTATTTTCTATTCTATTTTATTCTATTCTATTGTTTTATTTCATTCTTTTCTTTTCTATTCTATTTTATTCTATTCTTTTCAAAATTCGAAGAGAGCTATATTCTATTTAATCCTATTCTATTTAAAATTAAAATTTTGAAAGAAGGCTATATTCTTTCTTATTCGAAATTTGAATTTCGGACAGTTATATTCTTTTTATTTTATTCTATTTTATTCTTTTCCATTCTCTTCCATTCTGTTCTTTTTTACTCCTTTATTTTTTATTCTTTTATTTTCTATTCTACCCTGTTTTATTCTATTATATTATTTTTTAATAAAATTTCAGACAGCAGCTATATTCTAATACTAATACACACAGTCATTGAAGGAAATTGGCAATGCAGTAATCTGCAATATGTTTACAGTTTGAATTTGTTTTCAAATTTGATTTTGTTTTTAAATTTGATTTGAATTTAATTCAAATTATTTCAGACAATATTTTGTTTTGTTAGTTCAGATTTGTTTAAATGTGTTACTATTGTAATTCGGATTCATTACGAATAACTGAATAAGGAACATTTTGTCCGAATTTCGATTTGGAATGAAACAATCTAATGGTGAAATCTACATAACAGTCCTGAACACAATTAAATGTTTTGGTTGGAGTATCCTTTTATGATGGTAATCATCTAAACATAAGGGCTCATTTACTATGAAGTAACCTTCCTGTCACAGCAGAGCAAACAATTTCTCTTGCATGTTGTCACATACAAATGTTAAACTCTAACATGTCCTGTTTACTTAATAGGGCCTCATAAATCATTAGAAGATATGGCTAGTTTTTAGTCCAAGGAGCAGGGCCCTCGAACCCCTCGTGTATTGTATTGTATTGTTACTGTACTGTCTCGTGTACTGTCTCCCATTATATTGTACAGTGTTGAGCAAACTGTTGGCACTATATAAATACTGTATAATAATAGTTATGATGGTCAGTGTGCTACTTTTTACAAGTTACCAATTTGCCTTGTTTGCTTTGTAAGTGAACTTGGAGTGAAAGTGTATTTAATTTCCCTGGCGTCGCTTGAAAAACATTTTGGCAGTTACTTACTGTGACTGAAACTTTAGCATGTTTGACAAGAACCATGATTATTAGCTCTTGTCATTCACTTCCCAGTGGAAAAGATTATTTAAAGCACTAGTTAGATGTGCTCACACTTTGCAGACCCTATAGTACAGCGATAGCATGTGCATCCATTGCGATGGAGTTTAAAAGGAGAAAGGCCAGCTACAAATCAAAGCAATTGAGAATTCCAGGGAGAGTTAGAGCCAAGAGCTTTGAAAGAAGCTCAGAAGTACAGTCAGGATCTCTCTTCAGATGTTATCACACAGAACCGGCAAGAACTCACTTTAGCATAAAAAAGACACAGGAAATAACAGGAAGGGATAAATCTTTAAATTCAGTGAATCTATCTACAAACCAAACTTTCTATAGTAAACTTGTATGTTAGGCATACATGGGTCAGTTATTAGATGCTTTCGTTGTTTTTTTATTGATTGGATGACACATTTGGTAGCAGAACGATTGTGTACAGTATTTTTGGTCATTATGCTATATTTGTCTCATAGCTCTCATAATCTGAATATTTTATACTATTAATAATATTATTAAAGTTAATAATAAAATCTGGGTCTGTACAATTTCTCCCATAAGGAAAAGATTCTTCTACATACTCCTGAGTGTCAGTCACACCAGACAAGTAATTTATCTTTCATAAAAAAAACAAGGGGGGATCATGTGTGGAGGCTGAAGATGGCGGTCGCACAATAATACCGCTCCGCTTCACCCCTCTCTCTTCCACCTCCTCCAGAGCTCACATTAGCTAATTGCTGCAGAGGAGCATCAGTACCGGATTCGGTATCATTTGCAGATCCCTATGGGCAAAACCGGACATCAGAGGTACCCTCTATCACCCGCCAAGCAGTTGCGGCCTACACATATGGATAAGTATGTGTTACGGACAGCATCCCCGGTCCCGATGGCAGATCCGTCGGGTCGTGAGGAAGAGGTAACACACCACTCTGCTTTGTCTCTCCCTTCCCATATCCCATATCTCACAGCAGACATTCTGGATGATAAGTTACATAGCTGTCAGGGTCCTGTCCATGGCAGAAGTTCTGGAAGATGTGGCATTCCTGCCAGTATTCTACATGGCCGCAGAAGTACACATCAGCCTCAGTCTGGTGCCAGACGGCCTTTATAAGGAGGCTCATCACTTCCTCAAGTTGCTGGATGATCTCTAGCTCCCCATGCCCTGTTCCTGTGATTCTGACCTGTGATTTCCTGTTACCGACTGAGCTTGCTCCTGGACCTGTCTACTCTGTTTTACCCCTGATCTGACCTCGGCTTGGCTTACAGATACTTTCTCTCTCTCTCGCTCCTCTGTGTATGACCTCGGCTATCCCATCTGACTACGTCTGCTCTGATTCCCACCTGGTACCTGACCTTGGCTTGAACCGACTACCCAGTAATTATCTAAATCCCAGAAGGGCTTGCATACCATGCACAGGTGCCTCCTGTCTGCAGACCTATCTCCATGCACCAGCTGTGCTTCTGAGTGGACCACCAACCAGCACTCCTACAGGCAACCTGTGCAACTTTGGGCCTGACTCCCGCTGTTCCACTCTCAGGGGAGTCCGGAACTTAGCTGCAAGGGAAGCCCTCTCTCCATTGGCCTCCATCACCAGGTACGTGATAATAGCCTTCTACAAAGTCTGTCCCATACTATATCTGCGGCAGTGAGGGAAATAGCTCAGGAACTCAGAGGGGAGATAGCATTGGTGGAAGAAAGTACAGACCACCTAGAAACCAAATCTGATGATCTGGTGCTGTATGTGCATGTACTGCAGGAAGATAATCACATTTTGAAACAACAGATGTCCCAGTTACAATCCCTTCAAGAAGATTTGAAGAATAGGGAGCAGAGACAGAATCTCTAAATACGCAGTGTTCCAGAATCTGTAGGAGAAGCTGATCTGCAATATTATCTACGGGGTCTGTTCACTGCATTGGCCCCGGTGGTTCTCTACATAGATTGGCAAATGGACAGGGCCCACCGCTCCCTTGCCCCAAAACCATCACTAGGCACGAGACCAGGAGATATTGTCCGGTTTCATTACTATGATATCAAGGAGTATTTGCTGAATTCCACACGTAACACCGCCTCAGTTTATTTTAGAGGGGAAAAAATTTCAAATCCATAGTGATCTCTCCCCTATCACATTGTCTAAGAGATGTACACTTCGTCCACTTACTCTCCACCTACAGAAGCATCACATTATATACAGATGGGGCTTTCCGCTCAGATTAACAGTAACCAAGGATGGAACGCAACACACAATCAGAGATCTTCAAGGAGGAGTTTCAAGAAGGTTTAAATTCAATGAGGAAAAGGTCGATAGCTTTTTGGGAATTTCGTCAGTCTAAGGCTGATATTATCCTTATCCAGGAAACACATTTCAAAAAGAGAAGCTCATTTAACTTTGCCCTCATATTTTTTCCTATAGCATACTCCCCTATGGATAGCACAGAAGGTGTCGCTATTCTCATCAAGAAAGGCTGCCCTATCCAGGTGGTATCCTCGGTACTAGATACACAGGGCAGATTTATACTACTGCGATGTCAACACAGTGATGTCTGCATTACAATCATTAATATGTATGCTCCAAATACTAATCAATTGGTGTTCTTTAGAGATGCTATCTATCAGCTTTTAGTTTCTTCACACCCTTTTACGATTATTGGCAGAGACTTTAATCTATCTATATCAGCTGCACACGATAGGAGATCCCTTTAAAACCAATTGCCTTCAAAACATGTCTTGAAACAGTCTACATCCTTCCGTCAATGGATCAGAGGACATAAGCTGTTTGATATTTGGAGAATAAAACATCCGAGTGCTAAACAGTTTTTGTTCTTCTCTCCGGTGCACCACATCTACACCATACTAGATTACTTTTTGCTTTCAACCCCCCTACTTAAACAGACAGTAAGCTCCAATATTGTCCCAAGCTCCTGTTCAGATCATTCTTTTTCGGCTTTAGATCTGTTTCTAGATCGACCAAACTCTCTCACTTGCCATTGGCGCCTGAATGACACACTTCTATGTCAAGCAGGTGTCAACGATTCTATTTCAAAAGCATTACGTGGATTTTTTTAACTTAATAAAGGATTTGTGTCAGCATTTTCAACTCCGTGGGAAGCCCACAAAGCATTTATTAGGGGTCGCTTTATAATGGAAGGCTCACGTCTTAAGAAGTCCATGCTTCACCGGAAAACTGACCTTTACCAATTATCTCAAGCGGAAAAAAAAAAAACGTATCACTTCGCCCTCTTTGCCTAAACATCGATTAGTGGTACAACTTAAAGATCAACGTAAGACACTTGAGGCTAGTTCTATACCGAATAAACTGCTATGGATGAAACAGCAGTTTTATCAATACGCTAATAAACCTCATAGGATGTTGGTTAATAAACAGAAAACATATTCGACAACTTCCACGCCTGAATTTTTGTTTCAAGCAGATGACACCCCTACTTTTTGCCCCCAACAGATAGCCCAAGTATACAGAAACTTCTATTGTAAGCTTTATAGCTGTTTATCGCCAGACATACACCCCCCTTTCCATAGAGATTCCTTTGATGCTTTCTTTTCAGCTCTTCATCTCCCTAAATTGAAAAGGGAAGATAGAATAACTCTGAACACACCTATTACTATGGAGGAACTGTGTGCAGTTGTTAAGGAGCTACCATCGCACAAAGCGCTGGGACCAGACAGGTTTTCCTACACATATTATAATCAAGATATAGGCCCTGCCCTATTGGAATTTTACTCCTCTCTGCTGAGCGGAGAAAAACCTCATTCGCAATTTCAACATTATCATATCACAGTCATTCCCAGCTAACTACAGGCCCATAGCATTATTAAACACAGATTATAAAATTTTTACGAAACTCTTAGCAAATTGTTTGGCTCCTTTGCTTCCCAAAATCATCCATAATGATCAGGTGGGATTTACCTTGGCGTGACAGGCAGGGTACAACACTAGTTAGTCAACTTAGTTGACGTACTCCATAGCTCACGAACATCGGCACTATTGCTAAGATTAGATGCCCAGAAGGCATTTGACTGGTTGGGATGGCCTTATATGTTTGAATTACTGTGACATGTGGGAATACAAAGGCCATTTTTTCATGGTTAAGCTTCCCTATGCCACATCCGATACTTTTCCCATGCTGAACAGAACTAGACAGAGATGTCCTCTGTCCTCGCTCCTATTTGTGTTATGTTTGAACCATTAGCAGTAGCGATCAGAACACACCCTGACATAGCGGGAGTGACTGTGAGGGGGAAGGAATATAAACTCTTTGCAGATGACGTTCTATTGACTATAACTAAGCCTCACTTGCCATTACCTGCATTACATAAACTTTTACAAACCTTTAGTGATTTATCTGGCTATAAAATAAACACTTCAAAGATGGAAGCTATGCTCTTTAACCTCTTCCATACAGGGCACTTCCTGCCCAGGCCATTTTTCAGGTTTCAGTGCTCTGACAATTTGAATGACAATTGTGCGGTCATACAACATTGTACCCAAACTAAAGTTTTATAATTTTCTTCACACAACTAGAGCTTTCTTTTGGTGGTATTTAATCACCACTAGGGGTTTTATCTTTTGCTAAATTATCAAAAAAAGACTGAAAATTTTGAAAAGAAACATGTTTTTCTTTGTTTCTGTTATAAAAGTTTGCAAATAAATAATTGTTCTTCATAAATTTAGGCCCAGATGTATTCTGCTACATTTAGTAGCTTTAGTTTGTAGGAAAGTTATAGAGTTCACAAACTATGGGATATATCTGAATATTGATCAATCCTGCAGTACTGACAGCCAATCTAATTTCTTGAAGTCCAAGAATGTCAGAACAGTACAGATATCCCCCAAATGACCCCTTTTTGCAAAGTAGACAGTCCAACGTACTTCATAAGAGGCATGGTGAGTTTTTTGAAGTTGTATTTTTTTTGTCATAATTTTTCGGAAAATGAAAAAATTAAAAAAATAATTTTCACTATTTTTTTTTTACATACTCTCACCAGTGCAGTACAGTGTCATCATATAACTGGCATGACAGTGATCAGGGACACTGACTGGTGACAGTATGAAATTAAAAAATATATATTTTTTAATATGTTTTAATTTTTTGTATTATTTTTAATTTTTATTACTTTTTTTTCTTTTTTTTAAGATTTTATTTTTCATATTTCCCTATGACCAAAGTAGTATAATGTTACCATAGTATTTTTTTTTTTCCCACAATTTGCTTATAGCAAAGAATTACTTTACTATAAGCAAGCATTTTCCTGAATGACATCAATTCATTCAGGGTTTTTTTTTTTTGTGCTTAGCTGTGATTTGGCCACAGCTAATCACATGACTGTGATTGGCTCAGCTTGTGCATGTGATCGTTGTGACCATTCACAGCTAGACACATTAGTATACAATGGATGGCATGAATGAAGCCATCCATTGTATACAACTGTCATGTGACCTGCTGTGATTGGTCACAGCAGGTCACATGGTACCGGCAATGGGGTCGGTACTCAGATCTGTCATTGGCCGTGTCCGCGCAAGGCGCGCAAACTGCGCATGCTCGGGAGGACGAATGGTCTTGGAGCAAGTACTTAAAGTTACCCTACCCCTAGACTCACTACACTATCTTTTGGGGCTACCCTTTAGGGGTATCTCTTAGCAATCTAAGAGGTCGGGAATACATATTCTGGCGGCCGCTAGACGGTTGATACCACGACTCTGGAAATCAGTTGATGTTCCCACTCTAAATCATCTCTTAAGTGCGATCTCTGAAATCAGGGAAATGGAATATCTTACAGCTCTAGTGGGTGAACACTCAGGTCACTTTCTCTCTATTTGGGAGCTATGGGTTCATTCTCCCTTTGGTAGACTTCCTTCCTCTCCCCCTCTTCCCCCCACCCCCCCCCCCCCCTTATATAGTCCAGACACCTTTTTTAGGTAACGTGCCTTTGACAAATAATATAACCCAATGATGTGCAGCCTTATGCCTTTGTATTGTGCAGATTACCATGCTGTCTCTTTATGTTTCTTCTGTTTTTGTTTTCTTTTCTATTGTTGGTGGTTTTCTTTCATTGCAACATTTACACCCAAAGTGTTGTTGCTGTTGTTGTAACTATGTTCTGAAAAAATTGGGCACTGGCCTTTAATAAAAATTTACAATTTTAAAAAAAACAAACAAACAATAATACATGTTACGCTAACCCTAAAATAGACTATAACTCAGCTATACCATAAAAGAGATTAAGGACACTAAGGGGTTGGTTTACTAAAACTGGAGAGTGTAAAATCTGGTGCAGCTCTGCATAGAAATCACTCCAGTTTTTTTTTTGTCAAAGTTTAATTGAACAAGCTGAATTAGAATCTGGCTACCATACACAGCTACACCAGATTTTGCACTCTCCAGTTTTAGTAAATTCATTCCTAAATTAAATGAATGTGCAATACAGTACTACTCTAATATTAAAATTTGTTAAACCAATTAAGTGTATAAAAATTATGAGATAACAATCATCTCAATATAGAAATACATTTACTACATAAACATAGCTATAATCAAAATGGTAGTTTAAAACTTAAATAAAATATATATTTTGTTTGCCAACTTCTACAAAACCTTTTTTTTTAACATTATGAATAAAGCAATTTAAACAAATTGCCTTGAATTACTTTATTATTAATGTTTGAATAGGATGTTTTGTAGAAGTAGGCAAAAACAATATACATTTTATTTACATTTTGGTATGTACTGTACTGTAGATATACTGGTGGATTATCACTCATTTACTTCTTAATTATTCTTTTAAAAAAAAGTTAATTTGGCATGTTAGTATTTTTAATAACAGAAATTTATTAGCACTTTTGGGATTCAAATCTACTATTGAAACCTAAGTTATAAAAGTCCACGGGTCATATCACTCAGAGGTTTGACCAGAAAAGACAAATTATGAATACATTTCCGATAATAATTGGCGAACCCAATACACATATATGCTGCCCCACATAAAAAGCCCAGTCCAGGGCTGCATATACTGTATGCATACCGATGGCAGGAAGGGGTTGGGAAATACAATACAAGACTATAACAGGAGGCCTAATTGAAGGAAGTGCATATAATTGTTATAATGAAAAAAAGAATTCCTATTGTTTTTATAGGATATACAGTATACAGAAATTGGCTTTTTTTTTAAGAGAAGGCAATTTAAAGCACCCAGCACCTAGTTCATAGACATTTCCAGCAGTGTTCCCCATACACTACCCCAGTACACAGATATTGCAGCAACAGGGGTTCCCCTTCACTACTCCAGCACCCAATAGATAAGACATTGAAGGAAGTAGTTCCCCTTTCAGCACTCAGTAAGCAGACACTACAGTCAATGGTTCACCTTTCATCACTCAGACATTGAAAGCAGTGGCACCCCTTACACCATCCAGTATGCAGACGCTGCAGGCAGAGGTTCACCTTACAACCACTCAGTGGAATTCATTTACTAAAATGGAGAGTGCAAAATCTGAGGCAACTCTGCATAGAAACCAATCAGCTCCCAGGTTTTATTTCCAAAGCTTAATTGAACAAGTTGAAGTTAGAAGCTGATTGGCTACCATACACAGCTGGACCAGATTCAGAGTACACCCATTTTTAGTAAATCTACCCCACTATGTAGATATTGTAGGGCCCTCTTCATGTGCCTAGTATGAAGACAATACAAACAGTTGTTACCCTTCAAGCACACAGTACACAGACATTGCAGGCAGTGTTTATCTTTACAGCACTCAGTACATATATGTTAAAGGCAATGGTTACTGTTGCACACAAATATTGAAGGCAGTTGGATACCCTTCCAGCACCTTGGATGCTGACATTGTGGGCAGTGGTTCTTTCCATTACCTCTTACACCGTACAGACATTGCAGGCAATGGGTTATGTCTCCCCAAACATAAAACAAGCCTTGCAGACAGTGGTTTCCTATGCCCACTAATCAATTTAGATGAAAACATTTGTCTCTCCTAAATATGACTCTGTCACAGCAAAATAATCAACTATTTTGTGCTACGTTATTCTACAAAAGCATAATAAAGCCAACTGAATGGTTTAATTTTGCATACTGTATTGAAGGGGTAGGCAATCCTGAAGAATTGAGATCCATCTGAAAACTATGAAAGGAATGAAAATCACCAGGGTTCAGCACTTTTTTTTTCACAGTGAGTTTTTATTGAGTTTAATCACTTCCATACAGGGCACTTTTACCCCCTTCCTGCCCAGGCCAATTTTCAGCTTTTAGTGTTGTCGCACTTTGAATGACAATTGCGCGGTCATGCAACATTGTACCCATATGAAATTTTTATAATTTTTTTCTCACAAATAGAGCTTTCCTTTGGTGGTAATTAATCACCCCTGGGTTTTTTCATTTTTCGCACTATAAACGAAAAAAGACCAAAAATTTTGAAAATAAAAAAAGGTTTTCTTTGTTTCTATTATAAAATTTTGCAAATAAGTAATTTTTCTTCATAAATTTAAGCAACAATGTATACTGCTACATAACTTTGGTAATAAAAAACAAATCAGTGTATATTATTTAGCCTGTGTGAAAGTTATAAAGTCTACAAGCTATGGTACCAATCATTGCAAATTGATCACACATGAAGCACTGATGGCCTATTTCATTTCTTGAGGCCCTAACATGCTAGGAAAGTACAAATTGCCCCCAAAAGACCCCTTTTTGGAAAATAGATGGTCCAAAGTATTTAGTAAAAGACATGGTGAGTTATTTGAAGTTGCAATTTTTTCCCACAATTCTTTGGAAAATGAATAAATTATTTTTTTTTTCACACAAAGTTGTCAATTTATAAGATATTTCTAACACACAACATGTAAATACCAAGAATTATGCCCCAAAATGCATTCTGCTACTCCTTCTGAGTATGGCGATGCCACATGTGTGAGACTTTTCCGCAGCTTGGCCACATACAGAGACCCAACTTCCAAGTAGCACCTTCATGCATTCTAGGAGCATAAAGGTGGCATGAATTACACATCTAATTTCCTGACTACCTATCGCAGTTTTGAAGGTCCCAGGCACCAAGACAATGGAAAAACAAACAAAATTATCACATTTTGGAAAGAATCACTCCAAAATATATTCTTTGAGGCATAATGAGTCTTTTGAACATGTCATTTTTTTCCACAAGTTTTTAGAAAATGTGGAAAGAAAATGAAAAAGTATTTTTTTACACAAAGTTGTCAACTTATAGGATATTTCTTCTATACTCGAAAATACATTTTACTATTCTTCCTGAACATGACAATACCACGTGAGACTTTTTCACAGCTAAAGAAAGGATAAGCAAAAGATTACCTGTGGTTTTAGGAGAGCATTGGACCAGGAAGCAGGAAACAGCAACAGGATTCGACCAGGCAGCAGGCAGGAATATGGTGGATAAACAAGCCAGGGTCAAAACAGACAGCAGGTTGAGATCCAGGAAGAAGGAAGAAACATAGTCCATAAACAGGCAGCAGGCAGAGATATGGTCAGCACAGCCAAAGTATTGGTCCAGGCAGCAGGCAGGAACATGGTCTGAAAAAGTCTTGGGTCAGTACAGGTAGCAAAAGGAGATATGGTCAGCACAGCCAAAGTATTGGTCCAGGCAACAGGCAGGAACATGGTCTATAAAAAGTCCTAGGTCAGTACAGGTAGCAAGCAGAGATATGATTAGCACAGCCAGCGTATTGGTCCAGGCAGCAGGCAGGACACATGGTTTGAAAAAGTTTTAGGCCAGTACAGGTAGCAGGAGGATATATGGTCAGCACAGCCAAAGTATTGGTCCAGGCAACAGGCAAGAACATGGTCCATAAAAAGTCCTGGGTCAGTGCAGGCAGAGATATGATCATCACAAAGTATTGGTCCAGGCAGCAGGCAGGAACATCAGGCTTAGGGCCTTGGTCAGGTAGGACCGGGGCACAGGGGTAGAGGCTTCGTCCCACCCAATCTCTTCGAAGCCTTTGGACAAACAGACCCTGTTCTGGGAAATACAAAACCCGGAGAAAACCAAAAACTGTTTTTTCTCTATTCTGAAGCCCCTCACATATGCGAGACCCCTGTGTTATCTTGAATCCCACTACTGCAGTAGCAGGGCAAAAGATCAATCCAAGCAGCAGGCAAAAAACATTGTCGATTTATCAGGCCGAGGTCAGTCCAGGAAGAAGGCATAAACGTGGTTGATAATGCAGACGGCAGGCAGAAGCATAGTCGATAAACAAGCCATGGTCAGTTTCAGTGGAAGGCAGAAATGTGGTTTAGAAGCAATTCAGACGGCAAGCAGAGGCATTGTCGGTAAACAGGCCAGGGTCAGTTAAGGTGGAAGGCAGAGGCATGGTCAATCAAGGCAGTAGGCAAAAGATCAGCACAGATAATAAAAATGGGGAAATTGCAGGCTGTTAAAAATATGGGGAACTAATATCTTATTAAAGTGTGATAACGTCTGAAGCAGTCTCCGATGCATAGGCCTGGTTGGGAGGGACATTGGGGACAATGAACAGTAGTGTCTCTCCTAATTCCCCTTCTGTTGCATACCTTACATTTTTTTCAACATCTTCTTCCTGTTTCTAATGGTGGAATTCTCTCAGGGAAATGGCGTTCATGTAGTCTGCTGACACAATCGGAGTGAATGGTTTGTGGTGGAGATCCTTGCTGATAGATTAGGGAAGTGATGACATCTTCTATGAATTTGAGAAAGGGGGTAGGTCTTTCAATTGATTTTTGATAGGTGATGTATGAATTATAAATGATCATGTGGAAAAAGTATATTGCAACTTTTTTGTACCAGTAGAGGGACTTACTTGTTGATAAGTATGGCTGCTGCATCTGATCGTTTAAATCCAGCCCCCCATGAATTGATTATAATTGTGGATACATTCTGGCTTTTGGACGTCCCCTCGTCTTCTAAGAATTTCCACCATGATGTCATTATGGATAGTGGACAGGACATCTCTCCTATCCCTCCACTTCACGGCCAGCACTTTCTCGTTCCTAAGACTTGCAGATTCCCCTCTTTGTAGAATCGTGCAAAATTTTGTGGGAAGCCCTTCCTGTTTGTTCGGGCAGTACCACAGGCCATTGTTTTTTCAAGGTACAGGTGGCGGAAAAGGGGGAAGGCTTGTATAATAATTGTCTAGGTAGATGTGATACCCCTTTTGGAAAAGTGGAAAGGCCAGGTCCCAGACAATTTTGCCACTTGTGCCAATGTAGGTTGGGCACCCAGGGGGCTGGAGGAGGGAGTCTTTGCCTTCATACACGCAAAAGGCATGCACATAACCCGTGGCACTTTCACACAGCTTGTTGAGCTTCAGTCCATACCTGTCCTTTTACTGGGAATATAGTGCTTGAATGCCAGTCGGCCAGTAAAGTGGACAAGAGATTCGTCCACACAGATATTTTGGTCAGGGACATAAAGTTCAGAAAATATTCTAGAAAAAAAATTAATTAGGGGGCGAATTTTATACAGTTTGTCATAGCCTGGCTGATCTCAGAGAGGGCACTGGGAATTATCACTGAAATGCAGGAAACGCATTATCATGTCATAACGTGACCTGGACGGATGGAAATATGGGAATGTGATGGATAAGGTGTTTGGACCAATATGATTGTAATTCATTTTTTTTGTAAGCCCCATGTTGACCGCAAGGCCCAAAAACAATTTAAACTCCTCTACTGTTAGCCATCTCCCCTCGAATGGACGGGCATAGCAAGAATTGGGGTTGGCTGCAATATATTGTTGGGCAAATAGGTTGGTTTGATCGACAATTGACTGAAGGAAACTATCAGGGAAAAATAAATTTAAAAAATCAATTGGGGAAACATTTTCTGTGTTGGGCTGCACTCCTGGTTGTGCGGTGAAAGGGTGGATTGTAGCTGATCCTGAGTTGGAAGGCAGCCACAAAGGGTTTGCCAGAGAGTCTGGGAGGTATGTTTGGGACCTGACTCTTGGGGTATGGCGTGATATCCCAGTGCTGGTACTGGGCCTGTCATCCTGGGGTCTAGCTCTGTTGGCATTGGCTGACTGACCATTTGGGTGTAATGGCACTGGTACGTTGGTGCTGCCCGTTGTTGCCTGCTCTTCAGAGTGTCTCTCTCTTTTAGGAGGGACTGCTTCCTCTTCCGATTCGGTCACCGATCCACGTCTTTCTATTGGCTCACAATCCAAATTGGAATCAGACAGTGAGAGCTCCCCGCTGCTCTCGTCTCGTCCTTTCAGTCCAAGGTTTCCAAACCTCTTCAAATCTAGCATGTGAATTATCTCTGATGTACAGTGAGCACTCATACGTGTAATTGAGATTAACCAAGGCGATAAGTTAGGAGCAAGATCCTTCCTCCACAATTTAGTGATTAAGAATTTTGCCACATTTATTTTAGATACTTATATAGCGCTATCAATTTATGCAGTACTTTATATTCACATCAGTCCCTAACTCTCAAGGGGTGTACAATCTAAGGTCCCTAACTTACATTCATATATACACATACTAGGGCCAATTTAGACAGGATACAAAACCGGAGTACCTGGAGGAAATGCATGCAGGCACGGGGAGAACATGCTCCAGGCAGGTGGTGCCATGGCTGGGAATTGAACTAGTGACCCTAGTACTGCCAGGTGGAAGTGGAAGGTGGAAGTGCTAACAATTTAGCCACTGTGCTGCCACTATGGTACAGTGTTGGGATGGGAATCTGTCAATACCTAGATTATTCAGTGCTAAAGCCATTTCAGGGGATGTTAATACCCCTGTTACATTTGAAATTAAATAGAACATCTGGTGCCAGAAGCTAGTTAGGTTTTTGCATTGCAAAAGAATATGGAGTATGTTACCCACCTGACCGCAACAACTCAAACACAATGAAGATTGATTTGGGGAAAACATTTTGGTGTAATTCCCAGTGGTTGATTCAAAGTGAAGCATTATAGGAATATTGGATTGCCTAATGCCACTGAGTGACTTAGAAGGTGGACTGCAGATCTCCCAGCATTGCATAGGTGGAGATTTTTGGAAGATTTATTTATGTTGGAGGAGAGATTAAAATAGGGAAATCCCTTTAGCTCTACATAATGGATTGGCATAAAATCACCAAGCTTGAGGGTGTACATGGAATAAGAGGCTTAGGTGTAGATCTAAAAAAATGAGATAAAACAGCTATATAAAAAGTAGTCAAAGGAGGGAATGTTGTAGCTACTGGTTAAATATGAAAAGCACAAGGTCTTGATCCATAAATAAAGAATGAGAGTATCTAGTGATGAGAGTGGTGTTGTGGTATCATTATTATGTTTATTATACACTGCTCCTTGGGTAAATATTCACCAAGCTTGTAAAGCTGCTCTAATCATGGGGGGGGGGCATAAAACATGCAAAGGGGACCAAAGGTCAGCTAGTAGGGGTGACTTTAAATCCATTGCTTGTGCAAGTGTAGACTCTATGTCTGTCCACAAAACATCTGGGGAAGGCTGAGTCCAGTGTTTTAGTTGAGTTAGTATAGAGCTGTAAATATAATCTTTAACTGGTTGCCGACCAGCCACAGTGTCTTTACTGAGGCAGGGCGGCACCGCTGCACAGAACGTCGTTTTCAAACGTCGGTCTGCAAAACAGGTAGGGGCGCGCACGAGGCACGTGCCCGCCCTACCTGTCCCGCCGATCGTGGCAGCGGGTGTCAATCACCGGTCCCGGCCGGTCATTACCCACCTGGTCCTGGCGATTACCGGCAATCACTGACAGGGAGCACGGCTGCAATGTTTAACCTGCAGCTCTGCTATCTGTCAGTTCCAAGCAAGCTGATCCTGAGAGAAGAGTTTATCTCTCGGGATCAGCATGTTCCCATGAAGTACACACACAGTTAACCCTTTCATTACCTAAAAAATGTTAACCCCCTTCCTCCCCAGTGCCATTAGTACAGTGTCAGTGTTTTTTTTATGCACTGTATTGGTGTCACTGGGGATGTCAGTGACCCCAAGTCAGTTCCCCCCCAGTGTCAAAATGTCTGCCGCAGTCCCGCCATAAGTCGCTGATCACTGTCATAAGTCGCTTATCACCGCCATAAGTCGCTGATCGCCGCCATTATTAGTATAATTAAAAAAAATCCCAGTATCTTTCCCGCCATTTGTAGACGCTAGAACTTTCACGTAAACCAATTAATTTACACGTATTGGGATTTTTTTTAGCAAAGACATGTCGCAGAATACATTTTGGCAGAAATTTATGACTAAATTTGATTTTTACATTTTTTTACTGGACATGTTTTATAGCAAAAAGTCCAAAATTTTGTTTTTTTTTCAAAATTGTCAGCCTTTTTTTTATATCGCAAAAAATAAAAAACGCACAGGCGATCAAATACTAACGAAAGAAAGCTCAATTCGTGGGAAAAAAAGGATGTAAATTTAATTTGGGTGCAGTGTTGCATGACCGCGCAATTGTCAGTTAAAGTAACACAGCAACATAACACAAACCGCTTCTGTAACTGCTTCCTGACCGCCCTATAGCAGAAATACTGCTACAGGGCAGCACGGGTGCGCAAAATAACATATATATATATATATATATATATACGTGATTTGCGCTCCCGTGGTTTTCACGCCCCTCCCAGATAGCGTCAGATTGCCCATCAGTACACCAGTCATCACATTTAACCTCTTGATTGCCAGGAGCACGCTCATGCACAATAAACCTCCATTGCTGGTATAGTGTCTGAACGGGTCAATATCTTTGATCAGATCAGCACTATACCAGCGTTCACATTAGTATAGCGTCCCCAAAAATGCAGCGTTAGCGGGATCAGCCCAGGCACCTGCCAGCACCTGTGTTTAGCCCCTACGCTTACCCCCCCCTTCTCCCCCAGCAAATGCAGTGTCAGTAGGTCACTGTCACTTGATACATTGCACACAATACCGCAGTGTTCGCAGAATCAAGCCTGATCTCTGTTAGCACTTTTGATGACTCTCATATGCAGCAGAGTGCCAGTACTAGTGCCGCTCTACCTTTTGGTGAACTGGCGAGAACCAGCGGTCTAGTACATCTTGGTCTTTCACACACCTCCTTGATTTTTGGAGCTGTTTTTCACGAAATATCTGTATGCGTTGATTGTGGATTAAAGCATTTTATATGCACAACAATGTATCACCGCCAACCCAAATTCAAGCCTTGCTAGACCAGTCGCATGGAAACTCATTACGGTTTTTGAATTTACATTTTTTTTGGGCCTAACCCTCAACATGGGCATTACTAAAAGAAATTAATTCCGGGTAACCCAGAATTTGACCGGCTCCACAAAATTCAGCCCCTCACAAATCACCTTAACCAAAAATTTGCAGATGTCTATACTCCCCAGCAAAACATCTGCGTTGATGAGTCCCTCATTAATTTTTCTGGCCACCTTGCATTCAAACTATTTCTCCCTTGCAAGCGTGCCAGATATGGGGTCAAGATGCAGAAGACCTGTGAGAGGACAACAGGCTATACTTATAAGTTTCGGATTTACGAGGGAAAAGCTAGTCACGTGGAGCCCCCTGGATGCCCAGACTACATGGGGAGCAGTGGCAAGATAGTTTGGGACTTGGTGTCATCCTTTTTCCATATGGGGTGCCACTTATACATGGACAATGTTTATTCAAACATGCCACTATTTAGAAATTTGTTCAATCTTGGAACCGGCACTTGTGGCAAAGTGTGACCTAATGTGTGCCCAGCATTAGAAGTGAGTGAATGCAGGGCAGTATATTCTAATGGTGGGCATACCACACTTTTTCTGGCAGAGATTTCTTCTCATTTTTTCATTCAGTCCACAGGCTGCATACAAAAAAAAAGAACACAGCATATACACCCAACAAGGATCAGCAATGTACTGGTACATCACTGGACTTTGAATGGTTATACCAGGATGATGCCTACAGCTGCAGGCATCATCCTTTTTTATCTTTCTTTTTTTAATCTAAATATTTTTTTCATTTTCCATTTAAAATACATATTTCATCATTACTCTCATATAACATACAAAACCGTCAGTTGTATCCAAACCATTAATTATATCCCTTTCTATCTTTATTCGCATTACCCCCCCCCCACCTATCTCACACCCTCACCCACCCTGAAAAACCAACCCCCCGCCACAAGTAAAACCACCCACTCTGCATTTCTCTATAACATCTTTTCCTAAGTAAGGTATACTTTCACATATCCCACTCTACTACTTCATATATTTCACCTTGGACACAAAATCTTCCCATTTTCCCCACCTTCTGTAATATAACCCCATCTTGTCTTCTTGCATATAATACAGTTTCTCCATCCTACATATCTGGTTCACTCTTTCCACCCAATCCTCTTTTCTCGGCACTTCTGAGCTTTGCCAAAACTTAGACCCTTTGCCGCGTTCAGATAGTACCATATACCCAAATCCTTGTATTTGTTCACTGATAACTCTGTACTTTGTTATAGACACAACTCTGGATCCAATCCTATCTTTGTCCCAGAGATTATCCCAATTAAATGAACCATTGTCTCCTAAAAACCTTGAATCTTTGGGCACTCCCACCATTTGTGATATAACGTACCTATCTTTCCACACCCCCGCCAACACTCTGGTGTATTCTCCCCATTCATCTTGTGTTCAACGTTCGGTGCAATGTGCCATCTTGTTAAACACTTATAAGTTACCTCTACCTCTCTCATGCTTATATTCTCATGTGTTAGTCTATATATTTTCCTTTGTTTGTCTTCATCTATCTCTATTCCCAAATCCCTTTCCCATTTTACTATGTACATTGGCTTTGTGTGTGTGTCTAACTCAGTGAGAATCTTATAAACTTTTGCCGTGCCCCTTTTCCCATCTCCACGTGATTCCAACAACCTCTCAAACAAATTCCAATCCTTTCTCAATCTCAAAGGTTTCGGAAGATTCCCGACAAAGTGTTTTAATTGGTGATATCTCCACTCGTCTATTTAATGAAAAGTTCCCTTTTGTCCTTTTTCAAATCCTTAAGTGTTTTCAATTCTTGCCCTTCCATAATATCCCTCAGTTTAAAATCTTCCTTTTTAAACCATTTTCCTCTGCTCTCCTCCCTACCTGGAGGGAAATACTCCATGTTCCTTAGCGACATTAATTTTGAATTAAAATTAAAATTTCATAAGCTTGTGCAGTTTATCCCAAACCTTTAAAACATTTAATGTATAAACACTCGTGGTATCTTTTAATCCTCTATATTGTGCTGGTACCCATATGATTTTACTCAAGTTAACTCCGCTTAATTTATTTTCAATCTTGACCTACCTTTTCCCCTCTGGATTGTGTGTCCAGTCATAAATTCTTGCTAGGACTACTGCTCTATAATACCTCTTAAAATCTGGTACTCCCAATCCTCCCTTCTCTTTATTTCTACTCAACAAATCATGAGATATTCTAGGTTTTTTATTTTTCCATAAATATCTTATTAACATCTTTTTATTACCTTGAAAAAAACCTCCGTAAGTTTAATTGGGATCATCTGGAATTTATACAGGATTTTGGGTACAATTACTATTTTTATCAGGTTTATGCGCCCTATCCAAGATGGGTTACCTCCTCCCAATTTCTTTAATTCCTCCTTCATCTCATTTACAAGTGAGATATAATTTGATTTATACAAGTTCGTATATGAAGCAGTAGGTTTAACCCCTAGATATTTTATCTCTCTATCTTTCCATATAAAAGGGAATTCTTTTTGTATCTTTTCTTTTTCACTATTTGGAAGATTTACATTTAAGATCTCAGTTTTTGTTGGGTTGATTTTCAAATTTGATAGCTCCCCATAATCCTTTAAGCTCTTCATTAACTTTGGGAGTCCTAGGATTTCCCACATAGAACAACAGGTCATCTGCAAAGGCTGCCACTTTTTATTCAATTCCTCCTATCTGTATTCCTTTTATGTCTGTATTTTTCCTAATTGTTGCCAGTAAAGGTTCCAATGCTAATACATACAACAGTGGGGACAGTGGGCATCCCTGTCTAGTTCCATTTGACATCCCAATAGGTTCCGACCTCTCTCCGTTAACCACAATAACCGCGGAGGGCTCTCTATACAATTTTCTTATCCACTCTCTCATTCTAACTCCCAATCCTAGAGTCTCCAGTGTCCATCATAAAGCTCCAACCTACTCTATCGAATGCCTTTTCAGCATCGATCGAAAGCACCACCAACGGAGTTTTCCCTTTCCTAGCTTTCTGGATAAGCAACAAAGTTCTCAACCCATTGTCTCTACCCTCCCTCCCTGGTACAAATCCCACCTGGTCCCCCTGGATCCATTCTGGCATTAAATCTTTCAACCTATTTGCTAGAACCTTTGCATATAACTTAGTGTCCATGTTCAAAAGTGAGATTGGTCTATAGCGAGAGCACTGAGAAGCATCCTTCCCTTCCTTTTGAATAAGCACATGGGCCTGTAAAGATTCCCACCTCATCTCCATCTCCCCACCCAGGACATTCATATATTTCTTCAATTTAGGTATTAACAATTCATTATATTTTTTATAGTACTTCCCAGTATAACCATCTGGGCCTGGGCTTTTCCCCGTCATGGTACTTTTTAATGCTATTTTTTTTTCCTCCTGAGTCATTTCTAAATCAAGGGATTTCAGTTAATCTTCACTTAACTTCGATAGTCCTGCAATTTTTAAATATACCCTTCTTTTTTCTCTACTCTCATTTCCACTTTTATTTACTGAATCCTGGGAAGTAATATTATACAGCTTATTATAGTATTCCTTAAACACCTTGACAATCTCTTTATTAGAATAAACCAGTTCTCCCTTGGGGTTTCTTTCTTATTTTTTCTATATAATTCCTGTTTTTCTTTTTCCTCAAGGCTCTCATTAAATATTTTCCTGGCCTATCTCCCTATCTATACCTCTCACTTGCCACACTATTAAAAACTCTTCTCCTCTCCTCCCCCATCAATATTTCTAGTTCTTCTTTCTTTTTTATTACCTTCTGTCTTATCTCTTTTGTTATTCTATTTTTATGTATCTGCTCCAGGTCAAATATTTCTTTTAACAACCCAATAAGTTTCTCTCTTCTTTCCCTTTTCTTTTTTGCCCCGGACGCGATTAATATGCCTCTTATGTAGGCCTTATGGGACTCCCATACAGTAGCCTCAGACACTTCCTCTGTCTCATTCTCCTGAAAAAATCTTTCAATCTCTTCTCTAATCTTCTGATCAATCTCCTGATCCAGGAGAAGAGCCTCATTCAACTTCCATCCTATACCACCTGTCGACCGCCTTCCCCACCCTTATTTCATTGTAACAGGGGCATTGTCTGAGAGAGACGTTGCCTCTATTTCAACTTTAATCACCATCTCTATAAGTTGATGATCAACCAATATATAGTCCAATCTCGAGTACATCTCGTGTGCATTAGAGAAGAAGGTATAGTCTCTCTCTTTTCCATGTATTATTCTCCAAATATCCACCAGTTGGCACTCATGCATCGCCTTCTTTAAAGTTCTCAGAGACCTACCTCTCTCTCGCTGCACAGAAGAGGTCGTATCCATTTGTGGATCCATACAGAAATTCAAGTCCCCTGCCACTATCAAGCGTCCCTTTTTAAAGGCCATCAGTTTTCTCAAAACTCCTTCCAGATATAACTCTGGTCTCTTATTTGGGCAATAAATATTCGCAATTGTACATTCCATCTCTTGCAATCTACCTTTCAAAAACAACAATCTCCCCTCAGGATCTATTTCTCTCTCCTCTATCTCCAACCTTATGTTTTTTGCAAACTCCATTGCTACTCCCTTAGCTCTCTTAATTGGGTAATCTGCATAAAACCATGTTGGGTAATTTTTAGAATTCAATTTAATATTTGACTTTATCTCAAGATGTGTCTCCTGCAAAAAAACCACCGAAGCTTCTCTATGTTGCAATTCTTTGAATAGCTTAAATCTCTTCCCAGGACAATTCAACCCATTTACATTATATGTTCTAAACCGTAAATCTTCCATACTTCTTCTACCTCTACTTTTATACCTCCTTCTATCCTGCAGAGTGTTGTCCCTAAAACCCCACCCACACCACCTCCCTTCCAGCTCCCCATCCCACCCCTCCTCCCATCCATCACCTCCCCCACCCATCCCCCTCCCATTTTTTTCCCCTCCCACGTTTAGGCCTGAAAAATGCCTACTAATCATTTGTAGGACTATTCCCACCTTTGATTTGAAACTTTGTGGTTGACCTCCGCCCATGAACGGCTCTCCCTTCCTTCAACCTCCCCAATTACCCTCTCTCTATCAAATTGACTCAGTAAATTTCCACCGACCCCTTAGAACGGAAATATTGAGGGGGTATCATAAGGAGGGGGAAAGGGAGGAAGAGAAACACAATAAAAAAAAATCTATTCTCTCTCTTCTCTCTCCCCTCTCCTAAACCCCTCCTCCCCCCCCTTTCCCCCTCTAACCAGTTGCCAGTCCTCTTTTCTTATAGCTCCTATTTTTCCATCCTCTTCTTCCTACCCAGCTATCTCTATTCTTTGCAAGTCCAGTCTATCACAGAAGTCTCCCAAGTCCTCCGGAAACCTCAAATAAGCTGTAACTCCATTTCTCCATCCAATTAGGCACGCTGGGGTCCCCCATCTATAATGCGCGTTCTGCTTTCTCATCTGCTCCAACAGGGGTTTCAGGGATCTCCTTCTCCACAAGGTCTCTGGTGTTAAGTCTGCAAAAATCTGGATATCCATTTCTCCGTACTTAACCATTGTTCTTCCTTTGATCTTCCTCCAAATCTCATCTTTATCACCATGCTTTTGCAATTGGGCAACTGTATATCTCGGTCTTTCCTTCCCAATACCCTGTTGGAGCTTTCCTATTCTGAAAACTCTGTCCAGTTTGATCAAGTCTAGTTCAGGTCTGTCAATTATGGAGTTAAAAATTCTGCATACTACTTCTTGCAATGTTTCCCCTTTTACAGTCTCTGGAATTCCTCGTATCCTAAGATTACTACTCCTGTCTCTATTCTCTTGTACCTCTATCCTATAAAGCAATTTTTTCTGGACTTTCCTCATATTTGTTATCTTCTTTTCTAAATCGGCTATGGTTTGGGCCTGATTTTTAACTTTCTCCTCCGTTTCTTCCACTCTCAATAACAGCTGCCCCAAATCATTCTGAATCGTTGCCATTTCTTGCTTTATTGTTTTCTCCAAGCTTTTAAACATTTTTGTCATCTCTTTTTTATTCGGTACATGTAGTTCACTGTCAGATTCTTTCTTCTCCATAATACCTACTATTTGTTGACTACAGCTACTATTCATGCTCAATGATAATCTAGGGCTATTTCCCAGACTAGTTTCCATTTCACCCTTTTCGCTGCTGCCTTGGGACCTTTCTGGGGTAACGTTTCCCTGGGACGTGTATTTTTTGATCGTACCAGTTTGGGACCCTTTGAGCCCACTTCCTTTAGCTCCTTTATTCTTCATATCCTCTATAGGTCTTATTCTCTTCTATATACTCAGGTTAAGTACAAATTAAATGTCTATATTAGTGTCTTAGCCTTGCCTTACTATTTGTCCATTTACTTTTCCTTTTCTGAGTCCTCTTAATCCTCTTCTCTTCTCCACTTCTTCATGACCCTTGGGAATCCCCCCCTCCTCTCCTTCACCCTTTACTCCTCTATACAATACAGTATGACAGTTAACACACAGCAAGCCCTGGCCGCTCTCACTCAGCCTCCTCTTTCTTCCTTTTCTGCGAGGCGGCTCCGGGCTTCAGGTGTAGGGCTTTCCTCAGTAAATAAGTCCTTAGGGGGATTCCTCTGGGTCTCTTGCTCTACTCTTTTAAATCTCCGTTTTATTAGGGGTCCTTTCATGGAGAGCAAGCTGGGTCTCATGGGTTCACTTCAAACCGGACCGCAAGCCAGGGAATGAAGTCAGGAGTAGACCGGCACCTCCTTCTCTTCTCGGGAAGGCGGCCGGCTTCTTTTCCTCCCAGTGCTCCTTCGCGGTGGACCACGTGGTCCCGACGCGTCACCTCATCTCCCAGCAACCCGGCTCGGCGTCCCATGCAGCCCCGGGGCAATCGATCTCCATCTCCACCTCGCAGCTTCTCACGTCCCTGGTTCTCTGCTCACTCTGCCGAGTCCTTCCGCACTTCGGTGAGACTCGCCCCACAATTACAACATCGGGAGGGCCTTAGGGAGGTTGGGATGCAGAGCCTGGCAGAGAGCTACTACCTCGCGCTCTCCTCAGCCACCATGTCCTCTCCTCTCAGGTCTGCTGATCGTGCAGGCATCATCCTGGTATCGTTTTTTTCAGCCGGCGATCGGCTTTCATGTAAAAGCAATCCTAGTAGCTAATTAGCTGCAGGATTGCTTTTACAAGCAGCGGGAGATTATGCCCCACCTCCCCCACTGCCTTCCACAGCCTTCTCGGGCAGTCTCGTGCCATCGGGGGAACCTGAGAACGCAGCCGGTGTTTCTGCCAGCTGACCATAGAGCTGATTGGAGACCAGAGTGGTGACAGTCATCTCTATAGTCTAAGAATTCGGAAGCTACAAGCATTTCATCACTTCAGTTTTGCAGGATACAGCGCCATTTGTAAATTGAGAAAGCATCTAATCACATCGATTTTGGTTTGATTAGATAATGTAAGGGCAGAGGAGATATCCAGAGTCTGATAGATCCCAGATATCTCAAAAAAGAATATATGACAATGCCCATTGAAGTTATATGAGATATTTGCATTCCCTGTTACAGCATTAAAAGTGATTAAAAAAAAATGAAAGATAAAATGTAAAAATAATAAAAGAAAATCAAAATAACTAAAAAAAAAAAAAACAACAAATCGCCCCTCCCATGCGCGCACACCTGTGTGCACAAGCCTTGACCCTGTGACGGTATGCAAACAGCGGTTGCACCATGCATGTGAGGTATTGCCGTGCATGTTAGATCAAGGGCATTAATTCTAACACTAGACCTCCTCTGTAAATCTAAATTGGTAGCTTTTAAAGGCTTTTAAAGCGTTGCCTATGGATATTAAAAATGTTTGCAGTTTGTCGCTACTGCACGGGGCATGCGCAGTTTTAAAGCATGTCATGTTTGGTATCCATTTACTCAGCATACCCTTATCTTTTATATTTTACCAAATAATTGGCCAACATATTGTGTTTTTGTGCATTAAAAGTAAAAAAAAGTGTTTTTTTTTTTTTAAATTTGCTTTTGAAAAATCGCTGCACGAGTACTATGTGCCATAAAAAATTGTAGTACCCACCATTTTATTCACTAGGGTGTCTGCTTTAAAAAAATATATAATGTTTGGGGGTTTTAATTATTTCCTAGCAAAAAATACTGATTTTGTTCATGTGAACAAAAATGTCAGAAAAGGCTTGGTCTTCAGGTGGTCAGAAGAGTGAGTGATGTGCGGCATAAACTTCTAATGCTGGGAATAGAATGCCCCCACCTCCCAAAATGACCCCTTTTTGGAAAGTAGATACCCCAAACTATTTGCTGAGAGGCATGTTGAATCAATAGAAGAATTTTATTTTTTTTAACACAAGTTTTTGGAAAATGACAAAAATTTTTTTTTTTTTTTACACAAAATTGTCACTTAAATGATTTACCATATTTTTCGCCGTATAAGACGCACCTGACCATAAGACGCACCTAGGTTTTAGAGGCAGAAAACAGGAAAAAAAAATTCGGAACTAATGGACTGCAGACACAGTACAGGAGATGACCAGAGACTGCGGACAGCACAGGGATGACCAGAGACTGCGGACAGCACAGGGATGACCAGAGACTGTGGACAGCACAGGGATGACCAGAGACTGCGGACAGCACAGGGATGACCAGAGACTGTGGACAGTACAGATGACTGCTGACCTTTGGGGAAGTGGGGAGCGGGTACCTGAATTTGACAGGTGCCCGCTCTTACTTCCGCAGTTTTTGTTTGATTTTACCTGTTCCTCGATCCAGCCGCGCGCTGTCTTCCCGGCTTCTGTAATGGCGCTCGGCATGACAGCCGGGTGCCCAGTGCGCATGAGCGAGAAGCACTTGCGCTTTGTGATTGGTCCGGCGGCTTCTGGGATCTGTCATGTGTCCCAGGTACCGCCTTACCATTCACAAAGTGCACCGCTTCTCGTGCATGCGCACTGGGCACCCGGCTGTCATGCCCAGTGCCCACACTACAGAAGTCGGGAAGACAGCACGCTGCTGGATAGAGGAACAGGTAAGGTCCAGCTGCAGAGCTGGTATTCTGACACGGCCACGGTGGAAATACCGGACCGGCCGCTCCATATTCGCCTTATAAGACGCACTGACATTTCCCCCCCAGTTTTGGGGAAGAAAAAGTGCGTCTTATACGGCGAAAAATACGGTACTGCTCACACATGCCATGGATCTATGTGGAATTACTCCCCAAAATACATTCTGCTACTTCTCCTGAGTATGGTGGTACCACATGTGAGAGACATTTTGGCATTCTAGCCAATTACAGGACCCCAAAATCCAATAAGCACTTTCATGCTTTTAAAGGGCTTTATTTCCTCATTACACTTTCAGACTACCTATCACAGTTTCGGAGACCCTGAAATGTCACCTAACCCCCCCCCCAAATGACCCCTTTTTGGAAAGTAGATAAAAGGAAGCATGGTAAGTATTTTGCAGATCTCATTTGTTGCCACAAGTTTTTGGAAAATGAAGAAAAAAAACAGTACCAAAAAAAGGCCTGGTCAGGAAGGGGGGTAAATCCTCAGGAGGGCAAGTAGTTAATATCCAAGAAGGCAATTCCTCCAGCCTTTTTGTTTTTAATGAGGTGCAAGTCTGGACCTTGATCTTTAATTTTGCCAAATTAAATTTTTGAGAAGGGCTGTCAGGGAGCAAATATATTCAGGTTTGATGAGGAGAGTCCTAAAGATGTATAAAATTTGAGGCAGTATCAACATCTTAAATGGTAGCTAGTCTACCCAGCCAAGTGAGTTCACATCTGTTATGCCGCCTGGCAGAGTCTCTAGCAGCCCACCGCACGGATGCTCCCAGGGCGCGGGGTCTAAGTCCCAGCCTGCTGTTCACCAGGGCCCCTGATGGTGGGGATGGACTTGGTGCAGACTGAAACCAGGTCGCGACCCCCGAGTGCGACCTGCGGTGGTAGAGAATACTGACAGGGGAGTGCAGGAACGGAATCTACTTTGGAAGAGGCAGACAGATACACAGGTCTGATCCAAACCGGATGGATGGATGGATACGGTATGCGTGGTCAGACAGGCCGGGTCGGTATTATGCGGGCAGCGAGGTACAGAGGAGCGAGCTAAGAATGGTCAGGTCACAAGCCAGGTTCAGCAGGATGCGGGCAAATACAGTACCAGGGATCAGACAGAAGAGTAGTCAGGCAAGCCAGGGGTCAAACAGGAGAGAGCAGGATCAGGAACAAGCAGAGGTCGGCAATGGAGTATACAGCAACACAGGAACAGGATACAGGACACAGGATACAAGACCAAACGGCAACTAACATACCTGTTCCTACGTTTAAATAGCCCGCCTCCCGCTGTCATTGGTGCCAGGCGCGCGTCCGTGATCCCGAGTGCGCATGCGTGAACCCCGCCGCTGCCATGTGCGGCCAGGTCCTACCGCCCGCCGGGTAGAGAGAGTTGGTGTTCTGCGCATGCGCCGCCCGACGCGATGCCGCAGAACACCTGGATCCTGACATTGCCCCCACCCCCTACGGGCAGCCGCCGGATGCCCAACAGTTCTCTCTTGCGGGGGTGGTTGTCATAAAAATCCCGAATCAATCTAGAGGCATGAATGTTCTGGGAGGGTTCCCATGAGTTCTCCTCTGGACCATACCCTTTCCACTTAATGAGAAACTGGGCCTGACCTTCCCTCTTCCTACAGTCTAGAATTGTCTCAATTTCGAATTCCTCCTCCCCATCAACGTTTATGGCGTCAGGAGGCCTAGATCTCCGGTTCGGGAATGGGTCCGGTGCCGCGGGTTTCAACAGAGATACATGAAATACCGGGTGAATTCTAAAGGATTCCGGGAGTACGAGCTCGTACGCCACTTCGTTAACCTTCCTCTTTACCTGGAATGGGCCCATAAATCTTGGTCCCAATTTCCGTGATGGGCATGTCATCTTAAGGTTTGTTGTGGCCAACCAGACCTGGTCCCCTGGGTGTAACATAAGCTCCCCTCTTCTCCTTTTGTCAAAGGCTTTCTTACTGCCCTCCTGGGCCTTCAGGATCGCCTCTTGTAAGACCCTATTGTTTGCAGAAAGGAAGTGCAACATGTCCTGTGTAGCTGGCACCGAACTCTCAGGAATTGTGTCAGGTAAAAAGGTCGGGTGGAAGCCGTAATTGGCAAAAAATGGGGATTGCTGAGTAGTCGAGTGGCTAGCATTGTTGTAAGCAAATTCGGCCAGTGGTAAAAGAGTTAGCCAATCGTCCTGAAGAAATGATGTATAACATCGGAGATATTGTTCCAAGGTCTGGTTTGTACGTTCGGTCTGTCCATTGGTCTGTCCATTGGTCTGTGGATGATATGCCGAGGAGAGAGATAACTTGATTTCCAAGGTCTCGCATAGTGCCTTCCAAAATTTGGAGGTGAACTGGGCACCCCTATCCGAAACTATATCCTTAGGAATTCCATGGAGTCTCACCACCTCTCTCACAAAGATTTGCGCTGTCTCCGCAGCGGATGGTGTGTCTTTGAGAGGCCGGAAGTGGGCCATCTTGGATAGGCGGTCCACAATCACGAAAATGGCGGTATGGTCTTGAGATGGAGGAAGTTCCACAATGAAGTCCATTGCAATCATTTCCCACGGTCTGTTAGGTATGGGTAAGGGTCGCAGGAGCCCCCAAGCCTTGTTCCTGGAAGGCTTATTCCTTTGACAGACCGCGCAGGTCTTTACGTAAGCCTCGCAATCTTTGGACATGCTGGGCCACCAGAACATACGTTGTAGAAGTTCCAACGTCTTCCGGATCCCGAAGTGCCCAGCCAGGGGATGGTCATGGCAATGACCCAAGACCGTGGTTCGAGATTCGTCAGGTATCAAGATTTGTTCTTCTTTCCACCATAATCCGTCTCTATTCTGTAGCGGCACCCCTGGAACATTTGGAGCCCCTATGGATGCTGCCTGTAGTTGGGAACGTAGCTCAGTCTGTAATGCCAAAAAATTACCAGACGACAGGATGGTGTCAGGTTTGTGGGCCTCCTTTGGGTCTTCGAACATCCGCGAAAGAGCATCTGGTTTCGTGTTCTTTGATCCAGGCCTATAAGTAATATGAAACACAAACCGAGAGAAAAAAAGTGCCCACCTAGCCTGTCTTGGTCTCAAGCGCTTTGCCGTTCTTAAATATTCAAGGTTCTTGTGATCCGTAAAAATCAATATCGGGTGCACGGCTCCTTCCAGCAAGTACCTCCATTCCTCCAACGCTGCCTTGATGGCCAGGAGTTCTCGGTCCCCTATGTCATAGTTCCTTTCGGCCGAAGACAGTTTCCTGGAGAAAAATGCCACGGGATGCATCAGTTCCTTGACGCCCTTCCTTTGGGAAAGCACAGCCCCAACCGCGTTCTCGGATGCATCCACCTCCAAGATGTAGGGTAGTGAAGAATCAGGATGGCTCAATACTGGGGCCTCGGTGAATAACCTCTTTAGGGACTCAAAGGCTTCTTGCGCCTCAGATGTCCACTTGAAATGCACTCCCTGTTTGGTAAGTTGCGTGATGGGGGATACCAGGCCTGAAAAGTTCCTAATGAATTTCCGGTAAAAATTGGCAAAGCCAATGAACCGCTGAACCCCTTTTTTATCTAACGGCACCGGCCATTCCAGAACTGCGGAGATCTTCTGTGGATCCATCGCTATTCCAGTTAGAGATGAGCGAATTATTAAAAAATTCGATTCGGCTGATTCGCCGAATTTGAGGAAGAAATTCGATTCGATGCGAATTTATTCGCTGCAAATTTAACTTATAAAAAGGGTTTCTAGGCTTCAGAGAGCCTTTATATTAGTGCAGAACACTGTACCTTTAATTTAAATGCCCTTGGAGATGAGGAAGGAGAAGGAGAAGGAGAAGGAGAAAGAGAAGGATGAGAAGAAGGAGAAGGAGAAGGATGAGAAGAAGGAGAAGGATGAGAAGAAGGAGAAGGATGAGAAGAAGGAGAAGGATGAGAAGAAGGAGAAGGAGAAGGAGAAGGATGAGAAGAAGGAGAAGGATGAGAAGAAGGAGAAGGAGAAGGATGAGAAGAAGGAGAAGGATGAGAAGAAGGAGAAGGAGAAGGATGAGAAGAAGGAGAAGGATGAGAAGAAGGAGAAGGAGAAGGATGAGAAGAAGGAGAAGGATGAGAAGAAGGAGAAGGATGAGAAGAAGGATGAGAAGAAGGAGAAGGATGAGAAGAAGGATGAGAAGAAGGAGAAGGATGAGAAGAAGAAGGATGAGAAGAAGAAGAAGGATGAGAAGAAGGAGAAGGATGAGAAGAAGAAGAAGGATGAGAAGAAGAAGAAGGATGAGAAGAAGAAGAAGGATGAGAAGAAGGAGAAGGATGAGAAGAAGAAGAAGGATGAGAAGAAGAAGAAGGATGAGAAGAAGGAGAAGGATGAGAAGAAGAAGAAGGATGAGAAGAAGAAGAAGAAGGATGAGAAGAAGGAGAATTCCAAGCCGGCAAAAAGTGTATCTGCAGAGCTCCGCTATTTCTTAGCGGAGCTCTGCAGATACACTTAGCGGAGCTCTGCAGATACACTTTTTGCCGGCTTGGAATTCTTCTTATTTTCATCCTACTTCTTCTTCTTCTTCTTCATCCTCATCCTCAGAAGAAGAAGAAGAGGATGAGGATGAGGATGAAGAAGAAGAAGAAGAAGAAGAAGTAGGATGAAAATAAGAAGAATTCCAAGCCGGCAAAAAGTGTATCTGTCAGAAATAGAGGAGCTCTGCAGATACACTTTTTGCCGGCTTGGAATTCTTCTTATTTTCATCCTACTTCTTCTTCTTCATCCTCATCCTCTTCTTCTTCTTCTGAGGATGAGGATGAAAAAGAAGAAGAAGTAGGATGAAAATAAGAAGAATTCCAAGCCGGCAAAAAGTGTATCTGCAGAGCTCCGCTAAGTGTATCTGCAGAGCTCCGCTATTTCTGACAGTTCTCTGACATTCACTCCATACAGCGGTTGAAACATTGTATCTATTTGTTTCCATAAATGGAAACAAATAGATACAATGTTTCAACTGCTGTATGGAGTGAATGTCAGAGAACTGTCAGAAATAGCGGAGCTCTGCAGATACACTTAGCAGAGCTCTGCAGATACACTTTTTGCCGGCTTGGAATTCTTCTTATTTTCATCCTACTTCTTCTTCTTCTTCATCCTCATCCTCATCCTCAGAAGAAGAAGAAGAGGATGAGGATGAGGATGAAGAAGAAGTAGGATGAAAATAAGAAGAATTCCAAGCCGGCAAAAAGTGTATATGCAGAGCTCCTCTATTTCTGACAGATACACTTTTTGCCGGCTTGGAATTCTTCTTATTTTCATCCTACTTCTTCTTCTTCTTCTTCATCCTCATCCTCATCCTCTTCTTCTTCTTCTGAGGATGAGGATGAGGATGAAGAAGAAGTAGGATGAAAATAAGAAGAATTCCAAGCCGGCAAAAAGTGTATCTGCAGAGCTCCGCTAAGTGTATCTGCAGAGCTCCGCTATTTCTGACAGTTCTCTGACATTCACATTTACAGTAGTTGAAACATTGTATCTATTTGTTTCCATTTATGGAAACAAATAGATACAATGTTTCAACCGCTGTAAATGTGAATGTCAGAGAACTGTCAGAAATAGAGGAGCTCTGCAGATACACTTTTTGCCGGCTTGGAATTCTTTTTATTTTCATCCTACTTCTTCTTCTTCTTCTTCTTCTTCATCCTCATCCTCAGAAGAAGAAGAAGAATGAAAAGAAGAAGAAGAATGAAAAGAAGAATGAAAAGAAGAAGAAGAATGAAAAGAAGAAGAAGAAGAATAAAAAGAAGAATGAGAAGAATGAAAAGATTCTTCTTCTTTTCATTCTTCTTTTCATTCTTCTTCTTCTTTTCATTCTTCTTCTTCTTCTTTTCATTCTTCTTTTCATTCTTCTCATTCTTCTTTTCATTCTTCTCATTCTTCTTCTCATTCTTCTTCTCATTCTTCTTTTCATTCTTCTTCTCATTCTTCTTTTCATTCTTCTTCTTCTTTTCATTCTTCTTTTCATTCTTCTCATTCTTCTTTTCATTCTTCTTTTCATTCTTCTTCTCATTCTTCTTTTCATTCTTCTTTTCATTCTTCTTCTTCTTCTTTTCATTCTTCTTCTTCTTCTTTTCATTCTTCTTTTCATTCTTCTCATTCTTCTTTTCATTCTTCTCATTCTTCTTCTCATTCTTCTTTTCATTCTTCTTCTTCTTTTCATTCTTCTTTTCATTCTTCTCATTCTTCTTTTCATTCTTCTTCTCATTCTTCTTTTCATGAAGAAGAAAAGAAGAATGAGAAGAATGAAAAGAAGAATGAAAAGAAGAAGAAGAAGAATGAAAAGAAGAATGAGAAGAAGAATGAAAAGAAGAATGAAAAGAAGAATGAGAAGAACGAAAAGAAGAAGGAAAAGAAGAATGAAAAGAAGAAGAATGAAAAGAAGAAGAAGAATGAAAAGAAGAATGAAAAGAAGAAGAAGAATGAAAAGAAGAAGAAGAAGAATGAAAAGAAGAATGAAAAGAAGAAGAAGAATGAAAAGAAGAAGAAGAAGAATGAAAAGAAAAAGAAGAAGAATGAAAAGAAGAAGAAGAATGAAAAGAAGAAGAATGAAAAGAAGAAGAAGAAGAATGAAAAGAAGAATGAGAAGAATGAAAAGAAGAAGAAGAAGAATGAAAAGAAGAATGAAAAGAAGAAGAAGAATGAAAAGAAGAAGAAGAAAAATGAAAAGAAGAATGAAAAGAAGAAGAAGAATGAAAAGAAGAAGAAGAATGAAAAGAAGAATGAAAAGAAGAATGAGAAGAATGAAAAGATTCTTCTTCTTTTTCTTTTCATTCTTCTTTTCATTCTTCTTCTTTTCATTCTTCTTCTTCTTCTTCTTCTTTTCATTCTTCTTTTCATTCTTCTCATTCTTCTTTTCATTCTTCTCATTCTTCTTCTCATTCTTCTTTTCATTCTTCTTCTCATTCTTCTTTTCATTCTTCTTCTTCTTTTCATTCTTCTTTTCATTCTTCTCATTCTTCTTTTCATTCTTCTTTTCATTCTTCTTCTCATTCTTCTTTTCATGAAGAAGAAAAGAAGAATGAGAAGAATGAAAAGAAGAATGAAAAGAAGAAGAAGAAGAATGAAAAGAAGAATGAGAAGAAGAATGAAAAGAAGAATGAAAAGAAGAATGAGAAGAACGAAAAGAAGAAGGAAAAGAAGAATGAAAAGAAGAAGAAGAATGAAAAGAAGAATGAAAAGAAGAAGCAGAATGAAAAGAAGAAGAAGAAGAATGAAAAGAAGAATGAAAAGAAGAAGAAGAATGAAAAGAAGAAGAAGAAGAAGAATGAAAAGAAAAAGAAGAAGAATGAAAAGAAGAAGAAGAATGAAAAGAAGAAGAATGAAAAGAAGAAGAAGAAGAATGAAAAGAAGAATGAGAAGAATGAAAAGAAGAAGAAGAAGAATGAAAAGAAGAATGAAAAGAAGAAGAAGAATGAAAAGAAGAAGAAGAAGAATGAAAAGAAGAATGAAAAGAAGAAGAAGAATGAAAAGAAGAAGAAGAATGAAAAGAAGAATGAGAAGAATGAAAAGATTCTTCTTCTTTTTCTTTTCATTCTTCTTTTCATTCTTCTTCTTTTCATTCTTCTTCTTCTTTTCATTCTTCTTTTCATTCTTCTCATTCTTCTTTTCATTCTTCTCATTCTTCTTCTCATTCTTCTTTTCATTCTTCTTCTCATTCTTCTTTTCATTCTTCTTCTTCTTTTCATTCTTCTTTTCATTCTTCTCATTCTTCTTTTCATTCTTCTTTTCATTCTTCTTCTCATTCTTCTTTTCATTCTTCTTCTTCTTTTCATTCTTCTTTTCATTCTTCTTCTCATTCTTCTTTTCATGAAGAAGAAAAGAAGAATGAGAAGAATGAAAAGAAGAAGAATGAAAAGAAGAATGAGAAGAAGAATGAAAAGAAGAATGAGAAGAATGAAAAGAAGAATGAAAAGAAGAAGAAGAATGAAAAGAAGAATGAAAAGAAGAAGAATGAAAAGAAGAAGAAGAATGAAAAGAAGAATGAAAAGAAGAAGAAGAAGAATGAAAAGAAGAAGAAGAAGAATGAAAAGAAGAATGAAAAGAAGAAGAAGAATGAAAAGAAGAAGAAGAATGAAAAGAAGAATGAAAAGAAGAAGAAGAATGAAAAGAAGAAGAAGAAGAATGAAAAGAAGAATGAGAAGAATGAAAAGAGTCTTCTTCTTCTTCTTTTCATTCTTCTTCTTCTTTTCATTCTTCTTCTTCTTCTTTTCATTCTTCTCATTCTTCTTTTCATTCTTCTCATTCTTCTTCTCATTCTTCTTTTCCTTCTTCTTCTCATTCTTCTTTTCATTCTTCTTCTTCTTTTCATTCTTCTTTTCATTCTTCTTCTTCTTTTCATTCTTCTTTTCATTCTTCTTCTCATTCTTCTTTTCATGAAGAAGAAAAGAAGAATGAGAAGAATGAAAAGAAGAATGAAAAGAAGAATGAGAAGAATGAAAAGAAGAATGAGAAGAATGAAAAGAAGAATGAAAAGAAGAAGAAGAAGAATGAAAAGAAGAAGAAGAATGAAAAGAAGAATGAAAAAAAGAAGAAGAAGAATGAAAAGAAGAAGAAGAAGAATGAAAAGAAGAATGAAAAGAAGAAGAAGAATGAAAAGAAGAAGAAGAAGAATGAAAAGAAGAATGAGAAGAATGAAAAGAAGAAGAAGAAGAATGAAAAGAAGAATGAAAAGAAGAAGAAGAATGAAAAGAAGAAGAAGAATGAAAAGAAGAATGAAAAGAAGAAGAAGAATGAAAAGAAGAAGAAGGAGAATGAAAAGAAGAATGAAAAGAATGAGAAGAATGAAAAGATTCTTCTTCTTCTTTTCATTCTTCTTTTCATTCTTCTTCTTCTTTTCATTCTTCTTCTTCTTCTTTTCATTCTTCTTTTCATTCTTCTCATTCTTCTTTTCATTCTTCTCATTCTTCTTCTCATTCTTCTTTTCATTCTTCTTCTCATTCTTCTTTTCATTCTTCTTCTTCTTTTCATTCTTCTTTTCATTCTTCTCATTCTTCTTTTCATTCTTCTTTTCATTCTTCTTCTCATTCTTCTTTTCATTCTTCTTCTTCTTTTCATTCTTCTTCTTCTTCTTTTCATTCTTCTTTTCATTCTTCTCATTCTTCTTTTCATTCTTCTTCTCATTCTTCTTTTCATTCTTCTTCTCATTCTTCTTTTCATTCTTCTTCTTCTTTTCATTCTTCTTTTCATTCTTCTCATTCTTCTTTTCATTCTTCTTCTCATTCTTCTTTTCATGAAGAAGAAAAGAAGAATGAGAAGAATGAAAAGAAGAAGAAGAATGAAAAGAAGAATGAGAAGAATGAAAAGAAGAATGAAAAGAAGAATGAGAAGAATGAAAAGAAGAATGAAAAGAAGAAGTATTCCAGTACAGCAAAAAGTGTATCTGCAGAGAGCTCCGCTATTTCTGACAGTTCTCTGACAGTTCCTTCACATTTACAGCGGTTGAAACATTGTATCTATTTCCGAATAAAAACATCTGTATCCTAAATGGAAACAAATAGATACAATGTTTCAACCGCTGTACATGTGAAGGAACTGTCAGAGAACTGTCAGAAATAGCGGAGCTCTCTGCAGGGACACTTTTGCCGGCTGATCAGGAAAAATCCGATTCGCGCACCCGAAGTATGCTAATATTCGGCTTCGCCGCGAATCGAATTTTTCCTGAAATTCGAAACGAATTCCACTTCGCCTGGTTCGATTCGCTCATCTCTAATTCCAGTAGTAGAAATAATTAGGCCTAAGAAGGGGATACTGTGCTGCTCAAAACTGCATTTATCTGCCTTTGCGTATAGCCCATGCAAACGGAGCCTTTCCAGCACTACCCTGACGTGACCCCTATGCTCCTCCAGAGATGCAGAAAAAATTAAGATATCATCAAGATAGATGACCACAAAAATATCCAAGAAGTCCCTGAACACATCGTTAATGAAGTGCTGGAAGGTGGCGGGGGCGTTACACAGACCGAAGGGCATTACCAGGTACTCGAAGTGCCCGAACCTAGTACGGAAGGCAGTCTTCCACTCATCTCCCTCCCGAATATGGACCAGATTGTAAGCCCCCCTCAAATCCAACTTCGTAAAAACAGATGCAGTCCTGAGTCGCTGAAACAGTTCTGGTACTAAAGGAAGTGGGTAACGGTTCTTTACCGTGACCTTGTTAAGCTGTCTATAGTCCACACAGGGCCTTAAGGATTTATCCTTCTTCTCAACAAAGAAAATACCCGCCCCGGCCGGGGACGTGGAGGGGCGTATGAACCCCTTCTGAAGATTTTCCTCAATATATTCCTTTAGTACCCCCAGTTCCTTTTCTGACAGAGGAAAGATCCGCCCAAAAGGTACCTCAGATCCCGGGAGCAGATCGATTGGACAGTCGTAGGCCCTATGCGGAGGAAGATTGTCAGCTCCCCGCTTACTAAATACGTCAAGGTATTGATGGTAAACTGAAGGGACGAGTTGTGTCAGCTCCATGTCAGTATCTACGCAGAATAGTGTGCGTGGGGCCTCCGGCTCATGTGGACAACAATGCTTTTGGCAGTATGGAGAGCCGAACCGGAGGGTACCGGCTTTCCAATTAATCTGGGGGTCGTGGGCTCGCAGCCACGGAAGCCCCAGAATAATTGGAAACAGAGGGGAGGAGATAGCATTCAAACACAGGAATTCTCGGTGAGTCTCGGATATAGTTACACAGAGAGGCGGGGTCTCCCGATCCACCACCCCAGACTTGATCCGAGATCCATCGGCTAGGAAAATATTAAACCCACATTCTTTAACCTGTAAGGGAATCTGGAATCGAGCCGCGAAGTACAGATCCACAAAACAGCTACAGGCCCCGGAATCAATGATCGCTGTTGCCGTCACGACCCTTCCGGGGAGCTGGAATGAAATGGGTACCGCTAAATAATTGACATTGTGACTGGCTGTGGTAGGTGTGGCAGAGTAAACAGAAGTGCACTTACCAGCCTTCACCGAACAGGAACGTACCATGTGGCCAGCTTCCCCACAGTAGAGGCACAGGTTGTTGCGGCGGCGTCTTTGACGCTCTTCAGGTGTTAGGGAGGGACGAGCTAGCCCAACTTGCATTGGTTCCGGCGTATCCAGGGGTTCTGGATTGCGATTCCCAGTAGGGCTACTGACTGGTCCTGGAGCATGGGGTAACATCCAAGCAGGCCTCAGGCCCTGGCCTGACCTCTCCATCCTGCGTTCCCGCAAGCGTCGGTCGATCTGAATAGCCAGGGTCATGAGATTTTCTAGTGTGGCTGGTATGCCTACCCTGGCTAGTTCGTCTTTCAGGGACTCAGACAGGCCTATGCGGAACTGGTTGCGCAAGGCAGCGTCGTTCCATTGCGTGTCTCCCATCCACCGCCTGAACTCACCCGCATACTCCTCTGCAGGCCTACGACCTTGCCTGAGAGACTGAAGGGCCGATTCAGCTGATGCTGCTCGTTCGGGATCATCGTAAAGGAGGCCCATCGCTTCAAAAAATGCTGCCACAGATTCTAGCTGAGGTGGTTGCTGGATCTCTAATAGTCGATGCGCCCATTCTTGGGGTTCGTCCAGTAGCAAAGAAATAATAAACCCCACCTTCACGGTTTCTGTCGCGAATGTACGTGGCTGGAGCCTAAAGTACAACAGGCAGGCATTACGAAATGCTCTGAACTTGGTGCGATTCCCACTGAATCGTTCTGGGACAGGAACATGAGGTTCTGGCATAAGTGTAGGTGTAGGTGCTGCTGGTCCGGCCAGGGTTTCAGGGGTACCACTGGCCGGAGCTGAGGGACTATGATCTTGGGGGGCCGAAATAGTGGTGGTTAGGGTCTGGATCCGACCATCCAGGTGATTATAGCCCTCCTCCAGCGCCCTTACCGCCTGAGTAAGAGCCGCCAGATGCTGGCACATATTTTCCAGGGGGGATGGTCCTCTTCCAGGTTCCGTCATCTTTGGCCGTTTGGTACTGTTATGCCGCCTGGCAGAGTCTCTAGCAGCCCACCGCACGGACGCTCCCAGGGCGCGGGGTCTAAGTCCCAGCCTGCTGTTCACCAGGGCCCCTGATGGTGGGGATGGACTTGGTGCAGACTGAAACCAGGTCGCGACCCCCGAGTGCGTCCTGCGGTGGTAGAGAATACTGACAGGGGAGTGCAGGAACGGAATCTACTTTGGAAGAGGCAGACAGATACACAGGTCTGATCCAAACCGGATGGATGGATGGATGGATGGATACGGTATGCGTGGTCAGACAGGCCGGGTCGGTATTATGCGGGCAGCGAGGTACAGAGGAGCGAGCTAAGAATGGTCAGGTCACAAGCCAGGTTCAGCAGGATGCGGGCAAATACAGTACCAGGGATCAGACAGAAGAGTAGTCAGGCAAGCCAGGGGTCAAACAGGAGAGAGCAGGATCAGGAACAAGCAGAGGTCGGCAACGGAGTATACAGCAACACAGGAACAGGATACAGGACACAGGATACAAGACCAAACGGCAACTAACATACCTGTTCCTACGTTTAAATAGCCCGCCTCCCGCTGTCATTGGTGCCAGGCGCGCGTCCGTGATCCCGAGTGCGCATGCGTGAACCCCGCCGCTCCCATGCGTGGCCAGGTCCTACCGCACGCCGGGTAGAGAGAGTTGGTGTTCTGCGCATGCGCCGCCCGACGCGATGCCGCAGAACACCTGGATCCTGACAACATTGAGAGTGGTGCTGTATTTCTTTAGATAATTGTGTGATAAAGGGTTTGCAATTAGTGTCAGCCAAGTTGGAAGATGAGGGTGCTAGGGTGATACCCAAATATGGGGTGCCTTTTTCCTCCCAAGAGTATGGTAGTTGTTCATTGAAGTATTTCCGCATCAAGCTTGGAATACCCATGTCCAAAATGAATGATTTAGAGAAATTTACTTTGTGTTATAACTAGAGATGAGCGAAGTATTCAAAAATTCGATTCGACTGATTTGGCGAATTCGTGGAAAAATTTCGATTCGAGTCGAATATATTCGCTGCGAATTTAACTTATAAAAGGGTGTTTCTAGGCTTCAGAGAGCCTTTATATTAGTGCAGAACACTGTACCTTTAATTTAAATGCCCTTGGAGTCTGCTGGGGAAGAGAAATAATACTGACAGTCAGTATGACATGCAGATGAGTGCCGTCGATCTTAGAATCACCGCACACTTCACTCATTTGGGCAGTCACGGGGCCAAAACCAGAGTGTGGAGCCACAGTGCGGCGGTGGAGGCAGCAGCAATGGGAGGCCATACAGCACCCTATGACAAAAATGGAAACCACCAGCAGTGTGAGGAGACCTGAAAGTGGCACATGGCAGAGTGTGGCGATGGAGACAGCAGCAATGGGAGGCCGTACAGGGACCCATGAGAGACTCTGGACCTGGCAGCAGCATGAGGAGGCGGTACAGGGGCCCATGGCAGATTAGGGGCCTGGCAGCAGCTATGGGAGGCCCGTAATCTGCCAGCACCCTATGACAAAAAATGGAACACACCAGCAGTGTGTGAGGAGACCTGAAAGTGGCACATGGCAGAGTGTCGCGATGGAGACAGCAGCAATGGGAGGCCGTACAGGGACCCATGAGACACTGTGGACCTGGCAGCAGCATGAGGAGGCGGTACAGGGGCCCATGGCAGATTAGGGGCCTGGCAGCAGCAATGGGAGGCCCGTAATCTGCCAGCACCCTATGACAAAAAATGGAAAACACCAGCAGTGTGAGGAGACCTGAAAGTGGCACATGGCATGAGACACTGTGGACCTGGCAGCAGCATGAGGAGGCGGTACAGGGGCCCATGGCAGATTAGGGGCCTGGCAGCAGCTATGGGAGGCCCGTAATCTGCCAGCACCCTATGACAAAAAATGGAACACACCAGCAGTGTGTGAGGAGACCTGAAAGTGGCACATGGCAGAGTGTGGCGATGGAGACAGCAGCAATGGGAGGCCGTACAGGGACCCATGAGAGACTCTGGACCTGGCAGCAGCATGAGGAGGCGGTACAGGGGCCCATGGCAGATTACGGGCCTGGCAGCAGCAATGGGAGGCCCGTAATCTGCCAGCACCCTATGACAAAAAATGGAACACACCAGCAGTGTGAGGAGACCTGAAAGTGGCACATGGCATGAGACACTGTGGACCTGGCAGCAGCATGAGGAGGCGGTACAGGGGCCCATGGCAGATTAGGGGCCTGGCAGCAGCTATGGGAGGCCCGTAATCTGCCAGCACCCTATGACAAAAAATGGAACACACCAGCAGTGTGTGAGGAGACCTGAAAGTGGCACATGGCAGAGTGTGGCGATGGAGACAGCAGCAATGGGAGGCCGTACAGGGACCCATGAGAGACTCTGGACCTGGCAGCAGCATGAGGAGGCGGTACAGGGGCCCATGGCAGATTACAAGCCTGGCAGCAGCAATGGGAGGCCCGTAATCTGCCAGCACCCTATGACAAAAAATGGAACACACCAGCAGTGTGAGGAGACCTGAAAGTGGCACATGTTTGGGGCATGATTCATGGCGGATTTATTCAGTTGTGTCAGGAACTGGTGGTTTGAAATCCAGACTAATCCACGCCTGATTCATTTTCACAAACGTGAGTCTCTCCACACTTTGGGTGGACAGTCGTGTCCTCCGCGGAGTTACAATACCTCCTGCCGCACTAAACACGCGCTCCGATGCCACGCTACTGGCCGGGCATGACAGCCTTTCAAGGGCAAATTCAGCTAGTTGGGGCCAAAGGTCAAGTTTCGTTGCCCAGTAGTCAAGGGGATTGTCTACCTCGGTTGGCAGGGTGCTGTCCAAGTAGGCCAAAGCCTGTTGTTTGAGGTCCTGCTCCAGGTCCACCTGATGCTGCTGCTGCTGCGGCTGGTTAGTAGTTTCCTCACTGCGCTGGTGAAGAAAGCTACTCATCATCGACTGCAGACTGAGGCAGCCGCTGCTGGTGGAGCTGCCACTGCTCCTACCACCCCACCCCTCCCCTGCTGCCATGGCAGCGGAATGTGAGCGCACAGGGCCCACAGTGTCTGAGGATGGACGTTGGCGCAGAAAGGCAGAGACCAGCTGACTACATAGGTGGTTTTTATAGTACGTTATTTTGGCCTCCCTCTCAGCAGGTGTGAAAAAGGCCACCATTTTTGAACGGTAGCGATGGTCCATCAAGGTGGACAGCCAAAAGTCATCCCTCTGTCTGATGGTTATTATTCGGCTGTCGCTACGCAAGCAAGCGAGCATGCTATGGGCCATTTGTGCCAAGGAATGCGAGGGACTCCCTTCCTCCAACTCCACAGCATACTGCCACGGTGCGTCTGGGTCCTCTGTCTCCTCCTCCTCCTCCTCTACCACATGCTCCTGCTCCTCCACTCCTGTCCGCTGAGTGGAAAAACCACCCATTTCACTCAATAATTCCTGAGCACCAATGTCCTCCTCTACCTCCTCCTCTTCTTCCTGTCCTGCCCCCACAGGGGTCATGTGGCGTTGAGATCTGTGCGCCACGTCTACCGCACCCTGACCAGCCATTGTTAACAGCATTTGTTCCAGGACGTGCAACAGAGGAATGACGTCGTTTATCCCATAGTCCTGCCGACTCACGAATAGCGTGGCCTCCTCAAAGGGCCTGATCAAGCGCAGGTGTCACGCATGAGCTGCCAATGGCTGACATCTAAGTTACACAGGGAGTACCTTTATCCGCTTGTAACATCAGGAAATCTGTGATGGCCTTTCGCTGTTCGTAAAGGCGGTCTAACATATGTAGGGTTGAATTCCACCTAGTTGCAACGTCACAGCATGAGGAGTCGGTACGGGGGCCCATGGCAGATTTCGGGCCTGGCAGCAGCAATGGGAGGCCCGTAATCTGCCAGCACCCTATGACAAAAAATGTAACACACCAGCAGTGTGAGGAGATCTGAAAGTGGCACATGGCAGAGTGTGGCGATGGAGACAGCAGCAATGGGAGGCCAAACAGGGACCCATGAGAGACTGTGGACCTGGCAGCAGCATGAGGAGGCGGTACTGGGGCCCATGGCAGATTACGGGCCTGGCAGCAGCAATGGGAGGCCCGTAATCTGCCAGCACCCTATAACAAAAAATGGAACACACCAGCAGTGTGAGGAGACCTGAAAGTGGCACATGGCATGACACACTGTGGACCTGGCAGCAGCATGAGGAGGCGGTACAGGGGCCCATGGCAGATTAGGGGCCTGGCAGCAGCTTTGGGAGGCCCGTAATCTGCCAGCACCCTATGACAAAAAATGGAACACACCAGCAGTGTGTGAGAAGACCTGAAAGTGGCACATGGCAGAGTGTGGCGATGGAGACAGCAGCAATGTGTCAGGGCAGGGCTGTGGAACGGACAGGTAGGCCTAGTGGCAGGGTAACGCACTGGCTGACGACAACCACCACCAACAGACTGAAGTCCCTCAGGGCGCGGAGTCTAAGTCCCAGGCTGCCCTTCACCAGGGCCCCTGATGGTGGGGATGGACTTGACGCAACCAGGGACCAGGTCGCGGCCCCCGAGACACCCCAGCTGCGGTAATGGCCACCGCCAATGGCGTGTAGCTGGTGAGAATGACAATAGCGTAGTCAGACAAGCCGGGTCAATAACAACGGGACAAAACAGTACAGAACAGTAGACAGAGAATCACAGGTCACGGGCCGGGTTCAGCAACGGAAGGTCAGATCAAAGGGAAACACAGAGAATGGTCTTAGTCACAAGCCGAGTCAGAATACCAGAAGAGTCACGAGCGTATACACAGAGCTGTAGCAAGACAAAGACACAAGACACAAGTGCAAAGAGCATGTGCAGATCCCAGGCTTATATGTACTCAGCCACACCCCTCTGGGGGATGGACCTCAGAGACCTGAAGGCATAAAAGATTCCCATCATGCTCAGCAGAAATCCAAGATGGATGCTAGCACATGGAGTAACATAACCTCTGGGAAAAGGTAGGACCTTGACACAATGGGAGGCCGTACAGGGACCCATGAGAGACTCTGGACCTGGCAGCAGCATGAGGAGGTGGTATAGGGGCCCATGGCAGATTAGGGGCCTGGCAGCAGCTATGGGAGGCCCGTAATCTGCCAGCACCCTATGACAAAAAATGGAACACACCAGCAGTGTGAGGAGACCTGAAAGTGGCACATGGCATGAGACACTGTGGACCTGGCAGCAGCATGAGGAGGCGGTACAGGGGCCCATGGCAGATTAGGGGCCTGGCAGCAGCTATGGGAGGCCCGTAATCTGCCAGCACCCTATGACAAAAAATGTAACACACCAGCAGTGTGAGGAGACCTGAAAGTGGCACATGGCAGAGTGTGGCGATGGAGACAGCAGCAATGGGAGGCCGTACAGGGACCCATGAGACACTGTGGACCTGGCAGCAGCATGAGGAGGCGGTACAGGGGCCCATGGCAGATAAGGGGCCTGGCAGCAGCAATGGGAGGCCCGTAATCTGCCAGCACCCTATGACAAAAAATGGAACACACCAGCAGTGTGTGAGGAGACCTGAAAGTGGCACATGGCAGAGTGTGGCGATGGAGACAGCAGCAATGGGAGGCCGTACAGGGACCCATGAGAGACTCTGGACCTGGTAGCAGCATGAGGGGGCAGTATAGGGGCCCATGGCAGATTAGGGGCCTGGCAGCAGCTATGGGAGGCCCGTAATCTGCCAGCACCCTATGACAAAAAATGGAGCACACCAGCAGTGTGAGGAGACCTGAAAGTGGCACATGGCATGAGACACTGTGGACCTGGCAGCAGCATGAGGAGGCGGTACAGGGGCCCATGGCAGATTAGGGGCCTGGCAGCAGCTATGGGAGGCCCGTAATCTGCCAGCACCCTATGACAAAAAATGTAACACACCAGCAGTGTGAGGAGACCTGAAAGTGGCACATGGCAGAGTGTGGCGATGGAGACAGCAGCAATGGGAGGCCGTACAGGGACCCATGAGAGACTCTGGACCTGGCAGCAGCATGAGGAGGCGGTACAGGGGCCCATGGCAGATTAGGGGCCTGGCAGCAGCAATGGGAGGCCCGTAATCTGCCAGCACCCTATGACAAAAAATGGAACACACCAGCAGTGTGTGAGGAGACCTGAAAGTGGCACATGGCAGAGTGTGGCGATGGAGACAGCAGCAATGGGAGGCCGTACAGGGACCCATGAGACACTCTGGACCTGGCAGCAGCATGAGGAGGCGCTATAGGGGCCAATGGCAGATTAGGGGCCTGGCAGCAGCTATGGGAGGCCCGTAATCTGCCAGCACCCTATGTCAAAAAATGGAACACACCAGCAGTGTGTGAGGAGACCTGAAAGTGGCACATGGCAGAGTGTGGCGATGGAGACAGCAGCAATGGGAGGCCGTACAGGGACCCATGAGACACTCTGGACCTGGCAGCAGCATGAGGAGGCGCTATAGGGGCCAATGGCAGATTAGGGGCCTGGCAGCAGCTATGGGAGGCCCGTAATCTGCCAGCACCCTATGTCAAAAAATGGAACACACCAGCAGTGTGTGAGGAGACCTGAAAGTGGCACATGGCAGAGTGTGGCGATGGAGACAGCAGCAATGGGAGGCCGTACAGGGACCCATGAGAGACTCTGGACCTGGCAGCAGCATGAGGAGGCGGTATAGGGGCCCATGGCAGATTAGGGGCCTGGCAGCAGCTATGGGAGGCCCGTAATCTGCCAGCACCCTATGTCAAAAAATTCAACACACCAGCAGTGTGTGAGGAGACCTGAAAGTGGCACATGGCAGAGTGTGGCGATGGAGACAGCAGCAATGGGAGGCCGTACAGGGACCCATGAGAGACTCTGGACCTGGCAGCAGCATGAGGGGGCAGTATAGGGGCCCATGGCAGATTAGGGGCCTGGCAGCAGCTATGGGAGGCCCGTAATCTGCCAGCACCCTATGTCAAAAAATTGAACACACCAGCAGTGTGTGAGGAGACCTGAAAGTGGCACATGGCAGAGTGTGGCGATGGAGACAGCAGCAATGGGAGGCCGTACAGGGACCCATGAGAGACTCTGGACTTCGCAGCAGCATGAGGAGGCGGTATAGGGGCCCATGGCAGATTAGGGGCCTGGCAGCAGCAATGGGAGGCCCGTAATCTGCCAGCACCCTATGACAAAAAATTGAACACACCAGCAGTGTGAGGAGACCTGAAAGTGGCACATGGCATGAGACACTGTGGACCTGGCAGCAGCATGAGGAGGCGGTACAGGGGCCCATGGCAGATTAGGGGCCTGGCAGCAGCTATGGGAGGCCCGTAATCTGCCAGCACCCTATGACAAAAAATGGAACACACCAGCAGTGTGTGAGGAGACCTGAAAGTGGCACATGGCAGAGTGTGGCGATGGAGACAACCCACCGACTGTTTTGCTCGCTGCCAAGCTGCCACCCTCTTCTCCTGATGATGCGAAAGCAATAGCCTGATGACGACGAGGCTGCCAAGTGCGATCAGCCTCATCATCATCAATTAGGGTCTCCGCCTCACTACTAGCCCCCTCGGCTGCGTGTGGGTCAGGAGACAGACCTGTCTCTAGACCGGCTACCGAGCCACTCTCCTCACCACTACTTCTTCGTCTGGCTGCTGAAGAGGCGGATGTCTCCCCCCGTTCCTGACCGCCCTCTGTTAGCTCTTCCTCACTGTACTGGATGACACCGGGAGCACTGGCCTCTGGCTGCGAATAGTGCTGCCTCGACCCCTTCCTCTGCTGCCACGTCTGCTCGCTCCTAAAACATTGCCTCCTCTGCCACTCCTCTGCATGTTGTCTGACATACTCTTTAATTCAACGATTTTGTGTCCCTGAGTAACAATTCTGTGTCTGTCCCTGAGTAAGAATTCTGTGTCTGTCCCTGAGTAACAATTCTGTGTCCCTAAGTAACGTTTCTGTGGCCCTAAGTAACGTTTCTGTGGCCCTAAGTAACGATTCTGTGGCCCTAAGTAACGTTTCTGTGGCACTAAGTAACGTTTCTGTGGCCCTAAGTAACGGTTCTGTGTCCCTCAGTAACAATTCTGTATCCCTCAGTAACAATACTGTGTCCCTCAGTAACAATTCTGTGTCCCTCAGTAACAATTCTGTGTCCCTCAGTAACAATTCTGTGTCCCTGAGTAACAATTCTGTGTCTGTCCCTGAGTAAGAATTCTGTGTCTGTCCCTGATTAACAATTCTGTGTCCCTGAGTAACGTTTCTGTGGCCCTAAGTAACAGTTCTGTGGCCCTCAGTAACAATTCTGTGTCCCTCAGTAACAATTCTGTGTCCCTCAGTAACAATTCTGTGTCCCTCAGTAACAATTCTGTGTCTGTCCCTGAGTAACAATTCTGTGTCTGTCCCTGAGTAACAATTCTGTGTCCCTGAGTAACGTTTCTGTGGCCCTAAGTAACAGTTCTGTGGCCCTCAGTAACAATTCTGTGTCCCTCAGTAACAATTCTGTGTCTGTCCCTGAGTAACAATTCTGTGTCCCTCAGTAACAATTCTGTGTCCCTCAGTAACAATTCTGTGTCCCTGAGTAACAATTTTGTGTCCCTCAGTAACAATTCTGTGTCCCTCAGTAACAATTCTATGTCCCTGAGTAACAATTCTGTGTCTGTCCCTGAGTAAGAATTCTGTGTCTGTCCCTGAGTAACAATTCTGTGTCCCTAAGTAACATTTCTGTGGCCCTAAGTAACGTTTCTGTGGCCCTAAGTAACATTTCTGTGGCCCTAAGTAACGATTCTGTGGCCCTAAGTAACGTTTCTGTGGCCCTAAGTAACGTTTCTGTGGCCCTAAGTAACGGTTCTGTGTCCCTCAGTAACAATTCTGTATCCCTCAGTAACAATTCTGTGTCTGTCCCTCAGTAACAATTCTGTGGCCCTAAGTAACGTTTCTGTTGCCCTAAATAACGGTTCTGTGGCCCTCAGTAACAATTCTGTGTCCCTCAGTAACAATTCTGTGTCTGTCCCTAAGTAACAATTCTGTGGCCCTAAGTAAAGTTTCTGTGGCCCTAAGTAACGGTTCTGTGTCCCTCAGTAACAATTCTGTATCCCTCAGTAACAATTCTGTGTCTGTCCCTAAGTAACAGTTCTGTGGCCCTCAGTAACAATTCTGTGTCCCTCAGTAACAATTCTGTGTCCCTCAGTAACAATTCTGTGTCCCTCAGTAACAATTCTGTGTCTGTCCCTGAGTAACAATTCTGTGTCTGTCCCTGAGTAACAATTCTGTGTCCCTGAGTAACGTTTCTGTGGCCCTAAGTAACAGTTCTGTGGCCCTCAGTAACAATTCTGTGTCCCTCAGTAACAATTCTGTGTCTGTCCCTGAGTAACAATTCTGTGTCCCTCAGTAACAATTCTGTGTCCCTCAGTAACAATTCTGTGTCCCTGAGTAACAATTTTGTGTCCCTCAGTAACAATTCTGTGTCCCTCAGTAACAATTCCATGTCCCTGAGTAACAATTCTGTGTCTGTCCCTGAGTAAGAATTCTGTGTCTGTCCCTGAGTAACAATTCTGTGTCCCTAAGTAACGTTTCTGTGGCCCTAAGTAACGTTTCTGTGGCCCTAAGTAACATTTCTGTGGCCCTAAGTAACGATTCTGTGGCCCTAAGTAACGTTTCTGTGGCCCTAAGTAACGTTTCTGTGGCCCTAAGTAACGGTTCTGTGTCCCTCAGTAACAATTCTGTATCCCTCAGTAACAATTCTGTGTCTGTCCCTCAGTAACAATTCTGTGGCCCTAAGTAACGTTTCTGTGGCCCTAAATAACGGTTCTGTGGCCCTCAGTAACAATTCTGTGTCCCTCAGTAACAATTCTGTGTCTGTCCCTAAGTAACAATTCTGTGGCCCTAAGTAAAGTTTCTGTGGCCCTAAGTAACGTTTCTGTGTCCCTAAGTAACGATTCTGTGGCCCTAAGTAACGATTCTGTGGCCCTAAGTAACGTTTCTGTAACCCTAAGTAACGTTTCTGTGGCCCTAAGTAACGTTTCTGTGGCCCTAAGTAACGGTTCTGTGGCCCTCAGTAACAATTCTGTGGCCCTCAGTAACAATTCTGTGTCTGTCCCTAAGTAACAATTCTGTGGCCCTAAGTAACGTTTCTGTGGCCCTAAGTAACGTTTCTGTGGCCCTAAGTAACGATTCTGTGGCCCTAAGTAACGTTTCTGTGGCCCTAAGTAACGTTTCTGTGGCCCTCAGTAACAAATCTGTGTCCCTCAGTAACAATTCTGTGTCTGTCCCTAAGTAACAATTCTGTGGCCCTAAGTAACGTTTCTGTGGCCCTAAGTAACGGTTCTGTGGCCCTCAGTAACAATTCTGTGTCCCTCAATAACAATTCTGTGTCTGTCCCTAAGTAACAATTCTGTGGCCCTAAGTAACGTTTCTGTGGCCCTAAGTAACGTTTCTGTGGCCCTAAGTAACGTTTCTGTGGCCCTAAGTAACGATTCTGTGGCCCTAAGTAACGTTTCTGTGGCCCTAAGTAACGATTCTGTGGCCCTAAGTAACGATTCTGTGGCCCTAAGTAACGTTTCTGTGGCCCTCAGTAACGGTTCTGTGGCCCTCAGTAACAATTCTGTGGCCCTCAGTAACAATTCTGTGTCTGTCCCTAAGTAACATTTCTGTGGCCCTAAGTAACGTTTCTGCGGCCCTAAGTAACGTTTCTGTGGCCCTAAGTAACGATTCTGTGGCCCTAAGTAACGTTTCTGTGGCCCTAAGTAACGTTTCTGTGGCCCTCAGTAACAAATCTGTGTCCCTCAGTAACAATTCTGTGTCTGTCCCTAAGTAACAATTCTGTGGCCCTAAGTAACGTTTCTGTTGCCCTAAGTAACGGTTCTGTGTCCCTCAATAACAATTCTGTGTCTGTCCCTAAGTAAAAATTCTGTGGCCCTAAGTAACGTTTCTGTGGCCCTAAGTAACGATTCTGTGGCCCTAAGTAACGTTTCTGTGGCCCTAAGTAACGTTTCTGTGGCCCTCAGTAACAATTCTGTGTCTGTCCCTAAGTAACAATTCTGTGGCCCTAAGTAACGTTTCTGTGGCCCCAAGTAACGTTTCTGTGGCCCTAAGTAAGGATTCTGTGGCCCTAAGTAACGTTTCTGTGGCCCTAAGTAACGTTTCTGTGGCCCTCAGTAACAAATCTGTGTCCCTCAGTAACAATTCTGTGTCTGTCCCTAAGTAACAATTCTGTGGCCCTAAGTAACGTTTCTGTGGCCATAAGTAACGGTTCTGTGGCCCTCAGTAACAATTCTGTGTCCCTCAATAACAATTCTGTGTCTGTCCCTAAGTAACAATTCTGTGGCCCTAAGTAACGTTTCTGTGGCCCTAAGTAACGTTTCTGTGGCCCTAAGTAACGATTCTGTGGCCCTCAGTAACAATTCTGTATCCCTCAGTAACAATTCTGTGTCTGTCCCTGAGTAACAATTCTGTGTCCCTAAGTAACGTTTCTGTGGCCCTAACTAACGATTCTGTGGCCCTAAGTAACGTTTCTGTGGCCCTAAGTAATGTTTCTGTGGCCCTCAGTAACAAATCTGTGTCCCTCAATAACAATTCTGTGTCTGTCCCTAAGTAACAATTCTGTGGCCCTAAGTAACGTTTCTGTGGCCCTAAGTAACGGTTCTGTGGCCCTCACTAACAATTCTGTGTCCCTCAATAACAATTCTATGTCTGTCCCTAAGTAACAATTCTGTAGCCCTAAGTAACGTTTCTGTGGCCCTAAGTAACGTTTCTGTGGCCCTAAGTAACGATTCTGTGGCCCTCAGTAACAAATCTGTGTCCCTCAGTAACAATTCTGTGTCTGTCCCTAAGTAACAATTCTGTGGCCCTAAGTAACGATTCTGTGGCCCTCAGTAACAATTCTGTATCCCTCAGTAACAATTCTGTCTGTCCCTGAGTAACAATTCTGTGTCCCTAAGTAACGTTTCTGTGGCCCTAACTAACGATTCTGTGGCCCTAAGTAACGTTTCTGTGGCCCTAAGTAACGTTTCTGTGGCCCTAAGTAACGATTCTGTGGCCCTAAGTAACGTTTCTGTGGCCCTAAGTAACATTTCTGTGGCCCTAAGTAACGATTCTGTGGCCCTAACTAACGTTTCTGTGTCCCTAAGTAACGTTTCTCTGTCCCTAACTCTCTCCCTGAATACAGCCAGGTCTGCCTCTGTTGAATGACTGGAGGCAAATGGAGAATTCTAAAATGGCCGCCATTTATAGCTCGACCATTACACTGTGCTGGCTGGCTGCTGATTGGCTAATGCGATCACATGTCATGAATGAATGCATTATGGGTCAGCGCGCCTTGTCTGCGCGCCTTCCCAGACATCCCCGCTCCGTCGCCGCACATGTCGCCGCCATTTTAGGAAAATTTTCCTAATATTCTAAACGAATTCCACTTCGCCTACTTCGATTCGCTCATCTCTAGTTATAACACATGGCTAAATGCGGGCAGCACTTTATGAGCATGCATTAGGGATTCATTGGGGTTAGTTAGAAGCAAAAAAACATTGTCAGCAAATAAATTAATGATGTGGGAGTGATTATGAGAATGGAATACGGAAATTAAGAGCTGAAAATGGATTAATTCGGCTAGAGGTTCTATCATTAGATTTAAAATAGTTGGAGAGGGGGGGCATCCTTATGGGGTGCGATTAGAGATAGTGAAGGATTTAGACAATAGGTTGGAGGAATAGACTTTAGCAGAGGGTTTGGAATATAAAGCTATAATAGCCGAGATAATATATCCAAAAAAATCGAATTTTCTCTAAGACCTGTCTCATGTAAAGCCAGTGTATTCTGTTAAATGCCTTCTCTGCATCAATAGATAAGAGTACAGAAGGTGTGCGACTGGTCTCAGCATAATATAGTAAATTTGCCTGGTAGCATCTGAAATCTGTCTGCCCTTGGTAAAGCCCTTTTGATAGGGCTTAATCAAATAGGAAGAATGTCGAGAAGGCATTTTTGTTAACAATTTGGCATGTACTTTAACACCAGTATTCAATAGCGAGATGGGTCTAAAGTTGGCTGGAGTAACAGGATCCTTACCAGGCTTAGGAAGGGTAACTATAGTTGCAGTCAACATCTCCACGGAGAATGATGCAGTGGATGCTGCTGCTGTAAAAAGTTGAATTATGTATGGGGCAAGAATATCAGCATAACATTTATAGTATCCATCATTTCATGAATCCATCTGGGCTTTGGGATTTACTGTTAGGTAGTGCGTTAGTTGTGGAGATAATTTCAGTGGGGTTGAATGGAGAGTTTAAAAAGTCCAGCTCCACATAGGACAGAGAAGGAAGATTAATTTGTTGTAAGAAGTTATGAATATCATCTGTAGATGGTGTAGAGTTAGTGTTGTCATCTTTCAAATTATATAATGCACCTTGATAGTCCACAAACTCATCTGCTATGTGTTGCGGAATACGCAATTCTTGTTTTGTGAATGGGTGGTGGATAAATGGTAGTCTCGATTTTGAGTTATGAGCTTTTAGCCTGTTAGAAGCTGTGTTGTTGTTAGCATAGTAATCAAGTTAAGTCGCCTCAGATAATCATCATATTGAGCACATAATAGTATCCAAAGCTCATAGCATAGCTTAATGAGAGAGGCCGACATGGATTCAGATGGGTTAATTTTATTTTGGGATTCTAGATTATGTATAGATGCTAAAAGGTATGTGAGTTTACAGGTGAGCTGAGATTTAAGTCTAGCACTTAATTGTAATATCATCCTGCGATATAAGCTTTATGAGCGTTCCTCACTGAGAAGATTCTCAGTTCAGAAGTATTAGTGTTAAAGTAGTCATGGAGATGTTACAATGCATCAATGTGTCATGGAGATGTTGGGATAGCAATTGTCTATTGGAAGGATTCTGAATGACAGCATTGTTATATTACCAAATATATGTCTGGAGGCAAGCATCCCTCTCCTCCACCATGAGTGAAATTGCAGCATGGTTGGACCATGAGATATAATTTTTGGAGGAGGAGGATATCTTCTGAAGCAACCATTTCTCAACAAAAGGTAATCAATTGTGGAATAAGAGCAGTGTCTGGAAGAGAAAAAGGTATAATCCCTTTCTCCACCATGTTGACACATTCATGCATAATAAAGTTCTTCGTAATGAAGATTTCCTAAGGTGGGACAGTTATGGTTAGTCACTGAGGTGGAATCAAGGGATGGAGTCACCACCATGTTGAAGTCCCTGCAGTTGTTCAGGTAGACAGATTTCACATAAGATAGTTTCCAGAATAATATTTTGCAAACCTCAGTAGGTGAGAGTTCGGTTCATAGGCTTTGACCAATGTGTAAGGAGTTGAGTTAAGAGAGCAAGTCAGGATAATGTATCTGCTGTCTGGATCAGTGATACAGTCTTTCAACTGGAAGGAGACAGTGTTTTTGATTGCAATAAGAACTCCTTTCTTCTTACCAGGAGCACACATCAGGAATATGTGGGGATAGGCAGGATGGGTACAGGTGGGTGTTGCCTCTGAATCAAAATGGGTCTCTTGTATATTAAGCACATCAACAGCCTGAGAACATGCTTCCTTCCACATAGAACATTGTTTAGCTGGGTGATTAAGACCTTTCACATTAAGCGATAAGAACCTAAGGCCCATGTTATATGCGTATAAAATCAATTGGCGTTGATCTCACTGATAGCCAAAACAAATATGTTAGTAATTAGGCAGACACGGTGTGCTTGGATAGCAGAAAGCACCCTGTTGTCAAAACATACATGTACACAGATCTTGCCAGGAACAAAAAATAAACACAAACAAGTAACAAAATCAGGTCCACCAGGACCAATAGGGACTCCATAAGGACAGCAATATCCAAATTGAAACAGATACTTAGAGTAAGCAAAACAGAGACGCATAAAAATGAGAGGCCTTCTGGTTTTGGAGAAGGTCTCAAGCACACAGGGCTGTTAAACATATTTGGGGTAAAAGTAAAGTGATCAACTATCTTACCCTGTTGGGAATGCTAAGGCATGATATGGGAAATTGATATAGTGAGCCAGTCCAACAAACTTCAGGTGTGATGTCTTTTGGGTGAACTGTTTGCCAATCCTGATCTGATTTAGGTGGCTAGAGAGTATGATGATCAGTCGAAGGAGGTTCTGGAATGATGTCCCATTTCAGTAGCAGCTTGGGCCCATCTTCAAGTTGCATAGGAGGTGGAGCCACAATGGGTAATCTCTAGCCTCCCCTGGGTATTTCCATTTGTCAGGATGTTATGATTCTTCAAGGCTATTATAATGGAAATCAGATGTTTTCATTGTTGGAGAGTGAATTATGATAAAGCTGGGAATATTTGGAATTTAGCCTCTTGTTCTGGCAGTTGATCATGGCGACGGAAAGCAGCCAAGAGTTGTTCCTTTGCTTGAAAAATGTGCATCCACAGAATAGCATCTCTGGGCACTTGCTCGGGCTAAAAGGATAACTTAGAAACTCGGTGCACTCGTTCAATAGTAAGATCTGCTGAGGAAATGGACAGAAGCACCTCTGCGAATAGATTGCATACAAAATGTGGCTGGATTGACTGAACAAATTCTGGAATTCCGCAGATTTTCAGATTATTTCTCCTAGACCTATCTTCAAGATTCACTTGTTTCACTTTAATCCAGGTAATCTTGTCAGATTGGGCTGTGTGGGCCTCTACTAGAGTGTTGTAGTTAACTGTAAAATCACTCATCGATTTTTCCACATGATCTACGCTATCACCCAATTCCTGGAGCTCCAGTTTGGACTGATGGATGCTCATCAGGATGTATGCTTGTAGTGCAGCTCTCTCAGATAGAAGCATATCCTTCAGCATTGTGTCAGATATAGGTTGGCCACTAGTAGGAAAAGAGGCAATGGGATCAGGGTTGTGTTCCAATTTTAATGTGTGAATAGGTCTTTGGCATTTGTGTATGGTATAATAAACTTTACTCTATTACACTATGGTGGCTTTTTCTCTGATTCCCTGTTTATGAGCCATTCGGAGAGTGGAGGAGTTTTGCAAAGGCACCTTACCATTGTAATGGTTGATTAACCGTGGGCTGTGTGGAAGCTGATCCTGTATCCATCCAGAGAGTGAGATTCATCCCACCTGGAACTAACTGGTGATTTATTATGCCTTATGACTCCTTGAGGGTCAAAGATTGGAGGTAAGCGTGCATGCTAGACGGTGACAGATAGTCTGATGCACTTGAGCACGTATTAATTTTCACAGTCGAAGATTGATTCATCACAGTTATAAGTTTGGGACTTTGTGCTATATGATTTATGTATATTGTTCATTTATGATCACATGTATTTATATTTGGTTAATATTTGTTTCACTTAAATCACCTATCACTTATATTTAGTCACATTTTTGATGGCATGTTTTTGGGATATACATTATGTGCACCACTGTACACCTATATATGTATTCATATAATTTGTGTATTCACCCATTTAATATTGAGTCCTTTATTTATTTTTTATGTCAATTACCACATGGTATTAGCGCTACACCACCAAATCTACTTATGTTTCATCCATTCTAGTCTAGTTAGGTGTCAGCAGCTTCGTCATTTGTATATCATTGGTAATGCATGAGTCTACCCCCCTTTATGTTTTTTTATGGTTTTAAAAGATGTTGATACAATGCCTGTCACAGTTAATAGCAAATCTTGGTTTTGAAGACATGATTGAAAATGCATGGTGATTTTACGGTATATTAACACTACTGCCTGCATTGTATCATGGCCCTTGTGCTGATGCATTGTAACAACATTTTTTTTTAACTTTATTGAAATGTCACAAAATGACATTTCATTCATCTTTAAGCACCACCATACATCACAATGTGCTGTGCTGACAAAAAGTTTGGGTTGACCTACTCATAAAACTCAAGGTAAATTGTTTTATTTGTATGCTAAGACTTCGTTGGGCGGTACGGTATGAATGGGCCCTTATTGACTTTACAGAATTCTCTTTATTAAATAAACCCATTTGCTTGTCAGTGTTTGTTGGTTTTGAGGTACATGTTTCTACAGTGTATGTGGAGCCTGTAAGTTAACTGATTGATCACGTTTGTACAAAAAGGGAAGCTTTGGTAACCCAAGATAAATGTATTTACTGAATTATCTACAGCTGCAAAAGAAACATTGGGATAGACATACTATACATCTTGCTGTACAGTTTTCTTCAAATCTTACAGTCATCCTTGTGTTCTAGTCAGTATAAAAAGCTTGACGACTTTATTTTGATCCTTTAGCTTTATATGATTGTGTCTTTGTTTATTTTGCTTGTGTAGTTTTCACATTGTTTACAGTGGCATTTTCATTTCTGTCAATTTATGAGTTTTTTTCCACAGAGAAAGTCCTTTTCAAACTATGTTTCCAGTTCCTGCATGGAGCTAAATGGATATGTGGTCTTAAGGAATATTGTTTCTTTAGTTCTCCTTAGTTGCCACCAAGTACTCATTTAGAGGGAGAAGCAGCCCTCTTGACAAAATAGCTTGCCACTGTGCATATAATAACTATGTTTATATCTCCATTTACTCCCAGACGAGACAACTATGGTAACTCAGCATACAAATCCCTATTCTAAATTCAGCTTAGCTAAAGCACAAAAAGAATTAATTTGCAATCCAAAGATTCTAACTTAAAAACAGCTAATTCACATGATTCCCCTAATGAAAAATGTACTATGCATATAAGAAACATTGCTCTGTGTGCTTATTTACTCCAAATGTAATAGTAATAGTAAATGACAGGAGCAAGAAACATTTTAGATGCATCATTTATAGCTCTTGCACAGTTAAGAGTTCGCTTAGATGTTGTAGCTAGAGAGCTGTGTCAATTTAAGTAATGCAGATTACAGAATGACATTAATCAAGTTGTGTGTCTCAATCCATCTATTATCTCATTCCTTAGCACCAGTCAAACAGATCTTCATCAAATTTTATAAACTCGATTAAGAAGTTCCTTAACTTTGTTGGAGCCACTAATGAAGAGAGTAGAAAAATCTTTGATGTTCTGTCAGAGCTGTAAATGCTGGAAAAAAGCCTTTGATTGGCTTCATAGGCGAAGGGCAATAACGCTCCCAATGTAACAAGTGGGCTTTTTTTTTAGTTTTGACTACATTTTCTTTTTCAGAATACAATTGTATGAGATCTCATTGTAATCTATAAGATATTTTATAAAGAACAGATAAACTATTTTTCATAAAGTATAGTAATGTCTTGGTCTGTAGAGATTGTAGCTTCTTTTCCCTTTTTTTCTGAAGTCTGAAGACAAACTTAAGTAAAAAATAGCGGTCAAGTCAAGCCCAAGGTTTTTTAAACAAGCCTTAATGTTCTAATGGAAAGAGCTGCCAAAGAAGGATTTTCCTTAACATGAACCTTTTTATTTGTTTTGTTATAATTGTTATACAATTATTATTTTATATTTTAAAATTTAATTTAATTTTCATTTATCACATATATTAACATGTATGCCTACTGAAAAACAAATATTAACTGACAGACTTTACTGGTATCAGAGAACACACTAATTATATCTATAAAATCTTTGCTTTTATTACAATTTTAAAATGCAGACTAACAAATGTAATTAAAAGCAATGTAAGGTCATCATTCAAATATATGAATCATATCAAATTTAGGCATTCTTAAATTCCAATAATCCATAGATGTCAATGCATATGCATACGTGCTTCCGCAGGACCTTCAATTGGGATTTACAAAAGTATGACCTATCTATAAAAACATACATTACAATATATCCTTAAATGTATATAATATTACAAAAAAAAAAGAGAAAACATTTAAAAAAAAATAAGATGGAGAAACTGATACACTCACATTCTATCTCAAGGTATCCCTTAATTGGGAGACCATGGACAAAGGGTGGCATCAGACCGGTAAGCTATTACCACAGTCAAGATTGGGATTCATCAAAAACCATCCTTAATTTATCATCATTTGTTGTTCCTGGCTGTCTAACGTAGAATATAGTGCATAGATTACAGACCAAACCAACACAAAGAGTGTAGTACATAGCGATCCAAAGCAAGACAACAACAAATGCCTACATCCATTACATACTGTATATCCTTATTTTATCAAAGTCTAGCTCGACTCTAAAATATTCACATTGGATCCAGTACCACAGGGAAGCCTTAAAAAGTAATACCAATAAATTCAGAATGTTAAAAAACTTAACGAGATAGAGAGACTTTCGATCCTGTACACTAACAATAGGGTTGGAACTTCCAAGATGACAATATTGAAAGTTTTTATGTTAGGGGACCTTAGATCTCCATTAAGCCTCATTCTACCACCTAAAAAACACAGTAAACAATGTCCATTATAGTTCCCATATTCTGTCTATTCCTATCAAAGTCATTAGGGGTATAGACAGGAGCATACCTATTCTACACTTACATCCATGGTGCTTATTTGCCAGATATCACTATGCCCAACAGTCACAAGGAAATCATGTAGACTGTATTCCCTAGAGGCATTCAATAAACACATATAACTGTAATACTTGTTATATCAATGCAAAATGATTTTACACATACTGATTACATCTTATGTTACTCTTAGCCACCTGCAGTAATTTGGCTTCCCTCTATGGAGTATCCACCAGCCACTCACTTAGTGTACTTTACTGTGTCCTTATATATTCTAAAATGGCGTCACCATCCTCACAGAATGCCATCATCATGGTGGCAGCCAATGATATCACTGTGCTATGTACCTGCCACTGTGCATGCGTGTCTCATCGCAATCCAACTCTGCACACAAAACTAGCATGATGGCTGCTAATCACAATATTCCGCTGTCATGCATCACCAGTATCCAAATCTCATAATACAAGTCTATACTAGTCACATTGCTCCTATCAGCGTGCAAGCACCAAAACAAAATCACATCCCAATAAAACAATGTCACCACAGCAACCATGACCACTTCCACCTCATCTCCACCTCCTCGAGACCCTCAGGACACACTATCCCCAGTCCCAGATAGACATCCATGGTCATAGGATGCTGTGGAAACTCATATCTCTAAAGTACTATATAACCCACTACATTATTCATGCCATTCTCCTATCGACCCTCACCTATGAAACAGCATGTCCACCAGTTCTCCATCAATTTTAATTACACTAATATATCCAACATCTATCCATATACAATATTTTCTGATATGACCTTATTAGCAGTGACTATACATACATAAGGAACAATGGTAAATCCATATATATTCCATACTGTCAGGGAAGAAGGTCGCAGCTGCGCACACGTGCATGTGCTGACGTGCACAGGCGGGCTATTTAAACCCCTGCTACAAACAGAATGGTGCCTTCTGGTCTACTACTTCCTGTTTCCTGTATCCTAACTGCTGTGATCCCCTTGCTTGATTCTGACAAACGATTGAACTCCACCTGCACTGACCAGCTCTCCCTTTGACTATTCGCTTTTCTGCTTCTCTGTACCTGATCCATCCGATTGATCCTGACCCAGCCTGCCTAACTATTCTACACTGCCTGTGACTATGCTTGGCTACCAGCTGACATGGTCATCTGCATCTCAGCTGCACCTCTCTGCTGCACCTGCTCACCTGCATCCTGCTACCTGCATCCTGGTATTCTGGGTCTTCACTTGCAAGCTGTCATCCAGACCCGTCAGGCACTCGTGCCCCTCCCAGCTCGTTACTTCCTATCTACCCTATCATCAGCGGTTCCAAACGGGAGTGGTAAGAGGACGCCTTCTCTCTACATCAGGCTCCACCACCAGGTACGTTACACATACATAAGGAACAATGGTAAATCCATATATATTCCATAACTTTACGATAATGCACATTCTTTAGTGCCCTCTACTATGCATACTTGAAAGTGCATAAATCCATGTATGATCTATCTGCATCACTCAGAGTAATGTACCATAGCATTAGATTTATTCCTATTTAAGGGCACCCTCTACTACACAAACTTGAAAGTACATGTACATCTATACAGGATAACATATGATCTATCTACACTACTCACAGTAAGTACCCTAGCATGAGATTTATTCCCTTGCAGAGGAGAGGTTTTAAAGTTAAAGCTTTATTCAACCCAGGAAGCAAGGTGACATTGAAATTATAGATACACCTCGTCTCTTTTTGTAGTATCCTCTTATCAACCCCCCCCCCTCCCCTTGGGTCCTCATATATCATATTAAATGCTGCAAAACAAATTCTAGATGTATCAGGATTGTTTTTGAGTACTAGATGTTTTCCAATTGATGTATATAATAAATTCTTCCTAATATAGTATATATGATCATATATCCGGCGCCAAAACTTGTGCTTCATTTTACCTATGTAGAATGTGCCACATTTACAGAACATGATATAGATAACTTCCTTTGTTTGGCAGTTTACAAAATGCCTAGCTTCATATAATGAGCCATTAGGTAGATTAAATGAAGGGCCCTCCAAAATTTAATCACAATAGTCACAGGCTCCACACTATACTGTATGTACTGTACCTCTTTTCTGGTGTGATTCATAGCTCCTCTCCCCAAAATGACTATAGGCCAGTTGATCCTCAATGGATATGCATTCTCTATATATAATTTCTGGGCGATTACCAATATGTTTACTCACAATTGGATCTCCTGCTGATAGATGCCTATGTTTACCAATGGCCTCTCTAATTATTTGATGTTCACTTGAGAAAGTGGTAATTACTCTTACATTGTCTTTATTCACCTTTCCCTAGTCCTTAAAAAGTGATTCCTGCCTGTTCTTTTTTGCTCTGTTGTATGACTTTATCAGCTTCGTAAATTCTCTTTTTAACAATCTCTCCTTTAAAACCTCAGTAGAAAAGTTCCTTTTGATCCTTAACCACCTTCCGCCCGCCCTATAGTACAATGATGGGCGCAAGGTGGTTCTCTCGTTCTGATAGGACGTCATATGACGTCCTACCATTCTCACTGCGCATGCGCAGCTCAGGGAGTGCGCAGTGCGGCGATCGCCGGTCCGCTGTGTCCCTCGGACACAGCGGATCACGGAAAGAGCCGAAGATGTCGGCTCGGTCATGTGATCAGCTGTGTCTAATCACAGCTGATCACATGTAAATAGGGAAATGCCGGTTATCGCCATTTCTCTCCTCACAAGCTGTCACGCTTAAACCAAAATCTCTGTGTATACCCAAAGAAAAATAAATCTTTCACCCTTGAAAGTACAAGTATCATAAACCTTTTCTACACTCCTTCCCACAAAACTCAAATTCTTTACTACAAATTCCCCAAATAAGTTAAAAAAAATGTCCACATTATAAAGTCCACAGAATGTCCACACTATTCAGTCTTCCAAACGTGATAAGTATCCAATTCACCACTTCAAGTCCAAGATACCTCAAAAAAATATAAACTGAATATAGTGCGTTATCTTTCAAATAATAGATTATTCTGTGATGTCATGCAAAAACCACTCGTGACAAAAATAATTATTTCATATAAATAAAATAAATAAATCCCAAATTATACAGTATTATAAACAATGTGTATGAGGTGAGCCCACCTATATACCCCACTCCTGAGGTTGATATGGTTCACAAAACCCAACCCGTGATATAATGTGTAAATCACTCCAACAGGTGGAATCACAGCAAATCCAACAATACAACTAGTGATTAAGTGCACTCATCCAAAATAGTGCCACCACTCTGGTAGGATAACATGCTATTACCCTCTTGCAGCTTGCACAGGCGTTTCACACAATCCAAAATGATAAGTAACTTTCCTCTTAAGGGAATGCGCAATGGAATCCTCCCCGATTTGGTGATCCAAATTCTGAGTTTAAACCTGGGGTCAGATCAGGGAAATGTTGATAACCCTCTGGTGGCCCTGTGCCCTGTTAACTGCCTGCCTCTGAAAGTCCTGTGCCGGATGACCAGCCTGCCTTTTGTCTGCTGCTTGATGTCCAGCCTGCTTCTGATGATCTGGTGCCAGATGACCAGCCTGATGGTCAGCCTGCCTCTGATCCTCATCAGTGCCCATCAGTGCCACCTATCAGTGTCCATCAGTGCAGCAGCCTATCAACGCCCATCACTGCAGCCTCATTAGCGCACATTAGTGAAGGAGAAAAATCACTTATTTACAAAATTGTATAACAAAAACTAAGAAAAAACTTTTTTTTTTCAACATTTTCAGTGGTTTTTGGTTTGTTTAAGAAAAAATAAAAATCCCAGAGGTGATTAAATACCACCAAACGAAAGCTCTTTCTGTCTAAAAAAAAATGATAAAAATTTAATATGGGTACAATGTTGCATGACCGCACAATTGTCATTCAAAGTGTGACAGCGCTGAAAGCTGGAAATTGGCCTGGGCAGGAAGGGGGTATTAGTGCCCTGTAGGCTAGTAGTTAAGTACTGGGAGTATGGGATACTTCAAACTAGCACTTGCGGATGAGTGCTTTTTTCATGCAGGATAGTGTTTCCCGCTGTTGCCTTCCTATATAGGTATGTTCCTATTATTCTATTTTCTTGTACCAATATTTCCACATCCAAAAAGAAAAATATCTCCTTATTGCATTGTATTGTAAACATTAAATTATAGCAGTTACATTCCAACGCCTGCATGAAAGTTTTAAGTACTTCCTCATCTCCTCCCCACAGCATAAAAATATCATCTATATATCTGTACCAACATAAAATGTTGGACAGACATACAGATAATCGCTCATCCAAGAACAACTCCCACTCCCACTGCCCCATGTACAAGTTGGCATATGATGGGGCATATCAACCTCATTGCAATCCCCTGCATCTGGTGGTAGTGGGAGCCATCAAATAAAAATACATTTTTCTGCAGGATATGCCAAAGGACTTCAAATAAAACTGATTAAATGGGCTGGCTACATTTTCCTCCTTATCCTAAAACCTACTGATTACTTCTACTCCATGATCATGGGAAATACTGCAATGTAAGGCCTCAACATCAATCGAGATGAAAAGGTAGTTTTCAGGGACCAATTTCCTCAATAGATTTGGCATATCCTGTACATATGACAGTAGGCTCATTACATGCAGACATAAATAGGCATCTATAAACCTGCTTGCTTTCTCTGTCTTTGATCCAATGTCCAATATGATCAGTCTTCCTGGTGGATTCTTCAAGTTTTAATAAGTCTTTGGTAGCACAGCCCAGGAAAGAAAACAATGGTCTCCCAATTAAGGGATACCTCGAGATAGCATGTGTGTGTATCAGTTTCTCCATCTTCTATTTTTTTTCTCTTTTTTTTTCCTTTTTGTAATATTATATACATTTAAGGATATATTGTAATGTATGTTTTTATAGATAGGTCATACTCTTGTAAATCCTGATTGAAGGTCCTGAGGAAGCATTTATGCAAAATGCGTTGACCTCTATGGATTACTGGAATTGATTTCATTTTATATCAGTTTCATCAGATCAGGTTGTATCAGTTTCTCCATCTTCTATTTTTCTTTCTTTTTTTTTTAGTTTTTTTCTTTTTGTAATATTATGTACATTTAAGGATCTATTGTAATGTATGCTTTTATAGATAGGTCATACTCTTGTAAATCCCAACTGAAGGTCCTCAGGAAACATGTATGTGAAAAGCATTGCCCTTTATGGATTACTGGAATTGAAGAATGTCTGAATTGGAGAAATGATTCATATATTTGAGTTATGACCTACTTCTTGGTCATCATCACAAACTTTTGTGCAAAATTGGAAGCTGTCTCTAGAAAACAAACAGTAAAAATTGTGTTGTTGACGGGGCTGTGCCCTAACTTTTTTTTCTATTTTGGATAGACTTTCAGACACTTCTTTCAATATATTATTGCTAATTTTGACCCTGTTGGGATTTTGTCTCACTTCCTGTCACTGTTACAGCCTGTGAAAAGCAGAACAAGAAATTAAATGTGTAGTTGTCACTTGGGATAAGACAAAAAACAAACATTAACAATAACCCTTCAGCAACTTACTGAAAATAAATGTTGTAACCTGTGCCCCCATTTATAGAGATTTTGAATTCCCAAAAAGTGAAGCTCACATATGGGTGCATAGTCTACAGAAAAAAGAAAAACCCCTTTTCTCTCCCCATATCCTTTATTTCACCTTGAACCCCCAGATTGCCACTCACTTTTCCCTCTTACCTTTTCTTTGCTTCTCCCAATTTTTTTTTCCTCTGTCACATTCACCTTTGGAACATGTTGCATGTTCCAGACGTTTTTACAGTGGAACATGTAGCATGTACCAGCATCTGCAGATTCTTCCCCCAACCCCCGATCCTTTCTCCACACCCACTGTCACAAATTGAAAACAGTGTTGGTTCTGCTCACATGGCTGTGTCATTTATTCACAGTTTCCTGTGAATAGATAGACTGCAAGTACCATCAACCATTGCAGCTGACAGCCTGTAGTTGTCAATGAAATACGAGGTCACTGGTGAGAGCTCTGACCAGTTCATTGATCTTCCTAATCTCAGGTAACTTCCTGCCTGTACGAGGTACAGGCAGAAAACTATCATAACAGTCTGCAGGAGCCTGAGATTGCACCTGCGATATGCTGATTGCTGGTGCAATGCTCTACAGGTTCCTTAGAAAAAATAAATAAATGCATATTTTTAAACTATAAAAAATTTACATTTCATATTTGTTTTCAAAAGGAACTTAGCCTTTAAATTTATTAGCCAGCCAGAATTTTTAAAAGTGATCTGATCAGCTTTACATTCCTTGATTACTTTTACAGTGTTGATAATAGACACCCCCTTCTTCCCACACACCTTGTCCATTTGTTTGGTCTTGCTTTTTTACGTTACCTAGTTCTGCTTTCTTGCCTAGTCCTTCTTTGGTGCTGATTTCTAGCTATTCACCTCTTGCTCCTCATTGACTGTAGAGTTGGAGGTATCAGGACCAGACTTTATCCTAGGCACACTATGTACGTGTCAATAGGCACTGTTTTTAGAGTGGCAGTTGCCTTAATCTGCCAGTGTCGTACAATGCTAGAAATACAGTCTACAACAAGTCGCACTTGGTGGTGTTGTGGGCTGTATTGCTAAAGGATCTACCTCTAGCGCTTGCTTTTGAATGAGCTTAAAGGCCAAGTTCAACTTTTGAAAATAAATAAATACATACTTTTTTTGCAGGTAAAAAATGTGCATTTTTCAAAGGAACTTGCAGAGTATTGGATCCACGATCAGCAGATCACAGGGGTGATCTCAGGTTCCTGCAGACTCTCAGGATAGCTGTCTGCCTGTACCTTGAGAGCAGGAAGATCAATTAACTATCAGTGCTCTCACCAGCATCCTCATAGTTCATTAAGAACTACAAGCCATCAGCAGCAATGGCAGATGATATTTATAATCATCCATTCACAGGAAACTGTGTATGAATGACGCAGCTGTGTGGGTAGAGCACTGCACTGCCATGTTGTTTTCAAATTGTGGCAGTGGGTGTGGGGAGAGGATCTCCCACCCGTTTTCACAGGAAGGGGGGTGGGGTTAAGGGAAGGGGGTGCAGATGCTCAAAAATGTTACATGTTCCACCTTAAAAATGGGTGCAACGTGTAACATGTTCCAAAGGTGAACTTATTATTTTTCTGTGACATAGCTGGTGCTCCTTCCTTCTATGTCTTAAAGCAGAATCTCTTAACTGGCAACCCACCCTCTTCCTAAATTTACATCTTGGTGTTAACTGTTTTCAAGTGGTGTATGTGACATAGTCTCCTTAGCAGCAAGCCGTCCAATTCCTCAAGGGCTGCTATGTTGAATTGTTTTGAACAGGGAATATGAGGCATGCGCATAAGACGTAACCTGCCAAAGGTTCGAGAAGAGACACAGTAAAGTCAGAGTTCCATATCCCATGTCATATGAAAGTAAAATTTTAATTTGGTTAGTAAGTCTTTGCTTGGTACTGTATACTTTCAGGTTTTTCCCTTTTTGTTGAATGTCCCTGATTCTGATTCGCATTAGTGAATAACTTAATAAGCTGTATATGCCAACAGCTTCTTTGATATTTCAGATGTGTAATCTTTTGATATGACAAGCCTATGATTAAGTGAAATACTAGCAATTCAGAGTAAAAAAAAGTTATTCCTAAGTAAGCTACACTTACTTAAAAAACTCTTCAAAGCACCAGGATTTTTAATAAATGCAAATATTTTTTAAAGTATACTTTCTTTTTATTTTAAAGTATACTTGCTATCAAGTATTGTATTGGGCCTCAGTCACATGATGCAAAAACTCATGCCAAGAATCCGAGAAAGGAAAAAGTGCTAGTTTTTAGAAAAAGATGCCTGATGAGTAATGCATTGAAACTGTAGTTGCAAGCACAAGGGTCTTATGATTGTTGAATTTTTTTAGACATTTGAGTTACACTGCCATTTTCAGGGAGCTTGTATAATGAGAATTAAAAAAACATTAAGCCGACCACTGGAATGAGACCCTTGAGCACAGGGCACTGCATAGTGTCCATTTACACCTTGTCCTGTACTGTGTTAATTAGCCACTCAAGATAAAGACCTTTGGCACAAAATTTGGTGTATCCCTCTGAGGTCTCACATAGTGAGTAAGGCAGGCCAGGATGAAGCATTGGGAACTACCTTACAATTGGTTCTGTTGGGTGCCTGTTTTATAACATTACCACCACCATTGCATTGTTGTAATGCTTAGTCTGAGGTATCTAAGCTTTGACATAATCTTCTAGGGGGAGTGTTGCACACATGCACTCCATGCTCTTTGTCCCACCATCTGGCTTGGAAAAAATAACTTTATGTTGATTTTCCTTTGAAGCACTTGCTGATCACATGTAAACAAATGCCAGTTATAGACATTTCCTTTCCACAGCTCTGTCACTGTCTGAGGAAAAGAAAGCCGATAACCGCCTTTCCTGTGACTGGGATATTTACATTGATAATCAGGGTGCTGATCATCAGTGCCCTGATTATCATTGCAGCCCTATCAGTGCAGCATATCAGTGCCCATCAGTGCAGCCCCATCAGTGCAGCATATCAGTGCAGCCCCATCAATGCAGCCTATCAGTGCCCATAAGAGCAGCCTATCAGTGTCCATCAGTGCTGAATATCAGTGGCACCTATCAGTGCAGCCTCATTAGTGCCTCTTCAGTGCCCATCAGTGCAGCTTATTAGTGCCACCTCATCAGTGGCCATCAGTGCTCATCAGTACAGCCTTATCAGTGCCCATCAGTAGAGCCTCATTGGTTCCCCTCAGTGTAATCTCACCAGTGCCCATCAGTGCAGCACTCATCAACACACATCAATGAATAAGAAAAATTACTTATTTGCTAAATTTTATAACAGAAACAAAACAGAGTTTTTACAAAATGTTTGATCTTTATTTGTTTGTTTAGCAAAAAACGAAAACTCCTAGTGGTGATTAAATACCACCAAAAGAAAGCTCTATCTGTCTAAAAAAAAATATAAAAATGTAGTTTGGGTGAGTGGTCAGTGTTGCATGGCTGCACAATTAGCATTCAAAGTGTGACAGCACTGAATGCTGAAAATTGGCCTGGGCAGAAAGGGGGTGAAAGTGCCCAGTACTGAAGCGGTTAAAGAACATGGACGGAGATGTCATTTGATGACAATTTAAAACTTTTTCTTTGTAAATGTCAGAGATTTAAACATTCACTGCTCCCAACCACATATAATGAAAAAATGCATCGGTACAGTACATGTTCCTCAAGGCAGGGCCCATATCCCCCCCCCCCCCCCCACACACACACACACACACACACACATGCTATTTTTGTACACCCCTTGCCTATTAATCCAGAAAATGGGTATTTTAATTTGACAGATCTGTGTCACATTGACTTCCAAGGGTTCAGGTTTGAATTAAACCCAGGGCAGTTTGGCTCATCACTACTGATCAGTCTTTTAATGTATCCTCTGCTGAACTTTATCTAAAGGCTGAAACATCTTTAAACACATAAAAGAACATGCCCTATAACTATGTGACTGAATCCTCATACTGGACAGTGTTGAGTGCGATATTTATATCCCTACTGTTTTCCTTCTTAGAATCAAAGTATTTCTTTCAGATCCATTCATGTGAGGTTCCTCACTTTAAAGAATGAGGGTCCTGCATGCAAGTGTGCTTCCCTTCATCCTTGCAAGGAAGTATGCATTTAAGCCCTGTACTTTCCTGGAAGGTCAGCAAGCGGGGCATTGTTACACTGCTGCAGAGTTCCCTTAAGTGTAAGTCTGGAGGTTTTTTTGGTACCTTTTTACTGGACAATAGATCATCCTCTTACTCTCAGTGTAATCATTCCTAGTGCTTGTACTTAGATTCCTTCCCCTAGCTCCCCTGTGGTGTATCCTTCTTTTACAGTTTAAGGGTTTCTTCAATCTTAGTTAGATTTGCTGCTAAGAGGACTCTCAAATCCATGCATTTCTCTTTTGCAGATTACTTATCTACCAATTAACTTCCTTCATACTATGGATCTCCCTCTCCCTGAAGTCAAGCGTTAAGGGTGCCTGATTAAGGCTCTGGTTGGTAACTGGATGGTTATCTGGTCTGGACTATATGAAATCAAGGGTCTAACCAAAGTATAGTGGTTCAGGCATTCATCCAAATTCCTGACTTTTAGTCCACTTTATATGATATCATGCTAGCTTGCACCTGCAGCTTCCTTAATCCTTCCCACCATGGCCTCCCGGGCCTTTAAAAAGTTATAAATGCCGGGAAGCTGATTCCTTTATGTGACTGTTGTGATTGGCAGTCACAGCGGTAACATGATCAGAACTCTCCGGATCGCAAGTAGGCATCCGGAGTTTTCCAGTACCCGTCGGTAAGTGTGCTGGGAGTGCAACCAGCGGGCACACTCAGCATGAAAATGTTTACATTGGGAAGTATTTATGTGCCCTCACAGTGTTAAAGCCCACCCACCGAGAGGCCGCATGGAACAGGTTAAGAAACTAGTGGCATCACCCTGTGGTTACATTTACTGTGGCCATATTTGTTCAATGATGTCACCTGATAGAACCCACCCCTTTGTTTACCTTTAGCAGTGGGCCCCAGGGAGATTTCATTCAGCATGAGTCAGCAACCATATCACACATATGCATCAGTCAGCAGAATTTTCTTGAAGGGTGCCGTTCATCATGATTGGCGTAGATATACATTGTTGGATGATGTAATTGACAATGGATTACATCATGGAACATTTTTATTAATAAAGGACCTGTCAAAAACTGAGCAAGTGTCTTTGCCTACTGTTTACTTTTTTTGTGAATGAGTAGAAGTGCTATTTACCCCTTATTTATTCCCATAGTGACTGGTTTCTAGGAATCTCCTTTTTGTTAACCTCTTGTGGTCGATCACCTGTTGATCACCGGGTCCTGGGCAGAATTCCTCGCTGAGTATCATTGACGGGGGAGAGGTCTGTATGTAAACAATACAGATCTCTCCCCTGTCAGCTCCAACACACTGCTTACACTGTAAAACACACACACAGCACAGTTAACCCTTTGATTGCCCCAGATGCTTTTTATTACCACTGATCACTGTATTAGTGTCACTGAGGATGTCCAAGGCAGTTAGTCAGAACCCCCCCCACCAGTGTCAGAATGCCTGCCACAGTCCTGCAGTCCTGATATAAGTTGCTGATTGCCGCCATTACTAGTATATAAAAAAATGCCAGTATATATACCTCAAATTGTAGACACTATAACGTTCATGTAAACCAATTAATTTACATGTATTGGGATTTTTTTAGCAAAGACATTTGAACCTAAATTTATGATGACATTTGTTTTTTCAGTTTTTTTTACTGGACATGTTTAATAGCCAAAAGTCAAAAATATAGTTTTTTTTCTCAAAATTGTCAGTCTTTTTTTTTTATAGCACAAAAAATAAAAAAACACAGAGACTATCAAATACCACCAAAAGAAAGCACTATTTGTGGAATAAAGGACATCAATTTCATTTGGGTGCAGAGTTGCATTACTGCACAATTGTCAGTTAAAGTAACGCAGTACCGTATCGCAAAAAATGGCCTGGTCAGGAAGGGGGTAAATCCTCAGGAGGGCAAGTGGTTAAAAAGATTCCAGATTTTGTTAACCCCTCTGCTAGCAGACTGAAGCTGGCAGTATAACCCAAAATAATTAGTAAAATTCTTGTGCCCCTCAATAGACATTAAGAAAATGGCTTTATGAGAAGAACATTTTATTTTCTGGTTTAATAGTAGCTATCTATTTGAGGCATTTTTCTACTTATCATTTCAGTTCATCTTCTACTTATCATTTAAGTAAAAGTGATGCTTGTAAAAATACAATAATTGTGCATGACAATATTATGAAAAGAATGGGTTGTTTGTTTGGGGCATGACTTGGGGCATGTCTTTACCTATAGAATCCCTAAATGCAAATCTGGACCTAAATATTGACATGGCCTGGATCAATGACACTCATCATTTTCTGGTACTGAATGATATGTTTGCATAAATTGAGAGTCTTCACTCTCATTTTTGACATTTGTATAGATATCTGTACAATTCTTTTTTTTTCTTAAATATGTTATATTCAGTTTCAATAAGATAACAAAACACCAGGCATTCAAGACTATATATTTCATCTCAATGATGATGATAAGTACATATCCATGTAAAATATTAAGAAAACACAGAGCAATAGTCATATTTGAAGGAGACCGGCCTGATCCATTACATATGAAACTATTAGCTATAAGGTATATACCAGGTGTCTTAGACCCAAGACACTGAGAGCATACCCCATTCTAGAGGCTTGGAAACAATGTATTTGAATTGTACTAATGTAATTACGTATTCTAGCATTGCATTGACTTATTTCCCATTTTTAATACCCATTTTGAATTACTAAACACTGTTCTTCAATGTATGATTATTACTTGCAACTCTCATTAACATGCTTTCACTGCTTATAGATTTTCTAAGGTTATTTCCCTAAAGAGATGAATAAAGTTAAACACAGAAAATGCACCTGTTGCATCTGGTGATTTTTTCCGCTGATCCCACTATTTCCTACATGCCAATTACAATACTAATGATACTTTCTGATTTGCAGATGGCATTTTAAATGCCATCCAATCAAGGCACAAATCAGATTATTTTCTTTGCATGACTAATCTCTTAGGATCCCACAGGACTATACTGAAAAAATGCATTTCTAAATTAACTTTAGTATAACCATTCGGCAGAGGAGCAAAACCTGTAAAAAGGAGAGTAAAACAAAATTTTAAAATGCATTTTTTTTAATCCAAGTTGGCGGGCTTCCATCTGTAGCAACTGGTGATCAGAACTAAGGCACTAAGATTAAAGGTAGAGGACTGTGAGTGTTTCATTATAGATGTAGATAATTTCTGATTTCAGAGTCTAAAGTTGTATGGTTCTAAGAAACATGATATTTGTAAATTTGCGTTTCTATTTTTAAAATTAAATAACTACTTTCCTTTAATTTTGAATTAGCCTTTCATTACAAATTACAATATATATTTAACAAGCTTTGAGATTAGCAGTGCTGTCTGCATACCTTTGAATTTAAACGCCTCTGTTAAAATTGAATGTATTTTATTTTCTTCTACATTAGGGAAATGTCTATGATTGTAGTGAGTATTAAATTGAATGTACGTACCTGACAGGAATTTCCCCTTGATAATACCGATTGGAAATTATTCTTTTGAAAGCTAGTAACAACTGATGTAAGAAAACAAAATCAGTAAATGTTCAATTATTTATTTTAGGCATTTTTTTATACAAAAGAACATTTGTACAGATGGTTAGTTCACAATTTGTCTCTTTAAATAATTTAAAATACAAGTTGGCTGAAAAGCAAAATTATGACTAACATTTATATTTTTATCAGAGTTACTTAAAGCACAGTATAGTATGTGTTGAACCCAGTTACTATTTTTATTATTATTATTATTATTTTGTATGTTTTAGACTATACACAGTTGAATTTACCTATCTTAAAATGCACCTGTTCCTAGACTGTGGACATTATTTACATATCCTTAAGTAGCATTAGGTATAAAATAAGCCTTGTTAACCTCTGTAGCTGTAGACACTGTGAATAAATCAATCTTAAAGGTTCACAAAAGAGGCACTAAATAGCTGCTCTTTTTGTTCTCTGGGAGCAAAAATGTTGCAGCTTACCAGTCCTCTAACGTAAACAAACAGCAGGTGCTTTAAACTGCTAGAAGCTGACTGAAACGTACTTTGGAATCTTTGTTTGATGAATTAGAGCAGTATTAAACTGGAAGCAAAATTGTACGAGGATTCTTCAAAAGTGTCTGCATTTTTATATAGAATACACACACACATACATATATATATATATATATATATAGTGCAGAAACTTTTTGAACACCCATTTTATATATTGCAGCTTACCAGTCCTTAGATGTAGCACACTTCCTGCCTTAAGATGGTCGTAGATTATTCATTTATTTTATAAGCCGGTCGGCTGATCAAAAAAAAAAAAGGAAAATGCATTCAAGGTGGATGAAGGAATCCTCCGAACTGTGCTGTTGTATTCTGATACACTGATTAATGGTGCATTTAATTGTCTGTATCCACTTAGCAAACATACATTTCTAACGTTGACTCCTCTGAAACTAGAACGCCCATAGATGGATCAAATTTCTATCTATGGAAGAACAACTGAGATACTCTTGGGCAACAGCACTACTTGGAGAGGGTATTGTTAGATCAAGTAGTACATTTAACCAGACTCTGGGTGTGTTACACATGACCAGAAAGTATCCTCATTGTACAAAAGCCCCTGTCCAGTACTCAGCAATTCAGATCTGATTACGAAGAACATAGAGAAAGTTTTGACAGCTGGAGCTGTGAAAAAAAAGCAGTCTGGCAATGTTCATCAATAATGTTGCTCAACTGAATACAGAAACATACAAGAAAAATTGTTTCATTTTGTATCTTTCTGTTTATTCATCTACAGATCAAAGGAATGAACTTCAATTTGCAGATTAAGTCAGTTAAAGCAATCTGACAAGTAAAAAAAAGTTTTTTTTTAAATTAAATGTTCCTCTGTTTAACGCCTTATTAACCCTTAGTTTACTCTAATCGGTTCTAATTAATAAAAATGCTTTTAATAATACTTGTGAGCCACTTATATATAAATAATGTGATATGGTTCGCTGACATTAATCACATCCCCAAACAATGTGTATAAAAAAGAAAAAAAACAATAAATGTCGCGCTCCTAATTTAATGTTAATAATGTGTACCAACTTATACTCTAATTTAATTACTGCCAATTAAAACGTAATTAATGTGAATTATTCAAAAAACAATAAAAATTAATAAATTCAAGTTATTAAAAAACAAAACAATTTGTGCCACCTAAATAATAAATATTACTCAAAAATTTAAGTGAATTGTTTAAACGATAGAAAGTCTCTGGTGATAAATAAATGGTGACAATCCCAAAAAAATTATAATGTGATCCAAGATGAAATTAAAGTGAAAAATTAAACGATATAAAAGTCTCTGGTGATAAATTAATGGTGACAATCCCAAAAAAACAATAATGTGATCCAAGATGATATTTGTGACTTCCAGTGAATCCTTAATATGATTAGGCTATGCGCTCACCTCCTTATAAGCCTAATATGTAATATGTAATGCGTGTAAAAGCTTATTCCGCTTTTTGTTCACAAATGGAACCTGGTGTAATTTGTTGCACCATATGATGAATGCTGGGTATCCCTTAAATGCTTCTCAATACTCCTCTCCTCATGTGCCAATATCCCTGCAGGGATCTCTCCCTCCTTCTGCTGCTGTTTGTCTCCTCCTCAATCCTGTCCTAAATGTTCCTCAGTAACATAGTGTAAGGAAAGAAATAGGGACATAGTTCCTAATCCTTTAAAATTTTACTTTTATTATGTGCCCAAATATTGCACTCACATCTCATAAAAAAAAACGCTTTCCAAAATGACAATCTTTAACTGTGTGCGCTGCACACAGTGTATACTCGCCGTCCACGGGTGCAGAGTAATGTCATAGCCCCTCCCCTACGCGTTGCGCCACAGGTCACGTGGCTTCATCAGGGGGTTGCGATTGAAATGTGAGTGCAATATTTGAGCACATAATAAAAGTCTAATTGTAAAGGATAAGGCACTATGTTCCTATTTCTTTCCTTACACTGTTACTGGGGAACATCTAGGACAGGATTGAGGAGGACACAAACAGCAGCAGAAGGAGGGAGAAATCCCTGCAGGGATATTGGCACATGAGGAGAGGAGTATTGAGAAGCATTTAAGGGATACCCACCATTCATCATATGGTGCAACAAATTACACCAGGTTTTATTTGTGAACAAAAAGCAGAATAAGCCTATATATTAGGCTTATAAGGAGGTGAGCGCATAGCCTACTCTCCAGCTCCCTAGTCTCCTCCTCCCACGCCCGACTGCAGGACTTCTCCAGGACTTCCCCCATCCTCTGGAACTCCCTACTCCAATCCATCAGACTGTCACCTACCCTCCTCACCTTCAGGCGCACCCTAAAAACCCATCTCTCCAGGGAAGCCTACCCCACCCTCACCTAACAACCGATCTCCTCCACTCCTCCTACCACTCCATCCCCCACAGCCACCTCCTCCTGTACCACTATACCCTCCCTCCTAGATTGTAAGCTTGAAAGAGCAGGGCCCTCGAACTCCTCGTGTACTGTATTGTACTGTTTTGTCTCATGTTCTGTTCCCCACGCTAATGTACAGCGCTGAGCAAACACTTTGGCGCTATATAAACACTGTATAATAATAATAATAATATCGTTTAAACAATTCACTTTCATTTTTGAGTAATATTTATTATTTAGGTGGCACAAATTGATTTGTTATTTAATAATTTGAATGTACTAATTTTTATTGTTTTTTTGAATGATTCACATTAATTACGTTTTAATTGGCAGTAATTAAATTAGAGTATACGTTGGTACACATTATTAACACTAAATTAGGAGCGCAACATTTATTGTTTTTTTTTCCAGTCCTAATTAATGCCTTATTCTCTTTCTCCATTCAATTATTATTTTTGCTGATTTTTTTTGTTCATTTATATTTTATTAACAAACAATATTTAAACTTTTCTGTTTTTGTTTGTTTTGTTCATGAATATTTTTGCACGCTGAAAGGAATGATTTTCTTTTCCCCTCAGAGACCCCCGGTCTGTGGAGAGATTCCTGGTTTATCAGCAGAATTCTGGGAACACCCCTTGAACACGGGAATAACGGCAGTTTATGTTCAGAGATGTTCAAAGTTTATTAGACATTAATAAGATTATATAGACTACAGATAATAATAAGGGAGGGGGGAGCAAGTTTCAAAACTGTAACTTGTAAATTTCCATCATGAGCTAACTACATGAAACATAACATATACATTTCTTGGTACAAATTGTTTTGGCTAACTTTCTGGAAAACAGCCAGACAAAGACATTGTCAGGGTCATGTTAGCTTCTGTTGATACATCCTTGAACAACCAAAAACAGTTTCATTAAACTTCTAATATATCTACAAAAAGCTAACTTAATACTTAAAATGGCGTACATAATACAAAATGGAAGTTATCTAGATCCTTTCAATCCCCTCTGAGATCATGAACATGATCTCAATTCTTTACTTCATTCATCTTTTTGTACATAGCCAGATAACCTTCATTTGTATTCAGCGGCTTGGTAGCTCTAGCAATGCAATATAATGAGCATTTAAAACATAGATATAAAGATAAAACAAAAAACAATATCATGACTATGCTTACAGCGATACCTTTCATCCATGAAAAGACGGAACCAAATCCTGTTCCTAACCAATCAAAAGGAGTCCATCCATCTTTTCCTATAGCTCTAGCTTCTTCCATCAAACCATCTACCTGTTCCCTGTGTTGCTTTATTATTTCATAATAATCTGGAACAGTTATTGTGTTATTGTATATCCAAGTACAACATTCATAATCCTCTGTCATCTCACACAGACCTGTCAGAGCAGCACTCATACTTTCAATAGCTAATTCTTGCATCTCCAGCTGTTTTCTAATAGCTCTGGTCTCAGTATTTAGCAACCCTATGTCCTTAGAGTTCCTCTCCAGTATATCATCAATAATGTTTGTGTAATTATTTATTTTGTTCATAAGTGTTATTCCCCATCCCGTGTAAGTAGGAAACCATGATCAAACCTTATCCCCTGTAGAGAATAGATCTACCTTTTCCTGTTTGGTTTCCCTTCTCTGTCTCAGAGTTAGTTGGTGTTTTGGGTATGTACTGGCTTTTACCTGGTGTTCCTTTTGGTCTATAGCTGCCATAATTGGCACTAATTGGGCTACATAGCACCAGCCCTGGACATTTATCCGCATGACATCCCCATCTGGGTATTATCTCCTGTGTAAGAATTCTGACTACAGTTTGTGCGTCTTCTTTATTAGTGACAAATGCTTCCACCCATCTGCTAAACATATCCACCATTACCAACAAAAACCCTTGCCTCTGTCCTGTTTTTGGCATGTGGGTAAAATCTATTTGTAAATGGGTGAAAGGTGTAGTTGGGTACACTAGATGCTGGTGTTGTGATTTCTTTGGGTTCTGTGGATTGTTCCTTATACATGTAATGCACCTAGAAACATATTCTTTCACCAACCTAGATAAACCTGTAATGTAAAAATCCTGCAATAATGTTTCACATGTCGTTTTCCATCCTCTATGTCCTAGACCGTGGTACTGTGCAATGAACAATGGGGCACTTGACATGGGAATGCATGGTTTCCCCTCTAAGCACACTAGACCAGACGCTGGATCTAGTTGTGCTCCAGAACCATTCCAGTCTGCTAGATCGACTTTTGTAGCAAATTTTTGTAAATCTGCATACATCTGGTCATGTGGGGTAGTTGTGACGCCCGAAGTGAGCAAAGGCATCTGCTCACTGGCCACCTGTTGTAATGCGGCTTCTTTTGCTACCTTATCTGCTAATGCATTTCCTTTGGCAATATGATCTCTGTGATTTGTATGTGCCCTGCAATGTAGAATGGCTAATGTTTTTGGTAACTGTATGGCTTTGAGTAGATCAGATATCAAAGAAGAGTGAGATATGGTTTTGCCATCAGCAGCAATGAATCCTCTTCTCTCCCAAATGACCCCAAAATCATGTACAGCACCATGGGCGTACTTGGAGTCTGTGTAAATGTTGACATCCTGTCCTGCAAATAATTGACATGCTCTTGTAAGGGCAATCAGTTCAGCTGCTTGGGCTGACTGATATGGAATTGGCTTTGCCTCGAGTATTTTGTCAGGAAGATGCACAATGGCGTATCCTGCATGGTAAGTACTATCATTTGGCCTAGAACATGAGCCATCTACAAACACATCTGGGGCCCCATCAAGAGCCACAGCTGACATGTCGGACCTATGGGAAGTGTCTTGCTGTATGTGGGTTATACAATTGTGTTCTGGTGCCACTTCATCCTGTTCCCCCTTTAGCCCCAGTAGGGCATTCAAAATTGGAGTAGGACCTGAATTTGCTGAAGAATATTTAATAATCAAGTTGGGATCAGATAGAAAAATCACTTCATATCCGCTCAACCTTTGTGCTGACATGTGTTGAGTGTGTATGTTTTTCAGTAGTAAGGACACTTGATGTGTGGTGTGTAGGGTAGTTTCATGTCCCAATGTGAAAGAAATAGCCCTCCCCACCAGAATTGTGCACGATGCAACAGCTCTCAGACAAGCAGGCATGCCCTGAACCTGAGTTGGCACTACTTTGGAAAAAAAAGCTACAGGGCGGAGCTTGCCTCCATGTTCCTGAGCCAGGACCCCCGCCATGGTTGTACAATTTTCCCTAGCATACAGATGAAACATTTTCTTATAGTCAGGTAGTCCAAGACCAGGGACCGTTACCATAGCATTCTTCAGGTACACAAAGGCATCAACCATTTCATTTGACCATGTGAGAATGTCAGGTGATTCTGAAAGTGTGGCAGACCTTAGAGTGTGATCATAGAATGAACAATCAGGTATCCATTGGCGGCAGTAACCAATCATACCAAGAAAAGTTAGCATGTCCTTTTTTGTTTGTGGGCGGGGCAGACCCACGAGAGCCGCAGCTCTTTTGTGACTGACATTCCTCTCACCATGACTTAGAGTAAAACCAAGGTATTCAACCTGTTTTTGGCACCATTGCAATTTCTTTTTAGATGCTTTGTGACCATTCCCTGACAACCATTCTAACAGAGACCAACTATCCTCCTGACTGGCCTCCTGACTTGAACTACAAATCAATAGGTCATCCACATATATAATGAGGACCGAACCATTGGGAGGGGTCCAGGACGTCAGTGTGGTCTGGAGGGCAAGTGAGTAGACTGCAGGCGAATCTACATAGCCCTGGGGCAATCTACACCAGCTCATCTGGCGGTTACGGAACGTAAATGCAAATAGCGCCCTCATCTGGTGGTCCACAGGAACCGAAAAAAATGGATTTGTTAAATCAATCACTGTAAAATATTCTGCATCGGACGGAATGGAGGTAAGGAGTGATGGCACATCAGGCACTATTGGGGCTAATGGAACCACCAAATTATTTATGGCCCTCAAATCTTGTACAAACCTGTAAGAGCCATCCGGCTTCTTAACAGGATTGATAGGTGTGTTGTAAGGAGAAACAGTTTCTTCCAAAATACCTGTCTCTAAAAATCTTTCCACTAGAGGAGCAATCCCTTCCTCCTTCTCTGGCGACAATTTGTATTGCCTCTGTTTGTAGGGCAATGCCCCTTCCTTGAGTGTGACTGTGTATGGTGTACATGAAATTAATCCTACATCCATAGAATTTGTGGCCCAAACTGGATGTGTATCAGGAGGGGGTGTAATGTGTGAGGGATGACTCTCATCATTGAAATAGGTGGGTATAATGGGTACTTTGGAGGATCTGGCAACTATACCTCCTTCTGATGTTACTCTCAGAGAAATCCCTAAAATTCCCATAAGATCTCTTCCCAACAAATTTACAGGGCAATTTGGAATGATTCTGAAACTGTGACAAGTGATGGCCTCATCCCATGTGAGGGCCGAAACGGGCAAGGGGGGAGTTTTGAGGGTTTTTGTTAGTATCCCATTTATTCCCATAGAAGGTTCAGCATTTGTAGTTTCTCCATGATACATTTCCTCACTCAGACTGCTACATGTCGCGCCTGAGTCGATTAAAAATGGAACTTCAGCGCCCCCTACTTGTAAAGAAATGAGGGGCTGCTGCCTGTATGATGAAGAAACCAAGAGAAATGCCGGGACACCACCTTCCGGGCATCCCTATTGTCTCTGGTTCTGCTGTGGCCCCCACTGAATTGGATATTTAATATCTTGGGGTTGTGCCTGTGCCTGTGCCTGTGGTGTTTGGGGGGTGGTGGTGGCATTAGGTGGTTGGTATCTCTGTTTGTGCTGTTGTGGCTGTCCCTGGGAGGAGGGAGGTTCATATGGACAGTTATATCTCCAGTGATCCTGTCCTCCACAGTTAAAACATCCAGTTCTTCCAGGGATTTGGCGGGGTTCAGAGTTACTTCTTCCCCTGCCAAATCCCCCCTACCTCTGCCTCTATACCACCCTCTTCCTCTTTGTCCCTGCCCTTGAATTCCCTGTTGTGAGTCACTTTGGAAATTACTACTATTAACCTTCTCTTTTCTTACAATATCTAAACATCCCGCTGCCTCCTTCTCGTGAAGGGAGGTCTGAAACTCAACAACAGTTTTAGTTGCCCAGTCAGAGACCTGCTGCTTCACGGCTAATCCTGCTTCTGGCTTAAGACCTGTTATGAATGTCTGAATCATCAATGGACTTAGCTCTCCAGTTAGAGCCAGTCCTGCTTCTTGTGTCCAGACATCCTTGAACCTTTTCCAAAATTCTAATACAGTTTCTCCTACCTTCTGTTTACATGCTGTAGCAATAGGGAGGGAAGCCTTATTCTTGAAAACCCTTTTTAATTCTGTGTCAAGCTCCTCACACATAGTTTCTCTCCCTTCTGTGGTATTTAGTTTATAGGCAGTAGCCTGTGTATTACTTGGTTCTATGTGACTAATGCTTTTTACATTTATCCAATCCCAAGCTGGATTATTTCCCAGAATACCATCAATGATCAATCTCATATCTTCCTGTGTGTAATTTCTTCCTAAACATGCCTTTTTTAAATAAGCAAGAGTACCTCCAGGAGATACTGTAGGCTTGGGACAATGTTTAACAATCTTATTAATATCTTCTAATTCTATGGGTTTTTTTAGAATTAGTTCTCCTGCTGTGAGAAAAGGTAGTGTCAATATAGCCAACTCCTTTCCTCCTACGGCCCCCTCATCTTCTCTTTTTCCCTCTTGTTTCTTATCCATGGATCTAAGCTGCATTCTAAATTCCTCCACATCTCTGCCCTTTCTATGACTGGTGTCACTTCTTCTCCATTGACCATCCTTTTTCTGTAATTTTATTATATTTACCTGTCCCTGTTCTTCGTATTCCAACTCTCCTTCGTTGTCATTATTCTCTGTAAGGATGCCTTGAACTTGGCTACCCTCTTCTGGTGATTTTATACTAATAATCTGTTTGGGTCTAGTGGAGGGGCCTGGCTGTATTGGTTGTAGATCCGGGACGGGAAGTGGCGCAGGGACAGGGGCAAGGACTGGAGGGGCAGGGACAGGAGCAGGGGCTGGAGGGGCATTAGGCTGGGGAGTAATCATCCCCAAACTAATCAAAAAATCATCATCAGCAGCATTTTTAAAACCACTTAATGAAGGATATATATTATACGGAGGGGGTGGGATTGGTGTCTGAACTGTTTTCAGTCCAATCTTGGGTCTGCATGTCTTTTCAGATTGATGCTTTTCCTGGCATATTTTTAATGTATCCAATTTCAACTTCCTCTTTTGTTTTAAAGAGAAAATCAAATTGAACTTTCCCTTGCTATTATCAACCCAATACGGTGACCATTTTAACCAGTTTTCTCCCCCTTTCTTGGGAATGGGTCTGTACTCCCCATAGTTTCTGTCCAGCCTGCCATACAATCCACCCAGGGATTTATTAAATAATAGTCCGTTCCACAAACTCTAGCAACATAATCCTTACAATTTTCTCCCTTTTCTGGGGGACCTGGTGGGTAACTACCTCCTTGACCCATATTTAGACAGTGGATAAGACAATTTTACCTTCAAATCTTATTTTGTTCCACACAACAAATTATCTTATACTTCTACGCAACAGAAAGAAAAAGCAAAAGACAGATAAACCAGAATCTGCTCCACAGACTTATTAACCTCTTGATAACTTCCCAAAAGTTATCTCTTCACTGTTTTACCAAAAAACAGTGTGTTCTACCAGAGAACAATCTGTGTTTACCAAAAACACCTTTTTTTTTATAGTGCACTATTTTGTAACTCTACCAAAGAGTTAAGTCTGCTTACCAAAAGCAGCTACAGGTTATCACGGGTCTATATAGACAATACAGAATGATTCAAGACCTTCCCTCAACACAGGGCAAGAAAGAACTTTTAGTCATAAAAAGACAGAAGGTTTACTTACCAAGTAAGGTGGGTGGTCATCCCGGGCTGAGCCCCCAGCTGAAAGGAATGATTTTCTTTTCCCCTCAGAGACCCCCGGTCTGTGGAGAGATTCCTGGTTTATCAGCAGAATTCTGGGAACACCCCTTGAACACGGGAATAACGGCAGTTTATGTTCAGAGATGTTCAAAGTTTATTAGACATTAATAAGATTATATAGACTACAGATAATAATAAGGGAGGGGGGAGCGAGTTTCAAAACTGTAACTTGTAAATTTCCATCATGAGCTAACTACATGAAACATAACATATACATTTCTTGGTACAAATTGTTTTGGCTAACTTTCTGGAAAACAGCCAGACAAAGACATTGTCAGGGTCATGTTAGCTTCTGTTGATACATCCTTGAACAACCAAAAACAGTTTCATTAAACTTCTAATATATCTACAAAAAGCTAACTTAATACTTAAAATGGCGTACATAATACAAAATGGAAGTTATCTAGATCCTTTCACACATTTAACATATATTTACACTTTTCCCATTTAAAAAAATCTCAAAATTGAAAAAAACACCCACTTGACTTCATTTGTAAATAACTTTGCAATGATTTGTATCAGAATCATCATTTTAGTGTCATTTTAAACAGGACAAATTACAGCATAAAATGTATACTTTTTATGTGCAGTAAAGCTTTATTTTTAAACTAACACTGCTCAAAAAAGAAAAAGTGCTTTTTGCTGTGTTTAATTGTTTGAGAATTGAGGAAAAAAAATAATTGTTGCAAGACATTATTCACAAAAAGTAAGCCTTGTCCTTTAAAAAACAATATATGTATTATGTTGTTATCTTAAATAATGGCAAAGTTATTGCTGAATAAACAGGCATATAACAAAAATTTTAAAATTGCTCTGGTTCATAGGGGGTGAACAGGTATGAACAAGGCCACATTGAATATTGATTGGACCCTGGGAAAATATTTTCTTGAGCCCCTCACACCCATAGACATAAAATGGCCATAGAAAGAGCAATTTTCTGTCTTGCAGTCACAGGTTGCAAGAAAGAAAATTGCTTGATTCCCCCATCAACACAGTGTTGACAGGGGATTCCCTTCTGTTGAGCTATTGTGTTCACAGTGACATTGTGAACACAGTGGTTTTTGCTAGTGGCTATAACAGCCGGTAGCAATAAGCGCATATAAAATTTGGCAGGCTGGTTGTACCCGAGTTGATTGATTAATCAACTTGGATACATTCAGCCTGCTCATACATGGTTCGAATCTTGGTTGGTTCCTGCTGAGCCATCCAAGATTTGAACTGTCTATTGCTGGTTTTATCTCAAAAAAATAAACTGAAGAACAGGGCCACACTCACTGATTGGCTCAGGCTTACTTATTGGTTGCTGAAACCTATTGCATATTCTTACCACACCTTGATTGGTTGCTAGAAAGTACTGTACATCATTACCACTCACTCACTGATTGGTTGCTAGAGATCACTGCACATTATTACTGCTGACAGATTGGTTGCTAGAGGTTACTACACATCATTACCACTCACCCATTGTTTGCTGGTACCAGCAGTGACAGAGGTCAGTGACAGCTTGTTTTAAAGCTTGTTAATTGATTATCGATACTATAAAAGTACTTTGTATTCATAGTATGGGTACAGGTGCACTAAATTGTTAGACCTCACTATATCGCGTTATACACAAAGTGGATTCAATTATATTAAATATATTCACAAAAGGTACTATATTTAGTTAGGTTGTTAAGCCAAATGTTTATAGTATACTAATATTTTATATTATTAATGTACTACTACTAAATATACTTTTATTTTAAACTATGCTACTCTACTTTACTTGTACAGAATCAAACTGCGTCCATAGGTGTTCTCAATGCAAAATAATATCTTCAAGTACTTTTGTATCTAAGAGACACAAATCATTTTTTAGAGTTTTACTTTAAACCTCAAGCATGAAATAAATTTTGACTGGCATGATCTGAAATCACGTGAACCCTTGTACAGCTATACTAACTCTCATATTGTAAGCAGTTCACTTATCTTGATAGCCTAATATCATCAAAGGCTGCACACAAAGCTTTTTTTATCTGGGTGCTTACCAGAAAATTCTGTTTGACTTTTTACATTTTTAATATCAATAATCTGGCTTTTGAACACAACCTGTGGCAGACCTGTTTTTTTTTATAACTTTGTAACATTTTGTGTTCCCATTTTATAGCTCCTTATATTATCTACAACACATTAATTTGTGTCAACAATATAAAGTATATGACAATAAAGTCTGAACTTTTTCAGAAAGCCTTGCATTTGGGTTCTACTTTCCTGTAACAAAATAAAGGTTACCATTCGTTGCAAAGTGTGTTCTGTCCTTAATCTACTCAGTTTATTTGGAAAAAGTGTAATGCAGTATCGAATGTTTGCAATTTTACAGTGTGTTTCCTAATTTTTCTATTGTGGGTGTTGTATTGAGCAGCCTTAGCATGCGCTGAGTTGAGGAATATCACTTTTTAAGAGCAAAACATTAGGGTCATTGGAATTTAGTGGGCACTTGGACAGATACTCCAACTCTGAAACTACATAGCAATCACCTCTGTGCACCTCTTAATGGTGTATCCCAGGCTGTTAATGCAATATATATATATATATATATATATATATATATATATATATATATTTACCCATCCTTCTGGGGCAAGAGCCTGACCCAACTTCCTCTTACCTCCTAAACTCCACTATGATGTGCAGCTTCAATTGCCAATACAAATGCTTAAGAGGAACAAAAGGGGACTGGGCTTAGCTCTTGGCACAGAAACTCTATCAGCCGATACCTGCCAGAGCAGTTTGGTATTCAAGAGCTGCAGAACATTGATGAAGAAAAATAACTGAAGTACAGCATCTAAAGGTAGCTAGTATGTGGTGCCAAGGGATGTTCAAAGAAGTGAATTAATTAAAAGGCCAGTTGCAGCACAGCACACTTTTGTCTAAAATAGATTTTTAGATTGTCATATGAATTGTTGGTCTAACATTTGCACCCTCCAGTCTGACTAAAACAGGTACTGCATCTTAGCAGAGCTTATAGCAACTTGTACCGGAACTTGGGAATTACAGAAAAATTGTTGGATACTATAGCAGCAAATCTGCACCCTACTAAGAAATGTAGACACTGTATATACTGTAAATCCCATGCTACCACACAGTCTGGATCCTTGGCTCAGTAAATTTTACAAAAAAGATTAGAGTTGGCACTTTTTGTTGGCAGTTGAAACTGAAAAGGCCCTTTTATGGTCAGAGGCGAAGTTTCCTTTACATAGTAATGCAGCTGCATCCATGTTTGCCCACAAACTGAACCATATTTTATATCCTCCACATGTATGCAAATTGCAATCCTGCTCTGGTGGTGTGGTCATTTTGCCATCTGAGGTGCTAAAAATGTGTGAAAATGTTTACTCCAAAATATTATCCCCTCCTCCCTCTTCTGTTCCTGTTTCAGCATAATCATGGTTTGTTAATATTTCACTTCCATCCTTTACTAATTCTCTGTAAAAGAGGCTTAATTCTACCTGTACAGATGAAGAAATCTTAAAGGTTTTTAAATCTTTAAAATGTACTACTAAATGAAAGGTATTATGCTCATCTCTTGGCCCTCAAATAACTATATTATTCAATTTCATCGTAAAAGGTCATCATTTCCCTGATAAGATGCCTCCATCCAACATGTCCCTAATCCCAAAACCTGATAAAGATCTCCTGTTTCTACAAAATTATAGGTCCATATCCATGATGAACAATGTTCTTACATTCTTCAGTGGTAGGTTTTCTAGAGTTCTAGAGGATACTTTATATTGGTTTCTGTAATTTCCACTCATACTCCCCAATGGTTTCTGTAATTTCCACTCATACTTCCCCAATTTTTTTATTCTTAATAGACTAATTATGGATAACATATGCTTAGTTACTAATATTATACAAAATGCCAATGACCTACACTCTAAAGAGGTCCTATTATTCACTTTAGATATACATAGAGCTTTTGTGTAGCTTGGCCCTACACATGTTTTTACAGTGTTGTGGTTCTAATAGAGAGTTTTTCCCGACTTTCAAGCCCTATATCATACTTCTAAAAGCAGGATTAAAATCCCAGGATGTAATTCTGGATTTTCCATGGTGGGTCAGGATACCCATCAGGGTTGCCCTCTTTCACCCCTACACTTTTTACTCTCTATGAAGCCATTGGCTTGTGCTATTAAGAATAACCTCTTATTCTAGGATGAATCACATTTTTTAAATTGGGCATGTACTCAGATGATGTAATGTTATTTTTTTTTCATCCATTAATCTCCCTCCCAAATCTCCTACCTATTTTGCTTACATTTGCCTCCCTTTCAGTACCTGTAGTAAACTTTTCCAAGTCCACCACAATGTCAATCAATATTTCCCTGTCGCAGCGTGAACAATGTAAATACCTCTTCCCTTTTGTATGGTCAGACAAATCCATTTCTTGTCTGGGTATAATTCTAACGCTCACTATCCATACTTTATTTCAGTATAACTATACTCCTAATTTAACCCAGATTCAAAAGATTCTTAAATGATGGAAATCCTATCCCATTTCACTTTTGGGTAGAGTAGCAGCCATGGAAATTAATATGAGGCCAGAGATTTTATACTCAATTAGAACTTTATGAGTGAGATAATTGGCTCTGAGAGAGGACACCGGTAGTACACATTAAATAAATGAATAAATAGGACAACAACATGGCAACAATAAAATATGTAAAAGATATATGAACTGTATCACATAAAGGCCATGAAGTCCATGCTGTAGGCACTAACAGTGTCAGCTCTCCTTAGAGTGAAGCAATACTCTGTAGGGAATATAAAGGAACACAAGGGGGTGCAAACCTAAGTGTAGTAGATTAAAATAATTTGCTAAAAAGTAATAGCCAATAGCTACTCACAAAGGTAGGAGAATAATAGGCATGTAAGGCAAATCCTTGACTTGGCCAGAGGGGGAGCGATGGTATCAATGTAAGCTCAGGTTCCGGAGATGGAGTGGAGAGAGAGCCGTCAGCTGTCAGCAAGGGAGATGCTGGAAACCGGCGCCATAACCAGCTTGAAGTTCGGACTGAGCAGCAGACCAATGGGATGGCAAGGATGAGTCAGGTGGTGTGTCAGGTGACAAGTTTCAAATCATCTGCTTCTTCTTCAGACCTGATTGGATGTTGGGGATGTCCCTATCTTATAGGAGGAGGAAGGGATGAGGCGGGCTTGATCAGGTGGATAGACAGCAGTATACTGGAAGGCGGGGATAGCAGCGCAGGTAGACAGAACACAATAGAGAAGAACATTTTATATAGCACTCAGTCAATTACTGGAAGATTACAAACTCTAAGACATATTTGCGGTCACTGATAAGGAACATTGAATTATAGGGGAACATGTATATAAAAGATGACTGTCACGTAACTGGTTTGGGAGCCTGACGTGGAGAGGAGGTGTCCTCTTACGACTCCCGCTCAGAGCCCCTGATAGTGGGAACAGAGGGCACAGAGCCAGGAGTGGCACGAGTGTCGGGTAGGTCTGGAGCTGGCGGCAGGTAGGTGAAGACTCAGGAAATCCGGATGCAGGCCGGTGCGGTTGCAGGACCGTAGGTGCAGCAGCAGGCAGGTATGGCGGCAATCAGGATGCAGACTGGGACTGGACACAGGAGCGTGGATGCGGCAGCAGGCAGGTATGGTGGTGACCAGGATGCAGGCTGGGTGCAGGACCGTGGGTGCAGCAGCAGGTAAGTATGGTGGCAATCAGGATACAAGCCAGGTGCAGATACAGGTAAGTAGGTGCCGGGTCAGGATCAAATGAGCAAATCAAATACAAGGGAGCAGGCAAGCGGATAGTGAGGTATAGCCGGTGTCAGTGTATGCAGAGTTCTTTCTTAGTCAGGTCAGATCAGGATACAGGCAATAGAATCAGGTTATGGAGTGCAAAATGTTATAGACCAGAAGGCATTGATTACACTGTATTGCAGGTTTAAATAGCCCACCTTGCGGTGATGTGTGTGATGATCGCGGCGTCAGACCCCAGCCCTTCTCACCAAACTCGTGACCAACGGACTAGCCAATCTAAAACCGCGCTGTCACGTACGTAACAATGCCATGCCCAGCTGCACCCTGCACAAAGATTTTCCAGCTAATGGACCACAATCGGTGTACTTGCGGCCTGGGAACGATTGTTACTGGGTCAGGTTAATTATGCAATTAACCCTTCACACTGCCACCACCTCCTATTTGTAAAGAGAAAGAGGAAACTCGGCAATATTAGCAAAAACACTATGATGGTTGAATAATTGTCTGTATACCACTGTCACTGAAGGCAGGGTATACAGAAGGTTAAACACACACAGTAGCGCTTTTCAGAGACAGGGGTTTTTATTTTGCATTAAAGAGCTTTAGAAACAGTTCAACACTTTCAGACAGTAAGATTTATTATTAAAAGGTCAAAAGGGTGCAATAAAAATATTTACAGAAAAAGATGTAGCCAATATATATATATATATATATATATATAAATATACAGAGAGCAATAACACAGCAAAGAGATAACAGAAAGAAATTTAGGGACTTGCCAAACGTCCTGGTTTAACCTCCCTAGCGGTATGATTATTTCAGATTTTTGGTGCTGAAAGCGGTTCCATTATTCTGCATGGAAATATGTAGTTTTTTTTATTGTAGGCTGTAATATTTAGGAATAACTCACTGAAATCTGTCCAAACAAGAGTCTATTAAACATCCCGGGTATGATAAAATTTGAAACACAAAATCATAAATTATAATTTAATAAATAATCATAAAAAATAATAATATAATAATATTACATTTAATTCAATAATATAATCAAACCAAAAACACTGAAATTTGAAATATAGCGCCAAGTTCGCACATTGCTGAGCAAAGTCGCAAAATCGTTTTCAGTATCTGATGACGAATTTCCCCACGAATCATTATCACTCAATTCTGCAAGTGGTTCTGATTTACTATCGCTGTTCTCTAGCTGATCTAAACCAGCTTTTGACCTAAAGGGACACTTTTTGGACGCCATTGACTTTTCTAAGTTTCCAGGCAGAAAGAACATTCAAAATGCAGACAGGGGACAGGACAAAGCACTAGGGACAAAATGTATGTAAAATGGGTTGAAACAGCAATGTTTTACTATGTAAAATCGTTTTGAAAAAAAATATATATTTTTTTTAATTTTCAAATTTCCCGCCGGCGCCCGTACGTCCCGACGTCACAGGGACCGGAACACAGGAGCCGAATGCCGGCATCTGCCGGAGGAGATGGCCGGGGACACTGCAGGGGACACATCGCTGGAGCGAAGGACAAGGTAAGTGCTGCAGGGACTCCCTATACAGCATGGTAAGCCCGAGTGTAGCTCGGGGTTACCGCTTTTGGTATAGAAATTTTACCCCGAGCTACAATCGGGAATACCGTTAGGGAGGTTAAGCAGATCAAATTTCAGAGCAGAAGGGTGCCTTATCTCTCAAAGTTGGTTCCTGATGTTAAAAGGGAGATTTCTTCACCTTAGCTCAACTCAGCTTAGCTTAGCTCCAAGCATAACAGCCTTTTTCTAGGAACTCAGCAGGATGTCTCCTTAAAGCAGAGAACCAATTGCCTCATTTGGGGAGGGGTGGGGTAGGCGGAGAGCTCAGGCTATGACCAAATCCCTCCCAAATTATACTATGGTCAATAACGTTTCCTAGGTACATATAACATTCTATTCACGGGTAGATTAATACGCAGAATCATCTGCTGAACGTCCAGATATGAAATATGACATACCTGTGGAGATGGTTAAGGAGATATTATTTTCTGCTCTCCTGTAGATGTCAGATAGGGGATGTAATATATCAGATGACTTGTATTAAAGTGATCTGTCTGAATATATGCCTGGTTTTTAGGTACGGCTTTCATCATGAAATCATAGGGGAAAATGGATTTTTGAATGTGATGTCTGCTTTATGGCTTATCTGGAATGTCTTGAAGCTCAGTAAGGGACTTGGTGTATGGCTTTACGATATCCCAGATTGAGAAGTTAACAGACATCTAGGCACCAGCTTGGAGCAACATGGATGACCACGTTCATCTCAGTGTGCACGATTGCTACAAAGTGTACACTACTGTGCATGCGCGCACTTGCACGCTGCTGTGCATGCGTGCCAGCACACTCCTGCGCATGCGCACTCGCACTGCCATGGCCCAAGGGGATTCATCGCTGTCACACGGCTGCATGGTGGCAGGATCCCTGACAGTGCTCCCTCCCTAAGGGCAGCCTCCATATGCCCAACTGGGCCATCTTCTCTGGATGCCTGCGCTTGAATGCCATGATTAAATCTTTAGCGTGGATGTTAGACTCCGGTTCCCATGAATTGTCTTCAGGTCCATAACCTTTCCATTTAATTACTGTAAATATTGGAGTTGGTTCCTCCTTTTCCTACAGTCAACAATAGTTTCTACCTCATACTCCTCTTCGCCGTCGATGATCACTGGTTCAGCTGGCCCCAATTCCCGACCTGGAAAGGGGTTAGAGATTGCAGTCTTGAGCAACGATACGTGGAATACGGGATGAACTTTTAGTGATTCTGGTAGTGTGAGCTCATATGCTACATCATTAATTCTCCTTTTTACTGGAAAATGTCCCACAAATTTGGGCCCTAACTTCCTTGAGGGACAGAGTAACCTTAGATTGGCTGTTGACAACCATACCTCTTCGCCAGGTTCCAGGACCAGGTCCCCTTTCCTTTTTCTGTAAAATAATTTCTTATTATCTAGCTGAGCCTTTGAGATTTTCTCCTGTAGCATTTTGATGTTCTGTTGAAGGAATTCAAAGGTATCTTGGACTGCTGGGTTTGCTGATTCAGGCAGTAGATTGGAAATGAATGCAGGGGGAAATCCATAGTTAGAGAAGAAGGGAGACTGTTTTGTGGCCGAGTGTTTTGAATTATTATATGCAAATTCAGCCAAGGGTAAAAGTGATACCCAGTCATTTTGGGAAAAGGATGTGAAACAACAAATGTACTGTTCCATGGTCTGGTTGGTTCTTTCTGTTTGGCCGCTGGTCTGAGGGTGATAGGCAGAAAAGAGTGAGAGTCCCACTTTAAACTTCTCGCAAAGAGCTTTCCAGAATTTCGAGGTGAATTGCGCCCCTCGATCCGAGACGATGTTCCCTGGGACACCATGGAGCCTCACCACCTCTCTTATAAAGATTTGGGCTGTTTCTGCTGCAGATAGTACTCCCTTCATGGCAATGTGGGCCACCTTAGAAAACCAATCCACTATAACAAAGATAGCTGAACATCCTTCTGATGGTGACAGTTCTACAACGAAGCCCATCCATTTAATTTTTCAAGGACGGTCAGGAACTGGTAAAGGCCTTAAAAATCCCCAGGTCTTGCTTCTGTTACCCTTGTTCCATATACATGTGGGATAGGAATTTACGTAAGCCTTGCAATCCTTCTCCCACTTATATATATATATAATGTTAACAAAAATGGGACATTTGGGGATATGACCATAAATGAAGCTAAAGGAGATGCAGTAAGAATCTGCTAGAGCTTTATGAGATATAGGAAAAAAATGGGATACATGTATTAGATGATATAGGGGTGCATATAAGCATGATAATCAAACAGTTAAATCAAAGGATGGTATGGACCTCAATTTCCTCATTTAACCCTATGGGGGCTAATTTTAGGGTAAATATGTGTATATTTAAGGTATATATCCAGAAGGTTTCTTGCCTACATAATCGCTGAAAACGTTCGGTTGTGGAGTATTTTTCTGTTATGGAATGAATTATCTATACTTGAAGATCATGAATAGATTTATTATGATACTCCAAGAAGTGTCGCGGGACACTATCTTTGGGGTTACCATCCTGCACAAGACGTTGGTGTTCTCCGAACCTCTTTCTGAGGGTTCTGATTTTTCGGCCAACATACTGTAGAGTAAACCGCAGGGGCAGGAGAGGCAGTAGACCACATAGGTAGATGAACAATTGTGGGATGAATTGATGGAGAAAGTTTTGCCATTGGAGGAAAATGGTTTTTTTTGCCATGGGGGACATGTGCACATGTGATGCATAATGCTTTATTGCAACGGAACATCCCTAGTAGTGGGATGAGACTAAATTGTCTGGAAGTAGTGTTATTTCTCACCGTTGGAATTTTACTCGGTGCAATCTTATTTTTGACACTAGGTGCCTTTCTGTCGTCAAATGTGGGATGTGATGGGATGGAAGATGTGAGGTGCTGGTCTTGGGACAAGATGGACCAATGCTTCCTGAAAACATTTTCCATTTTTTTGTATGAAGAGTGGTAACGCTCATAGTGGTCATATTACAATCCCAGTATTTGACAATGATATACATATTATGTGCCAGCAATCACATATTATGTGCCAGCAATCACTGGAACTTACTAGTCACTGAACAGTATGTAGGGAGAGGGAGGAAGGAAAATAAATCTGCCATGCTGGACGCTGTGAAACGAATGTCTCTGTGTCCATTTGTATATGTATATCATTGTCAAATTGTTACTGGGATTGTAATATGACCACTATGAGCATTACGACCTTCACCAATATACACGTATATGATCTCTTTAAGACCCTTCATTTGGGTTCCATTTGCCAGGCTCCACCCCTAATTTTTCCACATGGAGGGCATGAGGTGGGGTCTTCCCTACCATTTGGTCCCCTATTTATAGACCATCCACTTGTATAGCATTTCAGCTCTGAGGAAGGGAGCTCGTCTCCCGAAACGCGTTAGCATTTTCCACTACAGGATCCCCGCTACCTGGGACTGTTAAATGTGGCTCTCTCTGTTTATATACCCTTTGGTTTGTGAGTATCTATTTGTTTCAATACAATATGTTTCCTTTTTATCACAGTAATACACAAGGAGAGTGCTCCCTCTTTTATTCTTTCTTTGATACATTTAAGTCTGATGATTTTTTGCTTTTCACAACTCACTATCCTCTACCGGTAAGCCTATCCCTTATGAAAAAATATGTAAATCTTTCCTCAGGGATAAGGGACTAATTTCCACTTTATATGGTCTTCTGACAGATGACCCAGCACTGGAGAAATTACCACACATGTTGAAGTTGGAATGGGAGTGGAATACTATGTTTTGTAACCTTCATAAATGTATTAGACCTCTATGTGTCATGGAAATGGCTATTAAAGTGTTAACTAGGTAGTACTATATGCCAATTAAATGCCAGTCAATATGTCCAGAGGTTTTGGGTACCTGTTTTCATGACTATGTTTCCCTTGGCTCTTTATTCCATATATTCTAGGGTTGTGAGAAACTGAGACTCAAATGGCAAAATATTTCAGAAATCTCTTGTCTGGTAGGGTATAGAATTCCACTTACTATGCCTATGTGCATTTTATTTTTTTCCAATACTCAATGTTTTCTATAAGTTGAAAAAAAAATCCATACTATATGTGTAATATAATGAAAATAAGTAATATCTTCCCTAGGTCAAAAAAAAACAACTTAGCAGCTGCTGGACAACTATGATACTAGTTAGAAGACAAATAAAGAGAAAACAGCAGCACTGGAATATTAAATGCCTTCAATATTATAACTGTAAATAAATATCCAAAAAAGTAAAGCTTGAAACTCCAAAACAAATGTATATAAATATATACTGTATACAAGTGTTCACACATACATAATATGTATATATTATACTATACATACTATATGTGTAGCTAAACATTGGGCTATAGATTTAAACTGGCAGTCTCCCCCAATTGTTTTCTCACAAATAATTGACACAATAGACTCAATGATGGAGATCATTTTTCACACTCTTTTTAATACAATGCCTTGCTTCTCAGAGAAATGGGATATATGGTCTTCTAATAGACATTTATTTGTAGACTGATTCTACTGTCTATTCGTATGCAGAATGTTTTGTCTATGATATCATTTTATAATACCTTTAAGCTCTCTAATGACTTACTAACTGCTAAAACCAATGGCCACTATTCCATACTGCTACTACTCGACCTCTCTGCGGCTTTTGACATGGATGACCATCCCCTCCTCCTCAGAAAACTACACTCTTTTGGCCTCAGCGACTCTGCTCTCTCCTGGTTCTCCTCCTATCTATCGCAGCGCTCCTTCAGTGTTACCTATAATGCTGCCACCTCCCCCTCACTCCCTCTCTCTGTAGGGGTCCCCAAGGTTCTGTCCTTGGACTCCTTCTCTTCTCCATCTACACCTCCTCCCTTGGTCACTTGATAAGCTCCCAGGGCTTCAAGTACCATCTCTATGCTGATGACACGCAAATCTGTCTACCCCTCACCTCACCCCTTCAGTCTCCACCCGCATCGCTAGCCTGCTAAGCGACATATCGGCTTGGATGTCACTCCACTTCCTCAAACTCAACCTTTCCAAAACTGAGCTCCTAGTATTCTCCCTGCCCCTGCTACCCCCACTGACTTCACCACAAATATTGCTAACACCACCCTCAGTCCATCCCCTCACGCCAGGGTACTAGGTGTCATCCTAGACTCCAATCTGTCCTTCTAGCCCCAGATCCAATCGCTGACAAAATCATGTAGGCTTCACCTCCGCAACATCTCCAAGATACAACCGTTCCTAACCCCGGAAACCGCTAAGCAACTTATTCACTCCCTTGTCATATCACGTCTCGACTATTGTAACTCCCTCCTCATTGGCCTACCTCATCGCAGGCTATCCCCACTTCAGTCTATCATGAACGCTGCTGCCAGACTCATCCACCTCACTAACCGCTCTGTATCCGCCGCCCCTCTCTGCCAATCCCTCCACTGGCTCCCAGTTGCCCAACGGATAAAATTCAAAACTCTAATAATGACATATAAAGCCACCCACAACACTGCCCCAATTTATACAACCGATCTCATCTCTAAATATCACCCAAACCGTACTCTCCGCTCCTCCCAAGACCTCCTACTCTCTACCTCCCTTATCTCCTCCTCCCATGCTCCTCTCCAAGACTTCTCCAGGGCGTCAGCCATCCTCTAGAACTCCCTATCCCAACCTATCAGACTATCACCTACTCTACTTGCCTTCCGGCGATCACTGAAAACCTTTCTCTTCAGGGAAACCTATCCCGCACTCTGCTAATTCCGGAATCCTCTAATCTTCCAACAACTCCATCCCCCACAGTGACTACCTACTGTACCACTCACCCCTCCCTCCTAGACTGTAAGCTCCAAGGAGCAGGACCCTCAAATCCCTCTTGTATTGAACTGCATTGTTGCTGTATTTGTGAGATGGGGAAACAGCTCTCATTGTTTGAACATTGTTTGTGTGGAGTAAATTATTGTGTGGAGTAAATTAAATGTTCGGGACTGACATTCTGCGGTTTAGCCACAAAATGCTACTGTTTTCCTAATACAGCCTCAGACTGCATAGATATTTCTATATTCTTGAAGAAGTGGGGTTTTCACACAGAGTTTAGAGAACAGGAAGGAGAGAGAGCAGCCATGTTTGGAGGATGGTGAATGCAGGAGCCGTGTGAGCAGAGAATCTGATGGCATCCAGGTGTGAAAGCATCCCTCAGTAACCAGAGCTGCAGCTAAGTGAAGCTGATCGTGTCCAAGACCCTGATCCTGTTCAGAGAAAGGAAGATTGCTGCCAGGAATGCTGATGAGAGCAGAGGAACAAAGCAACATACACTGCGATACCGCATGCTTGTTGGAGAGACATTTGTTCTGTTCAGAGTCACCAGCGGATGCAAAGCAGAGACGGGTCGGTAAGATCGTGCAAGCACATCATTTCAGTGTTGGCGCCTAGAGACTGAGACCAGGCCTATAGTTAGTTAGTTAGGGTCTCTGTTTGTGTCATGCCACAAGTGTTATTACTGATCATTGGAAGGACTCCGTAACTTAAAGTGACATTTCACATTGGAGAGCTGATAGCATCCCACAAACTCAAGCCAGACTGGCGTTTTGCTCAGAAGGAATACTCAGGCACGTGCTACAGGACCAGTTATGGGAGGGGGAATACTGTAGATTTGTGGAAGCTGTTGTGCTGCAACGCAGGCTAGCCCATACTGTACACCCATACACTGATTCCTGCTCTTTTAGGGTAATAACGGGTAAGGTGTGGCAGCTTAGTTGTGCCCGCCAGTAGGTAAATTACTATACCTTCTACCTTCATCCATCAGGAGGCGCCGTGCTGTGCAGCACAAGGGTCTCAGCCTTTAGGCTGGGTGTATGTAAATTTATTGCACGTTCTCAGCTTTTGTGGTTGTGTTTATTTGCCACATCTAAGTAAAATTCTGTTGTGGCAAAAGCTGGTGTTGGGGTTGCTTTCCTCGTTCATGACTTCACTGTATCCTGGGGAGCCCACCCCGGTACACGGCTTACATATTGTCTCCCACTGTATTGTAAAGCGCTGAGCAAACCGTTGGCGCTATATAAATCCTGTATAATAATAATAATAATAATGTATATGTTCACTGTATACCTTCCTGTATGCTTCCTTTTGTATGCTGTTACTGAAATAAACTGTTTTTTTTTTTTAAAAAAAGCTGGAAAATTACTGTCTGCATTGCAGATGGGAGTACTATCCAATAGCAATCATGTTCTTTTTTTTATTTCAAACTGTTTATTGCAGATATGACACAAATACAGAATAAGCAGATGGTTATTAATAGAACTAAAAATATGACAACATGTGCCTTGTGGCAATAAGCAGTCAGAATACAGAAGAATGGTACAAACAAGTCTCTTTCTAATATATCTCCCCCAAGAATACAATTAGTAAAAAAGCAATAAGTGCATACATTAGGGGCTGGTTATTCATTACCCTAAACAACCCTCAGTTTCTGATGGGAGTCTGAATTAATGAGGGAAAGAGCATATGTACTTCAACTATTTCAGATTGTCTGATGCGTATGCGGACAATTTCGCTTTTAGTATATGATCTTTTCATACAAAATTCTTTGAGCGACCAATGCTAATCACAGGACCAGTAATAGCATTCATCTTCTGTGCTATGAATAAAATAATTTTCAAGGAATCCTGATGTATTCGGGCCATACCAATTTAAAAAGAAAAGCATATTTGGAGTTCAGGGTACCACTAGGGACAATAGAGGTATCAATTACCTGGTTCCAGCCCAAGGATATTACCAGGCATAACCAGATTAGGCGAACAAAATCCGCTTGGAGATGTGCAGATCGTACAATTTATGAAGGGTGAACAACCCATCTGCAGTTTTATTGGGGTTAAGTAGGTCTAATGGATGATATATAGTTGAGTTATATAGTTATTGACTACCTATGATGCGGAGAGATGGGAGGAACAAATGTCCTCTAAAATGGCATCAAATATAAAGGATATATAAAATAATAAAGATAGACTGAACATACCTGGGTTCGGTCCAAGCAGAGTTTGTCAAGCGTGAGTACAGTTTATTTCTGAACCCCATTAAAGTCAGTGAGTGCAGTATGTTAAAATCAGCTATGTCTTTTTTCTAAGCTAAAAGCCAATGGATTATCAAACAAATGGCATGGGTCACTGGGTGCTACCTTGGGAAACGTACTTTTAATGGCTAAAGTGAAATATTACTACAGCAACACTGACATTTACATTGTACAAACATAAAAGTGTATTTAAATTGCCAGTGAATGGCAGCACCCTGTGCTTCATTTTGTTTGTAAACAAAGTGGCTGGACAATCCATTAACCACTTGCCCTCCTGAGGATTTACCCCTCTTCCTGACCAAGATTTTTTTGCTATTCGGCACTGCACTATTTCAACTGGTAATTGCGTGGTCATGCAATGCTGTACCCACACAAAATTTACGTCCTATTTTTCCAAACAAATAGAGCTTTCTTTTGGTGGTATTTGATCACCTGTGCTCTTTTTATTTTTAGCGCTATAAACAAAAAAAAATGAAAATTTTGAAAGAAACGATATTTTCTCATTTCTTTCATAAAAAATATCCAAAAAACTCAAATTTCGTCATACATTTACGCCAAAATGTATTCTGCTACATGTTATTGGTCAAGAAAAATCCCAATAAGTTTATATTGATTGCTTTGTGTGAAAGTTATAGCTACAAACTGATATAGATCAGGGGTCCTCAAACTACGGCCTGCGGGCCACATGCGACCCGCTGAGGCCATTTATCTGGCCTGCCGGCAGGGGCGGGACAGGAAGGGACACTAAGTACAGGGTCGGGCAGGGGGCTGCTGTACCTTACCTGGCTCTGGCCCAGTCCCACGACGATCCAGTCCAGGAAGCGCTGCTCCTTTATTCACTCAAGCCACTCCCTCACTCCGCCTCCTCACCGGTGATTGGGCGCCAGAACTGTAGCTCAGGAAAGGCACACAGGCGGCCAATCACCTGCGAGGAGGCGGAGCCGAGCGGCCCCGTGAACATCGAGTGGTGGAGAGGCTGGAGTGAAGAAGGACAGCTGACAGGTAAGTGTGCCGTGATGAAGGTGCTGCTGCAACCAGGTATGTTGGCTACAGCAGCACTATGCTGGAGCAGGGGGTCAGCAAGTTACGTGTCATTGGTGTCAGTGGGAGGAATAGTGCCCCATCATTGGTGTCACTGATACTAATGATGGGGCATTATTCCTCCCACTGACACCAATGATGGGGCACTATTCCTCCCCCCCATTGACACCAACGATGGGGCACTATTCCTCCCCCCACTGACACCAATGATGGGGCACTATTCCTCCCCCCACTGGCACCAACAATGGGGCACTATTCCTTCCCCCACTGACACCAATAATGGGACACTATCCCCCCCACTGACACCAATGTTGGAACACTATTCCTCCCTCTGACACCAATGTTGGGACACTATCCCCCCTACTGACGCCAATGACGAGGCACTGTTCCCCCCCGCTGACACCAATGATGTACTATTCCTCTCACTGACACCAAAGATGGGGCACTATTCTTCCCACTGACACCAATGATGGGACACTATTCCTCCCACTGACACCAATGATGGGGCATTATTCTCCCCCACTGACACCAATGACGTACTATTCCTCCCACTGACACCAATGACAGGGCACTATTCCCCCCCCACTGATACCAATGAAGTACTATTCCTCCCACTGACACCAAAGATGGGGCACTATTCTTCCCACTGACACCAATTATGGGGCACTATTCTTCCCACTGACACCAATGATGGGACAATATTCCTCCCACTGATACCAATGTTGGGACACTATCCCCTTCCCCCACTGACACCAATGATGGGGCACTATCCCCCCCCACACTGACACCAACGATGGGGCACTATTCCTCCCCACACTGACACCAACAATGGAGCACTATTCCTCCCCCCACTGACACTAATGATGGGGCACTATTCCTCCCACTGACACCAATGGTGGGGCACTATTCCTCCCACTGACACCAACGATCGGGCACGCTTCTTCCCACTGACACCAATGATGGGGCACTATTTCTCCCACTGACACCAATGATGGGGCACATTTCTTCCCACTGTCACCAATGATGGGGCACTATTTCGCTCCATAAGACACACTTGGGGGGAAATGTCTGTGCGTCTTATGGAGCGGCCGGCCCAGTATTCCTGCCACCGTTGTATGTCTGCAGTCTCTGGTCATCTCCTGTACTGTGTCCGCAGTCTCTGGTCATCCCCTGTGTCCGCATTTGTTCTTAGTTTTTAACGGTCTGAGGGACAGTGAACTGGCCCCCTGTTTAAAAAGTTTGAGGACCCCTGGTATAGATAATGGAATTTACACAGCTTTTACTTTCTGCTTGCCCATCACATTTCTTGAGATGCTAAAATACCAGGATAGTACAAACACCCCCAAATGACCCCTTTTCAGAAAGTAGACACCCTAAGCTATCTGCTGAGAGCTGTACTGAGTCAATGGAAGATTTATCACAAGTTTCTGAAAAATGACGAAAACATTTTTTTTTTTTTTTAACACAAAGTTGTCATTTAAATGATTTATTTCTCGCACAAGCCATGGGTATATGTGGAAGTACACCCCAAAATACATTTTACTACTTCTACCGAGTTAGGGGATACCACATGTGTGAGACTTTTTAGGAGCCTAGCCACATACAGGAGCCTGAAATCCAATGACCACTTTGAAAGCCTGAAGGTGCGTAACTTCATTTCACTTCCTCACTACCTATCACAGTTTTGGAGGCCCTGAAATGTCAGGATAGCACCAACCCCCCCCCCCCCCCCCCCAAATGACCCCTTTTTGGAAAGTAGACACCTCAAGGAATTTAAAAAGAGGCATGGTGAGTATTTTTCAGATCTAATTTTTTTCTCACAAGGTTTTAAAATATAAAAAAGAAAAAGAAAAAATATGTTTTTGTTTTTTTCTTAATTTTCCAAAAACTTGTGGCAACAAACGAGATCTGAAAAACACTCACTCTGCTTTTTATCAAATTCCTTGGTGTGTCTACTTTCCAAAAAGGGGTCATTTGGGGGGGGGGGGATTTGGTGCTATCCTGGCATTTCAGGGCCTCCAAAACTGTGATAGGTTATCAGGAAGTGTAATGAGGAAATAAAGCCCTTTAAAAGCCTGAAGATGCTTACTGGATTTTGGGGTCCTGTACTTGGCTAGACTGCCAAAAAATCTCTCACATGTGGTACCCCCATACTTGGGAGAATGTATTTTCGGGAGTAATTCCACATATATCCATGGCATGTGTGAGCAATAAATCATTTAAGTAACAATTTTGTTTAAAAAAAAATGTTTTTGTAATTTTCCAAAAACCTGTGGTAAAAAATAAATTATTTTATTGACTCAACATGCATCTCAGCAAATAGGTTGGGGTGTCTACTTTCCAAAAAGGGGTCATTTTTGGAGGTGGGGGCAATTTTTGCACAGCATTAGAAGTTTATGCCACACATCACTCACTCTTCTAACCACCTGAAGACCAAGCCATTTCTAACACTTTTTGTTCACATAAAAAAAATCTGTATTTTTTGCTAGGAAATTACTTTGAACCCCTACACATTATATATTTTTTTAAAGCAGACTGCCTAGTGATTAAAATGGTGGGAGCTGCAATTTTTTATGTCACATAGTGCTCACGCAGTGATTTTTTATACGCAAATTTTGTAAAAAATTTTAAATATGATGGTATGCCGAGTAAATAGATATCAAACATGACATGCTTTAAAACTGTGCATGCCCCATGCAATGGTGACAAACTGCATACATTTTTAATAGCCATAGGCAATGCTCTAAAAGTCTTTACAAGCTACCATTTTAGATTTACAGAGGAGTCTAGTGCTAGAATTACTGACCTTGATCTGATCTTCATGGCGATACGTCACCGGTGCAACCCCTGTTTACAAACTGGCACAGGGTCAACGCTAGTGCACACATGTGGGAGGGCGAGGGCGCTTTTTTTTAAAAGTTGTTTTGATTTTTTAAATTATTTTTACACTGTCCCTTTTTTAATCACTTTTAATGCTATCACAGGGAATGCAAATATCCCCTATAACGTCAATGGGCATTATCAAATATTCTTTTTTGGGGTCTATCAGATCTGGGCTCTATCAGACTCTAGATATCTCCTCTGCCCTTACATTATCTAATCTCACCAAGATCAGTGTGATCAGATACTTTACCAATTTAAAAATGGCGCTGTTTATATCCTGCAAAACTGAAGTGATGAAATGCTTGTAGTTTCCGAATTCTTAGGCTATAGAGATGATTGGCATCATTCTGGTCTCCAATCAGCTCTATGGTCAGCTGGCAGAAACACCGGCTGCATTCTCAGGTTGCCCCGATGACATGGGACTGCCCGAGAAAGCAGTGGAAGGCAGTGGGGGAGGGTGGGGGCATCTTCTCCTGCTGCTTGTAAAAGCAATCCTGCAGCTAATTAGCCACTAGGATTGCTTTTTCATGAAAGCCAGTTGCTGGCTGAAAAAAACGATAGCAGGATGATGCCTACAGCTGCAGGCATCATCCTTGTATAACCACTCAAAGTCGAGTGATGTACCAGTATGTAGCTAGTCCTTGTTGGGTGTATATGCTATGTTCTTTTTTTTATGCAGCCTGTGGGCTTAATGAAAAAAAAGAGAAGAAATCTCTGCCAGAAAAAGTGTGTGGTATGCCTACCATTAGAATATACCACCCTGCATCCACCTTCTTCTAATGGTGGGCACACATGAAATGTGCCAAAAATATAAATATATATGCCAAAGCATAGGGGCCAGCAACCCACTGGCCACCCCAGGCCTCCATGCTTTGGCATATATGCTCTTTTTTTTAACTGAGGATGAAAAATCTCATCCAACAGCACTGCACACACCTACTTATGTATATTCTGAAAGCAAGACCCTGTTGCTGTCAGAATAAACAAATTGGTGCTGCAGCTGAATGACATTCTCATTTCTGAAGCAGAGTTTTTCCCCCTTTCTAAGACGGGTATTTACAAGCGATTAGGTCGCACGGTGCTACATGCGCCAATTTCAAGATTGTACAAATGTCTAAATATTGGCATGCTTGAATAAAAATTGTATAAGTGGTACCCCATATGGAAAAAAGATGACACCAATTCCCAAACTATCTTGCCACTGCTCTCCATATAGTCTGGGCTTCGGGGAGCTCCACGTGACTATCTTTTCCCTCATAAATCCAAAACTTATATGTGTAACCTGTTGCCCTCTCACATGTGTTATACACCTTGACCCCATATCTGGCACGCTTGCTGGGGATAAATTGTTTGAATGCAAGAAGGGCAGCCTGAAAAATTAATGAGGGACTCATCAACGCAGATGTTTTGCTGGGGAGTATAGACATCAGTACATTTTTGGTTAAGGTGATTTGGGAGGGTCTGAATTTTGTGGAGACGGTCAAATTCAGGGTCACCCCGAGGATGACAGAGTGTGTTGTCATTGAAATGCATAAAACTCATTATACACTCATATCTATGCCTGGCCATGGCAGCAGAGAACAGGGGCATGTGATGAATCGGGTCTGCGGACCAATACAACTGCAATTCTTTTTTTAAATAATGCCCATGTTGAGGTTAGGCCAAAAAAAATACTAGTGTACTGATGGGCAATCTGACGCTATCTGGGAAGGGCACGAAAACCGTGGGAGCGCAAGTCACGTATATATATATATATACGTGATTTTGTGCACCCGTGCGGCTCTGTAGCAGTTTTTCTACGATAAGATGGCGTGGAAGCGGTTGAACATGCCCAGTACAAAAAAAAATTTAAAAATCTAAATTCGTCATGAATTTAGGCCAAAATGTGTTCTGCGGCATGTCTTTGCTAAAAAAAAAAAACCCAATACATGTAAATTAATTGGTTTACTTGAAAGTTATAGCGTTTACAAATGGTGGTATAGATATTGGAATTTTTTTTTTACTAATAATGGCGGTGATCAGTGACTTATAGTGGGACTGTGAGACTGCGGGACTGCGGCGGGCATTCTGACACTGGGGGAACTGACTTGGTGTCACTGACATCCCCAGTGACACCAATACAGTGATCAATTCTTAAAAAAAAGCACTGACACTGCACTAATGGCACTGGGCAGGAAGGGGTTAACATGAGGAGTGTGTTAACTGTGTGCTGGGAGTGTTTTACTAGGGGGCGGGGGGTGTGTGCTTCACTGTAAGTACACTGCTCTGGATGGCTGTGCACAGTCATCCAGAGCATTGTGCCGAAACCGACAAGGAGGAGGACTGTTAGTAAACAAAGCAGCCCTCCTCCCCGTTGGTGATTGTCAGTAATCATTGGGCACCGGCGGGTAATCACCGGCCAGGACGCGTATGACTCGCGTACGCCCCCTACCCGGGAATGCAAAATCACATATTATATATATATATATATATATATATATACACATGTGATTTTGTGCACCCATGGCGCCGTGTAGCGGTATTTATGCTATAGGGCAGTCAGGAAGCTGTTAATCTCTACCAGACCCTTATTATAGATGAAGTTTGCAATAGATGTACATCCAAACAAAAAAAAAACATGGTATGATATTCCCCAATAGTTCATATCAGCCCCTTCACCTGAAGACCCTGCCCTTTCATTTATATCAGATGTACTCTGATAGAGCTGCCAGAAGCAGCCCAGCTGTTACCAGGTTAAGATTGCATTGGTGGGCGGCTAGTGTGTGTGTGTTTACTATTTACTTTTTTTTGTGTGTGAGTAGGGGTACTATGTAGCTTTTAGTCATTCACATGGGGAGGCTTGCTTCTGAAGGTTTTTTTTTGTTAAAGGGGGATTCTAGAACAGAGCAAAACCATTGCGCAGAGCAGGTAAATATGACATGTTTGTTTTGTTAGTTGCCTTTAACCACTAGGGGACCGCCCGCAGTACATATACTGCTATAAGGCATATAAACGTGATTCGCGCTCCCGCTATTTTTGAGGGCTGCCCCCCCCCCCCGACCCACAGGTGTCACGATTCAATCATTCGGTTTCGGCCAGTGATATCCGGCCGAAGTCGGTTGATCGGTCCCTGTCCTATCCTGTTCTGTGTTGACAGTTATACAGGACAGGATATGATGTAAATCTTCTCTGCCTGGGCACATTGCGTCCCAGAGAGAGAAGAAGACACAGTAAACACGAGTAAAACAGCACACATTTACAGTTAGAACACACCTAGGTCACATTTGACCCCCTGATCGCCCCCTTAGTTAACCCCTTCACTGCCCTGTCACCAGTGTCATTATTTACAGTGTACAGATTTTTTACGGATCACTGTATTAGTGTCGCTTGCGACTTCAGATAGGGTTAGGGTCAGTTAGCGCTGCTCCCAGATAGCGCCAGTTTGCCCGCTACTGCACCAATAATCACATTTATCCCCTTGATTGCCCCCCCATTTAACCCCTTCACTACCCTGTCACCAGTGTCATTAGTACAATGTACAGATTTTTTTGCTGATGACTGTATTAGTGTCACTGGCGACTTCAGATAGGGTTAGCATCAGTTAGCGTCCCTCCCAGATAGCGTTAGATTGCCCACTAGTACACCAGTACTCACATTTAACCCCTTGATTGCCAGGAACACTCTCACTTGCACACTAAATCTCCATTGCTAGTATAGTGTCTGAACAGATCAATATCTTTAAAGTCTGATAGATTATAAGTAGAGATGAGCGAATCGAACCAGGCGAACCGGAATTCAATACGAATTTCAGGAAAAATTTGATTTGCGTCGAATCCGAATATTTGCCTACTTCGGGTGCGCGAATCGGATTTTTCCCGATCAGCCGGCAAAAGTGTCCCTGCAGAGAGCTCCGCTATTTCTGACAGTTCTCTGACAGAAGGAACACATGTACAGCGGTTGAAACATTGTATCTATTAGTTTCCATTTAGGATACAGATGTTTCAACCGCTGTACATGTGAAGAAGCTGTCAGAGAACTGTCAGAAATAGAGGAACTCTGCACATACACTTTTTGCCGGTTTGGAATTCTTATTTTCATCCTACTTCTTCTTCTTCTTCTACTTCTTCATCCTCATCCTCAGAAGAAGAAGAAGAGGATGAGGATGAGGAAGAAGAAGAAGAAGAAGAAGTAGGATGAAAATAAGAATAATTCCAAGCCGGCAAAAAGTGTATGTGCAGAGTTCCTCTATTCTGCAGATACACTTAGAGGAGCTCTGCAGATACACTTAGAGGAGCTCTGCACATACACTTTTTGCCGGCTTGGAATTAATCTTATTTTCATCCTACTTCTTCTTCTTCTTCTTCATCCTTATCCTCATCCTCAGAAGAAGAAGAAGAGGATGAGGATGAAGAAGAAGAAGAAGAAGTAGGATGAAAATAAGAATAATTCCAAGCCGGCAAAAAGTGTATCTGCAGAGCTCCTCTAAGTGTATCTGCAGAATGTCATTTATGGAAACAAATAGATACAATGTTTCAACCGCTGTATGGAGTGAATGTCCCAGAACTGTCAGAAATAGACTATTTATGACAGTTCTGGGACATTCCCTCCATACAGCGGTTGAAACCGCTGTATGGAGTGAATGTCCCACAACTGTCAGAAATAGACTATTTATGACAGTTCTGGGACATTCCCTCCATACAGCGGTTGAAACCGCTGTATGGAGGGAATGTCCCACAACTGTCAGAAATAGACTATTTATGACAGTTCTGGGACATTCCCTCCATACAGCGGTTGAAACCGCTGTATGGAGGGAATGTCCCACAACTGTCAGAAATAGACTATTTCTGACAGTTCTGGGACATTCACTCCATACATGTCCCAGAACTGTCAGAAATAGACTATTTCTGACAGTTCTGGGACATTCCCTCCATACAGCGGTTGAAACCGCTGTATGGAGTGAATGTCACAGAACTGTCAGAAATAGACAGAAACTGTCACAGAACTGTCCTTCTTCTCATCCTTCTCCTTCTTCTCATCCTTCTTCTCATCCTTCTCCTTCTTCTCATCCTTCTCCTTCTCCTTCTTCTCATCCTTCTCCTTCTTCTCATCCTTCTCCTTCTCCTTCTCCTCCTTCTCCTTCTCCTTCTCCTTCTTCTCATCCTTCTCCTTCTTCTCATCCTTCTCCTTCTCCTTCTTCTCATCCTTCTCCTTCTCCTTCTCCTTCCTCATCTCCAAGGGCATTTAAATTAAAGGTACAGTGTTCTGCACTAATTTAAAGGCTCTCTGAAGCCTAGAAACCCTTTTTATAAGTTAACTTCGTAGCGAATTAATTCGCATCGAATCGAATTTCTTCCTGGAATTCGCCGAATCAGCCGAATCGAATTTTTGAAAAATTCGCTCATCTCTAATTATAAGGCTTCTAAGTTTAACATAACGCATTAACGTGACTTCTGTGATATATCAACGTCTGGAAGACTGGAATATTCGTGACTCTTGTGGTAATTCACTGAGAGTAGATCACACTAACCGGATATATATGCAAATGAAGCATGGAGTAATTAAGACCTACTCCTAGTACTCTGGAAGTAGGTCACTGGATGGGTAGTTGTCATCTCCAAACTTGCCACTAGGTGTCATATCTCCCAGGACAGGCAAAGATAGAAAATCCACAGACAGCAGCAGCAGCCAGATGAGGTGTTAACCAGGAATATCAGCCAGCCGAAGCACAGGATATATACAGCCACCTTCAAAACAGGGGGCCCGGGCTCCTTCAGTGAAAGAAAAGGAGCCACAGGCCAGAATCTTGGATAGTGTAGCAGGGTTTTATTGGTAGAATAAAAAACATAAGTAGAAACCACTTACAAAGTGAGCAAGAGTCCACAGCCGTCCAGCAATGGCCATGCAATACTTGAAGGTATCTGGGGGGCACCTCTCTGACGCGTTTCGTGCGCTGTGCACGTTCTCAAACTCCATGCTTCACTTGCATATATATCCGGTTAGTGTGATCTACTCTCAGTGAATTACCACAAGAGTCACGAATATTCCAGTCTTCCAGACGTTGATATATCACAGAAGTCATGTTAATGCGTTATGTTAAACTTAGAAGCCTTATAATCTATCGGACTTTGTAGTAATGGGGATTTTACTCATTTATTTTTAGCGCTGCATATTTTTACCATGTATTTACCATTTGAAGTTTTAGAGGTTTACTTCTTATGTCAGCTGCTTTCCATCCCTTCCTTCACTGACACCTAGCGCTTGGTTTATTTATCTTTCTAGATCAACATCTTTGATCTGATCAGCAATATACCAGCGTTCACATTAGTATAGCGCCCCCAAAAACGCAGCTTTAGCAGGATCAGCCCTGACACCTGCCAGCACCTGCGTTTAGCCCCTACATTTACCACCCCCCTTCTCCCCCAGTAAGTGCAGTGTCAGTAGATCACTGTCAGTTGATACATTACACACAAAACCGCAGTGTTCACAGAATTAGGCCTGATCTCTGTTAGCACTTGTCGGTACACTTTTTGAAGCGGTTCTAGCAGTTTCTAACAGCCAGACGCTCTTTTTCCCGTGAGCCGCACTAGGTACCTGTAAATTTAGGGGCCAAAATGTCCAACCAAAGGTACACTAGTGAAGAGGCCTACAGGATTCTGAGCATGGAAACCCATTACGGTTTCTGAATGTAAAGTTTTTTTGGGCCTAACCCTCAACATGGGCATTACTAAAAAAAGTCAATTGCGGTTGTATTAGTCCACAGACCCAATTCATCATATGCCCATGTTCTCTGCTGCCATGGCTAGGACTAGATATGAGAATATAATGCATTTTATGGATTTCAGCGACAACACACTCAGTCGTCCTCGGGGGTGAGCCTGAATTTGACCGGCTCCACAAAATTCGGCCCCTCGTAAATCACCTTAACCAGAAATTTGCAGATGTCTATACTCCTTAGCAACACATCTGCGTTGATGAGTCCCTCGTTAATTTTTCTGGCCGCCTTGCATTTAAACAATTTATCCCCAGCAAGCGTGCCAGATATGGGGTCAAGGTGTATAAGATATGTGAGAGGGCAACAGGCTACACATATAAGTTTCGGATTTACAAGGGAAAAGATGGTCACATGGAGCCCCCCGGATGCTCAGACTACATGGGAAGCAGTGGCAAGATAGTTTGGGACTTGGTGTCAGACGTTTTTCATATGGGGTACCACTTATATGTGGACAATGTTTATTCAAGTGTGCCACTATTTAGACATTTGTACAATTGTGGAATTGGAGCATGTGGCACTGTGCGACCTAATTGCCAGGGCTTCCCCCAACGGCTTGTAAATACCCGTCTTAGAAAGGGGGAAAAAGCCTGCTTGAGAAATGAGGAATTGCTTGCAGTGAAATGGAAGGACAAACGGAATGTTTTCGTCCTGTCTTCCATTCACGTAGATACGGCCATCCAAATTACCACGGCAGCTGGTGTTGTTGAGAAGCTCTTCTGTCAACGATTATAACCTTAACATGGGAGGGGTGGAGTTCAACGATCAAATGATGAAGACGTACTTAGTTTCCCGAAAAGCCAGACGCTGGTACAAAAAAGTGTCTGTTTATTTATTTCAATTGGCTATATATAATGCTTTTGTTCTTTACAAAGCAACTGGACATAGTGGATCCTTCCTAAAATTCCAGGAAGAGATCATCACGGCCCTTTTGTATCCAGAAGGTGCTGTGGCCCAAATCCCCAACCCAGATGCAGTTAGCCGGCTGCATGAGAGGCATTTTCCCGATGCCATTCCTGGTACCCCAGCCCAGAGAATCCCCAAAAAAAGATGTTGTGTCTGTAGCAGACATGGAATTAGGCATGACAGCTGCTTTTTTTGTCCCTCCTGTCCTGGCCAACCTGGCCTCTGCATCAAGGACTGCTTCCGTCGCTACTATACACTAGTGGAGTATTAGTATAGGGTACAGCATGGCACAGTTCAGGGTACATAAATACACAGGGTCTCGAAAGATGTTAGGTAGTCAGGAAACTGGCTATCGCATTTGGAGAGACCCTACAATCTGTTTTAAAAAGTTATAGTTTAAAAAAAAGTAAAAAAAAATAAAAAGTTCAAATTCCAAAAAAAAAAAAAATTGTAAAAACCAAAAATAGTTGTAGTTTTTTTGTCGTTGCTGTTACTGTTCTACTTTTACTGTTTTATTGGTACTGTTTTATTGTTAACCATTTCTGTTTTCTTTGCAGAAATGCTTTCAGCTGCAGCACTGACCTGTTTATTCTGACAGCAACAAAGTCTTGCTCTCAAAATAGACATAAGTAGGAGTGTGCAATGCTGTCGGATGAGATTTTTAATCCGCAGTTAAAAAAAGAGCATATATGCCAAAGTGTGGGGGCCCGGGGTGGCCAGTGGGTAGATGGCCCCTATATTTTTTATAATATTTGTTGGCACATTTCATGTGTGCCCACCATTAGAAGTGGGTGGATGCACGGAGGTATTCTAATGGTGGGCATACCACCACACACTTTTTCTGGCAGAGATATTTCAATAAAAAAGTTGTTTTATTGAGTTACTGTTTTATTGTTAACCATTACTGTTTTATTTGCAGGAATGTCATTCAACTGCAGCGCCGACTTGTTTATTCTGACAGCAACAGGGTCTTGCTCTCAGAATAGACATAAGTAGATGTGTGCAGTGCTGTCGGATAAGATTTTTTATCCGCAGTTAAAAAAAGAGCATATATGCCAAAGCATGGAGGCCTGGGGTGGCAAGTGGGTGGATGGCCCCAACGCTTCCGCATATATATTTTTTATTTGTTGGCACATTTCATGTGTGCCCACCATTAGAAGTGGGTGGATGCAGGGAGGTATTCTATATATTTTTGCCAATATCTTGTGTCTTTGTGCCTTAAAAGTAAAAAAAGTGTATTTTTAAAAAAAAATTTGCATTGCAAAAATCGCTGCGCGAGTACTATGTGACATAAAAAAATTCAGCACCCACCATTTTATTCACTAGGATGTCTGCTGTAAAAAAATATATAATGTTTGAGGGTTCAAAGTAATTTCCTAGCAAAAATACTGTTTTTTTTTCATTTTGAACAAAAAGTTTCAGAAAAGGATTGGTCTTCAGGTGGTTAGAAGAGTGAGTAATGTGTAGCATAAACTTCTAATGCTGAGCATAAAATGCCCCCACCCCCCAAAATGACTTCGTTTTGGAAAGTAGACACTCCAAGATATTTGATGAGAGGCATGTTGAGTCAATAGAATAATTTATTTTTTTACCAAAAGTTTTTGGAAAATTACAAAAAAAAATATTTTATTTTATTTTTTACACAAAATTGTCACCTAAATAATTTATTACTCACAGATGCCATGGGTATATGTGGAATTACTCCTCAAAATACATTCTGCTACTTCTCCTGAGTATGGGGGTACCACATGTGTGAGACTTTTTGGGAGCCTAGCCACATACAGGAGCCTGAAATCCAATGACCACTTTAAAAGTCTGAAGGTGCATAACTTCTTCATTTCACTTCCTCACTACCTATCACAGTTTTGGAGGTCCTGAAATGTCAGGATAGCACCAAACCTACCCAAATGACCTCTTTTTGGAAAGTAGACAATATAGCAGTAGCAATATATCATTTAAGTGACAACTTTGTGTAAAAAAAATGTTTTTGTTATTTTTCAAAAACTTGTGGAAAAAAAATAAATCTTCCATGGACTCAATATGCCTCTCAGCAGATAGCTTAGGGTGTCTACTTTCCAAAAAGGGGTAATTTGGGGGTGTTTATACTACCCTGGTATTTTAGCACCTCAAGAAATGTGATAGGCAGTCAGAAAGTAAAAGCTGTGTAAATTCCAGTATCTATACCATAGTTTGAAGATGCTATAACTTTAACACAAAGCAATCAATACACACTTATTGGGATTTTTTTTACCAAAGTCATGTAGCAGAATACATTTTGGCCTAAATTTATGACCAACTTTGAGTTTATTATATATTTTATATAGCAAAAAGTAAGAAATTTTTGCAATTTTTTTGTTTATAGCGCAAAAAATAAATAGTGCACAGGTGATCAAATACCACCAAAAGAAAGCTCTATTTGTGTGAAAAAAGGATGTACATTTTGTTTGGGTAGAGCATTGTATGACTGCACAATTACCAGTTGAAATAGTGCAGCGCTGAATAGCAAAAAAAGTCTGGTCATTAAGGGGGGTAAATCCTCTAGAGGGAAAGTGGTTAATATCACTTTAAGCCATTGTGTGTTGCCATTAAAATGCACCTTGAAAGAAACATTATGGAAAGTTAGAATAAGAAAAATTAATAATAGCGCCTATGGTCAAAATTATATAACTTACTAATAATGTACCAGCTGCAAAAAATCACCATATATAAAGTGTACCAATAAATAAATAATTTGCGCTAGTAAATGTGTATAAATATATAAATATATATGAAGAAATCATCAAATCATAAGTCCAGAAAAAAAAATATATATATGCCAATACCACAAAAAAATATAAAAAACTTTTAGGTGCAAAAAACTTTTGTGCAAAAAAAGTGTCTGAATATGAAAAATTTCACCAAAAAACCTTGATAATATAATGGCAGATCATCCATAAATATATCTTCAGAAATGGAAACTCTGCAGCACACCGATCCTCATCGATCGAAATAACAGGATGAAAAACTTTGTAGTTAATCGAAAATCCACTTCTCCAATAGGTAAAGGACCACCTTCAAACGTATCCATAGGGGGAAATGCCAAGCACTCGGGAGAAACAGAAAGACTTCATGGTGCAATATTATAAAAACCAATTCTATTTCTATAAACCAACTTTATTAGGTACTCATTGCACTTACTCAAGAGGTGTCCCAGCCGACACCAGCATCAACAGCATAACAGCAGTCACATAAACGAGCCTGGCTACTCAGCACATGCGCAGTAGCTGGCAGCCAAAAACGTAATGACGTCACATCAATCAAGCCCCGCGCGTTTCGTCATCGACGTCCTCACGGAGCGGATAGATGTGAGACGTCTCAACCTCCTTAAATATTCACTCACAGGAAACGAACAGCTGACATCAATGGGGAATCAAGCAAAGCAAGCCGCCCCATCGATGACAGGAGTCCACAAAGGATATACAATGTATCCAATATATTTGCCATCACAAGCAAAAAAAACTTTAAAACAAGAGAACAAAAATAAAATAAAAAATTAAATAAACAATAATAATAAATAAATTAAATGAATACAATAACGGGCCAGTACCCTCTAAGACTGTGTTTCAAAAAGGGAACTTAAAGGGCCAGTAACACTTTAAACACAAATAAAGGGGAACTCTAGTAATAATACAAAAATAATACAGAAATTGTACAAAAAGCATACAATCTCCCATATATCATCTTTAAACAGTTGCCTATATAAAAATATACTTAAAATAGCATAAAAATTAAAAATTTGTGAGAAAACAATTCAAATCTATATCGACATTTAACCCAAATGGTTGCAAGGAATTTAGTTCATAAATCCAAAACGTCTCTTTTTTGGAAATCTCATTAACCAAATCCGAGCCCCTCCAATGGGGTTTTACCATCTCGATCCCATAAAAGGTAAGTAAGCTCGGATCACAATTATGTACCAATTTGAAATGTTTGGATACACTATGTTTATCGAATCCTTTTACTATGTTTCTTATATGTTCGCCTATTCTTGTTTTTAAACATCTCCCAGTTCTCCCAATATATCTCAAATGACATGGACATTCTAAAACATAAATCACATGTGTAGAATTACATGTAATCAGGGATTTAATATCATATTCTTTTTGGAAAATGAAGAGCAGAATGACTTTCTTTTTTTATTATTACCAACTTTTACAGTCCTACAAACTTTACAGTTCCTACAAGGAAAAAAACCCTTTAAATTTGGAAACAGATCGAACTTTTTTGGGGGTTCGATGACATTGCGAGCCAGTTTCATCCTAAGAGACTTATTTTTCTTATAAATGAATTTAGGAGTTTTAGATAAGAATTTATTTAGTATATCATCTTTTAACAAAATGGGCCAATATTTTTTAAAAATTCGTTCAATATTTTTGTATTGCATATTATAGTTAGTAATAAAGGGTACATTATTTTCAAATCCCAAATGAGCCTTTCTATTTCCAAGAAACGTCTCCCTATCTTTAATACTAATCGAATTTCTCTCTTTAATCAAAAAGGTCTTATCATACCCTTTCTCTATAAATCTTTCAATTAACACCTCAGATTGATCGAAAAAATCTTTGTTAGCGCTACAATTTCTTTTTAATCTGGTAAACTGACTTTTTGGAGTACTATATAACCAATTTGGATGATGTCCACTAGAAATAGGTATATAGCTGTTTTTGTCCACTTCCTTGAAGTAAGTTTTGGTGCAAATTTGGCCATTATCTTTATATAGGACCAGATCCAAAAAATTAATTTGCTCAAAATCACTAATAACAGTGAATCTCAATCCATAGCGGTTCATATTAATATATTCCATAAAGGAATCGAGCTTTTCTCTGGATCCATCCCATACCATTATAATGTCATCAATATACCTCTTGTATAGCGCCATCTCTGGCCATTTATTGAAAATACTTTCTTCCTCCCATTTATCCATTACCAGATTTGCCACACTGGGAGCATACTTAGCTCCCATGGCAACACCCTTACATTGCTGAAAAAAAGTGTTGTTCTACCAAAAGAAATTGTTATTCATCGCAAATTCAAGTAATTCAACAACAAACTTCCTCTGCGATCTTTTCAGGAGTGATTTATGTTTAAGGGCCCATTTTACCGCATTAATTCCATCATTTTGATCGATGTTAGTATATAAAGATTCTACGTCTATAGTAACCAACATACAATTATCAACATTATGTAATTCTTTAAGAATGTTAATAAGATGTCCACCATCTCTCAGAAAAGCCTTATTTGTCATCACAATGTTTTTCAGAAAAGTATCAACATATTCACCAACTCTTGCAAATAAAGAATTTATCCCACTCACAATGGGTCTCCCCGGTGGGTTCTCCTTATTTTTGTGTATTTTTGGTAAATAGTATATAGTAGGTATTTTCGGATGTTTAATCAATAAATATTTTGCTTCTTTTTCAGTTAATACCCCCAACTTTTTTCCTTTGTTAATAATACACTTAAGTAGTAATTTAAGTTTTTTAGTGGGATTTTTTTGCAAAATTTTATATGTATCTTCAGATTGTAATAATCTCTTCATTTCTTTTTCATAGTCATTCTTATTTAAAACAACAATACTTCCCCCTTTATCAGCACTTCTAATTACTATATTCTTTCTCTTTTCAAGATCCTCAATACCCAATTTTATATCTGGTGGAATACAGTACGAATTTTTAACATTAATACTCTTAATCTCATTTTCTACCATATTTTTAAATACCTCCAGAAAAGCATTACCAGAAATCTTAGGGTTAAATGTAGAAGCATTTTTTAAACCACTATTTTGAAAACCATGAGAAGATAAAGTAGGATTGTTTCCTTGCGATTTATTCAATTCAAAAAAATTTTTAATATTAAGTTTTCTCACAAATTTTTGCAAATCAATAAAAACATCGAATTTATTTAAATTCGTCCTAGGTATATATTTCAACCCAAGATCCAAAACTTTAATTTCTCTTTCAGAAAAAGTAACATCACTCAAGTTATAAATTCCTGCCCCTATTATTCTCTTTTTCTCTTTTTGTCTCCTTCCTCCTCTTTTGCCTCTGTATTTCTTATTCCCTCTTCTCTGCCATAATTCCCTTGTTCTCTCCAATCTTTCTCCTGTGGTCTGTAACCCCTTGGTGCCATATTCCACCCCCGGTGATGGTATGAAAAACCCCCCCTCGGTGGAAAAAAATTTTGGTTTTGATAACCTCCTCTCCTATATCCATTACCCCTATATCCACCTTGACCTCTATAGTTGGAAAAACCTCTTGAAGGTCTACCACTATATTCATATTGATGAGGTGATTTATCATGAACATTTTTAGGTGTTCTATTGCCAGAATTCTGAAATGTCACTTTTTGTTTAGGAGAAGACATAGTGGTTTGATTAACCATTGGGGATTTTAAATTAGGTATAATAATTTTTTCAGGTGTAGAAAGTTGGGAGTCACACCCATCTGTAGTGATCTTATCTTGCCATTTATACACTCTATTATTCCTATAGTCTTCAGTGTCTCTTTTATATTTTTTAACCTTTTTGTTTTTAGTATCCTTATCGACTTTAACAATATGATCCTGTAAATTCTTTGATCGATCTTTATAATCATTGGTATCTGCAAAAGGTAACATCACATCCTTCAACTCTTTAATTTTAAAGTCTACTTTCCTCAATTTAACCTGTCGCCTTTTTATAATTAATTCCAATAAACTGCTTTCACAATGGTTAAAAAACTGAAACCACTCATCTACTAATTCTCTATCATCCATCCCATCATTGGCAAACATTATGGAAAGTTAAGTACACCATTTTCCATTTTTGCTGCTTACTTAAGACTTACATCTAGGTAGTACTGTATGTAAAATTCAGCAGAACATGTAGAAATGTTATACTCACAAGTATTGGAATAAGGATAGGAATTACAGCACAAAATCAGATCGGTCAGCTATAAGGCAATTTGAGGCATTTATTTATAATGTTATTTATTTATGCTAAGTGACATACAGTATGTGCAATTCCCCTGAAAGCCTTTCCTCTATAATCTTTCCTTTTGTGAGAAATCAAGCAACATATAAAGGAGAGAGAATATTTTGCAAACATTGAAAATAATACATTAACTAGGTCAACAATAGATTTTAGATCAGTTGGTTTATTTTAAAAAGGAACTGAACTGTTGAAGCTGTCCTTAAGCTCCCTGGCGGTATTCCCGAGTGTAGCTCGGGGTAAAGTTTCTGTACCAAAAGCGGTAACCCCGAGCTACACTCGGGCTTACCATGTGGCGCTGCATAGGGAGTCCCTGCAGAGCTTACCTTGTCCTTCGCTCCCGCGATGTGTCCCCTGCAGCATCCCCGGCCATCTCCTCCGGCTGATGCCGGCATCCAGCTTCTGTGTTCCTGTCCCTGTAACGTCGGGACGTACAGGCGCCGCCGTCGGCGGCGGGAAATTTGAAAATTTTAAAAAAATTTCATTTTTTTCAAAATGAATTTTACATAGTAAAACATTGCTGTTTCAAACCATTTCACATACATTTTGCCCCTAGTGCTTTGTCCTGTCCCCTGTCTGCATTTTGACTGTTCTTTCTGCCTGGAAACTTAGAAAAGTCCATGGTGTCCAAAAAGCGTCCCTTTAGGTCAAAAGCGGGTTTAGACCAGCTAGAGAACAGCGATAGTAAATCAGAACCACTTGCAGAATTGAGTGATAATAATTTGTGGAGAAATTCGTCATCAGACACTGAAAACAATTTTGCGACTTTGCTCAGTGATGTGCAAACTTGGAGCTATATTTCAAATTTCAGTGTTTTTGGTTTGATTATATTATTGAATTAAATGTATTATTATTATATTATTATTTTTTATGATTATTTATTAAATTATAATTTATGATTTTGAGTTTCAAATTTTATCATACCCGGGATGTTTACTAGACTCTTGTTCGGACAGATTTCAGTGAGTTATTCCTAAATATTACAGCCTACAATAAAACAAATACAAATTTCCATGCAAAATAATGGTACCGCTTTCAGCACCAAAAATCTGAAATAATCATACCGCCAGGGAGGTTAAAAAGGGCAAGCTGAGGCAAAGGACTATATTCTTACTCTATGTTCCCCAGATCAAATCTTCACTTTGTGAGTTAAAGTAGAACTATAGGCAAAACTTTTTTTAATTTTGTATAACTCTTGTCAAATTTGTTTTTGCTATCTATGTCCCATTTCAGACATTTCCCTTCACTTTCTGTCCCACAGCCAAACAGAAAGTGAGAGGAAATCCTTGCACATTAACCACTTGCCTACCAGGCACTTATACCCCCTTCCTGCCCAGGCCAATTTTCAGCTTTCAGCGCTGTCACACTTTGAATAACAATTATGCTGTCATGCAACACAAATTTTTTTCACACAAATAGAGCTTTCTTTTGGTGGTATGTACTCACCACTGGTTGTTTTATTTTTTGTAATATAAACAAAAAAAAGCAAAAATTGTGCAAACAGGTAATTTTTCTCCTTCACTGATGTGTGCTGATGAGGCTGCACTTATAGGCATCACTGATGGGCACTGATAGGTGGCACTGATGAGGTGGCACCGATAGGCGGCACTGATATGCAACAATGATGGGCACTGGTAGGTGGCACTGATAGGCGGCACTGACTGATGGCACTGACTGGCAGCACTACTGGGCATTGACTGTTTTATTTTTTGTAATATAAACAAAAAAAAGCAAAAAATGTGCAAACAGGTAATTTTTCTCCTTCACTGATGTGTGCTGATGAGGCTGCACTGACAGGCAGCACTGATGGGCACTGATAGGCACTGATAGGTGGCACTGATGAGGTGGCACTGATAGGCGGCACTGATATGCAACAATGATGGGCACTGATAGGCGCACTGATAGGTGGCACTGACTGACGGCACTGACTGGCAGCACTACTTGGCATTGACTGGCAGCAATGCTGGGGAATGATGGGTGGAACTGCTGAGAAGCACAGGTGGGTGGCATTGCTGGACAGCACAGGTGGGTGGCACTGATGGGCACAGGCAGGTGGCACTGATGGGCACTTGTGGGCGGCACTGCTGGGCACAGATGGGCGGCACTGCTGGGCACTGATCATCAGGGCACTGATCATCAGTGCCCTGATGATTGGTGCCGATCCTGTCTCTGACAATTGCCGGTTATCGGCAATACTTTCATATGACGCCCTCCCAGAACTGGCCGGCCACAGTGAAGCTGCCATTCGGCTATCTGCGGTCGGCAAGTGGTTAACGGAATCCATTGGGGACCCGCAGGTCACCAGAACTATTGTCCCTATTGAAATATTTCCCCTCTATTATGTTTCTGGGGACAACCCAATGTTTGGGATTTTCTATACTTTTATCTCAATGATAATGCTAACAGGACAAATATATATGATGAATCTCATTAACAGGGGCACAGACAGCAATAAAATACTGACAGGGGTTCTAATCTCTCTCCACCCTATCAAAGGCTAAGAAAAGTTTTTGCCTTTAGTTATACTTTAATATATGCTTTAGTGTTCCGTTACATTTCTGTGCCTAGAAAAGTGTAACAAAATGAAAGGAAATGTAAAATCATTGTCATTTTGTATTCCGATAGCAATCTAAGGTTGCAATATTAAGGTTAATATTACCAGTACCGATACCAGTTGTACTTAACTTTGACCACACAAACTATTTATGCTCCCCATTACTTTCAGTTGGAAGCAGACATAGCACATAACATTAGAAACATATTGGATTTATTCAGTTAATCAATAATAATACTTTTGTTTCAGTATTATCAATTTACAAATTGAAGAATTTTGTTTTTATATTTTGCTTCCCCGTTACCATAGAATTTGCTAGTACATGCTTCTAAGTAAACACTGTAAATTTATGTATGCTTTGTTACATAAGAGACCTCATTGCAGGCCTCCTGCTAGCTGGATTGACCTTGAAAAACATCAGGAGACCTACTATGAGATGAAATAAATGGCCTTGAAAAAGAATCTCTATTCCATAAAGACTACATATAATGTGAATTTCTAATGTTAGCTTTTCAAAGTACTTAATACATGAATCACTTCACTAGTAAACCTGACTTAGTAGGATGCTAAGATTAAGTGTCTGTTAAAGTATTTGCATTGGTTCCCAGAGCTAAATAAGTCATAAATGAAATAATATTACTATGAAAAAAAGGTCTTTCCTGGACTGAGGTATTAACCCCCTGGTGGTATTCCCGAGCTACAGCTCGGGGTTAACTTTCAGTACCAAAAGCGGTAACCCCGAGCTACACTCGGGAATACCCTGCAGCGTTCCTCATGGATTCCCTCTTGCACTTACCTTGTCCTGTGCTCCCGCGATGTCCCCCTGCAGCGTCCCTGGCCATCTCCTGCAGCCAATGCCAGCATCTGTCTTCCGGGTTCCATTCCCTGCAAGCGTCGAGACGTAGGGGACGTACGGGGATGGAACCGGCAGGAAATTCAAGAATTTTAAAAGTGACATTCACTCAATACACTAAAATCACATAGTATAACATTACTGTATCAAACCATTTCACATACATTTATCCCTAGTGCTTTGTCCTGTGCCCTGCCTGCATTTTTACTGTTCTTTCTGCCTGGAAACTGAGAAAAGTCCATGGCGTCCAAAAAGCGTCCCTTTAGGTCAAAAGCAGTTTTAGACCAGCTAGAGAACAGCGATAGTAAATCAGAACCACTTGCAGAATTGAGTGATAATGATTCGTGGGGAAATTCGTCATCAGACACTGAAAACGATTTTGCGCCTAAGCTCAGTGATGTGTGAACTTGGCGCTCTATTTCAAATTTCAGTGTTTTTGGTTTGATTACATTATTGAATTAAATTTATTATTATTATATTTTTATTTTTTATGATTATTTATTATATTATAATTTATGATTTTGTGTTTCAAATTTTATCATACCCGGGATGTTTACTAGACTCTTGTTTGGACAGATTTCAGTGAGTTATTTCTAAGAATTACAGGCCTACAATAAAAAAGACAACATATTTCCATGCAAAACAATGTACCGCTTTGAGCACAGAAATACTGACATAATCAGACTGCTAGGGAGGTTAAGAAAAACCAACAAAAAGCAGCTCAAGATACAGTACTCAACCTTAATACAGAGCTATCTGCAGCAGTTTTTTCTGCCACAAGATGTCCTCAGTCTTTCAGGTTGAGTGTGCCAAACATCAGTTATCATGGAAGATGTACTGTGACCCTCCCGTTCACATATATGTGGCTGTGCGGGCCGCGTTTTGCCTGGGCACGAGAGCCCATTCACTTGAATGGACTCCAGTGCCCGTGACACGCACAGAAGAAGTCCCCACACTTCTTCTGAAAATGCAGCCTGCACAGGAACCTTGGTTCCTAGAATGGCTGCGGTTTTCAGTGCGGGCGGCATGCCATTAGAACTAATGGCACCCGCCCGCAGGTCCGCATTCCTCTGTGTGAGTGGTGCGGCTGCACGGATGTTCATGTGGATCTGCAGCGGTACCACCAGCACAGATGTGAACCTAGCCTGAATGCAGGGCATCAATGGTCCACCCCCGAGGGGACATTTCCATGGTGTCCTGCGTTTACTGGGCATTGAAACAGAGAGTGGTGCTGACAGGGGTGGAACTAGAGTTCTGAAAGACCCTGAGAAAAGAACGGTGGCAGTCCATATAGCACACTATGGTGAACAGTGGGTGTGGCCAAACTGTACTAACAGTGGGAGAGGCTAACCTGAGTCAATTCACTGTATACAGGACACACAAAGGGGTTGATTTACTAAAGGAAAATATACTGTGCACTGCAAGGGCCCCGAAAGTGCATCTGCAAGTGCACTTCAAGTGCAGTGCAAGTGCAGTTGCTTTATATTCGAGGGGAAGCTCTGAAATGAGGCAAAGGTCTGCTGATTTCCAATCATGTGCAAGCAAAAACTATGTTTTTTATTTTCCTTGCGTGTTCCCTTCAGATCTAGAGCAACTGCACTTTTAGTGCACTTCCAAGTGCACTTGGGGTGCACTTGCAGTGCACAGCCTATTTGCCTTTAGTAAACAAACCCCATAGTCTCACATACACAATCCTAACCTACATACGTGGAACATGAAAAAGATAAAACATGCAATGCGCAGAGCCTGCCATGGAGAAGTGTGGGTGTGGCTTAATGGCACTGATATTGGGAGTGGCCTAAAGGAACATGGTTTGATATATTTCAAGCCCATTCACTGTACACACTGTACACATATGCCTTAGTCCTTTTAACTACAAAATACTCCTTAACCCCTTGGCGCCGGCGCCTCCCGGTCCTTTAAGGGTTTCAGAAGTCGGGAGGCGGGGGTGGGGTTTTAGGGTCATGTGACTGCCGTGATTCGCCATCACGGCAGTCACATGATCCATGAGTACCGGGCATGTGTGCTGGGAGCAAAGAGGTTAACTACTGTACCATAAGTAAGAATTTTGCGGACACACAGAAACCTAAAGGATCAATATCAGGCTGTACGGTCAAGCAGATATTCTGACAGGAAGAATGAATGACCACGATGCTTCACAGTGCCGTGGTACTTCATTGAGGACTACAAGCTGACAGCCACTAAGGCTGCCGGGACTTGTAGTCTCTCATTCACAGATGACTGAGAATGAGTGACACGTCAGTGTGGGCAGAGCCCTGCATGGCTATGTTTTTTTTTAATTTGATAGCTAGCTAGGGAGAAGATGCCCTGCTAGCTATCAAAGTGGGGAGCGGGGGCTGATCTGAACGTAACTTGTTACACCCTGAATATGGGTGTAACATGTTATGAAAGGTGAACTTATCCTTTACTTGTACTTTGGAATGCACATAAAGTGTCTATGCCAGGTATTATGTTAAAACTTTACAAAATGTCTCCTACTTCTGTTATTTCATCTATATTATTTAAGCTCAGACATGAGTTATGAATTTTATTAGCTGATTAGTTCACCCAGCACAAAGTAATCATCATAAAGAAACAAAAGATTATTTTGCTGCTTACTGAAGCTTTTTGTATAGCTTAAACGATAATATTTAGACTACCCAACCCTGTGAGACCAATATTGTCACATTCTTGACTGCATGAAATACCCCTAAAAGCTATGAAGCTCAACTGGAATGCTTAAATGCACTGTTTACAGCATCTGAAACTATTAAGGTCATTAAGACCCTTCCAAATGGTAAATCCCCTAGCCCAGATGGTTTATCTAGTGAGTATTATAAACTTTTTCAAACCAATTTTATCTCCTTATCTCAATAATCACTATTATAAAGCTTCATCTCCTGCCTCTTTTCCTTCTGAAATGTTGAAAGCTCCTATTGTTACCATTTTGAAGCCAGGGAAAGAGATAACAGCCCATATGTTGAAATATAGGCTTAATTGATAGCACAATGACTTTTATATATCCTCCCCACTTTGACCCAACCAAATGGGGTTTACCTGGGGCAGGCAGGCTTCTGATACTCAGTGAATTCTCAATTTAATTCACTTCGCAGAGACCAATTGGGTGCCTTCTCTGCTTCTCTCTTGATGCTGACAAGGCATTCCACTAGATATACAGTATATGGCCCAGGTACTTAGTAACCAATTTTCACTGCTATATTGGCTTTACAAACTTGTCCATCTGCTTGAGTTTATATTTCTAACATGAACTCTCAACCATAATTAATGGTACCCGACATGGCTCTCAACTCTCTCCTTCAATTTTTACCCTGGTACTGAAGCCCTTGGCTGAAGCTATTCACTCCCACCTCGGGATTGCAGGTTTTGTGTGTAAACAAAAGTCACACAAGATTAACTTTTTGCTGACAATTTAATTCTGGTACTCACAAATCCAACTAGTTTAGCACATCAGATCCTTACCAAGTTTAGTATACTTTCTTATTACAAAGTATTTTTTTCTAAATCTGTTGTGTTAGATCTTGGGATTGATCCATTTACTAAACTATATCTCTAAAAGACCTTTCTTTATTCTTGGAGTGAAGTCAAAGTTTCTTATTTAGGTATTACTTTAATGCCCAAACCAACATTGATTTCATAAACCATTATTATAGTTCACGCATTGGATAAATTAGCTAAAGAGATCTTGGATTTGATTACATTTTATTTATCCTGGTCAGGACACCTGGCCTCTTTCAAAATGCCACTTTTCCCTCAGATCCTTTTTTTTTTTTTTCAAACTTTAATTATCCCTGTCCGACCTAATACATTACTTATTTTTTTTTTTCCAAAAATACTTTATTGTTTTAAGAGAAGACAAAAGCATTTAGAGCATGTACAGCCATAGATCACAGTCAAAAAATAGACATAACATGTTGCTTTCCATTTCGCAAACGAGACAAATTGTAAACAGATGTGCAAGACGAAATCATGTAGAACAGTGCATCCATCATAAAAAGTCAAATGGTGGATACCAAGAAGAAAATGGATAAAATGCTGTTAGTGAATGTTATCTCGTCCTGACTCAACTTTTCAATGGTAAAGTAGTGTGATGACAGTGGTAAGGGTAGGGAAAGCATTGGGTACTGTGACGGTCATTGTTTACATACAGTCAGGTCCATAAATATTGGGACATCGACACAATTCTAACATTTTTGGCTCTATACACCACCAAAATGGATTTGAAATGAAACAAACAAAGATGTGCTTTAACTGCAGACTGTCAGCTTTAATTTGAGGGTATTTACATCCAAATTAGGTGAACTGTGTAGGAATTACAACAGTTTGCATATGTGCCTCCCACTTGTTAAGGGACCAAAAGTAATGGGACAAAATAATAATCATAAATCAAACTTTCACTTTTTAATACTTGGTTGCAAATCCTTTGCAGTCAATTACAGCCTGAAGTCTGGAATGCATAGATATCACCAGACGCTGGGTTTCATCCCTGGTGATGCTCTGCCAGGCCTCTACTGCAACTGTCTTCAGTTCCTGCTTGTTCTTGGGGCATTTTCCCTTCAGTTTTGTCTTCAGCAAGTGAAATGCATGCTCAATCGGATTCAGGTCAGGTGACTGACTTGGCCATTGCATAACATTCCACTTCTTTCCCTTAAAAAAACTCTTTGGTTGCTTTTGCAGTCTGCTTTAGGTCATTGTCCATCTGCACTGTGAAGCGTCCAATGAGTTGTGAAGCATTTGGCTGAATATGAGCAAATAATATTTCCCGAAACACTTCAGAATTCATCCTGCTGCTTTTGTCAGCAGTCACATCATCAATAAATACAAGAGAAGCAGTTCCATTGGCAGTCATACATGCCCACGTCATGACACTACCACCACCATGCTTCACTGATGAGGTGGTATGCTTAGGATCATGAGCAGTTCCTTTCCTTCTCCATACTCTTCTCTTCCATCACTCTGGTACAAGTTGATCTTGGTCTCATCTGTCCATAGGATGTTGTTCCAGAACTGTGAAGGCTTTTTTACATGTCGTTTGGCAAACTATAATCTGGCCTTCCTGTTTTTGAGGCTCACCAATGGTTTCCATCTTGTGGTGAACCCTCTGTATTCACTCTGGTGAAGTCTTCTCTTGATTGTTGACTTTGACACACATACACCTACCTCCTGGAGAGTGTTGTTGATCTGGCCAACTGTTGTGAAGGGTGTTTTCTTCACCAGGGATAGAATTCTTTGGTCATCCACCACAGTTGTTTTCCGTGGTCTTCCGGGTCTTTTGGTGTTGCTGAGCTCACCGGTGCGTTCCTTCTTTTTAAGAATGTTCCAAACAGTTGTTTTGGCCACGCCTAATGTTTTTGCTGTCTCTCTGATGGGTTTGTTTTGTTTTTTTCAGCCTAATGATGGCTTGCTTCACTGATAGTGACAGCTCTTTGGATCTCATCTTGAGAGTTGACAGCAACAGATTCCAAATGCAAATAGCACACTTGAAATGAACTCTGGACCTTTTATCTGCTCATTGTAATTGGGATATTGAGGGAATGACACACACCTGGCCATGGAACAGCTGAGAAGCCAATTGTCCCATTACTTTTGGTCCCTTAACAAGTGGGAGGCACATATGCAAACTGTTGTAATTCCTACACCGTTCACCTGATTTGGATGTAAATACCCTCAAATTAAAGCTGACAGTCTGCAGTTAAAGCACATCTTGTTTGTTTCATTTCAAATCCATTGTGGTGGTGTATAGAGCCAAAAATGTTAGAATTGTGTCGATGTCCCAATATTTATGTACCTGACTGTATTTATAGCTAGCGTATGTGTTATGGTTGAAGTTAGTCATATCTGTGTGCAGGTAAATGCTCTATTTGGTTGGTAGAGAAGAAATGATACAGTGAAATAACAGGTGTGAAGACAAAAGGTTAGAAAGAAAGACAGTAGTAGAAAGAATTATAGGGTGAGATGTTGGGGAAGAGGAAAAAAAAAAAGGGGGGAGGGGGAGAAGGCATTACATCCTCATGTATTGGCCCAGCCAGACAGGTATTGCTAGAGCTTAAAATATGATGTGTGAAGGATTGGTCAGTGGGGTAAAGCAGGTATCAAAAACCCTAGAAGGCATGTTGAGATATAGATGAACATACCATCCTTGTGTATGAGAGAAGTGTCTTCGGTTATCAGAATATATCCCCCTATAGCATTGTAGTTAGACATTCAGCCAGATGGTCTTGGTTGATTGTGGTACTTTACTCAAAGTATTAGTGTAATGCGAATGTTAGCTGCTCCCATTTACAGTTATAGTTTGTTTCATAGTTGGTAAGGTTGAATAAAGACACCAATCTATCTAGTTCAGTGTGTGTGTGCGTATTTATGTCTATCACTTCAAATTTAGCGACACTTCCCACTGAAACCACCGTTTGTGGAATTTGTGTAATTTTACATCCTTACCGATCTAACAGTAAAGAACCCCTTATGCGGTTTAAGGTTAAACTTTTTCTCCACCAACTTCATTGAGTGGCCACGTGTCTTCTTGAGTGACCTGAGACTGAATAGTATCCTCCCAATGTTGGAATCACCATTAGGATATTTGAATATCACCATCATATCCCCTCTTAAGTTTTTCTTCTCAAGGGAGAATATATTTAACCATTTGCCCTCCAGAGGATTTCCCCCCCCACCTCCCCCTTTCCAGACCAGGCCATTTTTTGTGATACGACGCTGTGTTACTTTAACTGACAATTGCACAGTTATGCAATGCTGCACCCAAATGAAATGTATGTCCTTTTTCCCCACAAATTGAACTTTCTTTCAGTGGTATTTGATCACCTGTGCATTTTTTATTGTTTGCGCTATAAACAAAAAAAGACCGACAATTTTGAAAAAAAAACAATATTTTAGATTTTTTGCTGTAAAGTATATCCAGTAAAAAAAAAAATTAAAAATCAAATGTCATAAATTTAGGCCAAAATGTATTCTGCTACATGTCTTTGCAAAAAAAAAATCCCAATACGTGTAAATTAATTGGTTTACGTGAAAGTTGTAGCATCTACAAATGGCGGTATAGATATTGGAATTTCATTTTTTATACTAGTGATGGTGGCGATCAATGACTTATAGAGGGACTGCGGCAGGCATTCTGACACTGAGGGGATCTGATTAACTGCCACTGACATCCTCACTGACACTAATACAGTGATCAGTGCTAATAAAAAGCACTGGGACTGTACTATGACACTGGGCAGGAAGGTGTTAACATCTGGGGCGATCAAAGGGTTAACGGTGTGCTGTTTTACTATTTTGTCTCTGTGTGCTTTACTGTGTAAGCACACTGCTTTGTATTACTCTGCTACGCAGAGCAATTCAAAGCAGTGTGCTAGTGCTGACAGGGGAGAGATCTGCATTGTTTACATACAGACCTCTCCTCTGTCAGTGTTCCTCGGCGATTGCCGGGTGCCGGCGGGTAATCTTCAGCGGGGACTTGGTGATCGACAGCTGTAGTAGCTAATGGCGTTGTGGGTAGGGCGGCACGCTTGTGCACGTGCCCCCTACCCGGAAATGCAAAACCAAGATATAGAGAATATGTGATATTAACCGCTTCCTGACTGCACTATAGCAGAAGTACTGCTACAGGGCGGTGAAAAAATTATAATCATCCTTATATCTGAGGTCCTCCAGTCCTTTTTTTAGTTTTGTTGCTCTCCTGTGGACTTTCTACAGTTCCAGCACATCCTTCCTGAAAACTGGACTTGAACTATTTGCCCCAACCTTTAAATCTTGTTATGAACATGTTGAACATGATTGGTCCTAGGACAGAGCCCTGGTGTACCCTACCTATAACTCCAGACCATTCCAAAGATATGCTATTTATCACCACCCTCTGGACACACCATTGTAACCAGTTTTCTATCCAGGCACATATACTATTGTCGATGCCAACAGACTTCAATTTGTGGATTAAGCATTTATCTGGTCCCTTGTCAAATGCTTTGGTGAAGCCTAGATACACTACATCCTTAGGTCTTCCTTTATCTAGATTACAGCTCACATCCTCGTAGAATGTTAATAGGTTGGTCTGGCAAGAATGATATTTCCTAAATCCATTCTGGGTATTACTAATGATCCTATGCTTATCAACAAATCCTTGAATATGTTCCCTTATCATCCCCTCCAATAGTTTACATACTGTATATTATTGTTAGGCTGACTGGCCTTTAGTTTCCAGGTATGTATTTTGGCCCATGTTTGATACTGGTAACATGTTATTGCCAATCTGCTGGTACCAGTCCTGTCAGTAAGCTTTCCTTAAAGATTAAGAAAAATGGTCCAGCAATGTTCTTTGAGGACTCTTAGGTGCAAGCCATCTGGTCCTGGTAATTTGTTCACATTAAGTTTTTTTTTAGCCTTTTTAGAACACTGGCTTCTGTCAGCTACAAGGGTGCACTCCTTGCTGTTGCTTAAAATACTGTCTTGTCTATTATATCCATTCTTTTCTATAGTAAAAACTGGGGAGAAGAATGTATTTAATAAAGTTGCCTTCTCCTTGTCACTTGCTATCAACATCCCTTGATCATCCATTATGGGACCAATGTGCTCTGACTTTGCTTTTTTACTATTAATATTTTTTTTTAATATTTGGGAATGATTTTACTTTCTTCTGTTATGTGCCTCTGGTGGTCTATTTTTTGCTGCACTGATTGAACTCTTACATTTCTTATTGCATTCTTTCTATTGCTGGAATGTTGATGGTGTCCCCTCTGCTATTTTTTAAAGGACAGTTTTTTCTGTATGACGTGCTCTTTTACGCACAAATTTAGCCACCCAGGTTTATCCTTAGTTCTTTTATCTTTCTTGCCCATTGGAATACACTGGCTAATGCCGTTACCTAAAATGTTCTTAAAACACTTCCACTTTTCCTCTGTGCTTTTGCTTCTAGAATATACAGAATAGAACATAGAAATGCAGTATGGATGGGTTATGTAGATATTAAAGATTATTATAGCGCAGTGCACCTAGATCAGTGCAAGTATTCATTTCATCCATCTCCAGAGATTCTATGGACTGAAAATAAATGAGCACTGATACCTGGAGATGTGTGGTGGCATCCTCTCTCCCTAAAAACTTTAAAAATTTACACTATTTATTTCACCAATCTGACAGAAATGTATCTATTCAAACCTAGCAAGAAAGCAGGGTTAGTAGGCAGACCTTTAGCCTCCCTAAACAGATACCTAGTGTGTCTTACATTTCCCATGGGACTTTTTAGACAGTAACATATAAAGCAAAATCCTATAGATTAAAACATAAAACAAACTTTATTTACATGTTTATTTTATGTTGATTAAAAAATATATATTGGCTGGTATATTACAAATGTGTATAGAAATACAGTGGAACTTCATAGTGTCCCATAGTGCTTAATTTCTCTGCACTAATCCCCAGATTTGGGAATACCCAGCATGTTTCAAGGTATTCTAATTTCCTCTTCTTCAGGGGTGTATAGGGCATGACATATCTAGAATAAAGTTAGATACTTAAGTATAACATATACAAATATCTTTAAGTATCACATTTGCAGCAAGACATATTGTACCTACATAAAAGTTATAAACCCAAAAAATAAACCAATCAAATTAAAAACAATTCAGAGTATAAGGATGCCTCACCGCTCCACACCATCCACAGACCAAAGGAAGAACCACCTTGTAATTCTACACCTACCCCACTTCAAATGTCAAGGGTATTTCATTATTTTATAATATTACAGAACAAATTGACATTTGTCATAAGAAGACCTTTTTTGAAGTGGGAGACAGATCTTGCCTCCTCTTATACTGACTCACAATGGCTACAAGCCTTTAAATCCATATTTAAAGTATCCAGTTGTGTAAATCTTTTGGAATGCTAGCTACAAGGAAAGATACCTTATATGCAGTACGTTTGAAAATGCCTGGATACCTTGGGTTGTCTGGATTGGAAATAAATATGTACCTTGAGCAGGGGCGGACTGACCATTTGGAAACTCGGGCACTGCCCGGGGTCAGTAGGAGGCCCCATGAGATGCCCCTGGTACCTTTTTTTATAGGCTTTTTTGAGTTTTGGCAAGGACACAGGGGCCCCATGATCCCCTATTGCCCGGGGGCCCCATGAGTTGTCAGTCCGCCCCTGACCTTGAGGTTATTTTATATGTATGATAATAGAAAATTGCACATTGTAGAGTTTATACTGCTACTTTATTCCTTCAGATACTCCTAAAACTAAACAAAAAATGTATTGATAAAAAAGTATATTAAAAAAAGCATAACATATATATTATACATACTGTACAGAGTTATCATACTGTACAGAGCAGAAATCTAAAGCTTTAAGCACTGAGTCTGCAAATACTGCATAGCATTAAATAAGATTTAGGTTTTGTGTGGTCAGCTACAGGAACTAATGGGACATTCCTAAATTGCTATAAATTGTGGTAATAAACCCAAAAGAAAACATTTATTAATACTGCAATAATCCAGCTCTTAGATTTGATGGCTGAATTTATTTTCTTTTTTAGGCTTTCTTCCTTCTATTTTCATATGGTGATCCAGCCAGTAAATCCATTGTTTTTCAAAGTCTCAAACTCTTCAGCAGTATTTTTCAGCTTACATGGATGAGACAAACCATTTAACACTGACAGTGGTGGTTAAAATGATCAGCTTTTATCCATCCATGTAAAACCTTTATCCCAAAAGGAAAACACTGTTTGCTGTAATTGATTATAAATTGTGAGCTGGAGTTTGACTTCATTTAATTACTGTTTTAAAATCTGCTAATACAGACTGACAATGCTGCTATCAGCTGTACCTCCTGTGCTCATTCATTCAGAGTTGTGCCTCACTAGTACAGGTGGTATGCTACTGGCCAGATCACCAGTTGAAAACAGAGGGAAAAAAATAAACAAAACTGAAGCAGCCACAACATCTATTGATTGTTAAGCTGAAGTATATTACATTTTTGGTTTGGGGTTTAATAACGCTTTAAATGTACCTAAATACAAGAACTAAAAAAAAACAATTATTGCAGCTTATGAGTCCTTACATGAGGTGACTGCGTTAGTTTTCTTATTCAGCCTTTTTCTCCTGGTGATTCTATCAATAACTAGGGTGACAAAAACTCACTGTACTGTATTTATGAAGTTTATTTTGACTATATCTTCATAACATGGAGGTAAGGTGTTCTGCAGTTCAAAGAAGAGAAATAGGGGGGCTGATTATATTGGGGTTTTTTAAGTCATATTTGTTCAGGGCACAGAAAGTTACAAAGAACGTTAGAAAGAAACGTCTTCAGAAAACAAATGCAGCCACTACATCTAAGGGCTGGTAAACTACAATATATTAAATATCTGTTCTTTGGTTTAAATATACTTTGACTACTTCCCAGACCAAATGCAGTGGCAACTGTAACTATATGGTTTATATTCATCAATATATGTGGATTTATAGATAGATAGATAGTTAGATCCGTAGGGTTTAAGGGATACAGTAAGATAGATAGATAGATAGATCTACAGGGCTTTAGGGATACCGTAAGATAGATAGATAGATCTGTAGGATTTAACCACTTCCCGTATATAAACGGCCGGACGGTAGGACTGCAGGGTCGGGTGGCCGTTGATAAACGGCCTCCCCGCACCCTGCTTGTGTGCGCTTCCTGGGAGCGCAGAGCACCACGATCCAGTGCCCGCTGTGTCCTCCGGACACAGTGAAACACCGATCGTCGGACGGGACCTTTGTATGAGGTCACGATCATGTGATCACTGATCGGCCAATCAGTGATCACATGCAAAGTAGCAAGCAAGATGTCACTTCTGACATAATTGCGTACTACCTGTGAAATCTGTGAATGATCACAGTGGTCACAGTGGTACAAGGCTATTCACAACAGCCTTGTACCATGTGACAAGCTGTGGCCAATCACAGCTCACTCAGTAGTTCTCAATGGCTGCAAGAATGCAGACAGAGAGAAAGAGAAATTATTGCTTTTACATCCTATATGGGTGTAAAAGCAATCAGTGTAAAAAAAAAAATCTTCATCACCCCCCAAAAGTAGTACAGGGTCACCATGGTGACCCTGTACTGCTAGGGTGACAGTATGTAAAAAAATAAAAAAAAATAAAAAAAATAATAAAATAAATAAATAAATAAATATGTAAAAAAAAATGTTTAAATTATAATTTTTGGTTATAAACTAATTTGGCTTATTTTTTTTTTTTTTTACTAAAAAGATAACGGAATAAATTTTGGCCAAGATTTATGATGAAATATTATTTATTTGCAAAATTGTATAAGAAAAACACTTTTTTTTCTAAATTTTTGGACATTTTCATTTACATAGCAAAAAAAATAAAAATCCCAGCGGTGAATAAATACCACCAAAATAAAGTTTTATCTGTCTCAAAAAAATGGTAAACAATTCATATGGGTGCAGTGTTGCATGACCACGCAATGTCATTCAAAGTGTGATAGAGCTGAAAGCTGAAATTTGCCCTGGTCAGGAAGGGGGTAAAAGTGTCCGGACTGGAAGTGGTTAAGGGATACCGTAAGATAGATAGATAGATAGATCTACAGGACTTTTCGGATACCATAAGATAGATAGATAGATCGATCGACCAGTAGGATTTAAGGGATACCGTAAGATAAATAAAATGATAGATAGATAGATAGATAGATAGATAGATAGATAGATAGATAGATAGATAGATAGATAGATTGATAGATCTACAGGGCTTTAGGGATACTGATAGATAGATAGATAGATAGATAGATAGATAGATAGATAGATAGATAGATAGATAGATAGATAGATAGATAGATAGATAGAGTTTAAGTGATACCAGAATATAGCAAAAGTAGTATTAAGTAGTATTAGACCCTTTAAGAGAAGCCTCTTGTTAATTGTTGGGCCTGTGAGAACTGCCAGGCAAATCTGTGACCCTGTAAGAGTGGTCACAGTCTTTCTCAAATTTCATGGACTCTCTCTATTATAAATCTGGCTCTTAAACCTCTTTTAAAATGTCCAGAATTAGCTTCTATTCAGCTTTTCCTTGACACTCTTTAGCAAGAAGATTCCTTGCAAGCCCAACTACCTTCAGATATCCACCCAAGCAGGTAATTTTCTGGGCCTTAGAACATGCCCTTAGAACGTGTCCCAGGCTGAAGCAAGACCTAAATGGAGTGACACTCTAAATACACAGAGAAAGAACACTGTGAAGGTAACCCAAAAATGTGTCATCTCTCAAAACCATATTGCTGAATAAGGACTTCAGAGACTGGTTGAGTCAAATACCTATTCATGACTCAATGATTGTCCTTCCTATCAATTAATCAACCCACTTAG